>NC_064640.1:860014924-860694924 GCF_023864345.2 Schistocerca serialis cubense | reverse complement strand
GTTCAACCATGCCTAGACGGTCAATACCGCGGTTCGATCGCGTCCGCAGTGTTACTTTGTGCCAGGAAGAGCTCTCAACAAGAGAAATGTCCAGGCGTCTAGGAGTGAACTGAGGCGATGTTGTTCGGACATGGAGGAGATACAGAGAGACAGAAACTGTCGATGACATGCCTCGCTCAGGCCGCCCAAGGGCTACTAATGCAGTCGATAACCGCTACCTGCGGATTATGTCTCGGAGGAACCCTGACAACAACGCCACCATGTTGAATAATGCTTTCCGTGCAGCCACAGGACGGCTGCACGGTGCACAACTTCACTCCCGATGTCCATGGCGAGGTCCATCTTTGCAACCACTACAGCATGAAACGCGGTACAGATGGGCCCAACAACATGCCGAATGGACCGCTCAGGATTGGCATCACGTTCTCTTCACCGATGAGTGTCGTATATGCCTTCAACCAGACAATCGTCGGAGACGTGTTTGGAGGCACCCCAGACAGGTTGAACCCCTTACGCACACTGTTCAGCCAGTGAAGCAAGGTTTAGGTTCCCTGCTGTTTTGGGGTGGCATTATGTGGGGCCGACATACGCCGCTTACGGTCCAGGAAGGCGCCGTAACGGCTGTACGACACGTGAATGCCATCCTCCGACCGATAGTGCAACCACATCGGCAACATATAGGTGAGGCATTCGTCTTCATGGACGACAATTCGCGCCCCCCATTGTGCACATCTTGTAAATGACTTCCTTCAGGATAATGACAGCGACGACTAGAGTGACCAGCACGTTCTTTAGACATGAACCCTATCGAACATGTCTGTGATAGATTGAATAGGCCTGTTAATGGACGACGTGACCCACCAACCACTCTGAGGGATCGATGCCGAATCGCCGTTGAGGGGTGGGACAATCTGGACCAATAGTGCCTCGATGATCTTGTAGATAGCATGCCACGACGGATACAGGCATGCGTCAGTGCAAGAGGACGTGCTACTGGGTGTACAGCAATCTAGACCACCACCTCTGAAGGTCTCGCTGTACGCTGGCACAACATGCAATGTGTAGTTTTCATGAGAAATAAAAAGGGTGGAAATGATGTTTATGTTGATCTCTATTCCAGTTTTCTGTACAGGTTCCAAAACTCTCGGATCCGAGGTGATGCAAAACTTTTTTTTGATGTGTGTAGTACTGCACAGTAGTTTGTAAAACCATATCAATTCAACTAGACTTCTTACTGCCGGCCGCGGTGGCCAAGCGGGTCTACGCGCTTCAGTCCGGAACCGCGCGACTGCTACGGTCGCAGGTTCGAATCCTGCCTCGGGCATGAATGTGTGTGATGTCCTTCGGTTAGTTAGGTTTAAGTCGTTCTACGTTCTAGGGGACTGATGACCTCAGATGTTAAGTCCCATAGTGCTCACAGCCATTTAGACTTGCTACTGTCATGTGTAAGTAATTGCTGGGCGCTGACTACTATCTTACTGATACACGGTGATTAGGTTGATAGTCGTTGTTACAAGAAACTCATACTTTTTCTCCGCAGTAGAATATTGGGACTTTACGCTAGTCTGTTGTTTACACTCCTTCATTTGACCAAATTACACATTTGGCTAACTTTCACTGTTAAGTCACTTCTCCAATGACATTGAGTGTAACGGAATTCTGTTTAGATTAACTTGTAAATAGTTGACACTCATTTATACACGGTCCAGTCACAATGTGTCCACCATCTACGTTCTACGTCAACGTGCAATAACCACTCACAGACGGCAGGTAGCAGCACTAACATTTGAGGGTATGTAAACCGTGTCCGGCGAACGCAGAAAATATGGCAGTTGTTGTCGTACTGCGAAAACGGAACGATTTATCTGCCGTCCAAATGGGCACGATCATTGGTTTTCGTACTAAGGGTGGATGCATTTCCCAAACGGCTACGCCTGTTCACTGTTCTCGTGCCGACGTGGCTAAATTGGCAAAATGGCGCTATCGAAAACCGACGCCGAGGCAACCGTGGTGCACCAAGGCCCATAGATTACAGGGATGAACGACGTCTGCGGGATGTGTACGGGCAAACTGTGCAACTGTTGAGAAACCTACTGCCCAAGTGAACCAAGGGGCTACAAACTGTGTCTCCTCAATGGCCGTACGCTGCTTATGGGCCGCAGCAGGCGACTGGTGCATGCACCCATACTGATTGCTGTTCACTGGCGATGAAGGCTGGAATTTGCACGCCAATAGCGCAACTGGACGTCCACTGAGTGACAAGTGGCCTTTGCAGATAAATAACGTTTCCATGATTCAACGGCGAGAAACGCCTCAAAGCGTACTAAGCCTGCAACCCAGCGGAAGCTTTACGCTGTGGGGAATGTCTTCGTGGCATTCCCTGCGTGATCTCGCCAGTCGAAGGCACAATGGGCCAACACAAGTATTCATCTATCCTTGGGGACCATGTGAATCCCTACAGGCAGTTTGCTTTTTCTTCTGCACGATGGGATCTACCAACAGCGCAACACAACGGTTCTCACAGCTCACAGTGTACGTGCGTGGTTCGAAGAGCACCAGGATGGATTTTCCATACTCCCCTGGCCACCAAACTTCCCGCATTTAAACCCAATGGAGAATCTGCGAGACCAACTCAGTCGGGCTGTTCGCGCCACGGATCCGCAGCCGAAAAACCTAGAGCAGCTGGCCATGGTACTCGAGTTGCTATGGTTCTACATAGCTGTCGGTACCTTCCAGAACCTTGCACACACTCTTCTTGCACATCTCGCAGCGATTCGCGCTCCATAATGTGGTTATTCAGCACTTCTGACAGGTGGTCACATTAATGTGGCTGGACAGTGTATGACTACTCACTTGAAACAAAACTGGGTCCACTCAAATGTAAGGATACCCTACTCATTCGAGAGAAAATAGTTTTCGTTGTGTGTGTTTTTTTTTTCCTCTCTCAGACATATTTTACTTCCTTGTATCATATACAGGGTGTTTCAAAAATGACCGGTATATTTGAAACGGCAATAAAAACTAAACGAGCAGCGATAGAAATACACCGTTTGTTGCAATATGCTTGGGACAACAGTACATTTTCAGGCGGACAAACTTTCGAAATTACAGTAGTTACAATTTTCAACAACAGATGGCGCTACAAGTGATGTGAAAGATATAGAAGACAACGCAGTCTGTGGGTGCGCCATTCTGTACGTCGTCTTTCTGCTGTAAGCGTGTGCTGTTCACAACGTGCAAGTGTGCTGTAGACAACATGGTTTATTCCTTAGAACAGAGGATTTTTCTGGTGTTGGAATTCCACCGCCTAGAACACAGTGTTGTTGCAACAAGACGAAGTTTTCAACGGAGGTTTAATGTAACCAAAGGACCGAAAAGCGATACAATAAAGGATCTGTTTGAAAAATTTCAACGGACTAGGAACGTGACGGATGAACGTGCTGGAAAGGTAGGGCGACCGCGTACGGCAACCACAGAGGGCAATGCGCAGCTAGTGCACCAGGTTTAACAGCGGCCTCGGGTTTCCGTTCGCCGTGTTGCAGCTGCGGTCCAAATGACGCCAACGTCCACGTATCGTCTCATGCGTCAGAGTTTACACCTCTATCCATCCAAAATTCAAACGCGGCAACCCCTCGCGCCGCTACCATTGCTGCACGAGAGACATTCGCTAACGATATAGTGCACAGGATTGATGACGGCGATATGCATGTGGGCAGCATTTGGTTTACTGACGAAGCTTATTTTTACCTGGACGGCTTCCTCAATAAACAGAACTGGCGCATATGGGGAACCGAAAAGCCCCATGTTGCAGTCCCTTCGTCCCTGCATCCTCAAAAAGTACTGGTCTGGGCCGCCATTTCTTCCAAAGGAATCATTGGCCCATTTTTCAGATCCGAAACGATTACTGCATCACGCTATCTGGACATTCTTCGTGAATTTGTGGCGGTACAAACTGCCTTAGACGACACTGCGAACACCTCGTGGTTTATGCAAGATGGTGCCCGGCCACATCGCACGGCCGACGTCTTTAATTTCCTGAATGAATATTTCGATGATCGTGTGATTGCTTTGGGCTATCCGAAACATACAGGAGGCGGCGTGGATTGGCCTCCCTATTCGCCAGACATGAACCCCTGTGACTTCTTTCTGTGGGGACACTTGAAAGACCAGGTGTATCGCCAGAATCCAGAAACAATTGAACAGCTGAAGCAGTACATCTCATCTGCATGTGAAGCCATTCCGCCAGACACGTTGTCAAAGGTTTCGGGTAATTTCATTCAGAGACTACGCCATATTATTGCTACGCATGGTGGATATGTGGAAAATATCGTACTATAGAGTTTCCCAGACCGCAGCGCCATCTGTTGTTGAAAATTGTAACTACTGTAATTTCGAAAGTTTGTCTGCCTGAAAATGTACTGTTGCCCCAAGCATATTGCAACAAACGGTGTATTTCTATCGCTGCTCGTTTAGTTTTTATTGCCGTTTCAAATATACCGGTCATTTTTGAAACACCCTGTATCAATAGTGGATTCTGTTTCCACTTACCGTCAAGTTCAGATAGATACAGTAAGTGATCAAAAGTATCCGGACACCCCCCAATACATACGTTTTTCTTATTAGATTCATTGTGCTGCCATCTACTGCTAGGTACTCCATATCAGCGACCTCAGTAGTCATTATATTCGAGAGCTGAATGGGGCGCTCCGCGGAACTCACGGACTTCGAGCGTGGTCAGGTGATTGGGTGTCACTTGTGTCATACGTCTGTATGCATGATATCCACACTCCTGAACATCCCTAGGTCCAATGTTTCCGATGTGATAGTGAAGTGGAAACGTGAAGGGACACGTACAGCACAAAAGCATACAGACCGACCTCGTCTCCTGAGTGGCAGAGACCGCCGACAGTTGAAGAGGCTCGTGTAATAGGCAGACATCTACCCAAACCATCACACAGGAATTCCAAACTGCATCAGGATCCTCTGCAAGTACTGACAGTTAGGCGGGAGGTGAGAAAACTTGGATTTCATGGTCGAGTGGTTGCTCATAAGCCATACTCATGCCGGTAAATGCCAAACGACGCCTCGCTTGGTGTAAGGAGTGTAAACATTGGAAGACTGAACAATGGTGCGCCCCATTCTGCTCTCTCACGATGTCTAATGACAACTGAGGTCGCGGATATGGAGTACCTGGCAGTACGTGACAGCACAATGCACCTAATATGAAAAACCACGTTTTTGGGGGGTGTCCGGATAATATCTCTTGAACAAATTTTCCCCTTTTTCTAAAATTGTAATGATTTATTCGTCTGTACATGTATGTCACATCCATCGAGTTCCTTCCCAAATGGCTCTGAGCACTATGGGACTTAACTTCTGAGGTCATCAGTCCCCTAGAACGTAGAACTACTTAAACCTAACTAACCTAAGGACATCACATACATCCATGCCCGAGGCAGGATTCGAACCTGCGACCGCAGCGGTTCCAGACTGTAGCGCCTAGAACCGCTCGGCCACTCCACCCGGCGATTTCCTTCCCATCTGGTGGTAATTCCTCTTTTGTGTCAGAACATATTACATTCAGCTACGCCTCATGCTCTACGGACCAATTACTAGAAAGAGTTCCCGCCGCTAGAATTTGATGGCGTGATGGTGAACTGCTTGATATGAGCTGTAGACTAAGAAACATGCGAACAAACGGAACTCGACCATGTTAATAGCATTGTATGAGTGTTCCGCGATGTGTCACATCTTCGGCGCTAAACCGAAGGAAGGGCACATTATTTGAACAACAAATTACTACTGTGGGCCTAGCATAAAAGACAAAATGCAATGTAACTCACACGAGTTCCACATCTTTAAATGAATCATATCTTATTAGAGGCGTGTGCATGTGAACAAGGAGAGAAAATCTCTACACGACACTCACACGGTGTTGATGTCAGTCAAAAGGTGTTTTGGCATGTTTCGTAATATTGTCAAAAAGCGTATCAAGTCAAATGATAGAAGGTTAGGGCTTAAGGCACCGTCTTCGATGAAGCCATCAAATTGTGAACACAAGCCCGGATAATACAGGCTGGGGAAGGTGAAGTCCTTTTCAGTGAAACCATCCCGTTACATAAAATGATTGAGGCATTCACAGACGTTTCTTTATGTGCTACCTCTTGGTCCTTTAGTAGTTTTTCTCACGTTTCGCAAGCACGAGTGACTAGCATTATCAAAGATTCAACCTGCTTTCTTAGTGAGTGGCTCTTTGACCATGTGAGCCACTCCTACAGTCGAAACTGCAGAAAATCGCCAAACGACTGTCGGCGGAAGAACCCAAGACGAGTGCTAACAGACATCATATCAACCATCCTGTTGTTCGCACGAAGTGATAAGGAAAATCTGCCACCTCGCACAGTAATAATGCGAGTCAAATGACAATTATACAGGGTGTCACAGAATTGTTGCGACAATTTTCCGAGGGTTATAGGGGATGACTTGAGGAACAAATCGAGGATAGGAAACCTTGTCCAGAAACGTCATCCAACGACGCTACTTAGCGTTGAAGTTATAGGCGCTGCCATCTGCCATTAGCCCCCCCCCCCCCCTTCGGCTGCAAACGTGATTTTGTACACTTGTTTGTTAGTAGTGATCGCGATTAATTGCAACGATTACCAAGGGAGAAGATGAAGCAAACCCCTGCGTAGACAGGTCTTGTCTGCTATGAATGCGATGCTCCGCTGCCTTAGTGGATGACGATTCAGGTCACGGGTCCCCGTACAATTTATTTTTTCTCTTGGAACCCTCAAAAATCCCCAATTTTTTCGGTATACAGGAGAAAAACACACTGCAGACGGAAACCCGCGTCCGAAACAGTCATTCGTCAAGACAACAGGCATTCATCGGAGACAAGACCTGTGCACAAAGTGGCTGGCTCCATCTTCTCCACAGGCGACCGTCGCAGTCAGTTGCGATCTCTGAACAACAAACAACACTGCAAGACATTCCGCCTACGGTCTATCTGTGTTCAAAATGCTGCAGCCGAAGGTCTAGCCTAGTGCAAGGCGCCGGCACCTATAATTTCGACGCTCTGTAGCTTCGTTGGATGCTGTTTCTGGGCAGGGGTTCCTATCCTCGATTTGTTAATCACGGCATCCTCTACAACCCCTCTAAGCTTGTCCCAACATTTCTGGGACACCCTGTAGCTATATGCCAAGTAGTTTTATATGCAAAGTTTTTTTGAATGAGTCATATTGAAGGTGTTACGTAGAAATGGATAAATTCAAATATACTGCTGTCACACTGCCTTTGTTGGGACGGATTATCCTCAACAGAAGTTCATGTGTAGTTTGTAAAGGCTTATAGGGAATCACTTCATTTTCAAGAGCTAGGAAATGGGCGAGTGATTAATATGTTCTATAATTCTCGTGAAAGTGATTTGCATGTAGGATGTCTAAAAACTGGGACCACAGACAAAAACATTGAAGAAGTGTGCGATAAATTACTGGAAGATCTGAAATGAAAGGTATGTGAAATACCTAAAGCACTAGAAAAATTTGGAAAGTGTAACATTTAACTATGTGGAAGTTTTGTGCAATATGGGTGCTTCATCTGTTGACATCGGTCCAAATGCAAATGAGAGGAAGAATTCAGAAAGACATCAGAGCCATTAAAAAAATGATCTCACTGATTTCATGTTCCGTTTTGTTACTGTAGGTGAATCGTAGATCCACCAGAAACGGAACACCAATCACATCTGTGGGGAGAATTCGTTGGCCCTGTGCTATAAAACACGTATTCTATATTTTATGTCAGAAAGGTTACGGCCAATATTTTCTGGCTATTTTTCTTTTTGATACTTGCAAATACTACGCACCTCTTCTGGACTAGTTGGACGAAGACATTCTCTAGATTAGGTCTCGTTAACCGAAGCAAGAAATCATCTCTCCTCAAGACAATGATCTATTATGCACCTATGCTTTCGCAGTAAGAAAACAGCGATTTGAAGTTCGAATTGTTCAAATGTCTATCCCATTCATCACCTTTGATGTCATCCGATTTCTACTTATTCTCACGCCCGCAGGAATTTATAATTGCACATCGATTTATCGATTTACGTCCAACGGAAACGTTATAACAGTTGAATTTGTGTAAATTACAGGTCTTCGAGAACAGTTCAGTAACGAATCTACAGAAAAAATGGATGGAAGGAAATATCTCGCAAAATGCCTAAAACACAATCTTTCACTGCCAAGCCAAAAGTATTTCTTCTTACCGTCGTAGTTTAATGCCCACGCATGGTTTTAACAACGCATTAAGCACAAATTTTCCTAGATCGGGGCCGATGTTCAGGGTCGTTTTCTTTGAGCCCATTAGTACCGAACTGTCTGCTGCAACACCAGTTCGAGGGAATCAGTGGCGTCGAAGAGTTTACATTTCAAATACATTTGTAGGAATATACATATATATATATCATATTGATTATGATACGCAGTATATTTAGCCAGTTGAAAAAAAACACCACCATAACACACACACACACCAGCTGCGTCCAATAACTTTGAAAACTGTGTTGTGCATGTTGCTGTTATGATTTTTCTCCTCTGTAAATCCTTAAGAATAGTGCACTTACCTTATATTAATGTATGTCGTTAACGAAGTAACTGGAATTAGTCACATTGATGTTCGTAAGTTACTAATTCATGTTAACGGATAATACTGCCTATTTTTTTTTACAATTAGCTTAATGCATTGTAACACAGCCCAAGAAATAATTTAGTAGATCATTAAAGAGCTGCAACATCAGTACCCACAGCTGGCGGTCACGTAAATACGCAGACGTTTAACAGCATTACTATAATTAAAGTGATGAAACAAGGTTGCTATAGTTTTTTTCTCAAGGGGGTCTGAAAACCGTATAATTAACGCTGTAATAGTGGATAAAATATAGGTATTAAATATAGATGCAAACTATAGCACATCATTTTACTGCACACATACATTTAGCCCCGTTTTTGTTTATTCACTACTTTATTTTACATCTATACGAACATCCACATTCGGGAAGCCACGAAATGATGTCTGGTGTAGGATTCATAGCGAATTAGTATGATTTTAAGCTCTATATTTCATTCGGATAGTGCACGAGCAGAATTGTCGGAACGTTTCCATACAGACTGAATTTTACCGTCATTGGCATCATGCGAGACGTACGTTGTTCGTTGAATCGTCTCGGAACGCCCACATTTCGACTTTCTGGGACTAATTCCTTACGTGATACAGAACGACTGTCACCGCCCGAGACAGAGTGTGGTTAAGTCAGCTTTTGTTTACATTTTCGTACAATGGTTATGGCAAATGCAAGGATTGTGCGTTTTAATAGGACACGACAAAATCTCTTCCCGCTCCGTCCGTTTCGCTGCCGGTATAGTCAACTATCAACCTGCGAATGATTTTGATCCGTTGACTGAGTTTACATAGTATTACAAACAGTCGTCGATTTTTTTGAAGTCAACAGAAAAATGTTTGATTTCAGAAGTATTAAATGCTTCTTCTGTTGCTAGTCTCACGTCCATGTTTATTCTATTCTCTGTGTAGCTTTCCTTTCTCATTAAGATGTTGTATTCCTCTGAACCTCCACCACTGCTGATGTTTTGACATTTTAATATTCTGCACTGCACACACTCAGCTAATGCGAGCGAGCCCAACAATGTTCTTGGACGGTCTTCTTTAATGTTTGCTGCTGGATGCTCAGATACTCGTCATTCGTGTTACCGAATTTTATTCCTGTTTTCTCAGACGTTTCTTTCAATACCAGTAGTCACTGATTCTACAACAGACGTTTCATTGTTCTACGTTCATAAAATTTACCTTAGCCATTCGACAATACTATGATAAGCCAAAACAGTGACTACTACTATACTTTCATTACACAAACACGTAGTTGATACCAATATTACTATAATTAACATTTCAAACTACACGTTTTAGTTATACCTTTCTTAAAATTTTCACCAGAATGAAAATAAAATCACATGAAACGGTTTCAGAAGTATTTGATTCTAACTGCTTAGATGACCCGCTCTGCATATTCCATTCGGAGTCGAAAGTTCCAGCGTTACTTATCTTTTCACGTAAGCCAGTTTTCTGTTGCAAGCACTATGTGGGCTTTATTATCCTTCATTAGTGACAGTTACGAAACTTTCCTCTAACTGTGCTCCATTTCGTCCATAGTCCACGTATGCGAATTACTTATGTTGGTTGGGAGTACCATACAGAAGTGTTACGCGTTTTTACAGAAGTGGCCCTCTATCGCAAGAATTTCACATCTGCTCGCCACACATGTTCTGCTACCACAGAAGCTGTTTTTGTGTATTCCCCATACCCGACATAACTTGGGGTTCTATAGCTTCCCAGCAAATAGTTTAGGTCAATATATGTGCAACTGAGATAGCCGCAAAACTAACCGAGAGCCTGGTTTAAGTTCTCCACCCATCTCCATTGGAAGACCGCAACTGCTCCATGAAACGATGTTATTAATCACTAGCTCTTTATCCACAGGACTAACAGTGTTCTCCACTCCATAGTCGACGAAGCGAAGCGATGCGACAGGGGTCACCGCTGACATGAACCACATATGTAGACAGCTGCGTCCTACGCCTTCAATACCAGTGGCTGAGCCGCCATTAGAGTATAAACATCTATGGGGGTGAGCATTCCGATGCGTAGAACGAGAATTCTTCCAGCAACATCCCCTGAAGATCAAGCCACTTGAGTCTGGCAAGGCCCAATTTAGCCCGTATAATTCTTAGCATATTCTGAGCGTTATTAATTCGCTGGCTACATATGGATCAGCTTCAGAAGAACAGTGAAACTTTGTGGTGGCTCTCGATCTTCCACCATAACCGAGTCAATCAACCTGAGGTATCAAATATGAGGTAGCCAGGGAGGTGGAACGTGGGTTCTACTATGCCAAGACTGCTTGGTAGCAACAACAGAAAAACACAATTAATTAGCAGGAGTACAAAATAGGAAAGTATTTATTACTTAACTTTGTTGTAGTCCATGGTCTGTTGGTTCACAATTATAGAAGACGCGACTAGACGTCTGCAGGAAGACATAATTTACAAGTCACAAATTTTGCAGTGACGATTTAATCTCTCGTAATTTTGAGTGTCGAATCCGGTGAATTTGAAGACTAACTTGGCTGTCGACATGACAGAACGCAGAATTGTTTATAACTGCCAACTTAGTACTGTTGACTTTACTGTAGTACTATTACAGAACTTCACAACTGGGCTACAAAGACTGGATGGCAGCAATGACTGAGCTGCAGACGATGACTGACATCGGCGCTGGCTGACCACTGAGTGCGGCTACGAACTGTAGACTGGCACAACTGCACTACACTCCTGCTACACATGAAGTGGCCTCGCGGCGAAGATAAGTACTGCGACTGGCTGTGTACTCTTTGGCTAGCACAGCCGTTCTTCTGTTCCCTTTATCGAGAGAATCGCATCCCGCGGATCGATCTCGCAGGCCGCGGTGTGGTCGTATGACTGACTACATCACACTTTGCATACGCGTTTTATGGAGAATTTTACAATTTGATACCAGCAACTGGAGTTAAAGATGTGCACAGCAATGGTATTGTACTTTTTTGCCACAGTATCGTAACTCAGAATCCACTTTATTGGCGTTCTTTCTGTAACGGGATAAGAAGTGACATCCAAGAATATTTTTAGTTTTTGTTTCCTACTGTCCTTATCCATATTGTCGAATCTATGTTCTAATTGATTACGATACAGTGACACTGTGTAGCAAACTGTCTCAAGTAGAAATACATAGATACGCACAAGGGTTTGAGAATTTGTGTAAACTGGAGTAAATTAATGAGACTGTCACGTATAAATTTTGTCTGCATATGAACATAGCACCAATTGTATCCACTAACTGACAGTTTACTCGAACACACACGCAAATTATCACATGGCCAGAAAATCGCAGAAATTATGTCTAGAATACAAGACTTTATAATGTCGTGTCTCGATGTTTTTCAAAATATGAAGTGCCTCGTAGCAATATGACATTTACGAGTATACGTTTGTTGTACGTGCGTATGAAAAGTAACTGGTTCACCTTTCACATAATCTCTCTACATCCGCAACAATGGCAATACTTCACCATAGCTGCCGGAAGAAAATTCGAACATGTAGAAAAGTTCATAATACACGGCGCATACGTGTGATGATTTCGCTATTACCGCAAAATGAAGAGCAGTTGTGTCGTCCCAAAATCACGTGACTGGCCCGGTTTGATGTTGAGTACACGCGCAACGGCCTATGCTCATTCCATAGATATTCCACGGTGCCGCCGAACGAGATAACCTGAAAAATAAATACAGTAACCTCTGGATTCTACTCTTGGACCGACATTTCCCTCGAATACCGAATCACCCGCCTACAGCTGGAGCTCCCAGAAACCGGCAATCTTGCCCTCTGTACTCTCTCAGCACTTCCGTGAAGGTCAGCCTCAGCCCCAACAGGCGAGGCGACTCGTGCTGGCTGTGACGTCTACAACGCCTCGTACCTGTTGTTCAGGCGTACTGGGGCAGCCGCGCGGTTAGAACCAGACGCGTCGGATGGCGCAGCAGCGTCAGAGTGGCCAGGCGAAGGCGAAGGCAGCTGGGGGTTGCCGGGCGCCCCACCGCCGCCGGGAGCCGGGCCAGCATCCTGAAGCCTGTCGACAGTAGCCAACGCAGCTTCTAGCCGTTTGCAAACACTCACCACTTCTCCCGCACCCACACACAACAAGCAGTCCCTAGCCATTTTTCACAACTATGAGTATATAAGCACAAGAGCACAAGAAAAGGAAAACAAATACACGGTCTCGTTCTTACACGAATTAACAAAACTTTCTCCTGTTTCCAGTCTCATCACGAAGGGCAATTACCACGACCTTTCGGCCGAGTGCTCCTCGTTTACTCTCAAGTGGTAACTAACTGCCGTGTCGTCTATGGCCTCATCCCGTAAACTGCTCAAAAATGTTTCGCACATGTTTCGTGACCTGTTTAGTTAGTTATTTTACTGAGGCTACTGACGCAGAAACTCCTTTCTTATTAATGTTTTGACCACAAGAAGTTATTCCTTATAACTCTACCCGTGTAATGGAGCAAAAAGCAAACCTGTCTTTCCAGTATTTCACAGTGATACTTTTCCAACATTCAACCGCTACTGTTTGACTTCAAACGCCAAAGATCTGGCTCATAGTCGTCGCCCGTGGTCACCACCACTAGGTGCTGTGGCCGTGCGGTTCTAGGCGCTGCAGTCTGGAACCGCGAGACCGCTACGGTCGCAGGTTCGATTCCTGCCTTGGGCATGGATGTGTGTGATGTCCTTAGGTTAGTTAGGTTTAACTAATTCTAAGTTCTATGGGACTAATGACCACAGAAGTTGAGTCCCATAGTGCTCAGAGCCATTTGAACCACTAGGTGATTACTGCTACCTAAGAATTGTAACTCACGGTATCTTGGGGATAATGTAAGCGAACTGCCTTATTGGAGGCAACTGGGACGGCTGAGTCGACCTAAACAGTACGCAACCGTCTTAAAAATGGATCAAATGGCTCTGAGCACTATGGGACTTAACATCTGAGGTCATCAGTCCCCTAGACTTAGAACTACTTGAACCTAACTAACCTAAGGACATCATACACATCCATGCCCGAGGCAGGATTCGAACCTGCAACCGTAGCAGCAGCGCAGTTCCCGACTGAAGTGCCTAGAACCGCTCGGCCACAATGGCCGGCGCAACCGTCTTAACTGGATCAATTTTATCTCTAGGCGTCCATTATAGCTAACAGCAGAAACTGCCCAAGACTGTGGCTGTCGAAGATGGCGTGTAAGGGGAACACCTGGAATCGAATTTGTATCAACGGCGACCGGTTATTTTCGCCGAAAAATGTAGAGTTTGTCTGAAGCCTAAAGATCGCAGAAGAGTGTGGAGGGTTCAGGTAACAATGATGTGCAGACTTACAGCTGCACAGGTTCAACAGGGTAGCGGATTGGTCATTTTCTGGGACGGTATCATGATGATGATGATGTTTGGTTTGTGGGGCACTCAACTGCTCGGTCATCAGCGCCCGTCCAAAGTCCTAATTTTTGCACAGTCCAATTTTTTACACAGTCCAATCGAGCCACTGTCACGAATGATAATGATGAAATGACGAGGACAACACAAACACCCAGTCCCTGGGCAGGGAAAATCCCAAACCCAGCCAGGAATCTAACTGGGGACCCCGTGACCTGGGATAATATCTTCCAACGTACTGCCAACATTTCGGCGACAGGTTTCTCTTTCAAGAAGATTTACGTCACGTCGTCACAGGAAAGACTGATATGTTGCTGATGGATTTGTTACTCTGGCGACATCCAATGAGTAGTCCACATTCGACATCGCTGAATTCTCCTCACCCACATATTCTGCTTTTATTGCTTCTGTACTGACAACACAATACTCCCCACCTCCTTTTATATTAGAGGGTATGCCTCTCGTCACGTTTAGTGATCAATTTCACATTACATAAGGGCGTTCGCCCACATCTGATCAGATAGTGTAACAGTGGGACTAGATTGAACAGCAAAGTCTCCAGCAGACTGAGCATTGCATGTCAAGGAGAATTGGTGTATATTACACTACATTGAGTGGCGAAAATTGAATTTAATATTTTTATTGCACAGATGAGTAAAATTGTGTACTTTTGACAACAGTGTCTTTATTTTGGTAGCTTTTTATTTCGCAGTAAAGTTATTGTCTTAATTTCACAATGCTTAGTCTTCCATTCTCCGATATCTTTAATCCATGACCACACACGTTTGCAGATGGTGCAACACTGTGTTTCACCAGTTTATACAAAATTTTGTGGGTATCTGACGGACAACACTAGGCGGCTTGTGAAAAGACAGTATTAAATCAATCCTAAGGCACGTAGCACAGATTTGGGAACTCGTGAGGCTTGTGAAGGATGATACAGGACTCAGAAGGCGCTGCGTACGTAAGACACCCTATGAGTGCAGCCGCTATAACGTTGTAACGTAGAACAAAGCTGGCTAGAACACGAGATGTGATTATGCCTGCATATCCCGGCAAATAAGCCTTGGCAGAACATACTACAAAAAATGGACACCCAACTGCATCTGAAGACATCTCTGTTGTTATCCACATGGTATCCCAATAAAATAAGCCCTTGAAATTAAAATCAGAATGAAAAACTAGCTTGCAACGAGACAGGGCGTTTAATCTGACCATGGCGAATGTAGATATGGCCTTATTTGGCATGGAGTGATTAGCGCAGACTTCACTGTCTGTAGTGAGGGTACACAAAGACGAGGCCATCGACGACACTGCTGTCAGATACCATTTGGCAATGGCCGAAGAGCTGTCTGGCGAAATCTCGTGGGAATTTTACTACTCGATGCAACTGGAAACTCGAGAAGATTTTGTTAAACACGAGAGACCTTAGCCTAATATACTCAAGAAGGATACAAGAACAAGAACTAATTTAAAAGAAGATTGTTACAGCTACCCTCGTAAGGAAACGGCAACTAAGTGGGGTGAAATGAACACACACAGAGACAGTTACAAGGAACTTAAATAAATAAGAAGAATTAAATTAATACACCCAAAAGAAATTAGGCACTGCTCACTTCAACATGTAAAAAAAGCACCAAGCATAAAAACAAGCACTGCGTTGCAACTGTGAAAGCTGGTAAAGCTGCTGCGATAGTCCGGGGCCACGAATTAAGGTGGAGGAGTATAAGATTATCGGTGAGAAGCATTCAAACTTACCTTTTTTTAAAATGATCGAAGTCCAGTTCATGACGCAGATCATTTTTGGACCAGCTGAAGTTTATAAATCGCTAACAGTTTCCAGTAAGTCCAAGAATTACTTACACTATCTGAAAAAAAGGGAAGCACCAAAAAGACGTGGTCGGATATGAATTTAACTTGGTACATATCATTGGCGGATATGTAAATGATTATAACTGGAATTCTTTGTGATAGGCTGAACGGCCACCAGATTTCATTAGTGTTGTTCATTTTTAATGTTATTACCAGGCCTGGTAGGGTATATAAGAGGTGTGAACAAAGATTTTGAATGATCAGTGTGATGGGCACGGAGACGCTGCACACTCGTGTGAGACAGCGTTATCAGCACCTGACAGACTTCGAAGGGTCCTCATTGTGGGTTTCCATTTGGTCGTCTGGTCGAAACGTGCAATATCCGGATTTGTGGGGCATTCGGATGTGACGAGGGCCCGATGTTGCATTGGGTCGGAATGTGACAGCAAGCATACTAGTCGTCAAGTTTCCGGTCGACCATGTCTGATCACAAGGGAGGCTCGCTTTAGTGTGCACCAAGAACAATGTAACCCCTCCAAATCTGCGTCTGACATCCGAGACTCCCTGCAACAGCTTGTGTCTTGCTGCGCTGTTGGTCGGAGACTAGCAGCAGCCGGATAGGGAATTACCATCTCGTGCGTACGCAGTAGTTCTCTACTACCCCAGATGACAATCTTCGGTCAGTATGGTGGCGACGTAGGGAGAGGTCCCATTCTTACAATGTTTTGTAGAGGCACAGTGGCGTTACTCCTGAGGTCGCAGTGTGGGGAGCCACCGCGTATGATTTCAGGGCACAAAGGCAGTCGTGGATATCCAGTGTCTCCTATCCCCATGTTGTTGTTGTGGTCTTCAGTCCTGAGACTGGTTTGATGCAGCTCTCCATGCTACTCTATCCTGTGCAAGCTTCTTCATCTCCCAGTACCTACTGCAACCTACATCCTTCTGAATCTGCTTAGTGTATTCATCTCTTGGTCTCCCTCTACGATTTTTACCCTCCATGCTGCCCTCCAATGCTAAATTTGTAATCCCTTGATGCCTCAAAACATGTCCTACCAACCGATCCCTTCTTCTAGTCAAGTTGTGCCACAAACTTCTCTTCTCCCCAATCCTGTTCAATACTTCCTCATTAGTTACGTGATCTACCTACCTTATCTTCAGCATTCTTCTGTAGCACCACATTTCGAAAGCTTCTATTCTCTTCTTGTCCAAACTAGTTATCGTCCATGTTTCACTTCCATACATGGCTACAATCCATACAAATTCTTTCAGAAACGACTTCCTGATACTTAAATCTATACTCGATGTTAACAAATTTCTCTTCTTCAGAAACGATTTCCTTGCCATTGCCAGTCTACATTTTATATCCTCTCTACTTCGACCATCATCAGTTATTTTACTCCCTAAATAGCAAAACTCCTTTACTACTTTAAGTGTCTCATTTCCTAATCTAATTCCCACAGCATCACCCGATTTAATTTGACTACATTCCATTATCCTCGTTTTGCTTTTGTTGATGTTCATCTTATATCCTCCTTTCAAGACACTGTCCATTCCGTTCAAATGCTCTTCCAAGTCCTTTGCTGTCTGTGACAGAATTACAATGTCATCGGCGAACCTCAAAGTTTTTACTTCTTCTCCATGAATTTTAATACTTACTCCGAATTTTTCTTTTGTTTCCTTTACTGCTTGCTCAATATACAGATTGAATAACATCGGGGAGAGGCTACAACCCTGTCTCACTCCCTTCCCAACCACTCCTTCCCTTTCATGCCTCTCGACTCTTATAACTGCCATCTGATTTCTGTACAAATTGTAAATAGCCTTTCGCTCCCTGTATTTTATACCTGCCACCTTCAGAATTTGAAAGAGAGTATTCCAGTTAACATTGTCAAAAGCTTTCTCTAAGTCTACAAATGCTAGAAACGTAGGTTTGCCTTTTCTTAATCTTTCTTCTAAGATAAGTCGTAAGGTTTGTACTGCCTCACGTGTTCCAACATTTCTACGGAATCCAAACTGATCTTCCCCGAGGTCCGCTTCTACCAGTTTTTCCATTCGTCTGTAAAGAATTCGCGTTAGTATTTTGCAGCTGTGACTTATTAAACTGATAGTTCGGTAATTTTCACATCTGTCAATACCTGCTTTCTTTGGGATTGGAATTATTATATTCTTCTTGAAGTCTGAGGGTATTTCGCCTGTCTCATACATCTTGCTCACCATATGGTAGAGTTTTGTCATGACTGGCTCTCCCGAGGCCATCAGTAGTTCTAATGGAATGTTGTCTACTCCCGGGGCCTTGTTTCGACTCAGGTCTTTCAGTGCTCTGTCAAACTCTTCACGCAGTATCTTATCTCCCATTTCGTCTTCATCTACATCCTCTTCCATTTCCATAATATTGTCCTCAAGTACATCGCCCTTGTATAAACCCTCTATATACTCCTTCCACCTTTCTGCCTTCCCTTCTTTGCTTAGAACTGGGTTGCCATCTGAGCTCTTGATATTCATACAAGTCGTTCTCTTATCTCGAAAGGTCTCTTTAATTTTCCTGTAGGCAGTATCTATCTTACCCCTAGTGAGACAAGCCTCTACATCCTTACATTTGTCCTCTAGCCATCCCTGCTTAGCCATTTTGCACTTCCTGTCGATCTCATTTTTGAGACGTTTGTATTCCTTTTTGCCTGCTTCATTTACTGCATTTCTATATTTTCTCCTTTCAACAATTAAATTCAATATTTCTTCTGTTACCCAAGGATTTCTACTAGCCCTCGTCTTTTAACCTACTTGATCCTCTGCTGCCTTCGCTACTTCATCCCTCAAAGCCACCCATTCTTCTTCTACTGTATTTCTTTCCCCCATTCCTGTCAATTGTTCCCTTATGCTCTCCCTAAAACTCTCTACAACCTCTGGTTCTTTCAGTTTATCCAGGTCCCATCTCCTTAAATTCCCACCTTTTTGCAGTTTCTTCAGTTTCAATCTGCAGTTCATAACCAATAGATTGTGGTCAGAATCCACATCTGCCCCTGGAAATGTCTTACAATTTAAAACCTGGTTCCTAAATCTCTGTCTTACCATTATATAATCTATCTGATACCTTTTAGTATCTCCAGGATTCTTCCAGGTATACAACCTTCTTTTATCCCCATAGTGGTGCTATTTTTCAACAGGATAATGCTCGTCTACACAAGGCATGTGTCTCTATGAACTGTTTGCGTGATTATGCGGTACTCACGTGGCCAGCGAAATGCCCGTACCTGTCCCCGATAGAACAAGTGTGGCATCCTCGACTGTCATGTCTGTCCCAGTACTAGCATCCAGGATATCAAGATTCAGTGACGATAGTTGTGGGCCGCTTTGTGTTAGGCGAGGATACGGCTTTGTGACTCCCTTCCCAGTCGAATCAGCGCATGTATCAAGGCCACAGGGGATGTAACATCTTCGCGATAAACGGGCTCATACTGCCAAGTCCTTGGTAAATTTTAGTCGGTTTGGTAATCACTGAAACAAAATATCATACCCCCTCAACCAGAGACGCTGCATTCCGTTTCCTCCTCCCTTCCAGACGCTTCTTGTTTTGTCAGGCACCTTGTTTTGATCTGCCGCCGCTTATAATTTTGTCGAGTACCACTGTTCCAGCCGGCCGGTGTGGCCGTGCGGGTCTAGGCGCTTCAGTCTGGAACCGCATGACCGCTATGGCCGCAGGTTCGAATCCTGCCTCGGGCATGGATGTGTGCGCTGTCCTTAGGTTAGTTAGGTTTAAGTAGTTCTAAGTTCTAGGCGACTGATGACCACAGATGTTAAGTCCCATAGTGCTCAGAGCCATTTGAACCATTGTTCCTCTTGACTGAAACTTCAGTGACGTGATATGGATTTGCGGTGTCTACTACGTTTATGTAGTTTTTTTCTTTACAAAATACAGTAGAATCCTTTGAGGGAAAGTGAAGATGAAAAAGCGACGAAAGATATGCGATTATTGTTAGTCTCTGGGGATCTCTGACAGTTCTAGACTTTTATACGCATTTTATAAATTTATCATTGTTCAATCAGCAACCAGCAGGTACTAATAGGGTTTTATTAAAGTTGGGCTCAGGAAGAGTATACGAGCATGTACATAAACGAATTACTTTCCGAATGAGTTGTCAATAATGCCTCAAAAAGACACGAAACAACAAAAATCAATGCATGCACTGAGAATGGCAACCAAGTAGTCGACGT
Organism: Schistocerca serialis cubense; assembly: GCF_023864345.2. Classification (NCBI taxonomy): domain Eukaryota; kingdom Metazoa; phylum Arthropoda; class Insecta; order Orthoptera; family Acrididae; genus Schistocerca; species Schistocerca serialis. The sequence goes on along the minus strand of NC_064640.1, from coordinate 860,674,831 downwards.
TCTTGGCCATACATGTTGTTCACTTGGCTGCCTCCCCGATTAATGAAGATGTAAAATCATTACTCAACTGATGAGCCATACCATTATGACCACCCACATAAGAGCCGGTTTGTCCACCTTTGGCAAGCATGACAGTCGCGACGAGCTGTGGCATTGAAGCAATGAGCCTTCGCAGGTCACTGGAGGTAGTTGGCACCACATCTGCACGCACAAGTCACCTAATTCCTGTAAATTGCGCGAGGGGGGGGGGGGGGAGGGATGAGCTCTGACGCCACGTTAAATCTGATTTCAGATGTGTTCGATTGGGTTCAGATCTGCCAAGATGAGGGAGAAGGGGAGCAGCACATCAACTGTAAATCGCCACTGTGTTCCTCTTAACTATTGCATCACACACCTGTCCTTGTGATATGGCGCATTATCTTGTTGAAAAATGTCACTGCCGTCGGAAAATATGTTCATCATGAAGGGTGTACGTGGTCTGCAGCCAATTTACGATACTCCTTGGCCGTTATAGTGCTTTGCACGAGCTCCACTGGAGCCATGGATGCCCACGTGAATGTTCCCCAGACCATAAGGGAGCCGCGCCAGCTTGTCTCTGTCCCGCAGTACCGGTCTCAAAGAACTGTTGCCCTGGAAGACGACGGATTCGCGCCCTCCCATCAGTATGATGAAGCTATCGGGACTCTTCAGACTACGCAACGCTCTCCCACTGCGTCAAAGTCTAGTGCCGATAGTCACTTGCCCATTTCACACACGCTTGTACTCTGCCCAGCATTAAAGTCTGTTGTTAGTTCCACCACAGTTCGCCTTCTGCTCTGTTTTACTAGTCTGCCCAGCCTACGACGTCAGATACCTGTCATGAGGGGTGGTCGCCGAACGCCACGGCCACGACGTCTGGAGGTGGTTTCACATTAGTTTCGGCACGTGTTGAAGGCACTCACCACAGCACTCCTGGAACACCCGATATGTCGTGCAGTTTCCGAAATTCTCGCGCCGAGCCTCCGGGCCATCACAATCTGCCCTCAGATCGCGCCCCTCCCCCATTCTGCAGACAGACATCACGTTCGCTGATGATACATGCATCGTGCACGTGTCTGACTAGCAGTCATTCCTCGCCAGGTGACGCTGCTATCGCCTGGACGGATTTATATCGATAGTAGGTCGGTGGTCATGATGTTCTGGTTGATCAGTGTACCTGTACAATGGTTGATCGAAATGACTATTGAAACATCCTGGCAGATTAAAACTGTGTGCCGGACCGAGACTCGAACTCGGGACCTTTGCCTTTCGCGGGCAAGTGCTCTACCAACTGTGCTACCCAAGCACGACTCACGCCCCGTCCTCACAGCTTTACTTCTGCCAGTACCTCGCCTCATACCTTCCAAACTTTACAGAAGCTCTCCTGCGAACCTTGCAAAGCTAGCACTCCTGAAAGAAATGATATTGCGGAGGCATGGCTTAGCCACAGCCAGTTTTAATCTGCCAGGAAGTTTCATATAAGCGCACACTCCTGTAGAGTGAAAATTTCATTCTACAAACATCCCCAAGGCTGTCGCTAAGCCATGTCTCCGCAATATCCTTTCTTTCAAGAGTGGTAGTTCTGCAAGGTTCGCAGGAGAGCTTCTGTAAAGTTTGGAAGGTAGGAGACGAGGTACTGGCAGAAGTAAAGCTGTGAGGACGGGGCGTGAGTCGTGCTTGGGTAGCTCAGTTGGTAGAGCACTTGCCCGCGAAAGGCAAAGGTCCCGAGTTCGAGTTTCGGTCCGGCACACAGTTTTAATCTGCCAGGAAGCTTCAAATCAGAGCACACTCCGCTGTAGAGCGAAAATTTCATTCTACAAATGACTATTTCTTCGAATTCTCGGAAACGGGAATTAATCTAATTTTGAGTGTTCAGTCGTTTCAACGAAGTTCGAAATGAATCTGGCGTTATGATCTCCTAATTAAATTGTTTCGAAGACACGTGTGTGTTGGTGTAATCTTTTTATACGTGTGTCTGGACGCCCTTCTCCTTTCCCCTCCCCTCCATATCGACAACATTATGTAGGAGATCGTCCAAATCAGTTTGATTCGGTTTCTGAGTTCCCCTTCTATGATTTGAAACACACTTCCGTAACAGTTGTAACCATTACAATTAATAATACAATTAAATTATGCAGAAGCAACTAACACATGAGAGAATTTCGATAGTTCTAACTTATAGGAATACGCCGAATACAATGGTCAAGTGGATATAAAAAAATGGCTCTGAGCACTATGGGACTCAACATCTTAGGTCATAAGTCCCCTAGAACTTAGAACTACTTAAACCTAACTAACCTAAGGACATCACACACACCCATGCCCGAGGCAGGACCTGCGACCGTAGCAGTCCCGCGGTTCCGGACTGCAGCGCCAGAACCGCACGGCCACCGCGGCCGGCTCAAGTGGATATACACAGAAATCTAAAAAAATAAGTGAAAGAAATGTACACTTCAACCCTGCAAGCCACCTTACTATGAATGGCTGTTGACTCGACTATCTTTTCCCCCTTTCCTGTTCGATTCACGAACGGAGCGTTTTAGGGCGGTATGAGACGAGGTCACGAGCGCCCTTCCTTCGAAGCTATAAACTGGAATACCGTATCGGCATAAAGTTCTTTGTCTTGGGTGGATTATAGCCAACGGAAATTCATCGAATATTGGTGACGAGTTTGCCTGCCTCACTTTCAGCATTTAAGAAAATGACTGAATTCAAACGTGTCGCACGTCGCTGGAAGGGCGTCCCACAACTGCAACCCCGTCCAAAAGTCAAGGATGTCCTGATTACGTATGAAATAGCTAAGGAATGCTATACGAGGTGTATCAAGTTCAAGTATACAATAGAACTTATTACGATAAAACCTCGTGAAAGGTGGATAGCGCATTTGTTGAATCTAAACCAAATGCAACCGCGGAAACTAATTTTGAGGCAATGTTTCGTTCGTTTTATGACGACTCTAACTAATTTGTAAGCTGATTTGTTGCTCTGGATGAGACGTAGGTCCACCACTTCGAGCAGTCACAGGAATGGGTGGAACTCACTGGCTCCGCGCCAAAGAGAAGGCGAAATCGATATCACCTTCCGGGAAATTTATGGCCAATGCATTCTCGGAAACAAACTCATTTTCTCCTGATAGATTATTTTGCAAAGGATAAGCGGTAACTGGCGACTGCTGCTGCAGTCTTCTGAACCAACTGTATAGAAAAAAATGGCTCTGAGCACTATGGGACTCAACTTCTCAGGTCATCAGTCCCCTATAACTGAGAACTACTTAAACCTAACTAATCTAAGGACATCACACACATCCATGCCCGAGGCAGGATTCGAACCTGCGACCGTAGCGAAGTCGCGGTTCCAGACTGTAGCGCCTAGAGCCGCACGGCCACTCAGGCCGGCAACTGTATAGAAAAAAAGTGAGTACAAACATGGATTGCGAAAGAAAGAAATCACATTTCTTCAGGGCACTGCACCTTTCCACCGGGATAGAGAGTGTTTGGATGTATCAGTTTTTTAGTATTCACTCTTTTCAGCATATTTGTTCCCCTCTGATTCCATCTATTCCACATATAAAAAATTTTCCGGTTAAAATCGTATCGAGGACAATAGAAATAGTAGATGGGAATTTCTAGTCCTCCCAGTATCTCATAGTCACAGATGGGATCTACATTCTGAAAAAACGTGGGACACCGTTCACTCGGCCTGAAGGGAGTCCTTCAATCCGGAACCGCGCGACTGCTACGGTCGCGGTTTCGAATCCTGCCTGGGACATGGATGTGTGTGATGTCCTTAGGTTAGTTAGGTTTAAGAAGTTCTAAGTTCTAAGGGACTGATGACCTCAGATGTCAAGCCCCATAGTGCTCAGAGCCAATTTTTTGAAGGGAGTCTTGTTACCAGAAGTGCATTTTGACCTAATAAGCACAGTCTTTCACTGAAATGTGTAACATACACGTCAAAAAGAAGCTTCGCATCACTTCGGTTCCGAGAGTTCCGGAATCTGTTCAGAAAAGTGGAATAGAGATCAACATAAACATAATTTCCGTCCTTTTTATTGCTTATGAAAACCACACATTGCATGCTCTACCACCACACAGCGAGACCTTCAGAGGTGGTGGTCCAGATTGCTGTACATACCGGTACCTCTAATACCCACTAGCACGTCCTCTTGCACTGATGCATGCCTGTATTCGTCATGACATACTACATACAAGATCATCAAGGCACTGTTGGTCCAGATTACCCCACTCCTGAACGGCGATTCGGCGTAGATCGCTCAGAGTGGATGGCGGGTAACGTCGTCCATAAATAGCCATTTTCAATCCATCCCAGGCATGTTCTACAGGGTTCATGTCTGGAGAACATGCTGGCCACTCTAGTCGAGCGATGTCGTTATCCTGAAGGAAGTCATTCGCAAGGTGTGCACGATGGGGGCTCGAATTGTCGTCCGTGAAAACGAATGCCTCGCCAATATGCTGCCGATACGGTTGCACTACCTGTCGGAGGATGGCATTCACACATCGTACAGTCGTTACGGCGCCTTCCATGACCACCAGCGGCGTACGTCGGCCCCACATAATGCCACCCCAAAACATCGAGGAACCTCCACCTTGCTACACTCGCTGGACAGTGTATCTAAGGCGTTCAGCCTGACCGGGTTGTCTTCAAACACGTCTCCGATGATTGTCTGGTTGAAGGCATATGCGACACTCATCGGTAAAGAGAACATGATGCCAATCCCGAGAGGTCCATTCGCTGTCACTGGGCTCATCCGTATCGCACTGCATGCGGATGTGGTTGCCAAGATGGACCTCGCATGGACGTCGGGAGTGAAGTTGCGCATCACGCAGCCTATTGCGCACAGTTTGAGTCGTAACACGACGTCCTGTGGCTTCACGAAAAGCATTATTCAACATGGTGACGTTGCTGTCAGGGTTCCTCCGAGCCATAATCCGTAGGTAGCGGTCATCCACTGCAGTATTAGCCCTTGGGCGGCCTGAGCGAGGCATGTCATCGACAGTTTCTGTCTCTCCTCCATGTCCGAACAACATCGTTTTCGTTCACTCTGAGACGCCTGGACACTTCCATTGTTGAGAGCCCATCCTGGCACAAAGTAATAATGCGGACGCTATCGAACTGCGGCATTGGCCGTGTAGGCATGGTTGAACTACAGACAACACGAGCCATGTACCTCCTTCCTGGTGGAATGACTGGAGTTGATCGGCTGTCGAACCCCCTCCGTCTAATAGGCGCTGCTCATGCATGGCTGGGGCCGGCGGGTGTAGCCGAGCGGTTCTAGTCGCTTCAGGCTGGAACCGCGTGACCATTACGGTCGCAGGTTCGAATCCTGCCTCGGGCATTGATGTGTGTGATGTCTTTAGGTTAGTTACGTTTAAGTAGTTCTAAGTTCTAGGTGACTTATGACCTAAGATGTTAAGTCCCATTGTGCTCAGAGCCATTTTCATGCACGGTTGTTTACATCTTTGGGCGCGTTTAGTGACATCTCTGAACAATCAAATGGTTCAAATGGCTCTCAGCACTATGCGACTTAACTTCTGAGGTCATCAGTCGCCTAGAACTTAGAACTAATTAAACCTAACTAACCTAAGGACATCACACACATCCATGCCCGAGGCAGGATTCGAACCTGCGACCGTAGCGGTCGCTCGGCTCCAGACTGTAGCGCCTAGAACCGCACGGCCACTCCGGCCGGCCTGAACAGTCAAAGGGACTGTGTCTGTGATAAAATATTCACAGTCAACGCCTATCTTCCGGTGTTCTGGGAACGGGGGTTATGCAAAACTTTTTTTGATGTATTTCTTTTTGCCACTGTGTGCTTCCATCAAATGGAACACTCGCATATTGTATTCGGAAAATATGCCATCTAGAGCTGAAGTGTCGTTAGAGGGTAGAACTACTTCGGACAGCTATAAATACACTGTTCAATCACATTAATGTAGCCATCTGTCAAAAACCGGAATAACCACGTTTCGCAGCGCGAACTGTTAAGAGATGTGCAGGAAGGTAGTCAGTGAGATACTGGGAGGTACCGACATGGATGTGTGGCCACGCCGCTTCCAGTGCCTTGGCTAGCTACGTTAGATTTCTCGGTTGAATATCCACGGCACCTACAGCCCGATAGAGGTGGCCCCACAGATTCTGCATCGGATTTAAATCCGGTTCGTTTGGTGGACAGGTGAGTACGGTCGGCTCATCTTGGCGTTCTTCGAACCACGGAAGGACACTGCGGCTGTGTGACACAATGCATTGTCCTGCTGATAGATGCCATCGTGTAAAGGAAGAACAAACTGCATATAAGGGTGGATATGGTCCCCCAAGCATAGATGCGTATGAGTGTTGATCCAATGCGCCCTCCAGAATGACGAACTAACCGAGGGAATGCCACGAAAGTATTCCCCAGATCATAACGCTCCCTCCTCCAACCTCGACCGCTCCCACGATGGCCGTACATCCCACAGCCAATGAAACATTAAACGTGTAAGTAGGCTGTTTACATTTTTATGTTGGTAACACCACGTAACGCTTTGTATGAAAATCACTGACTGTGCTGTGTGCAGTCTGTGGCTGGTTAGCATTGTTGGAATTCGCTACTTAATGTTGGGCGGTTGGATGTGAACAGCGCGTAGCGTTGAGCAGTTGGAGGTGAGCCGCCAGCAGTGGTAGATGTGGAGAGAGAGATGGCAGAATTTTGAGAGCCGACGATCTGGACGTGTATCCATCAGAAAGAGTAAATTTGTAATAATGGATATCATGAACTGATATATTTATATGATGACTTTTGAACGTTATTAAGGTAAATACAATGTTTGTTCTCTATCAAAATCTTTCAAAATGGTTCAAATGGCTCTGAGCACTATGGGACTTAACAGCTGTGGTCATCAGTCCCCTAGAACTTAGAACTACTTAAACCTAACTAACCTAAGGACATCACACACATCCATGCCCGAGGCAGGATTCGAACCTGCGACCGTAGCTGTCGCGCGGTTCCAGACTGTAGCCCCTAGAATCGCTCAGCCACTCCTGCCATCTAAGGCCCGTAGTGCGTCACAGTTGCCTCAGCGCCGGTTTTGGACGGTACCATTCTGCCACGCACGGTATACTTTAACAACGGCGGCACGAGAACAATTTACAAACTTAGGCATTTCGAAGATGCTTCCACCCTTGGCTCGAAAGCTTGTGATCATGACTTTTGGAAGTCAGATAAATTGTTTCGTTTCCACATTATGACAAACACTGCACTGTTTTCCGCATCTCCTCAACATGCTTTATATACCCTCCACTGCTAGTGCTGCCACTTGTCTTCTATTAGTTGTTATTCACGTTGATCTCGAACATAGGCGGTGGTCACATTAACGTGACAGGACTGCGTAGATGTCGCGTCTACCACGGCTTTGTACAAACCTTTCCGTGTGACGCTTTTTTAATAGCTTACATCACAGTGTTGTTGCTTGTTTGATCAAGCGAGTTTTCGAAGGGTCACAGGAGGCTAAGACATCTTTTCTGCAAAGAAATATCTGTGTTAGTCATTACAATCAAATTCGGGTCCTGTGCGTCGGTTGTCAGCAAATACTGCAACTGGACTTTATGCACGACTCTCATTCTGAAAGCCACGTCCAGAACCCTTACTCAGTCCCTAGCGCAAGGATCTGTAGGGGTTTTTATTCCTAAGGGACCAAACTGCTCAGGTCATCGGTCCCTAGATTTACACTCTACTTAAACTAACTTATGCTAAGAACAACACACACACACACACACACACACACACACACACACACACACACACACACACACACACACCAATGCCCGAGGGAGGACTCGAGCCGGCAGCGGTGGCCAAGCGGTTCTAGGCGCTTCAGTCTGGAACCGCGCGACCGCTACGGTGGCAGGTTCGAATCCTCCTCGGGCATGGATGTGTGTGATGTCCTTAGGTTAGTTAGGTTTAAGTAGTTCTAAGTCTAGGGGACTGATGATCTCAGATGTTGAGTCCCATAGTGCTCAGAGCCATCTGAACCATTTTTGGAGCCGACCGATGTGGCCAAGCGGTTCTAGGCGCTTCAGTCTGAAACCGCGCGACCGCTACGGTGGCAGGTTCGAATCCTGCCTCGGGCATGGATGTGTGTGATGTCCTTAGGTTAGTTAGGTGTAAGTAGTTCTAAGTCTAGGGGACTGATAATCTCAGATGTTGAGTCCCATAGTGCTCAGAGCCATCTGAACCATTTTTGGAGCCGACCAATGTGGCCAAGCGGTTCTAGGCGCTTCAGTCTGAAACCGCGCGACCGCTACGGTGGCAGGTTCGAATCCTGCCTCGGGCATGGATGTGTGTGATGTCCTTAGGTTAGTTAGGTTTAAGTAGTTCTAAGTCTAGGGGACTGATGATCTCAGATGTTGAGTCCCATAGTGCTCAGAGCCATCTGAACCATTTTTGGAGCCGACCGGTGTGGCCAAGCGGTTCTAGGCGCTTCAGTCTGGAACCGCGCGACCGCTACGGTGGCAGGTTCGAATCCTGCCTCGGGCATGGATGTGTGTGATGTCCTTAGGTTAGTTAGGTTTAAGTAGTTCTAAGTCTAGGGGACTGATGATCTCAGATGTTGAGTCCCATAGTGCTCAGAGCCATCTGAACCATTTTTGGAGCCGACCGATGTGGCCAAGCGGTTCTAGGCGCTTCAGTCTGGAACCGCGCGACCGCTACGGTGGCAGGTTCGAATCCTGCCTCGGGCATGGATGTGTGTGATGTCCTTAGGTTAGTTAGTTTTAAGTATCGGTTTCAGTTCACCGGTAGAGCACTGAAAAACTGTGGATTATCTAAAAGCATAATTTCTTTCCGAATGATTTTACTGCCTACAGTAGATCAGTGCGCGACGTAGTCAATCATGGCCGTAACACATCACTGAAGATTATCAAATACAGGACAGACATTGTGTTTTCCATTTTACTCATGAATCTCTCAGGAACTTTGAAAGAATAAAATTACAAATATGGTTCCGAAGGCGAACTGGAAAGAGGGAAAATTTCTTGAAAACCTAGTACGCAACTAAATAAGGGTTACTTAGAGTACGTGGTGAAGAACGTTGGTCCTATTCTTTCGTATGCTCTCTCATGAAGGTTATACTGACAAGGGAACCTCCCCATCGCACCCCCTCAGATTTAGTTATAAGTTGGCACAGTGGACAGCCCTTGAAAAACTGAACACAGATTAATCGAGAAAACAGGACGAAGTTGTGCAGAACTATGAAAAAAATAAGCAAAATATACAAAGTGAGTAGTCCATGCGCAAGACAGGCAACATCAAGGAAAATTTGTATTCAGGAGCCCCGTGGTCCCGTGGTTAGCGTGAGTAGCTGCGAAACGAGAGATCCTTGGTTCAATTCTCCTCTCGTGTGAATAATTTACTTTCTTTATTTTCGCAAAGTTATGATCTGTCCGTTCGTTCATTGACGTCTCTGTTCACTGTAATAAGTTTAGTGTCTGTTTTGTGAACGCACCGCAAAACTGTGCGGTTAGTAGACGAAAGGACGTGCCTCTCCAATGGGAACAGAAAACATTTGTCGCAAGGTCATAGGTCAACCAATTCCTCCACAGGAAAACACGTCTGATATATTCTATACGACACTGGTGACGGCATGTGCGTCACATGACAGGAATATGTTATCGACCCACCTAACTTGTACACTTGGCGAATGGGTAAAAAGATTCTTCTACATTGCCCGATTTAGGTTTTCTTGTGGATGTGATAATCACTCCCAAAAAAGTGGCGGACAGATAATTGTCTGAAAATAAAAAATTAAATTTTTCACTCGAGGGAAGACTTGAACCCAGGACCTCTGGTTCCGCAGCTGCTCACGCTAACCACGGGACCACGGCGCTCCTGAAATGTTATTGTCCTTGATGTTACTTATCTTACAAATGGACTACTCAGTTTGTATATTATGCTTATTTTTTGATAGTTCCATACAACTTCTTCCTGTTTTCTCGATTGATCTGTGTTCAGTTTTTCAAGGCCTATCCACTGTGCCAACTTATAACTAAATCTGAGGGGGGTGAGATGGGGAGGTTCCCTTGTAAGAGAACCAGCGAAGTACTGCGCCAGGGACCTCGTGTTAACTCTATAGTAATCTTGTAAGTATAAACGCACAACGAGGAATGTAAATCTGAGCTAACTAACACTGCTTGCGAGTTGACCAATGATGGTAATATTAACCGGGGAGTTATTACGCAATAAAATCTATATACGTAGTCTGTTTATTTAGTGAACTCTAATATTCAGCCCTCATTCTTCTTAACAATGCATAGAAGAGAATTTTACCTCTTTCTTACTTACATACAGAAGAAAAATACACAGTTGAAAACTGCTGGTAAGGAAACAAAGGAGATGCTCTCTTAAATTTACGTTGAGCGCAAATATAGTGCCGCTTAACTATTTCTGAAAATAATAATAACGATATGAAATTTTTAGGACATTCCAAGTAAAAGTATAGTATCTAAGTGACTAAAATTACAGGGATACAGAACATACTTAGGTGAGCAGTGCCCTATAAATGAGAATGCTAACTACATATATAAAGGACAGTACAACAACACTGAGTGTACTACATGGATCATCTACGTGCATATCAACATGTAAAGTTAATATTACAAACAATCGATGTTTCTAAACATAAGTTTAAAGAGGATAAATAAGAGTTCCTCAACGGACAAAAATAGGAGACATACATACCAAATTACACATATCATAATAAATGGAAAAATGAAAGATCATGCAAGAAAAATAATGAAAAAAATTGATGGAATTATACATACCAGACGACATACGGAAAATTCTTGAAGCGTGCTTCTCCAAAGACAAGGCAAAGCCATAGCCCGCAGAAGCGTAGATGAACCACTAGAGTTGGAAAACTCCCTTAACAGAAGATATACTAGTACACGAAAAGGTCGTGTTTAAGAGGCAACACATCGAGCTAAGCGTGCACCAAAAGAGAAAATAAAGAGTAAAGCGTAGGAAGAAAATTACTAAACAATTAGAATGAAAAATGGCTGAAGACGTTAACTCTTAGGTAAATGGGACGCACGAAACATTCTGGAACGTTGACAATCTACAGCAAGCATTGTAAGAGAGACTGCCACGCCTTGACCAAATCCTGTGACCAAGTTGCTATGTCTGGACGAAAACGAACGAGACGTACGTCAGTGTAGGTCGCCGTGCCGTGAAATCACAGCTTCGTCCAGTAACAAAAATGAATTTATTACAAATTTGACCTGTGGAGATACACAGAAACGATTACACGAACTGAACAACAAGTTATTATTAAATACCTAAAATTTTAAGTTGGTCCATCTTTGAACGCTACGATATGAGCAACTGCACGTCGTGAAATCGAATAAAACAGGGTTTGAATGTGTCCTTGAGGAAAGGAACTTCGGAAAGCTTGTACTCCAGTACAAATCTCAGTTTTGGCGAGTGAACCCTTGATACAAGTTCAATACGCGGCATCTTAGTTGGTTGGGCAGGCTAGAGATCTCTGACAAACACGTATAGATGAACATTGTCCTGATGTACTACAGCACTTGGAATAGGTTAAGGCAACGGTATCTCTCCGGACTACATCTACATTTATACTCTGCAAGCCACCCAACGGCGTGTGGCGAAGGTCACTTCACTTGCCACTGTCATTACCTCCCTTTCCTGTTCCAGTCGCGATTGGTTCGCGGGCAGAACGACTGCTGGAAAGCCTCCGTGCGCGCTCGAACCTCTCTAAGTTTACATTCATGATCTCCTCGGGAGGTATAAGTAGGGGGAAGCAATATAATCGATAACTCATACAGAAACGCACCCTCTCGAAACCTGGACAGCAAGCTACACCGCGATGCAGAGCGCCTCTCTTGCAGAGTCTGCCACTTGAGTTTGCTAAACATCTCCGTAACGCTATCACACTTACCAAATAACCCTGTGACGAAACGCGCCGCTCTTCTTTGGATCTTCTCTATCTCCTCTGTCAACCCGACCTGGTACGGATCCCACACTGATGAGCAATACTCAAGTATAGGTCGAACGAGTATCCCGTCAGGTCCAGTGGACTTTCCTCTGTTGAGTGATTTCAGTTGCTTTTCTATTCCTTGGACACTTATTTCGATGTCAGCCATTTTTTCGTTTGTGCGACGATTTAGAGAAGGAACTGCAGTGCGGTCTTCCTCTGTGAAACAGCTTTGGAAAACTTCTGTAGTAACTACTGTTGTGAAAACCCACGTCTCTGAAGGCGAGGCCTTGACCGTGGTACAAAGTGGTTTCCCAGACAGTGACACTTGGCGGTCGTCCGGGGTAATACACTGTGGGAGAAGAGGGTAACACGTAACGTCACACGTATACATGGTCGTCGTTGAAGTCCCGATTGAAGAATATTCAGTGAAAATGGGACAAACACTGCCCGATCTGGCAAGTCCATCGCAGCCGGAGGCATATTTGCAGTCGGGGACAAGCGGTGTAAAGGAATTAGTGAGCGCGGCAGGGGGCGTTTGTGCGCTGCGGCGGCATCCATTTGTGAAGCTGTTAAATGCTCGAACACCGATTATGCTGTGTGATCGACAACTGCTATGCAGATAACTCCTCTACAGGATTTACAGCTTGTTCAGCTCTTTTATACCTGTTTTTTCACCGCATGGACATTTCCATTGGTATCACAAAACAAGCAACAATTTCACGATAACGACATTCAACAAGGCCGGGCATTCGTGTTAGAACCGTGTCACTCAGTTATGTTGCGCTGTTTAGGCACATATATCTGTCGCGCGGAGCAACGATAAATACTGTTCGTGCCTCCTGCAGAGACCTTTCTTTTTACAGGCCTCCATCTGGCAAGTTCATTTAGAAGGCTTTAGTCGTTTCAGTTATTATTTGTCATACCCAGCTTTGAACGGATTTGAGGTACGTATAATTTTTTTTGTAAGTTTTTCCTGACTATATTCACTTAACGGCCTTAAGAAGGCCGGTAAGGGAGCAAGTTACATCAACATCCAATCGGGAATAAAAGAAATTCGAGTGTCGGAAGAACAAAAATTTCCATAAAGGAGTACTGACAGTGATACGGTAAGACGATACGACCTGCATCAGTAAACACAGAAGTAATAAATAGTGTTTTGTATCTATTATGGTCAATATTGATTGACTAATTCTCTATATCAATCACGTTGATATTAAAACTTAAAATGAAATGAATAGAAAATTTGATAAATTTAGAAGAACGAAGTGGCTACAATGGCATCGTTGTAAGACCATGCTAGAATACGCGATGATAATATAGTCAACCTGATTTCACCTTTTTTCTCAAGGGAGATCGCCAAGCAACCGTACGTATTTCAGAAGTTACTTTATTTTATTTTGATTACCACTCTCGCCTTTTCAGTATGCCACCTTCAGACCCCATATGCACTTCGTATATACAGGGTGTTACAGAAAGATACGGCCAAACTTTCAGGAAACATTCCTCACACACAAATTAAGGAAAGATGTTATGTGGACATGTGTCCGGAAACGTTTAATTTCCATGTTAGAGCTCATTTTAGTTTCGTCAGTGTGTACTGTACTTCCTCGAATCACCGCCAGTTGGCCCAATTGAAGGAAGGTAATGTTGACTTCGGTGCTTGTGTTGACATGCGACTCACTGCTCTACAGTACTAGCTTCAAGCACATCAGTACGTAGCATCAACAGGTTAGTGTTCATCACGAACGTGGTTTTGCAGTCAGTGCAATGTTTACAAATGCGGAGTCGGCATATGCCCATTTGATGTATGGATTAGCACGGGGCAATAGCCGTGGCGCGGTACATTTGTATCGAGACAGATTTCCAGAACGAAGGCGTTCAAATGGTTCAAATAGCTCTGAGCACTATGGGACTCAACATCTTAAGTCATAAGTCCCCTAGAACTTAGAACTACTTAAACCTAACTAACCTAAGGACATCACACACACCCATGCCCGAGGCAGGATTCGAACCTGCGACCGTAGCAGTCCCGCGGTTCCGGACTGCAGTGCCAGAACCGCTAGACCACCGCGGCCGGCGAACGAAGGTGTCCCGACAGGAAGACGTTCGAAGCAATTGATCGGCGTCTTAGGGAGCACAGAACATTCCAGCCTGTGACTCGCGACTGGGGAAGACCTAGAACGACGAGGACACCTGCAATGGACGAGGCAATTCATCGTGCAGTTGACGATAACCCTAATGTCAGCGTCAGAGAAGTTGCTGCTGTACAAGGTAACGTTGACCACGTCACTGTATGGAGAGTGCTACGGGAAAACCAGTTGTTACCGTACCATGTCCAGCGTGTGCAGGCACTATCAGCAGCTGAATGGCCTCCACGGGTACACTTCTGCGAATGGTTTATCCAACAATGTGTCAATCCTCAGTTCAGTGCAAATGTTCTCTTTACGGATGAAATTTCATTCCAACGTGATCAAATTGTAAATTTTCACAATTGACACGTGTGGGCTGACGAGAATCCGCACGGAATTGTGCAATCACGTCATCAACACAGATTTTCTTTGAACGTTTGGGCAGGCATTGTTGGTGATGTCTTGATTGGGCCCCATGTTCTTCCATCTACACTCAATGGAGCACGTTATCATGATTTCATACGGGATGCTTTACCTGTGTTTCTAGAGCATGTGCCTTTACAAGAACGACACATGTGGTTCATGCACGATGGAGCTCCTGCACATTTCAGTCGACGTGTTCGTACGCTTCTCAACAACAGATTCGATGACCGATGGATTGGTAGAGGCGGACCAATTCCATTGTCTCCACGCTCTCCTGACCTCAACCCTCTTGACTTTCATTTATGGGGGCATTTGAAAGCTCTTGTCTACGCAACCCCGGTACCAAATGTAGAGACTCTTCGTGCTCGTATTGTGGACGGCTGTGATACATTACGCCATTCTCCAGGGCTGCATCAGGGATTCCATGCGACGGAGGGTGGATGCATGTATCCTCGCTAACGGAGGACATTTTGCACATTTCCTGTAACAAAGTGCTTAAAGTGACGCTGGTACGTTCTGTTGCTGTGTGTTTCCATTCCATGATTAATGTGGTTTGAAGAGAAGTAATAAAATGAGCTCTAACATGGAAAGTAAGCGTTTCCGGACACATGTCCACATAACGTATTTTCTTTCTTTGTGTGTGAGGAATGTTTCCTGAAAGTTTGGCAGTACCTTTTTGTAACACCCTGTAGATATTCAAACGTTTCGATAATGGCATACTGGAGCCCTCAGTGTCTGGATGTCGTGAATTCGTCATTCTAGCGCTTCCTAGAGTCTTTGAAGGAAGCACTCGCATTATTTCACGAAATCCAGTCGCTGACGTATCAAGTAGGTCAATATCGATACAGCTGAATGTCTATATATAAAGTTCGTATGGGGCCTGAAGATGGTATACTGAAATGCTGAATCTGAGAGTTAAAATAAAATAACTTCTCAAAAATATACGGCTGTTTGCCGATCTTCCTTGATAAATGTTTGACCTGCCGCTCTCCCGGATCCACAATGGATCAACAAAGATTTAATTTCACATTATTCTCCTTCTCCTCCTCTTCCTCCTCCGCCTTCCCCCCTACCGTTCATGAAGTCGGCTGCGATTCTTTAAGCTTTTAAAAATAATCAATATCTCTTTCTTAAAAGCCTTAGTTTTCGTGCAAGCATCCTGTAAAGACTAAATAAAAGGCAAAGGAAGCAACTGATACCGACCCAGTACATTAGCATTTTCATATTTTATCAAATTTAGTTAGTAGGAAGAAAAGGCGGGACAGTAGACGCTGTAAGGTAATGAATATTTACGCTTTTACGATATTGCAGTGCTGGCGTTGTTAAGAAGCACGATAAAATGTTCCTTCGGGACAGGCACTGCGGCGACTACAGCCGTTATGAAACACATGAAATGTATTCGAAGTTTTGAATACGAACAACCATCAACTATGCACGGGAATGACGATAGTGATTACTATTGCCGGATCAGGACTCAAAGCTGGATATCCGGCCTTACGCCTTAACGCCTTTGGCTCTCCGTGCAGGACTCACGGCCAGACCGAAATTTCCGGATGTCGTCACAGCCTCAACTCGTACACAAAAAAATGGTTCAAATGGCTCTGAGCACTATGGGACTTAACTTCTGAGGTCATCATTCCCCTAGAACTTAGAACTACTTAAACGTAACCAACCTAAGGATATCACACACATCCATGCCCGAGGCAGGATTCGAACCTGCGACCGTAGTGCTCGCGCGGTTCCAGACTGTAGCGCCTAGAACCGCTCGACCACCTCGGCCGGCGAACTCGTACACACATGTAATTCTCGTACAGGGGACGATAGTGTAACTGGTATAGGCCGATAAATACGTCCCATGCATGACTAAAGGAACACTACATCGTCCTCTTCAACAACACAGCCACTGCAATGCCAGATTTAGCCGCGCTGAATGGCCGCATGGTTTGAGGCGCCAAGTTACGGATTGCCCGGCCCGTTCCGCCGGAGGTTAGAGTCCTCCCTCGGGCATGGGTGTGTGTGTGTGTGTGTGTGTTGTTCTTAGCATAAGTTAGTTTAAGTAGTGTGTAAGTCTAGGGCCCGATGACCTCTACAGTTTGATCTCTTAGGAATCCACACACATTTGAACAGTGTCATATTTATTCACGGAAACCAGACAGCGATTTTCAATTAAAATTTTCTCCACTGTACGGGAATTACATTATGTGTGAATGAGTACAGGCTGTGACGCGGGAACGACGACATATGGAAGCTTGCGTCTGGCTGTGGGTCGTCCACGGAGAGCAAAAGTGGTTACAGCGACCACTCGCGAGAGCGGAATATCCGGGTTCGAGTCCCGGTCTGGTAAAAATTTTCGTTGTCGACATACATTATTCAGCTGATGGTTGTTTGTATTCGCAAATGCGAATACATTGATGCAGACCTATGTTTTTACAGTGATGTAGCGTTCATCGAATAAAATCCTTCCGAATTTTTTTTTTCGAAATACTTGACTCTACATACGATGTCTTAATTATTGTCTATGAATTACTTAATGATCGACATTAAAATCTATATAAATAGCTCACATACGACCTCGCAAAGGTTATTCAGGAAACTGATACAAGAGCGGCATATCGCGGACACTATTTGTCCTGTTGTTTTATATCTCATGACGCAAAATCACTTCCAAAAACATTGCCACATTATCCTGTGGCTACCCAACAGCGATACTGGAGGAGGTACCACACCATAACACTATGCCCGCACTATCTGCTCCTATGGCTATTGTGTATGTACGGTTTGATTATGGAAGCATCTTAATACGGATGAAATGATAATTAAATCAAGACCCTAAGCTTTCGACAGGCGTTGATATACATCAACGCGGACAGCTGAAAATGTGCGCCCCGACCGGGACTCGACCCCGGGATCTCCTGCTTACATGGCAGACGCTCTATCCATCTGAGCCACCGAGGACACAGAGGATAGTGCGACTGCAGGGATTTATCCCTTGCATGCTCCCCTTGAGACCCACATTCCCAATGTAAAGGTACGTTTACACTGGGATACATGTATCGCGACATGTATGAGCGACATGTCAATTTGACATGTCGCGATACATCACCTCATACAAAAATTCACGGAACTTGTATGCGGACCCTCCAGCTCATACATGTCGCGTATACATTTTGTATATCGCTTTTTGACCATATACGCGACATGTATGAGCGACATTTGAAGAACTCGCGCATGCGCAGTACTATCATTTCCTGTCGTCTTGTCGCCTGCCGCTTATTTTGACGATTAGCGCATGCGTAGTACCAGGCTCTTTGGCGGCTGTTTGAGTTTTGGAGGTGCCGACTATCGTTTCGACGTTAATGTATCTGCATAGAACATCAAAAAGTGCCGTATGCAACATTATTCTTCGTGTTTGCGAGGCCATTGTGCAAGTTTTATTCCAAGACGTGAAGGTAAAAGTTTTATATATATAACGGTATGTAATGCATTCTACAATTTTTTGATGCATCTGGCACGTATATCAATTTTTTGCTATTATTCCTGCGGCCTCGCGTGATAATGTTGACAACGGATGCCGACAATCGTGTGTGAGACGTTGGCATTAGCAATCGCGCGACAATGCAAATGTTTTGTAATGAAATCTTCGTTTCAAGAGGAATCCCCAGTGGCCAAAAAACGGAGTGTTACTGCCAACTGATCCTCTGGTGGAATCGCTTCCCGAAAGTTTGTGTTGGTTTTGGACACAAGAGGAGCCGCAAGTGATAACAAACCGCGGAAATCCTCCATACTCATCCTAACATAATTTCTAAAATATGCGCCATCCTTTAGCGTTAATTCGCGAGAAACTCTCTCTGCCACCATCTACGCTTCCTCCGCCTTTTCTTCCTATCATCTTCCAAAAAAGCAAGTGCACCAGCACATAAAAATGTGAAATCTTCCAAATCGTCGTCGAAAGCTATCGCACAGTGATACATATCAATCAGTGTAAACGCATGCTCATACATGTATGAGGTTGATACTTGTCAACTCATACAAGTCGCGATACATGTCGCAAAGTCGCATATACATGTATCTCATACATGTGCCGATACAAATGGCAGTGTAAACGCACCTTAATGTCCACACACTACATTCATAGTGCCCCTGCCCATTACACTCATTACTCGCGGCAGATAGTCTTACCTATTCCCGTAAGAGTTCGGTCAATGCGTGTGGATCCACCACAGAAGGAGGTCAATGGCCGGTTGGCCTTAACTATATGAAGATGATATCTGTTCTTTCGGACTTCTTCATATATCTTAATACGGTCAGTTAACTTCACAAGCAGTGATGTTTCTGTTCCACTATTATTTATCAGTGTGTTTCCCGGCTGAGTGTACACATTAGTTATAGGAAGTGGGCAGACAAACTGTAAAACGATGGCGTTCCTGATCATAATGGGTGAGGGGCGTGGACAGTCATAAACATAACCAGTGAATAAACAGGATTGCGCGAAACACTGTGATACGTTCTGGACTAGCGAGGATGAAGATTGAAGTATAAGAGGCATTTCCACTAAGTAAACACACGATTATGACAGGCTGGCCTATTTAGTATTGTGTGCCGTTTGTATAAAGGGCGGAGACTGTTCAAGCGCACTTGTATTCTGGCGAACATACGTGCACTGCAGCGCCAAAGAAACTGGTATATGCACGCGAAATCAAATACAGAGATTCGTGAACAGGCAGAATACCGTGCTGCGGTCGGCAACGCCTATATAACACAAGTGTCTGGCGCAGTTGTTAGATAGGTTGCTGCTGCTACAATGGCAGGTTATCAAGCTTTAAGTGAGATTGAACGTCGTGTTATATTTGACGCACGAGCGATGGGACACGGCATCTCCGAGGTAGCGATGAAGTCCCCACTTTGTCGCTACCCATGCGACTATTTCACAAATGTAGAATATCTGGAGTCCGGTAACACTTCAAATCTCGGACATCGCTGCGGCCGGAAAAAGATCCTGCAAGAACTGAATCAACGACGGCTGAAGAGAATCGTTCAGCGTGACAGAAGTGCAAGCCTTCCGCAAATTGCTGAAAAATTTCATTGCTGTGCCATCAACAAGGGCTTTCGGAGCCGAAGACCCCCTCGTGTACCTTTGTTGACTGGACGAAACAAAGCTATAGGCCTCGCCTGGACCCGTCAACTACGACATTGGACTGTTGATGACTGGAAACATGTTGCCTGGTCGGACGAGTTTCGTTTAAAATTATATCATGCGGCTGGACGTGTGTGGGAATGGAGACAACCTCATGAAGCCATAGACCCCGCATGTCAGCAGGGGACTGTTCAATTTGGTGGAGGCTCTGTAATGGTGTGGGTTGTGTGCAGTTGGAGTGATATGAGACCCCTGATACGTCTAGATACGACTCTGACAGGTGACACATACGTAGGCATCCTGTCTGATCACCAGCATCCATTCATGTCCATTTTGCATTCCGACGGACTTGGGCAATTCCAGCAGGAAAATACGACACCCCACACGTCCGGAATTGTTACTGAGTGGATCCAGGAACATTCTTCTGTGTTTAAACACTTCCGCTGGCCCCCAGACTCCTCAGACATGAACATTGTTGAGCATTTCTGCGATGCCGTGCATCGTGCTGTTCAGAAGAGATCTCCACCGCTTCGTACTCTCAGGGAGTTATGGACCGCCGTGCACGATTCATGATGTTAATTCCATCCAGCACTAATTCAGACATTAGTGAAATCCACGCCACGTAGTGCTGCGGCACTTCTTCGTGCTCGCGGGGGCGCTACACAATATTAGGTAGGTGTAGCAGTTTCCTTGGCTCTTCAGTGTAGCTCTAGCATGAACACCCTGAATCAGGCGAAACATTCTTGTTTAAGCTCAGGTACGCTGCTTGACCGCTAAATTGTATCTCGACCTCAGCGCTTTTATTTTGAAGTTAGTGTACACGATTTTTTAACTTTTAATGAAGCACTTCTATTTTTGATTTACATAACAGAAGCGTGCCCAAATTGTGTAGTTGCAAATATTGTATAATTTAGTTTAAGAAAACTGATCCTTTTTAAATAACTTGTTCCAATTACTCAACGTTCGGCTGATTCACGACAATTTTAGATGAATTTACAAGATAAGTAATTTAATGATTATAAATCGGCGGATAAAATGTGTAATAGACTGTATTAAAATGGCGTAAAATTATATGATCTATACACAATGTGTTAGGACTGAAAGAAATGTACTTCGCGAATAACTCTACTTTATCGCTATAAGACTAAAAAAAATTATGAAAGACACCGCAGAAAAGAATAAACGGTCAGTGGTTGGGTATAGTGAATGTCCGCTGTGTGCAAAAAGCGAGAAGGAAATCTATCTGTCTGGTATGATTTATGTTCCCGTGGACTTGCCAAGATACTTTTGGAAAGCGGCCACAACGTTCCCGCAAGAAATCGGGCCGCTAGATCGCACGGAGTGGTAAGTGCAGGGGTGCCTGTTACGACTTAGTACGCTTTATTTTGATTTCATGAGTTCCGCACCAAAACATAGCAATTTGTAAATCATGTCTTACTAGTATTCCGTGGTCCCTTCTAAACTTCGAAATGGTTCAAATGGCTCTGAGCACTATGGGACTCAACTGCTGAGGTCATTAGTCCCCTAGAACTTAGAACTAGTTAAACCTAACTAACCTAAGGACATCACAAACATCCATGCCCGAGGCAGGATTCGAACCTGCGACCGTAGCGGTCTTGCGGTTCCAGACTGCAGCGCCTTTAACCGCACGGCCACTTCGGCCGGCCTAAACTTCGAGCAAGACGTCGTAGTGCCAAGTTCTCCCACCGTTCGGCAGCAATAGGCAAATATGAAGGATGTCAACTTTATTAAATATCCGTCATTAAATACCTCGAGCACAAAGATGTATGTATTTTTGAGGAAGATCAGAAGGTGGAAGCAGTGAACAGCTGTAGTTTCGAGATCTTTCGGTTGTTTTTTTTCCTTCTTCTTCTTCCTCCAGAGAACGGGCATGTAACGCCGCCCCTACACAACGTTAACTATGCGTTAATGACGAGCACTGAAAAGTATGTCAACATACTGTTGGCTCTATACCACTGATTGATATCTAATACAGGATATTACTTCATCGGCGCTGCTGCTTCACCACGAATATTAAATTGGTATGAAGATGATTATGGAATCGTAACAGGTTACCAAATGTGAAATAAATTAAATAAATAAAAAGTCAGGCAGAGAGATTTCATATTACCTAAACTATACTCGTCAGTCGTACAGGAAGTTCCCTGATCCCTAAACGGGGAAAACGAAGTTTTGAATGTGATGTTCTGTTTGAATGTTAATAAAAACGACCACAGCTGTTATTTCATTTGCTTTTGTTACGCTGAACCGGTTTCGTTCTAAATGAATATCTTCTGGTGGCAAAATGTGCCGATGTCATGACTAAAAACAATACCTAATCGTGAGACAAAACACTAAAAGGCACATGCTGGAACACGATGAACACAATGATTCACTTCGCCAAAAGAAACTCAATGATACCTCTCTGCTTGGAACGCACCTCTGTTACAGACGCCATTTTGAAGGCTACGTATAGTGTCCCCACCTAGCGGAACTTAATGGAACTATAGGAGTCGAAGCGGAAATTTCCAACCGAAATTTGCTGAGAAAAAAAGTGTTGCATTACTTATTGAACGCTCCTCGTAACATGTAACTCTGTACTGTACTGCACTGGATGGTCGGATCACTCACTGGCTTAATAAACATATATGTAATAACAACGGTGATCGTTTTTATTTACGTTCACATTATTTAGCTGCTGAGGCACAAAAGATCCAAGTTTGTTCTATTCATATCTGGTGCAGATAACATTCAAGAGGTAATGGAAAGAATTTAATGGAGTGAGTTCGAGAAACCAGCTACAAATCAGTATTCTAAAATCAATCCACGCAACTGAAAATAGTAGAAATAGGCGAGTAGGCTACAGACTCCGTTCATCTCTGTAGCTCAGGGGACGACCTAGGTTCAATTCCCAGTATTGCCAAGGACGTTTTCTTACAAGGGAACCTCCCCATCGCACCCCCCCTCATATTTAGTTATAAGTTGGCACAGGGATAGGCCTTGAAAAACTGAACACAGATCAATCGAGAAAACAGGAAGAAGTTGTGTGGAAATATGAAAAAAATAAGCAAAATATCCAAACTGAGTAGTCCATGTGCAAGGTATGCAACATCAAGGAGAGGGTAAACTTACGAGTGCCGTGGTCCCGTGGTTAGCGTGAGCAGCTGCGGAATGAGAGGACCTTGGTTCAAGTCTTCTCTAGAGTGAAAAGTTTAATTTTTTATTTTCAGACAATTATCAAAGTTCAGGCACTCACACATAATCAACTTCGATTTCCAAAATTCCAGAACATGTTCAGATTTGCTTGGACATGTGCAGGATTTGACGGTCTACACAGGGAAACATATGTTTTGACAGAGCACAGGGAAAATTGTGCGACTGTGAAACTGTTGCATTCATTTGTTGCAGTTTATGTGACAAACTATTATGTTTTCATCACTTTTTTCGGAGTGATTATCACATCCACAAGAAAACCTAAATCGGGCAAGGTAGAAGAATCTTTTTACCCATTCGCCAGGTGTGCAAGTTAGGTGGGTCGACAACATATTCCTGTCATGTGACGCACATGCCGTCACCAGTGTCGTATAGAATATATCAGACGTGTTTTCCTGTGGAGGAATCGGTTGACCTATGACCTTGCCATCAAATGTTTTCGGTTCCTATTGGAGAGGCACGTCCTTTCGTCTACTAATCGCACGGTTTTACGGTGCGGTCGCAAAACACAGACACTAAACTTATTACAGTGAACAGAGACGTCAATGAATGAACGGACAGATCGCAACTATGCGAAAATAAATAAAGTAAAATTTTCACTCGAAGGAAGATTCGAACCAAGGACCTCTCATTCCTCAGCTGCTCACTCTAACCACGGGACCACGGCACTCATCAGCTTCCATTGCCCTTGTTGTTGCATATCTTACGCATGGACTACTCAGTTTGTATATTTTGCTTATTTTTTCGTAGTTCCACACAACTTCTTCCTGTTTTCTCGATTGATCTGTGTTCAGTTTTTCAAGGCCTATCCACTGTGTCACTTTATAACTAAATCTGTGGGGGGTGCGATGGGGAGGTTCCCTTGTCAGAGCCATTTGAACCTAGATTCTCTGGTTTCCTGCAATTACTCTGGAGCGTTGGGTCCCGTTTTCTGCCAGCACGAAGTGCTTATCTACTTATTCTTTCACGTTTTGTGTCGCGCGTGGTGGTCTAGTGGTAAAGCATGTACCTGGATACCGAGAGGTCGTGTGATCGAGTACCGATCGGCCTACCGAAATTTTCAGCCTTCATTTAATCTAGCCTTCACCTGTGAAGGTTTAGATTTCACATTAAATTGTGTCTTCTCTTCCCCAGACTGGAAAATTACGATTGAATGGAGATACGCAATTCGCCGAAGTGAAGACATCTGGTGCCATGTACCTCCGGAAACCTACCAAGAACTTGCCGAATCCATACCGCTCAGTATCACTGCTTTATTGCGTTCCGAATGTGTACCAAACGCAGATAAGCCAACTGATCATAAGGTTTTAGTTCACAAGTAATAGCACGTTACACATTTCGTAGGTCCTATGCACAGCAGACAAAGACTCTCAGAACGAAAGTTGAGTTTTCCACAAGGTGTTAGAAATGAGCATTATTAGAACATACTTCATGATCGTTTTTTTTTTTTATTAGCTAGTGACGCACGCATTCTGTCATGTAATTTTGGAACAAGGAACGCAGTTACTTTCAGTTTATGGAAAATATATTAGCTGGAATAACAAGACTACGAGGAGTGCAATGTACGAGGGGTGTTCAATACGTAATGAAACATTCTGAAAGCAGGTTAGTTTTATTCAGGATTCTAATACACCATATTATTCCCCACTACAAAACCCTAGTTTTTAACATAATCTACTTTCAGTGCGACGGTCTTACGCCAGCTTATTGCTACTTAAACCTAACTAACCTAAGGACATCACGCACATCCATGCCCGAGGCAGGATTCGAAACTGCGACCGTAGAGGTCATGCGGTTCCAGTCCGAAGCGTCTAGAACCGCTCGGCCACTTCGGCCGGCAACCCAGCGGGCACAAACCGTTGAGTATCCCAAATGAAGGACGCATGTGTCAGCTTGACCGATGGTTGGTTGATATGGGGGAAGGGACCAAACGGTGAGGCCATATGTCCCATCGGATTAGGGAAGGATGGGCTATGAAGTCGGCCGTGCCCTTTCAATGAAACCATCCCCGCATTTGCCGGAAGTGATTTCCGTATATCACGGAAAACCTAAATCATTATGGCCGGGCGAGGGTTTCAACCGTCGTCCTCCCGAATGCGAGTCCCGTGTGCTAACCTCTGCGCCACCTCGCTCGGCAGCATTACCGAAAGTGACGTCCAGTTGTGCAGCGGTGTGTTTGACTGTGATCCGTCGATCACCTCGAATGGCAGTGTCCGCACGTTGCAACCTTACAGAAGTCACAGCTAATTGCTGCCGGCCGGCACGAGAGAGATCGGACAGTTTAGCGCTACCTTGTTGCGATGATGACAGATGCCTCGCCCAACGACTCACCGTGCTTCTGTTCACTGCCATGTCTCCGTCGACATTCTACAAGCGCCTATGAATACCACAAATGTTCTGGTTTTTCGTCAAAAGGAACTCGATGACAGTTCTCTGCTTGGAAACCACCTCCGTTACAGATGCCATTTTGAAGACTACGTACAGCGTTGCCACCTATCGCAACTTGCTGTTGCCACCTATCGGAACTTCATGAAACTATAGGGGCTGAAGCAGTATTATTGTATGATGTCAGATAGTAAATTCCACGTTTTTTCAGCAGAAACTGCCCGAGAAAAAAATGTTGCATTACTTATTGTCCGCCCATCGTACAGAGCGTCCGAAAAGTCTTTCTCTGATTACATAAATTGATAACTCAGACTAGAAGTAAGATACAAATATGTAACTTGTGTCGAATTGTTTACAACTATCAAAGTGTTTTTTCCGTTTTAAGTTCGCAGTACGTAAGTAGTGGATGAGGTTCAGTGCCCAAGAAGCCATTTTAACCAATCAGGAGAAGGCACAGTGTGTCCTGTGGTACCATGGGACACGATCACCAACCACAGTGCAGAGACACTTCCAGACAACATTTGGAAGGAATCCACCTGATGTCAAGAGCATTAAAGCCTGGTATGAGAAGTTCAAGAACACAGGATCGGTTGCTGACTTTCCTAGGTCTGGTCGACCAAGAACCTCAGCAGACAGGGTGGAAGCTGTAAAGCAGTCTTTTCTGCTAAGTCCGAAGAAATCGGTGCTCAGGGCCTCACGTGAATTACAGATGCCAAAAAGCTCTCTCCATGACATTTTACACAAACGTTTATTGTTTCGTGCATACAAAGTACAAATCGTTCAGGCCTTGTTGCCCAATGACAGTACACGTCGATATGACTTTGCGGTCGAAATGCTATCACATATTGAGGACGATGATGGTTATCTAAGACGAATTGCCTTTTCCGACGAAGAGACATTTTTTGTCAGTGGTGTAGTGAATCGCCATAATGTGCGCATTTGGGGTTCACAACCCCCTGGCGAGGTCATGGAGTGCACCAGAGGCAGTCCAAAGGTGAATGTTTGGTGCGCGCTATTGCACGATCGAATTATCGGGCCATTCTTCTTCGCTGAGGCTACCGTCACATCTGCAGTGTATCTGGACATGTTACAACTGTATGCTATTCCTCAGCTGCTTCAGAATACCCCGATGTCTTGTATCAGCAAGACGGTGCACCGCCTCAACGGGGTGTGGACGTCCGTGCCTATCTCGATATGACCTTTCCTAGGGGATGGATTGGTCGTGATAGGCCAACGGTTTGGCCTCCACGCTCTCCTGACATAACCCCATTAGACTTCTTTTTATGGGGTTATGTCAAGGACGAGGTCTACCGAACACGTGTGCCAGATCTTGAAATCCTGCAGCAACGGATAACCACAGTCGTTGAATCGATCCCTCCAGTGATGTTGGCTAACGTGTGGACGGTAATTGAATATCGTCTAGATGTGCTACGTGCTACCAAGGGTGCTCATGTGGAAGTTTACTGATGTGCGAAAAAAACTTTGATAGTTTGTAAACAATTAGACATCAGTTTCATATTCTTACTTCTAGCCTGAGTTATCAATTTATGTAATCTCAGGGAAAGACTTTTCGGACACCCTGTATTTCCACCATGATAAAGCCACCCAACTCACAGCCATCAATTTGAGGTAATACAGTGTCGGTGGGGAAGTCATGGTAATGTCATGATATCCAGACCTAATATCGCTAGCTCGTTGGTTACGGGGCGTCGTTAACAAAGCTGTCCTCTTAAAGTAAAGATACACTGAGAAAAGTAACGCAGCATGTTCTTGCTGTACACTTTTAAGTTAACTGTCGATAGTGTAAAACATCGTCCAAAGGCACTGGCGGGCCCATTCGTGCCGACCAACCGCCGTGTCATCCTCTGCCAATGGCACCACTGGTTGCGGTATGGAGGAATGCAGGATGTTCACAGCGCTTTCCCAGACGTTGTCAGCTTTCCTTGACCTGGAGCTGCTGCTACTCGATCAGGTAGCCCCCTCAATTGGCAGCAAGAGGCTGAGTGCACCGGTTCCAGTCCCATCACCAATGAACAATCTCTAGCAGTACCGGAAATCGAACCTGGGTCCTCTACATCTACATCTACATGATTACTCTGCAATTCACATTTAAGTGCTTGGCAGAGGGTTCATCGAACCACAATCATACTATCTCTCTACCATTCCACTCCCGAACAGCGCGCGGGAAAAACGAACACCTAAACCTTTGTGTTCGAGCTCTGATTTCTCTTATTTTATTTTGCTGATCATTCCTACCTATGTAGGTTGGGCTCAACAAAATATTTTCGCATTCGGAAGAGAAAGTTGGTGACTGAAATTTCGTAAATAGATTCGCCGCGACGAAAAACGTCTTTGCTTTAATGACTTCCATCCCAACTCGCGTATCATATCTGCCACACTCTCTCCCCTATTACGTGATAATACAAAACGAGCTGCCCTTTTTTGCACCCTTTCGATGTCCTCCGTCAATCCCACCTGGTAAGGATCCCACACCGCCCATCAATATTCTAACAGAGGACGAACGAGTGTAGTGTAAGCTGTCTCTTTAGTGGACTTGTTGCATCTTCTAAGTGTCCTGCCAATGAAACGCAATCTTTGGCTCGCCTTCCCCACAATATTATCTATGTGGTCTCTCCAACTGAAGTTGTTCGTAATTTTAACACCCAGGTACTTAGTTGAATTGACAGCCTTGAGAATTGTACTATTTATCGAGTAATCGAATTCCAATGGATTTCTTTTGGAACTCTTGTGGATCACCTCACACTTTTCGTTAGTTAGCGTCAACTGCCACCTGCCACACCATACAACAATCTTTTCTAAATCGCTTTGCAACTGATACTGGTGTTCGGATGACCTTACTAGACGGTAAATTACAGCATCATCTGCGAACAACCTAAGAGAACTGCTCAGATTGTCACCCAGGTCATTTATATAGATCAGGAACAGCAGAGGTCCCAGGACGCTTCCCTGGGGAACACCTGATATCACTTCAGTTTTACTCGATGATTTGCCGTCTATTACTAGGAACTGCGACCGTCTTTCTATTATTCCGGCAGAAACCTTGCTGACAGGAAATCACGAATCTAGTCGCACAACTGAGACGATACCCCAAAGGCCCGCAGCTTGATTAGAAGTCGCTTGTGAGGAACGGTGTCAAAAGCTTTCCCGAAATCTAGAAATACGGAATCAACTTGAGATCCCCTGTCGATAGCGGCCATTACTTCGTGCGAATAAAGAGCTAGTAATCGGTTGATAATGTACTTCTTGAAAATTTACAGTCAACAATTTAAATTGACTGTGAACTATTGAAAATGTGTGATGATATATGCCGTCCATTTGTAAGCTCAAATAGATAACAAAAAGCAGACTAATCAATAATAAAATAATACCATTTCATTATGGTTTTAAATTTACAAGAGTTTGTGTAGGTAATCATATGAAATACAGATTATGTCTACATGACGTTTTTTGCTTCAGATGACCGATTTCTTGACCGCGAAGGATAGTCAGCTTTTTTCTTGAGACACCTATAAATTACCACATCCCAAGCGCCATTTTCACACGAGCTGTACTCATGTGATTAAGATTTATACACGGCCGCGAGTAGCCTATTAGCAGATATGTACGCAACTTCAGCGACAAAATAAAAACGGCGACATGAGCGTGGACAGTCTCTGAAGCTTTATTTAAGGCACGTTAAGTTCTCTAAGCCATATAAACATGGTAGCACAACAGAAAATTTTAATCTGAAAAGGGGAGACATTTCCTAGAAGCGTTGATCCTCTAAAAGCTCCCTGGAAAAATAAAGCTTTACTGCAAAATAGCTTGCCTCTCTTCGTCCCGCTACGGCACCTGTAACCGGATACTGCAAAACAACAGCAGCGGTTATTTTTTGTGGCACTTTAAGCTTTAGAGTAGCAGATTGTGGTTAAGTCCACTTTCTCTCCGACCCAGCAAAGTTTTCCTAGTAACATTTACAGACCGTTGACTTTAGGGTATTTTCCGTTTTGGACGTGGAATTATTCTACTGGATACTGACGCAAGGGTAAATTGGCACGATATATTTCAAACGTATCGATATTGCTTTATAGTGGTGACTGAATGATGCAAACAAGAAACTACAATTAACTCTTTCCAAGAAAATGGGTAGCTCCGAGTGCGTAGTGGGCAGACTTCGCCACACGATTACTTTACCAGCATCTGCTTCCTGGTTTACTTTTTTTTTTTTTGTTTTGAAAATGTTATGGGACTTAACTGCTAAGGTCATCAGTCCCTAAGCTTACACACTACTTAACCTAAATTATCCTAAGGACAAACACACACACCCATGCCCGAGGGACGACACTAACCTCCGCCGGGACCAGCTGCACAGCCCATGAAAGCAGCGCCCTAGACCGCTCGGCTAATCCCGCGCCGCCCTGGTTTACTCTGCGCAACTCAACAATCGCATTGTTGCGAATATACAACTACTGCATAAAATCGAAATTGTACTCCTAAGGTCGTTTCATGCGAACAGAAAATTCATCAATAATTTTAACCAGAGCTTTCTTGACGCAGAAGCTTATCTTCAGTACTGAAGTTTCATCACACAATAAACGTCAAATTGACATGTATTTCAAGAATCTGGTCAATTTATTTTCAGTTCTTAAATTAATTCTAAGGTATCTTCTGAACTACGCTATATTTTACGCAAATAGTCGCATCAGGAAGGGTACGTGAGATTCAAAAAGAATTTTATTCGTAAGCTACTCGCACGAGAGTTATGAACGACTTCGAAAACAGCACTGTTAATGATGTCAGACTTCGAGGGTACTGCATCATACGAATCCCCACCTTTTCCGCACACAGGGCTTCTAAACTGCACAGTACTGAATGAGGACTCACGCTCCACGATGTATGAATGAGTCCACAATCTATCAAAAGTAATTTATGACTCACATGTTGCCGACCGGCTACATCCTAGACACAGAGGATGAGCGAGTGTCAGGCCAAGGAAACAAAGGTACCCAACCGTTCTTTCAAGAATACATTCCCATTCCTCGCCACTTTTGATGGGGCGTTGTCCTCATGAAATATATCATGTGGAGTTGCCAGGAGAAGCAGCAGCAATTCCTCGGGCTCTCTAAGTTCCGTGATGTAACGGTTTCTGCCCAGATTGTCCTGAATACAGTGACAGTCGAGATCGCATTTTGTACCCGATGACGTTCCAAACTATTATGCGTGGCGTTTATCCGCTATGCTGCTCAACAATGCAGGCTGCTCTACTGTAGTCATCACAACGTGGTGTACCAAGTATGTATCCATTACCAGGACAGGGTGAGGCGGGATACGTTCGAAAACACATTGTATATGTCAGAACGTAGTTCATGTTCCCACTGCGACATCACGCATTTGTGGTTTCTGGACAACAGGATCCACTACCATGGCAAGTGTGCCACGACTTAATACTCTGTTGGCCACTTAATACTATGTGAAATTTTTTTTTAGCTCGACAACCTAGGTTTATATTGGTGTTATACCGAAACCATCAAGATTACAGGTAGCTAATGACCTTTCACTGCCAACTCCATTACTTTGAACAGAATAGCATATACACTCCTGGAAATTGAAATAAGAACACCGTGAATTCATTGTCCCAGGAAGGGGAAACTTTATTGACACATTCCTGGGGTCAGATACATCACATGATCACACTGACAGAACCACAGGCACATACACACAGGCAACAGAGCATGCACAATGTCGGCACTAGTACAGTGTATATCCACCTTTCGCAGCAATGCAGGCTGCTATTCTCCCATGGAGACGATCGTAGAGATGCTGGATGTAGTCCTGTGGAACGGCTTGCCATGCCATTTCCACCTGGCGCCTCAGTTGGACCAGCGTTCGTGCTGGACGTGCAGACCGCGTGAGACGACGCTTCATCCAGTCCCAAACATGCTCAATGGCGGACAGATCCGGAGATCTTGCTGGCCAGGGTAGTTGACTTACACCTTCTAGAGCACGTTGGGTGGCACGTGATACATGCGGACGTGCATTGTCCTGTTGGAACAGCAAGTTCCCTTGTCGGTCTAGGAATGGTAGAACGATGGGTTCGATGACGGTTTGGATGTACCGTGCACTATTCAGTGTCCCCTCGACGATCACCAGTGGTGTACGGCCAGTGAAGGAGATCGCTCCCCACACCATGATGCCGGGTGTTGGCCCTGTGTGCCTCGGTCGTATGCAGTCCTGATTGTGGCGCTCACCTGCACGGCGCCAAACACGCATACGACCATCATTGGCACCAAGGCAGAAGCGACTCTCATCGCTGAAGACGACACGTCTCCATTCGTCCCTCCATTCACGCCTGTCGCGACACCACTGGAGGCGGGCTGCACGATGTTGGGGCGTGAGCGGAAGACGGCCTAACGGTGTGCGGGACCGTAGCCCAGCTTCATGGACACGGTTGCGAATGGTCCTCGCCGATACCCCAGGAGCAACAGTGTCCCTAATTTGCTGGGAAGTGGCGGTGCGGTCCCCTACGGCACTGCGTAGGATCCTACGGTCTTGGCGTGCATCCGTGCGTCGCTGCGGTCCGGTCCCAGGTCGACGGGCACGTGCACCTTCCGCCGACCACTGGCGACAACATCGATGTACTGTGGAGACCTCACGCCCCACGTGTTGAGCAATTCGGCGGTACGTCCACCCGGCCTCCCGCATGCCCACTATACGCCCTCGCTCAAAGTCCGTCAACTGCACATACGGTTCACGTCCACGCTGTCGCGGCATGCTACCAGTGTTAAAGACTGCGATGGAGCTCCGTATGCCACGGCAAAGTGGCTGACACTGACGGCGGCGGTGCACAAATGCTGCGCAGCTAGCGCCATTCGACGGCCAACACCGCGGTTCCTGGTGTGTCCGCTGTGCCGTGCGTGTGATCATTGCTTGTACAGCCCTCTCGCAGTGTCCGGAGCAAGTATGGTGGGTCTGACACACCGGTGTCAATGTGTTCTTTTTTCCATTTCCAGGAGTGTATTTTCAGTCTGTCCTGGCTTTGAGATGGCCACTGTAGCTCATGCTTTTTATATGCTTCGCTGTGTGTGAGTTATTTCTTGTTTGATGACTAAACGGTTCAGGGAACTGTGTTAAAGTAGCTTTAACATTACATATAGTATGCAGTACCTCATTATTACGCGTCAGCTTTCGTACTCAAAAAGACAATTATGTGTCTTTTCGGTACGTAACCACTGTCAAGCAAAGGTCCTCTCAGTAATAAAATAACGGTAGAAGCGTAGTTCTGACCTGATCAACCGGGTGGTTGGCTGGATGATTAAAAGCACCAAACTACTAGGTCATCATTCCCTTTTTCCTCGAACAGACAGGCTTACACGACTGTAGTTCAGAGAGAGCTCACCGCGCAAATCCCAGGTGCAGGAAACCCCAAAGTCTACGACAGATAAAAAAAGGCGAGATAAGGGACAAAAAGAAGAAAGGGAGGCACAGGATGAAAGGCAGGCAAGATTCCAAATCTTTGGAGCAGCCGGAAGCACCCGAAAGCAGAGTGCAATGAGGGGCATACATCCCTAGCCCCCGCCACTTTCCAGAGGCACTCTACTGCGACATGGCCTTGGAAAGACTAGCAACACTTACAGGGCAAGAGACGCACAGATAGACAAAAAGATGAACACGTCTAACAGACCACGCGAGAAGTGGAAGAAGAGTAAGGGAGCAGGTACGATGAAGACCGGGGTGGACCACCAACCCCAGGTAGCTGCAGCCTCATTTGGGCGGAGGGGAAACCGAGTGTTCTGCCAACCCCTCAAGGGGCCGATAATGTTTAGCGGATAAAACTTTGTCAGCATGACCAGGAAGGATTCGGGATTCACAATCATAGCAGTGGAAGTTAAAAATAACAAAATAATTTTTTTTACATGTGAAAGTTCATTTTTTCACTTCTATTGGCTGCGTTTGTTGCTATAGGTACACGTTTCTTCATAAGTGAGAGAGATTCTTCGATGAATTTTGCACAGCATACAAATCATACTTACAGGTGTATGAAACTCTAGAAATTATTTAATTTATGAAAAAATGAATGTGCTGTTACATGTTAAACTTCATGTTTAGAAAAAACTCAAATTTTATAGTTAATTATCTCAATTTTTGCCACAGTTTTTAATAGATTTCGAAAATTCTAGAGTTTCATACACCAGTAAGTATGGTTTGTATGCTGTGCAAAATTCATCGAAGAATCTCCCTTACTTATGAAGAAAAGTGTACCTATAGCAACAAATGCAGCCAATGGTTAGTGGAAAAAAGGTGAAATACAAATGAAAAAAAATAAATTATTTTCTTATATTTTTGAACTTCCACCACTATAAGTGTAAACCCTGAAGCCTTTCTGGTCATTCTGACAAAATTTTATGAATTTATTTTTAAAAGTATAGACTGTGGAAATTAAAAATTCCTGTCGTGTCTCTCCTGCTCCAAGTCGTCCCGTTTGACGTCCTACCCCCCTTAAAGAGAATAGTAAAAGCCCCCTTCACGATTAAAACGTACACCTATGTCAGCCGCTGGGGCATCGTCTCCGAACACCACGGGTAGCGAGCCATGGAGATTCAGAGTCCGCCGCATGGCGGCATGGTTGGGACAGTCCAGCAAAATGTGGACCACCGTCAAACAGGAACCACGGCTGGGGGGTCCTGGCGACGAAGGAGATGACTAATCAGCGCCGGCAGCGGTGGCCGTGCGGTTCTAGGCGCTTCAGTCCGGAACCGCGGGACTGCTACGGTCGAAGGTTCGAATCCTGCCTCGGGCATGGATGTGTGTGATGTCCTTAGGTTAGTTAGGTTTTAGTAGTTCTAAGTTCTACGGGACTGATGACCTAAGATATTAAGTCCCACAGTGCTCAGAGCCATTTGAACCGTACGAATCAGACGAGCTGCCGAAGGACAGTGGGGTTCTTGCGAGAGGCCTGCATGGGGAACCTCCACAGATTCGTAGACTCCTTTATCACCCGTAGTTTGCTTGGTGAAGTCAGAGTGAGCCATTCCGCATTCCAGATTCCTAACACTTGACGGCGAATACCGATCGGAGATCTGTTTCTGGAATACCGATCTCGAGAATCGGTTTACTGGTAGCTAGTCTGACCAGGTTATTAGCGAGTTCATTCCCCGGGATCTCGACGTACCTGCCCAGTCACAGAATGTATCAGCTTTCTGGCGAATTGCCAAACGATCAGAAATCAGTAACCTCCGACACTGACAAAGATAGCGAAATTTTGCCACAGCACAATGTGGCGTTTTCTTGATTTCAGGGAATGTGATGAAGAAGATAGATTGAGTTTGAAGCTAATTTTCATAGGAGTGGTTTTCTGAATCTGTGCTGATTCTTTGAGAAAAGCTTCTTAAAACCATGAATTCATCTTTAGTTATTTATTCGTCGACGGACATTAAACCGTAAACTTCATTTCTTCCACCAGGAACGTCAACTTGTACGCGCAGGAGAAAGTACACATGCGTTACACTCCAAGTAGATGACGTACTAGCGGATCCATCCCCGTAAATATTGCTATAAGTTAAGAAAGTGGATTTAAAATTATAGTGCAACGCCTTCAGGATACAAACCAATTTACAACTAGGAAGAAATAAAATGGTAAAGATAATGCCAAATAGAGAAACATTAGATCATTTGAAAAGCTTTAAATACCTACAAATCAGGCTAGAACCAGACTGCAGGAGCAGTACAGAAATTAAAAGCAGGATAGCAATGACGAAATAGGCATTTTTATGAAAGGATTTTCCTGCAGCAATATGGACATAGTTTTGACGAAGACACTAAAAACATGTTTTGTATGGGGTCTGTTCAGCAGAATAGTTGACACTAGGGAAGAAAGATAGAGCAAGGCCGAGGATTCTGAGGTGTGAACATGAAGGAGGATGGAAAGAGTAAGCCGTATGGCTAGAGTGAAAAATGACGGGGTTCTGAGAAGAGTGGGAGAGGAAAGATAATTGCTGAACGCAACAAAGACGAAGGAAAAGAAACTGGATTGGTCACAAATGGTCCAGGGCTCTGAGCACTATGGGACTTAACATCTTAGGTCATCAGTCCCCTAGAACTTAGAACTACTTAAACCTAACTAACCTAAGGACATCACACAACACCCAGCCATCACGAGGCAGAGAAAATCCCTGACCCCGCCGGGAATCGAACCCGGGAACCCGGGCGTGAGAAGCGAGAACGCTACCGCACGACCACGAGATGCGGGCGATTGGTCACATATTGAGAAACAAGGAGGCTTATAAAAATCTTAGAGAAAGGGAAAGATGAGGCGAGGTAGGAAAAGATTTCCGACCCTGGATGATGTGTTGGACGGCGGCACATACAGCTATATTAAGAAGCACGCAGCGCATCGCAGGAAATGGAGACACAAAGGGCTCGCTAATATAGAATAAAACTGATGATGATGATGATGCTCTCCGTAAAACTGACAGTAAGCACGGAGACCATTAACGCAACAGATGCTCCAGTTTCCTGCAATCGACGAAAGTTAGGGGTATTAGTCTGAGATAATACCTTGGCAAATTCAAATCTTTTAAGCTCTTCTTCATCGCATTTTAACTCTAAAATGCTTGTATTGCAACAACAGTGGTATCCGATCGACCTGATGAAATAACTAAGGCGAAGTGTTTATGCGGCCAGAGCGAGTGAGTAACCGAGGCCAGTGATCAAAGGTAGTGGCGCAGTACCCAGGAGAATGCTATGACGCAGACGATGCCCTCGGGGGCCGACGTCCATCAACACATGCTACAGGTCCGCTCTGCTCCTAGGTCCTAGGAGCATACAACATTGGCATACAATGGCGCTCCGGTGTTGCCAGAGAGTTGTGCAGTTACTACAACCGAAACTACGTATTCTCGTATCTATATCGCACAAAAATCTTGAAAATACCTCCCAGATCATAAAAAGTGAGTCTGAACTGGGTAGACACCGCCCAGCAACAAAACAGAAAACAAACTTCACACGAAGGTACACGAGACAACTTACATACCCGTTGCTCTCTAACTTGGTGGTATACTCAGTGATTCTTCCACGTGGGTATTGCTATTGGTCAATGAAGTATACTGGAAATTGAAATGTAACGACTTTAGTAAACAAAGCAATTTACAGACTTAGTTATGCGTTAAAGACAGTAAACACAGTGACAACGTATCGTATTCCACTTCTTCTGCAGGCCATAATATGGAGGGAAACAAAATACGTATTAACATTTATTCTACCAGAAAATTAGAATTTGCACAATAAATTATCTTGGGAAGGGAGTGAGACAGGGTTGTAGCATATCCCCGATGTTATTAAATCTGTATACTGAGGAAGCAGTAAAGGAAACAAAAGAAAAATTCGGAGTAGGAAAAAAATGGTTCAAATGGCTCTGACCACTATGGGACTCAACATCTGAGGTCGTCAGTCCCCTAGAACTTAGAACTACTAAAACCTAACTAACCTAAGGACATCACACAGATCCATGCCCGAGACAGGATTCGAACCTGCGACCGTAGCGGTCGCGCGGTTCCAGACTGTAGCGCCTAGACCCGCTCGGCCACTCCGGCCGGCGGGATTAGTTTAGACGAGAAGAGATTAGAAGCTTTCGAAATGTGGTGCTACAGAATGCTGAAGATTAGATGGGTAGATCACATAACTAATGAGGAGGTATTGAAAAGAACTGGTGAGAAGAGAAATTTGTGGCACAACTTGACTAGAAGAAGGGATCGGTTGGTAGGGCATATTCTGAGGCATAAAGGGATCGCCAGTTTAGTATTGGAGGGCAGCGTGGAGGGTAAAAATCGCAGAGGGAGACCAAGAGATGAATACACTAAACAGATTCAGAAGGATGTAGGTTGCAGTAGGTACTGGGGGATGGAGAACCCTGCACAGGATAGAATAGCATGGAGAGCTGCATCAAACCAGTCTCTTGGCTGAAGACCACAAGTAGGTACGAATATTCGCACCTAGTTTACGATGATTTATTTTGCAAATTCCATATAACATCAAAATCCCACATTTTGTTATGCGTTTACCATTGGCTGGAGCTGATGTAAACCATTTTTGGCGCGAAATTTGCACTCTATGTAACCCGTGGCTCTGAAGCCATCAGTCAGCAGTTTACAATCGTGTTGCTGCGTGAGCTTCCAAGGAGCCGCTAGCAGCAGTCAAATGGGTAAATGTTACATCGCTACTTCATTATACTTGCCTCTATCATGCCACACTCATCAAACCTTCTGTAATTCTGATATTCTTGTTCTTATAGTGCTCATTTTCTGAAGATAATATCTACAAGTCGAAATCGATCATTAATAAAATATTACGAGGGAGTATAAAAAAAACCGGAATAACATTGCCGTAGGCGTAGGCGGAGCTTCTGTAGTACGCATTTCTGCCGCTACGTGTATATAATGCAACTCATTACCAGTTCATTGCCGCCTGCTTTGTCGACCTGGCTTGTTCTGTTCATCTGCAATGATTCTTTTGCTAGCGCTGTTTTGTTCTTGCTCGTGGTCACA
Organism: Schistocerca serialis cubense; assembly: GCF_023864345.2. NCBI lineage: Eukaryota > Metazoa > Arthropoda > Insecta > Orthoptera > Acrididae > Schistocerca > Schistocerca serialis. The sequence continues at coordinate 860,637,003 of NC_064640.1, read as the reverse complement.
GACCATCGACAGGCAATTGATCAATTTTAAGAATATTGCGTTCGTCGAAAAGGACCCGACTTTTAGCAGACAGGAGACTGGTTCTTCCATCACGACAACGCACCTGCACACACAGTCATCACTGTTACTCAGTTTTTGGCTAAAATTGCATGGTCCCCCTGTCCCACGTATCTCCTGCGCCTGACCTGGCTCCGTGTGTCTTTTTCTTATTTCCACACATGAAAAGGGGCATAGAAGGACACCGATTTGACAACATCGAAGAAGTCAAGAAATGAAAACGAGGAAGGAGCTGTCAACCTTTTCTAAAGATGACTACAAAAAATGTTTAGACAGCGGAAGCCCCGTTGGGACAAATGTGTCAGTTGTAATGGAGAGTATTTTGAAGGAGATAAGATTATTTTGTAAACAATTTGAAAACAAATAGCCTTTAAAAAATAATTCCAGTTTATTTTGTGTACTCTCTGGTATTGCTGTCTAGACCGTTGTTTTAACCCAAATCACGAGAACCGCAATGAAGTGTCATACCATTCGGACAAGGCACGCGTTGACATCAGGTCCCACTGATACGGTATTCCAGTTAACTCCCAACTCGACATGAAGTGTTCCAGACAAATCCGAACGACGGACCCATCGGACACCTTTTATTGTGCCACTTACAAGCAGTTACTGTTAGCAAAATGGTTATCACCAAGCGCTAACGGGCATCGTTTTCCTTTCAGTTCTTGCTCTAAGGAAGTTTAGCAGACTGCTAGCTTGTTGATGTACAGAATAATAATAAATCAATATTTAAATATACAGCTCTAAAACCGGCAGTATATTCAGTGTGCAGCCGATATTTTCATAGGACGGTACGTCTATATTTTTTTCCGATGACACATCGATACTTTTTTCCGATACATCGTAGGTGACAACGACCTTTTTTAAATATCAATATATAGGATACCCGATATTTTTAAGATTATTAACAGTCCTAGTCTCGAACGAGAGTGGTTTGTTGACTCGGTGAACTTTAATTTCTGCAAAATTTATCGGAGTGTATCACGCAGAAATCGTGACAACACAAGAATTCTTAGCCTAATAAATAATTCTTACAATGGTCTGCTTTTGTGACATATGCTGTGAACCGCCTGGGAGAAGCACAACCTATCCAGCAAAAAGTAGCTTCATTCACCAGTCTTTTGCAAAAGTAAGACTATTTAAAACGGTAGGTAACAACGAACTGACTTTTAGCAGTCTTCATAAAACGTCTTTATCAATTTTAAGAAAGGCACGGTGGAAAAGCAGCCAATATATGTACTTCTTTTCTTTTCTGCAAACGCCAGCCACCTAGCAACTGTAGCGTCAAAATTGCGTGATCTACATCTACATTTACATTTATACTCCGGAAGCCACCCAACGGTGTGTGGCGGAGGGCATTTTACGTGCCACTGTCATTACCTCCCTTTCCTATTCCAGTCGCGTATGGTTCGCGGGAAGAACGACTGTCTGAAAGCCTCGAATCTCTCTAATTTTACATTCGTGATCTCCTCGGGAGGTATAAGTAGGGGGAAGCAATATACTCGATACCTCATCCAGAAACGCACCCTCTCGAAACCTGGCGAGCAAGCTACGCGGCGATGCAGAGCGCCTCTCTTGCAGAGTCTGCCACTTGAGTTTGCTAAACATCTCCGTAACGCTATCACGGTTACCAAATAACCCTGTGACGAAACGCGCCGCTCTTCTTTGGATCTTCTCTATCTCTTCCGTCAACCCGATCTGGTACGGATCCCACACTGATGAGCAATACTCAAGTATAGGTCGAACGAGTGTTTTGTAAGCCACCTCCTTTGTTAATGGACTACATTTTCTAAGGACTCGCCCAATGAATCTCACCCTGGTACCCGCCTTACCAACAATTAATTTTATATGATCATTCCACTTCAAATCGTTCCGTACGCATACTCCCAGATATTTTACAGAAGTAACTGCTACCAGTGTTTGTTCCGCTATCATATAATCATACAATAAAGGATCCTTCTTTCTATGTATTCGCAATACACTACATTTGTCTATGTTAAGGGTCAGTTGCCACTCCCTGCACCAAGTGCCTATCCGCTGCAGATCTTCCTGCATTTCGCTACAATTTTCTAATGCTGCAACTTCCCTGTATACTACAGCATCATCCGCGAAAAGCCGCATGGAACTTCCGACACTATCTACTAGGCCATTTATATATATTGTGAAAGGTAATGGTCCCATAACACTCCCCTGTGGCACGCCAGAGGTTGCTTTAACGTCTGTAGATGTCTCTCCATTGATAACAACATGCTGTGTTCTCTTTGCTAAAAATTCTTCAATCCAGCCACACAGCTGGTCTGATATTCCGTAGGCTCTTACTTCGTTTATCAGGCGACAGTGCGGAACTGTATCGAACGCCTTCCGGAAGTCAAGGAAAATAGCGTCTACCTGGGAGCCTGTATCTAATATTTTCTGGGTCTCATGAACAAATGAAGCGAGTTGGGTCTCACACGATCGCTGTTTCCGGAATCCATGTTGATTCCTACAGAGTAGATTCTGGGTTTCCAAAAACGACATGATACTCGAGCAAAAAACATGTTCTAAAATTCTACAACAGATCGATGTCAGAGATATAGGTCTATAGTTTTGCGCATCTGCTCGACGACCCTTCTTGAATACTGGGACTACCTGTGCTCTTTTCCAATCATTTGGAACCTTCCGCTCCTCTAGAGATTTGCGGTACACGGCTGTTAGAAGGGGGGCAAGTTCTTTCGCGTACTCTGTGTAGAATCGAATTGGTATGCCGTCAGGTCCAGTGGACTTTCCTCTGTTGAGTGATTCCAGTTGCTTTTCTGTTCCTTGGACATTTATTTCGATATCGATTGCTCGGCATCTGAATAGGAGCGATTGCCACTATTCGACGATGCGCAGGAATTGGGTTTATCAACAACACTATGTGAGACCACCTTGGAACTGCAGCACTCTATGAAATTCACCACCCTGCGACCGAATACGATTATAAGCAGCATGACTCGGCTGCTACAGCGACCCATATCCAGGAGTAAGTCGACATACGCAAACCCTTATGTATCTTAGTCCACACGGATGAGCCCTGTCTCAGGCGACAGGGCGGGCTGGTGTTTCGTCCGAAACATCGACCGGGGAAGACGTCGCCGAGGCACCCCTACATCTTGAGGCTGACGTGGACAGAAGCACAATCATGCAACCGCCACGCAGTTCTTCGTAGCGGCAAATTGACTTTTTCCAGACGGGAAGGCAGTGAGACTGCATAAAGAGAAAACACATCTCTCCTTAGATGGACAATCCCACGGGCACTCGTTAGCGGCCCCCACCGAGCAACGTAGCTCAGAGATAAGGCACTCCACTCGTATTCTAGTGCACAGCGTTTCAAATGCACGGCCCGGACATTCAGATTTAGTTTTTACATGATTTCCCTAAACCGACTATAGCGAATACTAGAATTTAATGATCTCATCAACGATGGGACGTTAAAGCCTGAACTTCTTTTTCCTCCGTCAACGATCTCACAAGCTAATGTGGAAATGGTAAAGATAGTTGCTGGTCAATAATCCACACGGATGCCCGATTGTAGGAATCAACATGTCGTACACTGGAGTATACTGTTGAGAGACCGGATTGGTATGAACAAATTAGCTTGTAGTGTGGAAACTATGCATTTCCGGCCGTACGTTCATTTTATCTTTGTTCTTTATCCTCCGAGGGTCGTTCTCGCGCAGTTTGTGCTCGTTATTCAATACCACACTGTATGGGAAATAAATCAGACAGAATGAATAGTGGTCTCAAAAATATCACTTGTCTTAAGGGGCTCCGGAAAGGCTCAAAATCATGAAAAGTTCAATTTTTATTTTTTTGCGTTTTCTGAATCTGCAGACTATTACCTTTTAATAGATATATAATTTATTCAATTCCGAAGACTACAACTATTTTTAAATTTTTTTTGAAATGTGTTCTACATGGGCATGACCCACTGTGGCGCTGTTAACCTGCTGTCAAATGGTGTTATTATTAACATCCGTGTTCATCAGGTACATTTTAGTGATGTGAGATAAAGTATGTGTTGTGGCTAACCTGTGATGGTTCAATATATATCGCTGGTGTGATTGTCGATTGTTTCATGTTTATTTAGTCTGTCGTTATCTCGAAAATATTCGTAATTAATTCTGTTTCTTGAGTCTCTGTTTTGTTGAAGTATAATAATGAGTAAAAGTAAAGTTATTAGAAATCCTTTGAAGGCTTTTAAGAAAAGGAGAAATGTTGGAAAGCCAAAGGTATGTGTTATTACTGTAAACAATAAAGACGATAACCAAGTGAGTGAACCTAACCTCTCAAGTACACCTGCCCATAGCAGTCAAAGTGGGAAAGAAAATACTTCACAGAAGAAGCTTGGTTCAATGAGTGAAAACTATGAATGTTTTATGGGCGAATCGGATGTGAATGAAATATTTGATATGTCGGTTCTCAAAGGAATTTTTTCAAACTGTGTAAGATGCATTCATTGTAGTGAAGTTGGTCTGGAACTCTCCATAATAAAGCACGTAGGACTTGCTAGTGAAATACAACTGAAATGTGATAAGTGTTCATACATGACCACCTTTTGGAACAGTGTTGCAGTAACTGCAACTGAAGAAAATGGTAGCAAAATCTACAAACAGAACAACGAGCGATGCTTGCTTTAGACAAGGAACGCCTTCGGCCTGCAGACAGGGCTGTAAAGAGTCTAGAAATACAACCAAGAGTAAACAGGAGGAGGAACAAGAGGAAGCTGGAGGAGGAGTTTGCAGAGGATGAAGATAATCCATCCTATGGACCTGGAATGCACTAAAAAGTTAATCCAATCTTTGTCGCTCGATTCCCAAAACTTTTATTTTCTCATACTAATTACATGTTTTCTAAGGATCTTCCAAACATATTTGATTCAAACTTTCAGTAAATGTTACACAGTACCTTCCGCATAATTTAACACAGCCTTTTTCCAAAAAACTGTATATTTTTGAATATATAAATAAAAAATTGCAAAAAAATGTTGTGAATTTTCATTACAATTGAAAAAAAAATCATCTTTAATAACTGAACTAAAATTTTGTAAAATCCCTGTGTTAAGTTGTAGCCCATATTCCAATAAATAATCTGTAAAAAGTTCAACTTCCTACCTCAAATACTTTGTGAGGAAAGATGTAATTTATAAGCGTTATTTTAACATTGCAAGTATAGGGCGTTCCGGAGCCCCTTAAACCGAAATCCACCTCGAGGACTCAAGATTTGGGGCCCTCCTTAGCGACAGCTACCACGCGTAGACCGCACAGTGTCTGCACGCTAATCCTAGGGACACACTACACCTACAGTAAAAATGTAAGGCGCTAACACGCTAGCGTTTACCATTCTTGTAAGGAACGAAATGCAGCTCTCAGGTACGAACTCTTACCTACATTGCGGCTGCTGTGGCCGAGCGGTTCTAGGCGCTTCAGTCCGGAACCATGCCGCTGCTACGGTTGCAGGTTCGAATCCTGCTTCGGGCATGGATGTGTGTGATGTCTTTAGGTTAGTTAGATTTCAGTAGTTCTAAGTCTAGGGTACTGATGACCTCAGATGTTACGTCGCATAGTGCTTAGAGACATTTGAACCATCTTACCTACATTATACTGACAACAAAACTTCTTTCCGACAGAAGTCTGCATCTAAAAAGTGTGAAGAAATCCCAGTAAATGGATTTTATACATTTGCATTAGCAATATTATTTCACAGTATTGCTACTTTTGAATAGAAAAAGAAGCCGTCTTTATTTCGGTTTAATTTGTGGAGAAGATCCAACGTTTTATTTTGAGGTTGTTTCTGGGATCCATTACGCGGTTAAAAACTAACACGGTGCCATTGAAGGGTTTTGTTTCACATATAGAAAGAGTTCTCCAGTAGGTCTCATAAGTTAGTGTCCTTCGACCGAAAAAGTACACAAAAATATGTAACTTGTTCGGAAGCTTCTTTCGTCAAAATCGATACGTGATGGGTATGACACTATGCATCAGTGTTACATGTAATAATGCACAGCGTTCTTGGGAAAGTAAAACGCGCAGAAAGTTTGCAACGCAATGAACAGCGAAAGTATACGCAAAGGAATATGTATTTGCATTTCAGTACGACAGATAATTCCTGTAGAAATTTGCATGAACTGCCATCTATTAACGCGAAAGTTGAGGCTGTTGTATTCGATTACTTCACAAAATTACAAACTAGGGTGTAGCTTAGAGTGTTCTAATATTAGCCTTCTTAAAGGTTTACATGTATCGCTTAGTTCCAATACATCTGGATACAAAGCCCGAGTAAATAAGCAATAGTCAACACTTCTACACATCGAGAAGCACAACAGCCACCGCCGGTAAGACCCGCTGCAACGTACGAATTAAGTCGATTTTAAAAGCCGAACATGTTCTTATCACTTAAGTGACAGGTACAATGTCACTTGGAATCAGCAAAGTGTAAAGCTGTTTTGAAATTAGACTGTCTTCGTCTTGAAACCAGCTGACAATACAAGGAACGTAACCGAGTATTTTGTCAGCTTAAACAACGTAACAGAACATCTATAAAATTATCAGACAGGTGTTTCGCAATTCTGAGCACGTTTTACTGATAAAAGTGAGGCAAACAAAACCAGGTACAAAGGCTGACAAAAAAAAGTAAGACACCCCGAAGACACGATCGGATGTCCATGTCAGTAACTCCGTACACGTACGCATCATCGACGAGTATAGAAGATTAAGAGTTGCAATTCTCTGCGACAGAATGGCCACCAGAGTGCAATAGTGTTGTTCGTGTTTAATGTCGTTACCAGGCCTAGTAGCTTATTCCCTCTAAGAGAAAAAAAATGCAGACGACGCACCTCGAAGTTATCCGAATGGAACGGAAATCCGTAGATGTGATGTAAATGGACATACAAACATATGATTACAATTTCGGAAAAATTGGATAATCTATTCTAGACAAAGAGCTTCACAAACGGAGCAAGTGAGTAACGCGTTGATCCACCTCTAGCCCATATGCAAGTCAGAAATGAACTGGCACCCCATCCCATCACCCCTGGTTGTTGTGCCGTATGGCGGGCGGCAGTCAAATTGGTATTCCACTGCTGTCCGGGGCGTCTCCACACAAGTCTTCGCTGTTCAACGGGGATCATTTCGGAGCGGGACTCATCACAAAAAAGAATTCTACTCCAGGCAATGAGATTCCAGGCCGAAATTTCACGTCGGAGCGATGATAATGATGAATCCGGGACTCTGAGTGCCTCTCTGACCCAATTCCTGCTCATCGTCGAATAGTGGCATAGCTCCTATTCAGATGCCGAGCAATCGACATCGAAATACGTGTCCAAGGAATAGAAAAGCAACTGAAATCACTCAACAGAGGAAAATCCAATGGACCTGACGGGATACCAATTCGATTCTACACAGAGTACGCGAAACAACTTGCCCCCTCTGCTAACAGCCGTGTACCGCAAGTCTCTAGAGGAACGGAAGGTTGCACAGGTAGTCACAGTTTTCAAGGAGGGTCGTCGGGCAGATGCGCAAAAACTATAGGCCTATATCACTGACATCGATCTGTTGTAGAATTTTAGAACATGTTTTTTGCTCGCGTATCATGTCATTTCTGGAAACCCAAAATCTACTCTGTAGGAATCAACATGGATTCGGAAACAGCGATCGTGTGACACCCAACTCGCTTTATTTGTTCATGAGACCCAGAAAATATTAGATGCAGGTTTCCAGGTAGATGCCATTTTCCTCGACTTCCGGAAGGCGTTCGATACAGTTCCGCACTGTCGCCTGATAAACGAAGTAAGAGCCTACGGAATATCAGACCAGCTGTGTGGCTGGATTTAAGTGTTTTTAGCAAACAGAACACAGCATGTTGTTCTAAGTAACCTCTGGCGTGCTACAGGGGAGTGTTATGGGACCATTGCTTTTCATAATATATATTTAAATGACCTAGTAGATAGTGTCGGAAGTTCCATGCGGCTTTTCGCGGATGATGCTGTAGTATACAGAAAAGTTGCAGCATTAGAAAATTGCAGCGAAATGCACGAGGAAATCAAATGGTTCAAATGGCTCATCAGTCCCCTAGTACTTAGAACTACTTAAACCTAACTAACCTAAGGACATCACACACATCCATTCCCGAGGCAGAATTCGAACCTGTGTCCGTAACGGTCGCGCGGTTCCAGACTGTAGCGCCTAGAACCGCTCGGCGAGCTCGGCCGGCAATGCAGGAAGATCTGCAGCGGATAGGCACTTCGTGCAGGGAGTGGCAACTGGCCCTAACATAGACAAATGTAATGTATTGCGAATACATAGAAAGAAGGATCCTTTATTGTATGATTATATGAGAGAGGAACAAACACTGGTAGCAGTTACTTCTGTAAAATATCTGGGAGTATGCGTGCGGAACGATTTGAAGTGGAATGATCATATAAAATTAATTGTTGGTAAGGCGGGTGCCAGGTTGAGATTCATTGGAAGAGTCCTTAGAAAATGTAGTCCATCAACAGAGGAGGTGGCTTACAAAACACTCGTTCGACCTATACTTGAGTATTGCTCATCAGTGTGGGATCCGTACCAAATCGGGTTGACAGAGGAGATAGAGAAGATCCAAAGAAGAGCGGCGCGTTTCGTCACAGGTCTATTTGGTAAGCGTGATAGCGTTACGGAGATGTTTAGCAAACTCAAGTGGCAGACTCTGTAAGTGAGACGCTCTGCATCGCGGTGTAGCTTGCTATCCAGGTTCCGAGAGGGTGCGTTTCTGGATGAGGTATCGAATATATTGCTTCCCCCTACTTATAACTCCCGAGGATATCACCAATGTAAAATTAGAGAGATTCGAGCCCGCACGGAGGCTTTCCGGCAGTCGTTAATCCCGCGAACCATGCGCGACTGGAACAGGAAAGGGAGGTAATGACAGTGGCACGTAAAGTGCCCTCCGCCACACACCGTTGGGTGGCTTGCGGAGTATAAATGTAGATGTACGTGTAGAATTCTCAGATTACTTCGACCGGCTTCTTTGAGCCGAACTACACATCCTATCTCAAATGCTGACAGTTGCTGATTGTTCACGCGTCTGTCTGCGAGGTATAGTTACTGTCCAAATGAGCGCAAGGAATGAAATTCGCCGACTTTATGCACTGGTATCGAAATGTCCTCTGCGTACTGTCCTTGCCAATAGTGAGTAGAAATTGCGCTGTTTCGTCACACATTCGTCAATCGGCCGCCAAAAATAACAATTTCGCATTTTCCGTCGATACCTGTATGAATTTCAATTCGTAACCAGTTCGCATAAATCCTTCGTGGTCTCTTCTTCTTTTTCTTCTTCTTCTTCTTACTATTATTATTATTTTTCTTCTTTCCTGTCTCAGACGTTATGTCTGGTTAAAAATGGAAAGTGACACGGACCTTGATCAAGCGTGACTTCCTTTTAACTGTACGGTATATGTTACATTGCATTTAAGAACTTTCGGGTAATTGAACATATATCGATAATTACAGATTTCTGTAGTTGTATATATACGTTTGGATGTAGCTGTATTGCGTTGATGTACTGGTGGATATTGTGTGGTATGACTCCTGTAGTTGATAGTATAATTGGTATAATGTCAACTTTATCCTGATGCCACATGTCCTTGACTTCCTCAGCCAGTTGGATGTGCAGGGTGATTCAAAAAGAATACCACAACTTTAGGAATTTAAAACTCTGCAACGACAAAAGGCAGAGCTAAGCACTATCTGTCGGCGAATTAAGGGAGCTATAAAGTTTCATTTAGTTGTACATTTGTTCGCTTGAGGCGCTGTTGACTAGGCGTCAGCGTCAGTTGATGCTAAGATGGCGACCGCTCAACAGAAAGCTTTTGTGTTACTGAGTACGGCAGAAGTGAATCGACGACAGTTGTTCAGCGTGCATTTCGAACGAAGTGTGGTGTTAAACCTCCTGATAGGTGGTGTATTAAACGTTGGTATAAACAGTTTACAGAGAATGTGTGTTTGTGCAACGGGAAAAGTTCTGGACGGCCGAGAACGAGTGATGATAATGTAGCACGCATCCAGCAAGCATTTGTTCGCAGCCCAGGAAAATCGACTCGCAGAGCTAGCAGAGAGCTGCAAATTCCACAATCAACCACATTGGCACTTATCTGTCCGTAACTACCTGAACGTCAACTACCCGAGGCGATGGATCGGCCGCCAGGCAGCCCGTGACAGAGCACTTCATCACTGGCCTCCAAGAAGCCCTGATCTTACCCCCTGCGATTTTTTCTTATGGGGGTATGTTAAGGATATGGTGTTTCGGCCACCTCTCCCAGCCACCATTGATGATTTAAGACGAGAAATAACAGCAGCTATCCAAACTGTTACGCCTGATATGCTACAGAGAGTGTGGAACGAGTTGGAGTATCGAGTTGATATTGCTCGAGTGTCTGGAGGGGGCCATATTGAACATCTCTGAACTTGTTTTTGAGTGAAAAAAAAACCTTTTTAAATACTCTTTGTAATGATGTATAACAGAAGGTTATATTATGTTTCTTTCATAAAATACACATTTTTAAAGTTGTGGTATTCTTTTTGAATCACCCTGTGTTTTTCAATTTTTTCTCCTGTTTTCTTCTGTATATTTGTTGTATTGGGTATGGATATTTCGATTAGTTGTGTTAATTTCTTCTTTTTATTGGTGAGTATGATGTCATGTTTGTTATGTGGTGTCGTTTTATCTGTTATAATGGTTTTATTCCAGTATAACTTGTATTCATCATTCTCCAGTACATTTTGTGGTGCATACTTGTACGTGGGGACGTGTTGCTTTATTAGTTTATGTTGTATGGCAAGTTGTTGATGTATTATTTTTGCTACATTGTCATGTCTTCTGGTGTATTCTGTATTTGCTAGTATTGTACATCCGCTTGTGGTGTGATCTACTGTTTCTATTTGTTGTTTGCAAAGTCTGCATTTATCTGTTGTGGTATTGGGATCTTTAATAATATGCTTGCTGTAATATCTGGTGTTTATTGTTTGACCCTGTATTGCAATCATGAATTCTTGCCTTTTCTTAGCCATGTGTTGGATGCCTCTTGATCGATGTGTGGCTGTGTTAGATGATACGGGTGCTTGCCATGTAGTATTTTCCTTTTCCAATTTACTTTCTTCGTATCTGTTGATGTTATGTGATCTAAAGGGTTGTTGAAGTTGTGATCGTGTAGGTGTATTGAGTGCTTCTAGGTCTGTGTTACTCCATTTCACTTCTCCAAATGAGTAGGTCAATATTGGTATAGCATAAGTATTTATAGCTTTTGTCTTGTTTTATTATTATTATTATTATTATTATTATTATTATTATTATTATTGTTGTTGTTAGTGTGTACATAAGCTCAGAGCAGGCACTGGTTACGAGGAGGTTACTTAGGTAAGTGAATAAGTTCAGAAAAATAAATGACAACTTCGCCGCTACAGCAGACACATAGCATAGTTACCGCGATGATCAATCTACAAAGTTTCATGTGTTTCTCGACGTTTCACGGGACAGCATTTATGACCTGTTGTGTTTTGCAGAAAACTCGACTACAGAAACCACACACTTGGATACGCTAGCTATCCCCCTCCTTCTGAAATTGCCAAAATATGTCGAAAATTTCGTGTCTGAACAGGACGAGCAGCATCCCGGTAACACCCGCACGTAAGAGCATTTCTTAACAATGTGCTGACTCAACGATGGATCAGCCGTAAGGGGCGTACTGAAATCCCACTGCAGCATTGATCTCCAACGTCAGCTTATCTCACGCTATGTGATTTTGTTTTCGAGAGGGTTTATGAAACAGTACGTCGATGTGCGTCGCCTTCCAACAAATTTTTGCGACGCCGCATAACAGCAGGAGTGACATACAGATACGCTCGCAAAGGAATGAGGTGTGTTTGAACGTCTTCTCGATGTTTGTTGTGCGTCCAGTAGAGGGCGCTCTGAACGTTTGTGAAAGATAAGTGGAAAAATCGACACTTAACGTAATTATGTAAAGTACCCCAAGATCGTATGCGCATGAATTGCATAATGCATAAAAAATGTAAAATTGAGCCGGCCAGGGTGACCGAGCGATTCTAGGAGCTACAGTCTGGAACCGCGCGACCGCTACGGTCGCAGGTTCGAATCCTGCCTCGGGCATGCATGTGTGTGATGTCCGTAGTTGGTTAGGTTTAAGTAGTTCGAAGTTCTAGGGGACTGATGACCGTAGAAGCTAAGTCCCATAGTGCTCAGAGCCATTTGATCCATTTTACAAATTTTAAAATATTTTATTTATAATAATATAAATAATTTAAAATATTTTAAAATAAAAACGTAGTCCTGTGCATAAGTTAAAATTTATGTTTTTATTGATGTAGAAGATACGTTATTGTGAAAGGAGATGAATATTTTTGAAACACCCTGTGACGTGAACATGTCATTAAGAGAGCACACGTTTCTACAGCAACGCCGATGCTTCCGTTTCCTACCGCCTCACTTGAAGCGGACTGTTTTTTTTTTTTTTTTTTTTTCCCCTGGCAGACGTCCCGTTTACCAAGGCCTTCACATTTTGCTTTTAAAGCGGCCATGAAATGAGGCCTTTTGCACAGCGTAAGAATACCTTGTATTTATACTAGCCAGTGAACAAATAAGCAAATGGAGCAGAAACCACGCTTCCAGCAGTTCTGCAATAACAGTGGCTATAAAAGCAGGTCGAGTTATGACTCCAATAAAGTTTGTGGGGACATCATAAGAAAATGGTCGAACGTAAAAATAATGCGTCTTACTAGGCACATAAGGTTAAAACAGAAGCATAAAACTCTTGAGAGTAGCTCCTTTTATCTGATTACCTGTGGGACGATTGTGCCCAAGGTGATGGTACTTCATTGACAAACGAACATTTTATCTTGCGTTACTGGACAGAACTTGTACGTTTGATAGTTTTGTATGGGAGACAGGATTACTGGAGTCAAACTTCTTATCGACAACAAAGTTATTACGGATGGTATACGGCGAGGGAGAAAGGGGCAGTAGGACTACCCGCTCCCATAGCCGAAGTCGCTAACCCACACCTGCGCGGTGAAGTTCGATTTGGATCCTGAGCTTCTTCGCCTTCCGTGCTTTATTCCCCACGTCGCTTCGGTCAGCCGTCCTAGTCTTGTTAAGCCATTCTGACAGTGTTTATGTTATTTCAGGACCCAGTCCCATCGCTGCCAGGTCGTTCTTTATGGTCCAAATCCCGGTATTTGGTGGGCGTTCGGGGAATCTCTTCGGTTATCTTATATCCAGTACTGTTCTTGTCATATGATTAGGTTCACGGAGCGTGACATACATACCAGCATAGACTATTTTTGCTTCATTAAGCGAACGTAGGATATGGTCTGTCTTTTAGTGTACTCCTCCAAATAAGCAAAGCATCCTTGTCTCTGCAAACTGGCGCTTCCATTCGTCTGATTTGCGCATCCTAGTGGCGGTAGGAAGTTTCACCGCAGTATTTTTGGCCGGCAAGAGGAAGAGAAGTGGGGGCGTCAAAGTTTTTCATCACCACGCTATGAGCCAATGTATTAGATTTAATTCAGTACTTCTCATGTAGTGACGGTCTGTGACACTTGATGGTGATCCGCCACCGGATGGAGGCATAAAGCTTGGAGGTCCCCTTGGTGCAATTAGAGAGAAGTAGGCTGTCTACCGGCACAGATTTCGCCTTCTCTCTTCTCTCATCACTGTACATTCAACCATTATTATCGTCTACAGTCTGCAGATGCACTTAACTCAAAAGACTAATAGACAGCCTGGAAATAGGCCACACAGGGTGAACAAAGAAAAACCTTTCCGATAAGCTTGGTGAATAATCCCCTCGGTTTCCTAGGGAACAATCCCGTGCGACTCTTTCTGGGCGGCACTATTGAATAAACCATCCTCAGATTGGCCTGAAGTAATTTACTGAAGCGACGGAGCACCATTATGGGGATGGGCAGGTATTCCGACCGTATTTCTGTCAAACGTGAGTCAAGTGCCTTAAACGTTACACAACCTGTCTCGGACAACATTTTTTCCTTAAACCAGGGGTGTCCAACCTTTTAGCTTACCCGGGCCACATTGGCACAATTCGAGTATTTTTAGGCCGCGCAAAATATACTTAATACTAACAATAACTGCGTAGAAAAGGGGTGGTCGGTGGTATATAGGTAACACATGTAAGTAATTTAAAATTTATTACTTGATGATTCTTTCTACTATAAAACAAACACAAAATTGAAGAGATTTCATTAATAAATTTATGCATGAGTAATTACAAACCATATAAATAACGTGGCATTTGAGTTTTATTTGGGAAACTAATTTATCAATATCAGGTTCGATCGAAGAGGTTGCAGTTCTCAGTTTTCTCAAGGTGTTCGTCTGAGATTTTATTCCTATTTCCACTCTTCGTGCCGGCGGATGTGGCCGAGCGGTTCTAGGCGCTTAAGTCCGGAACCGCGCTGCTGCTACTGTCGCAGGTTCGAATTCTGCCTCGGGCATGCATGTGCGTGATGTCCTTAAGTTAGTTAGGTTTCAGTAGTTCTAAGTCTGCCGGCCGGAATGGCCGTGCCGTTCTAGGCGCTACAGTCTGGAGCCGAATGACCGCTACGGTCGCAGGTTCGAATCCTGCCTCGGGCATGGATGTGTGTGTAGTCCTTAGGTTAGGTAGGTTTAGTTAGTCCTAAGTTCTAGGCGACTGATGACCTCAGAAGTTAAGTCGCATAGCGCTCAGAGCCAAGTTCTAAGTCTAGGGGACTGATGACCTCAGATGGTAAGTCCAATAGTGCTCAGAGCCATTTGAATCATTTGTAATTCAATAAGGTGGAATCTAATCCAAGTAACACGCGAGATCCCCAAACCGTTATAAACGATTTGCGAATCGAAATTCAGATGTTAAAAACAGATAGAAGTCAGCACAGCCTTCCACATAACTTGTCAAATGATAGTTCTTGCAGTGCTGCCGCCATGAAGACTTTCTCATTATTATTAATATCAGTACCAGTGTTAAGCAGGAAACGCGAGGAAGACGTTTGTTTTCCTTTTTGTGTTGTTTTAGGGTGCAAAAACAAATAAGGTCACACGCGCCCATGTCAGAACCTTAGAACACGAAGATGAAAAAGGAGTTAAAAGTGATTACACGTTAAGCCCAACCGACGGAAGGAAAGACAGCTGCCGGCCGAAGTGGCCGAGCGGTTCTAGGCGCTACAGTCTGGAACCGCGCGACCTCTACGGTCGCAGGTTCGAATCCTGCCTCGGGCATGGATGTGTGTGATGTCCTTAGGTTAGTTAGGTTTAAGTAGTTCTAAGTTCTAGGGGACTGATGACCTCAGAAGTTAAGTCCCATAGTGGTCAGAGCCATTTGAACCATTTGGCAGACAGCTAAAAATAGGGCCTTGTAGAAAGGTCCATAAAATATGCCATAGAGACAACGGAGGTCCTCAACTGAAGATTAAATGTCCTTCGCCACACTGCTACGACGGATAAAAAGTAAAACGCGGTCGACAGCCCGGGAGTCTTTCGCTAAAACGGCCGATAACTCAGACGGCAAACATAAATTAAAACGTAAGTGGTGAAACAAAAGGGCATTCCGTCAGGAAATGGCGAATCGTCAAAGGTTGAAGAGAATGAGCACCAAGTGGTGGGGGATCACCACTTAACAAATAGCAATGGCTAAAACGACAGCGACAATACGCAACCTAGCTAAGGCCGGCAGCTGTGACCGAGCTGTTCTAGGCGCTTCAGTCCGGAACCGAGCTGCTGCTACGGTCGCAGGTTCGAATCCTGCCTCGGGCATGGTTGTGTGTGATGTCCTTAGGTTAGTTAGGTTTAAGTAGTTCTAAGTCTAGGGGACTGATGACCTCAGATGTTAAGTCCCATAGTGCTTGGGGGCATTTGAACCTAACCTAGCTAAAATGATATCGAGGCCAGAGGTCCGAGAGGCGGTCGCCCAAGCCGCTGGGAGATGTTTAATTCTCTGAAGCTTGTTCCCATGAAGAGCAGACCAGTGGTGGTGCCAAAGTGACAATACCTGCTGACAGACGGCAACACAGAGATCTTCTGAGCGAATGGAAGAACAAGCGGGCCGAGGTAGGACTCTCTGAGCCTGCAGCTTGGCAGCAGCGTCAGCGGCCTCGTTTCCTGTCAGACCGACGTGACCAGGGACCTACACACACATCACAGTGGCTCCATCAAGAGTGAACAAGCGAATTCCTGGACCCGTTACACTAAGGGATGGACGGTGTACAAAACAGAGAGTCTGAAGGGCTCAGAGAGTCTGAAGGGCTCAGAGAATCTGAAGGGCTCAGAGAGTCTGAAGGGCACAGAGAGTCTGAAGGGCACAGAGAGTCTAAAGGGCTCAGAGAGTCTGAAAGGCTCAGAGAGTCTGAAAGGCTCAGAGAGTCTGAAAGGCTCTGAGAGTCTGAAAGGCTCTGAGAGTCTGAAAGGCTCTGAGAGTCTGAAAGGCTCTGAGAGTCTGAAAGGCTCTGAGAGTCTGAAAGGCTCTGAGAGTCTGAAAGGCACTGAAAGGCTCAGAGAGTCTGAAAGGCTCAGAGAGTCTGAAAGGCTCAGAGAGTCTGAAGGGCTCAGAGAGTCTGAAGGGCTCAGAGAGTCTGAAGGGCTCAGAGAGTCTGAAGGGCTCAGAGAGTCTGAAGGGCTCAGAGAGTCTGAAGGGCTCAGAGAGTCTGAAGGGCTCAGAGAGTCTGAAGGGCTCAGAGAGTCTGAAGGGCTCAGAGAGTCTGAAGGGCTCAGAGAGTCTGAAGGGCTCAGAGAGTCTGAAGGGCTCAGAGAGTCTGAAGGGCTCAGAGAGTCTGAAGGGCTCAGAGAGTCTGAAGGGCTCAGAGAGTCTGAAGGGCTCAGAGAGTCTGAAGGGCTCAGAGAGTCTGAAGGGCTCAGAGAGTCTAAAGGGCTCAGAGAGTCTAAAGGGCTCAGAGAGTCTAAAGGGCTCAGAGAGTCTAAAGGGCTCAGAGAGTCTAAAGGGCTCAGAGAGTCTAAAGGGCTCAGAGAGTCTAAAGGGCTCAGAGAGTCTAAAGGGCACAGAGAGTCTGAAGGGCTCAGAGAGTCTAAAGGGCACAGAGAGTCTGAAGGGCACAGAGAGTCTGAAGGGCACAGAGAGTCTGAAGGGCACAGAGAGTCTGAAGGGCACAGAGAGTCTGAAGGGCACAGAGAGTCTAAAGGGCTCAGAGAGTCTGAAAGGCTCTGAAAGGCTCAGAGAGTCTGAAAGGCTCAGAGAGTCTGAAAGGCTCAGAGAGTCTGAAAGGCTCAGAGAGTCTAAAAGGCTCAGAGAGTCTGAAAGGCTCAGAGAGTCTGAAAGGCTCAGAGAGTCTGAAGGGCTCAGAGAGTCTGAAGGGCTCAGAGAGTCTGAAGGGCTCAGAGAGTCTGAAGGGCTCAGAGAGTCTGAAGGGCTCAGAGAGTCTGAAGGGCTCAGAGAGTCTGAAGGGCTCAGAGAGTCTAAGAGGCTCAGAGAGTCTAAAGGGCTCAGAGAGTCTAAAGGGCTCAGAGAGTCTAAAGGGCTCAGAGTGTCTAAAGGGCTCAGAGTGTCTAAAGGGCTCAGAGAGTCTGAAGGGCTCAGAGAGTCTGAAGGGCTCAGAGAGTCTGAAGGGCTCAGAGAATCGGAGCGAATGGCGCAATTAGAAAGTCTCTGTCGCTGGATGTACTGCGTGGCCTGATACGGGGCCAAGAGCTCCGCTGTTAATACTGACAAGGGAACCTCCCCATCGCACCCCCTCAGATTTAGTTATAAGTTGGCACAGTGGATAGGCCTTGAAAAACTGAACACAGATCACTCGAGAAAACAGGAAGAAGTTGTGTGGAACTATGAAAAAAATAAGCAAAATATACAAACTGAGTAGTCCAAGCGCAAGACAGGACTAATCGAGTATAGCGTCAGCTCAGGAGCGCCGTGGTCCCGTGGTTAGCGTGAGCAGCTGCGGAGCGAGAGGTCCTAGGTTCAAGTCTTCCCTCGAGTGAAAAGTTTACATTCTTTATTTTCGCAAAGTTATGATCTGTTCGTTCGTTCATTGACGTCTCTGTTCACTGTAATAAGTTTAGTGTCTGTGTTTTGCGACCGCACCGCAAAACTGTGCGAATAGTAGACAAAAGGACGTGCCTCTCCAATGGGAACCGAAAACATTTGATCGCAAGGTCATAGGTCAACTGATTCCTCCACAGGAAAACACGTATGATATATTCTATACGACACTGGTGACGGCAAGTGCGTCACATGACAGGAATATGTTGTCGACTCACCTAACTTGTAAAAAGATTCTTCTACCTTGCCCGATTTAGGTTTTCTTGTGGGTGTGATAATCACTTCAAAAAAAGTGATGAAAACATAAGAGTTTGTCACATAAACTGCAACAAATGAATGCAACAGTTTCACAGTCGCACAGTTTTCCCTGTGCTCTGACAAAATATATATTTTGTTTCGATGTTCGTTTAGGTGTAGCGTCCCCATACTACGGCGGAGTTACCTCGCATCGGACGGACGGACGCACAGATAATAATTGTCTGAAAATAAAAAATTAAACTTGTCACTCGAGGGAAGTCTTGAACCACGGACCTCTCGTTCCGCAGCTGCTCACGCTAACAACGGGACCACGGCGCTCCTGAGCTCACACTATCCTTTATGTTGCCTATCTTACACATGGACTACTCCGTTTGTACATTTTGCTTATTTTTTTCATAGTTCCACACAACTTCATCCTGTTTTCTCGACGGATCTGTGTTCAGTTTTTCAAGGCCTATCCACTGTACCAACTTATAACTAAATCTGAGGGGGGTGCGATGGGGAGGTTCCCTTGTGAGCAGTGTTCCGGAAGCCGATACCGAAAATCGTCGGTGCCAATGACGAAGGCACACCCGACACCACGGTCAGTCCGAGAGCCATCAGTGTACACAAAGGTACTATCGCGAAGTTCCGTGAGAAGGTCGAGAAACGCGAGGAAGACGTAAAAGTATTATTTCGAAAACTCGAAGGAGCTGCATTGTTGGGTTCGTGGAATGATTTAGTCAGATCAACAGTTGCTAAATTAAGCACTGAGTGACCCGCACAAGATTTCATTGGCGCGGTGGCTACTTGGGTGAAATCAGAAAATTACAATGAGTTAAAACTAGTGTTATAGACCCTTTGCTGTTCCTTATCTATATAAACGATTTGAGAGACAATCTGAGCACCCCTCTTCGGTTGTTTGCAGATGACGCTGTCGTTTATCGACTAATAAAGTCATCAGAAGATCCAAACAAACTGCAAAACGATTTAGAAGAAATATCGGAATGGTGCGAAAAGTGGCAGTTGACCTTAAATAACGAAAAGTGTGAGGTCATCCACATGAGTGCTAAAAGGAACGCGTTAAACTTCGGTTACACTATAAATCAGGCTAATCTAAAAGCCGTAAATTCCACTAAATACCTAGGTATTACAATTACGAACAATTTAAATTGGAAGCAACACACAGAAAATGTTGTGGGGAAGGCTAACGAAAGACTGTGTTTTATTGGCAGGATACTTAGAAAATGTAACAGACCTACTAAGGAGACTGCCTACACTACGCTTGTCCGTCCTCTTTTAGAATACTGTTGCGCGGTGTGGGATCCTTACCAGATAGGACTGACGGAGTACATCGAAAAAATTCAAAGAAAGGCAGTACGTTTTGTATTATAGCGAAATATGGGAGAGAGTGTCACAGAAATGATACAGGATTTGGGATGAACATCATTAAAAGTAAGCCGTTTTTCGTTGCGACGGAAACTTCTCACGATATTCCAATAACCAACTTTCTCCGCCGGCCGCAGTGGCCGAGCGGTTCTAGGTGCTACAGTCTGGAACTGCGCGACCGCTACGGTCGCAGGTTCGAATCCTATCTCGGGCATGGATGTGTGCGATGTCCTTAAGTTAGTTAAGTTTAAGTAGTTCTAAGTTCTAAGGGACTGATGATGACCTCAGCAGTTAAGTCCCATAGCGCTCAGAGGCATCTGATTTGAACTTTCTCCTCCGAATGCGAAAATATTTTATTGACACCGACTTACATAGGGAGGAACGATCACCAAGATAAAATAAGGTAAATCGGAGCTCGTACGGAAAGATATAGGTGTTCATTCTTTCAGCGCTCTACACGAGATTTGAATAATAGAGAATTGTGAAGGTGGTTCGATGAACCCTCTGCCAGGCGCTTAAATGTGGTTTGCTGAGTATCCATGTAGATGTAGATAGATGTAGACAGTTGTTCAGAGAGTCAAACGGAAGGATGCTATCAGATTCTATAGAGAACAACTACATAGTTTGCGAATGCGACGAGACGAATCTATTGAGCAGTTTGCCGACAGAATTCGAAACATTAACGCTCAAACATACGAGCTGGTAGGAGACGAGAAATAAGAATCGCATTCAGCCATTCTAAGCCGATCAGAGAGCTTTAGAAACATTCATCCACGGTTTGTATTGCGGGGATGTGCGCGAAGCAGTCCGACTGGCCCGGTGTAAGACCTTCCAGGAAGTAGTAGAAGCAGCTGTTGGCTACGTGGAAGCATTAAGACGGCCGAATGGTATACGAAAAGAAGAGCGTCACGTGTTCGACACAAAATCTTACAGATGTATGAAAGCTGGCCACAAGTGTAAAGACTTCAAGGAGAACCGAATCTGCTACAATTGTGTGATACAGGGTCGTAAATCGAGGGATTGCCGGAATGAAAGAAGAACTAATGTGGACAACAGACAACTTTGCAAATCGTTAAACGAGTACGGGGACGTACGTGCCACCATAACAGCGATTCCTTTTACCTCCACCGGAAATGAGATCTAAAACGACTTTGTGATAGGCGCTGTATATCGTGGACGAAAAATCAAGCTGCTTATTGACACAGGGTCAGAAACATCACTAGTGTGGTGTTACATTGACAAAAGAGATAAGGTAAGACCGCGACAGGCAAGGGTGCGCGAGCTAAAATTAGGTAACAACGGAGAGGTTGACGCAGAATTATGTTTAGGCCGACCACAATCAAAGAAGCAGCAGTTCTGACGAAGTGAGGTTTCTTCCACCCGCCCGACGGATCATTTCAAGCCCTCCGCGTGGACTATACAAATTGGTCAGCCTCAGAAAATAACCCATGCAACAGGAATAACTATCTACATCGAAGTAAAGTCATCCCAGTGCAAGGAGGGAGCTCTTTTATTGGCTGAACGGTCGAATAAATGTGAGTTACTGCAGAAAACGCATTGTTATGTCGCCAGAAGTGTAGTGTGGCTACAATTTGTGAGGCAGAGTGTAGCTCGTGATTGGACACGTGAGCATGTGTGTCGTCGTGCGGGGAGGATGCGCACGCAGCTCACATTCTACTCGCGTAAGGGACCAAAAACTGCCGATAATACCCGATCGATAGCTGACGCTCGACTCCAGAAACGTTGCAAGTATTCTTTCTATTATCGTAATTATTACGGTACGACAACGCAATAACTACGACGCGGGACCGATGACGTAGCAGTTTGGTCCACCCCCCCCCCCTCCCTCTTTTAAACCAACCAACCAACCAATCAACCTACGATGCACTATACAGTAACATGTGCATAGAATTTGAGGCAGTGTAGCCTTAAAGACCCATCTCGTGTTCGACAAAAGTCCCATCGAATGAAAAAAAAGTAATAAAAGTTACCTTATAACGATTATGTCTTGATGAAAAGCAAATGAACTTACTTTAGTGTGCATGCTTTTATGCGCCATCTCTTAACATAAGACTTTACATGTCAATTATTAGGCTGTGAAACAGTCGTATTGTTTTCCTACGTTCGTCAGTGAGCGAAATTTTATTTCTGATATATTTCCCTGTGCGACCAGAACGTATTTCATGTTCGACTTCCCTTTGTGCGCGGATGTAGCGTATACCTTTTCGTTCGAAAAAAAAGCTAAAAGTAGGTACACACCTTCAGCTGACGCCAGCACACGACAGAAAAGCGGTTGACGTCTGCAATTCGGTAGAGGGACGACACAGCGACATACAAATAAAGAACAATCCTTTCACTGCCTAATGCCGTAATGAGTACTGCAGTGCCGCAAAGTAATACACTGCACAGGTCGGCAGTAGTTAAAAGCAAGCAAACATTTGACAGCTGAACGACAGAATATTTTAGCGCCTGTTTTGTCAGAGTATGCAGATCATTTCACAGAACGCTCAAATGATTGTCACTCATTTGGTTCAGCTTCGTACACATACACTGAGACCTTACAGAATACCAATCAGTCAACAAGAGCTGTTAGAAGAAATGTTTAAAGAATAACTGAAAGCCGGAATTATAGAACCAAAGAGATCCTGCAGATCTCTGTTAAAAAAAAATTGTTTCTGGAGAACCACAGTTCCGTTTTTGTGTGGATTACTGAGCTGTGAATGCAGTACCCACACTAGATATTTACCGCTTATGAAACGCCGGCCGTAGTAGCCGAGCGGTTCTAGGCGCTTCAGTAGTTCTAAGTTCTAGGGGACTGATGACCTCAGATGTTGAGTCCCATAGTGCTCAGAGCCATTTGAACTAACCTTTATGGAACTTAGCAGGAAAGCTGGATTACGGGGGCAGATGTTGAATTTTTTAGGTTTGCGACCTAACAGTGGATTTCATCAGCTAACAGTGCATCCAGATGACCAAGCAAAAACTTCATTTGTTACAGCGAAAAGAGTGTATTAATATTTGCATAAGGCACTGGACTTCACAATGCACCCGCCAACTTTCAGCACCTGATGGATTCAATTTTACGAGGGCCCACACCGATACAAACTCTTGTATACCTCAGCAACGTAATAATTTTCAGTGACAATATGAAGCAGCAAACAGAGAGATTTCCAGGAGTTTTTGAGCGTTATGAAGGTCAAATTTTTCTTTAGCAATAGATAAATCTCATTTTGCAGAAAGTCAAGTGAACTACCTAGGTCGTGTTGTAACCAGTGAAGATGTCTGCCCATAACCAAAATTAATTGAAGTTGTCAATAAATTACTGAACCTCCAAATTTGAAGGAACCACAATCATTCTTGGGAATAACCTATTATTATAGATGTTACATTGCCAGTTATGGAAATATAGCACTTCCAGTGATAAGTACTGAAAAAGGGAACTACATTTAACTGGTCGATAGGCAATGGAAGAACTTAAAATCGCCCTAACCACAGCTCCTGTGTTTGCCCATCCGGATTACAGCAACCCCTTCACTCTTTCGACAGCTGCTTCAAATTTTGCAGCTGGTGCTATTCTGTCTCAAGGAATTTACAGCCATAAACACCCAATGTCATTTGCTTCCAGACAATTGAAGAAAGCAGAATTGTATTTATACTACAACAGAAAAGGAGTTCTGTTCTTTGGTTTTTCGTATAACATATAACGGATGTTTCTTGGCAGGAAGAGAATTTACCATGATTATAGACCGTGCCGCACTTAAATTGGTATTGAGCTTAAAGGACCATAGTTCCAGAGTAATAAGGTGGGCTTTGAGACAGAGTTCCAGTTTGTTATTCACCAACCAGGTAATTCTGACGTAATGAGCCGAAAAGTTCGTGTTTGCATTACAAGAAGTTGCGAGGAAGAGTTAAAAGCAGCCCAGGAAGAGGATCCACAATACGAAATATGGAAAAAATGATTAAAGTTTTGTTGAAATAAATGGTTTTCTGAACAAAATCAGTAAGTTGGGAAGAACTAAAGCACCATTACAAGAGTTGCCATAGACAAGTGAACCATTCGAAAGAGTAGGACATGATCTTGTTGGACCGTTACCTACGTTTAAAGAAGGGAATCAATACGTATTGACCACGTTAGATCATTTCTCCACGTATCTTCTCACGATACCAAAACCTGATCAGAGTGCCAAGACAGTGGATAAAATTTTTGTAATGAAGTTGATTCTAAAGTCTGGATCACCATTAAGTATAATCAGTGACGAAGGAACGAATTTCGTGAGTGAATTATTTAAACATACTTGCAGGCTGATGCAAATAATGCAGCTAAAGACTACACCAGTAAGCACTGAAGGACATGGAACTTTCGAGCGAGTTCACAGAACAGTCACTCAGATGGTTAATCACTATGTATGTAGCAAGCATGATAACTGGGATGTGTGTCTACTATACGTCTTCAGTGCTTACAACGCTAAAATCCACACGTCACCTGGCCTACGTCCGTATGAAACTGTATATGGAAAGAGAATGGAATTACCAATGGACTTTGCCTGATTGACTGCTATAATCGGTAACGAACGCTTAGGGAGTGAAACAGTGGGATCATCTATCTTTTCTGCATCAAGTGAACCAACACGATCGCCAAGCAGTCGCGCTACAGTATCGAGTCGGAGATCTAGTCTACCTGAGGAACATCATGTTGAAGGAGAATCAGATCAAGAAGGTTAAGACCAGTCACCCTTAAGCTCCAACAGCTTTTCGTTAGATTGTCGTTCATTTTTATTTTCAGCCATAATGGCTATGTTTGTGAACCGTGACTGTGTGGGATAATTATTTATTTCAAATTTCTGCTACCAGTTACTTTTTATTTTATGCTTACTCTAACATAATGGAACGCGTTTCGAACATGTTCTGTTCATCAAAATGGTTCAAATGGCTCTGAGCACTATGCGACTTAACTTCTGAGGTCATCAGTCCCCTAGAACTTAGAACTACTTAAACCGAACCAACCTAAGGACATCACACACATCCATGCCCGAGACAGTATTCGAACCTGCGACCGTAGCGGTCGTTCGGCTCCAGACTGTAGCGCCTAGAACCGCACAGCCACTCCGGCCGGCTCTGTTCATCTTCAAGCGTTTGTACATAGATACATACATACATACATAGAGAAATGTTACTTAAAAATAAACAGTCTTAAATTAGATTAATCCAGCAGCTACAGTAGAAAAACAAAGTGTTCTAGATTAATCTAATTTAAGACTGTTTATTTTAAAGTAACATTTCTCTATGTATGTATGTACAGACGCTTGAAGATGAACAGAACATGTTCGAAACGCGTTACATTATGTTAGATTAAGCATAAAATAAAAACTGACTGGTAGCAGAAACATGAAATAAATAATTAAAGTCGTTCATTTTAATTGTGTAAAGCCATTTCTAATCAGACTTCCTGTGGTATCGCATGCCGCCGCCGCCGACTACGACGACGACTATGAGAAGGGCCGACTGACGAGCCCACCAACTATTCCTAAGTCCAGGAAACGAGCAGCACGAGGTCGCAGTCCAGACTTCGAGGCCGAGGCGGCGTCGCCATACACCGAGCGATTCAAGCCCAGACACCATTACGATCTTCGTAGACATGTGTAGTGTGAGTGAGAGCAAAGCGTGTGTTTATTTCTCAACCTCATGCATATATGAATGCGTTGTGCAAATATAAGTTGAAGTTATTAGTTAAAGTGCACAAGTGTAACTAAATCTTATTCCACACATTACCAGAATATAAGCATTTGTATTATGTTCACTGATTAATTCTAGTCTTTAGATCTAATTAACCGTGTTTACTGTAATTTTAATTTTTGCTCTGACAATGGGTTCCATTAATATCGTTGTAATAGTACAACAGACAACATGTGCGCTGTTTGAACCATGATCAGACATGGTAGTATCAACAAGTAATGCAAAACTTGCACTTAAATACAGTCTTAGGGAAACTGGAGGTGTGAATTAGGAAAACGCCTTCAGTCATAACATTTCGCGTTTTATTAAGTAAAAAAAATGGTTCAAATGGCTCTGAGCACTATGGGACTTAACTTCTGACGTCATCAGTCCCCTAAAACTTAGAACTACTTAAACGTAACCAACCTAAGGACATCACACACATCCATGCCCGAGGCAGGATTCGAACCTGCCACCGTAGCTGTCGCGCGGTTCCAGACTGTAGCACCTAGAACCGCTCGGCTACTATGGCCGGCTTTATTAAGTACTCGATGCATTTCGGACCCTGTGGGTCCATCATCAGGTGTAATTTGTCTTAAAACATGCTTTATTTTTTCTCTTGAATGAGATGAAAAGCACATTCCTGTCACAAAAAAGGTTTGATGTTACATTATGAATTTCGTAAATCAAAAGCGGAAAATATGTGCGAAGTAGTGGAAAAGATGAACAGTGTACTCTTACCAAATAATCCAAGAACAGCCTTCTTAACGTTTAAGCATCAGCATACATTCTTTCCTCGATCGTTTTCGAACATGTCACTTCATTCAAGAGGCACATTTGCAAACACACGTTTGTAAACACTTCACAGATGGTTCAAATGGCTCTGAGCACTATGGGACTTAACTTCTCAGGTTATCAGTCCTCTAGAACTTAGAACTACTTAAACCTAACTAACCTAAGTACATGACACACATTCATGCCCGAGGCAGGATTCGAACCTGCAACCGTAGCGGTCGCGCTGTTCCAGACTGAAGCGACTAGAACCGCTCGGCCAACCGTTCACAGATGTTCCTGTACATGGTGCGGTCAAAATGAATTAATTCGTAGTGCTAAAGATATGATTATTAAACAATTGACATATGCAGGAGATAACTTCAGAATAGGTCTTTAAAATTACTGGAGTAATTGTGGCATGCGAAATCTGTTTGTTTATTTAACATAGATTCCATTTTTGATTTTGTGGAGGTGTATCTCCAGTCGTTGTAACAGATTTAGGGTCTTACTATTGGCTTCATTATGTAGTACTACCAAACTGTTTTCAAGACTGTTTACGATATGTTTTTTTTTTCTTCAACATACGTGCGCAATGACTGATCTTTCGAAATGGTTTTAAAAAAAGTAACAGTTGCATTCTTAACTAATAATAAGTTAGGAAACTTACTCGTCCATAACATAAAATCAATTACGCAAATATACAACAACAGCGGAGTGTACAAAGTATCATGCCCCAGTTGTTCTGCCTACAATGTTGGGAAAACAGGCAGAAACTTCAAAACCCGTTTCAAGAACACGTAAATGCTTTCAGGCTCAACCATTTCGAAAAATCAGTCATTTCGCAACATATGTTGAAAAAAAAATATCAACAACAATCTAGAAAACAATTTAGTAGTACTACATAACGAATCCCATGGTACGACCGTAAATCTGTTACAACAACTGGAGATATACCTCCACAAAATCAAAGAACTAGAATCTATGTTAAATTAACAAACAGATTTCACATGCCACAGTTACTTCAGTAATTTTAAAAACCTATTCTGAAGTTATCTCCTGCTTGGATAATTATATCTTTAGCCCTACGAATAAATTCATCTTTGACCACACCATGTACAAAAACCTCTGTGAAGTGTTAACAAACATGTGTTTGCAATGTGCCTCTTGAATGAAGCGATATGTACGAAAACGATGGAGGAAAGAATGTATGCTGATGCCAAAACGTTAAGAACGCTGTTCTTGGATTATGTGGTAAGTTTACGCTGTTCTTCTTTTCCACTATCTCGCACATATTTTCCGCTTATGACTTACGTTTAAATAATTCACTCACGAAATTCGTTCCTTCGTCACTGATTATACTTAATGGTGATCCAGAGTTTAGAATCAACTTCATTACAAAAATTTTTCCACTGTCTTGGCACTCTGGTCAGGTTTTGGTATCGTGAGAAGATACGTGGAGAAATGATCTAACGTGGTCGATACGTATTGATTCCCTTCTTTAAACGTAGGTAACGGTCCAACAAGATCATGTCCTACTCTTTCGAATGGTTCACTTGTCTATGGCAACTCTTGTAATGGTGCTTTAGTTCTTCCCAACTTATTCCGTCTGTTACAGGTATCACATTGTGAAAAAGCTCAAAAATGCAAACTTTATGACGTGGCCACCAATATAAATCAGCTATTTTAATGTTTGTTACTTTATTACTGCAGTGTCCAGATAATGAAGAATCGTTTTGTTCCAGTATGATTTGTTTTCTCATGCTTTCTAGAATAACTACGCAGTTTCCTTTGTTACTGATTTTGTTCAGAAAACCATTTATTTCAACAAAACTTTAATCATTTTTTCCATATTTCGTATTGTGGATCCTCTTCCTGGGCTGCTTTTAACTCTTCCTCGCAACTTCTTGTAATGCAAACACGAACTTTTCGGCTCATTACGTCAGAATTACCTGGTTGGTGAATAACAAACTGGAACTCTGTCTCAAAGCCCACCTTATTACTCTGGAACTATGGTCCTTTAAGCTCAATACCAATTTAAGTGCGGCACGGTCTATAATCATGGTAAATTCTCTTCCTGCCAAGAAACATCCGTTATATGTTATATAACCTTTTTGTTATATGTTATATAACCTTTTTGTGACAGGAATGTGCTTTTTTACCTCATTGAAGAGAAAAAATAAAGCATGTGTTAAGACAAATTACAACTGATGATCGACCCACAGGGTCCGAAATGCATCCTGTACTTAATAAAGCACGAAATTTGACTGAAGGCGTTTTCCTAATTCATACCTCCAGTGTACTGAATACAGTCACGCTTGAAGCTGCGTAATATGGATAAAAGTAAGTTCAATTTAAGAGAGACTCAACAACAATTCAGTTCTGTTAAAAAAACAACAGTATTATCGTCAAAATGCAGGTAGAGTCCACATTTGCTGGCTCATTATGTTTGGTGGGTATGGTCTCCTGAGTTCACGACCGCCAGCTGCTGCTATCTTGGAATGCTGACTACTAAGGTGTCAGTATACGCCGGCTGCAGATCGTGGCCACACCTGCAGTAGTCGAGTCATGCCGCCGACGGCCGGAACACTAGAAGTGTTTTCAACCTACGTGGTTTCGATGCAGAGTATATGTCCTTTTTGGCTCAAAATCGAATCTTGACAAATCCATATTATACGTGCTAGAACATCAGCCAAAGGGATAACGGGTCAGCGTAGCGAGCAGTTAATTATACCTGTTCTTAAGGAAATAATGTGTTCGCGTGTATCAGTACCTCACGGACCCAGTGCTTACATAATCCTAACAAATATCATGGGAGGTCCTCAGACGAGGACACAAGGCCCATAACAACTTAAAAAAAAAAAAAAAAAAAAAAAAAAACTGCGCATCACGAAGGTGGTCTCCGAATGGGACGGATATCGGTAGATGTACATGGCCCTTACGCAAGCAGTTATTCGACTTTGCAATTATCTACAGAGTTTCTGGATGTCCTCCTGACAGATCTCATGCCAAATTCTGTCCAACTGCTATCTACTGCTTGTCTTCGTGCCTACCATGGTCAGCAATGTGGCCGGACCGCTATTCAGTTCAGAAGATATGGAGCAGGGTCCTCCAACCAGCTCGTGATTTTGACGATCTAACGCGCCAACTGGACAGAATTTGGCACTATATCCTTCAGTCGGTCATCCAGCAACTTTATCCATCTGTCCCCAGCCGAATAATTGCTTGCATTAGGGCTGAAGGTGGATCAACGCGCTATTGACTTGCTCAATTTGTGAAGCTCTTTCTCGTGAATGAATCATTCTATTTTTTTGAAATTGTAGTCATTTGTTTGTCTGTTCATGCACCTCACATCTAGCGATTTCTGTCCCATTTGGATAATTCTTCGTAACGCGTAGTTTGAAGAGTAGCGTTTGACAAAATGTGTTAATTCACTGGTATGCTGTGAAAGAGTATGAAAATGTCACAAACTGTTTTCAACAGTCTTTGATAGAGTAGGATGGAGGGCAGTACAGCACACCAACACATCTACGACTGATGAATGAAGTGGGTGGGGTTTTTCAAAAACTAACATTTTTTTGTAACAGAGCAGCAAATGAAGGTACTTTTATTAGATATGTTGTTTTCCTCTTTCTCCTCGGGCGTTTCACAGTACACGCCACGACAAGATCATGTATAAGTCATATTAACTTAGTCTACGCGTGCTTTTAATGTCATGATTGCCAAATTATAATTATAGATCTACACATGTTCCAGAATTAAAATTTAAACTGGGCATCAACAAACTGTGACTGGTAACGTTTTATTTAAAATTTATTTTTTGAAGCTTTAACTGTTGGATGGTGTAGACGCAGCTATAAGAATCCCAATATATCGACCTGTCAAAAAGAGAATGGTCATTGTTAAATTCAGTCTAAGTAGAGCTGAAGTAAATGATGTCCCACTGCAAGTAACAGCGAATCTTCCTGGCAGATTGAAACTGTGTGCCGGACCAAGACTCGAACTCGGCAGGTTTGCCTTTCGCGGGCAAGTTCTTTACAGACAGAGCTACCCACGCGCGACACAGGACCCGTCCTCATAGTTTCAATTCTGCTAGTACCTCGTCTCCTACCTTCCAAACTCCACAGAAGCTCATCTGAGAACCTTGCAGAACTGAAAGAAAGGAAACACCCCCCCATGCTGTGGCTAAGCCATGTCTCCGCAATATCCTTTCTTCCAGGAGTGTTACTTCTGCAAGGTTCGTAGGGAGCTTCTGTGAAGTATGGAAAGTAGGAGACGAGGTACCGACAGAACTGAAGCTGTGAGGAGGGGTCGTGACCCGTGCTTGGGTAGCTCAGATGGTAGAGGACTTGCCTGCGAAAGGTCAAGGTCCCGAGTTCGAGTCTTGGTCCGGCACAGAGTTTTAAGCTACCAGAAAGTTCGATATCAGCGCACACTCCCCTGCAGAGTGAAAATCTCATTCCACGCAGCAGTGAGTTGGGAAGCGATGCAGGGAAAAACGGCCGCTGGGGCCCAGACATGTGATTCACCCCATCCAACCATGACTAATACATAATAGTTGACATTTCTATCACGTCAACGTCCCATCAGCTAGTTTTACGAGTAGTAGCGAAGGTTGAAGAGAGGTACTAAACTGTTAAAAAATTTTGAATACAGAAAATTAATAGTACAGTGTTCTAATTATTATATAGTATCGTAGTACACTCCATAATTACCAACTGCTGATCTTTGTCATCTTGTAACCGTTCATTTCATACACACTTCTCCAGTGCATTTGAACTGTGTTGCGTGAAACCTGTGTTTCGTACAATGATAATGTGTGGCATGTAGTGTTAAAGATATCAATGCAGAGCAGCAGTTTTGTGGAAACTCTGCAAGCTATAGGACAAGGCTAAAGCGCTATCGAAACGTTTAGCACTCTTCAGACGACAGAGGTTAAGAATGTTGTAATATGAATGAACAAACCTCGAGAAATATTGTACTATCTTACATACCCCGCTGCGAGAGGGCGTTGCGCAGTACATACCTGGAAAGAGAGAATACATTTGTGATGAACAGGCTAACATGAATGTACAATGAGTACTGCAAAGTTCAACGACAGTTAGAGAAAAAACGTTCATACATGAAACAATTAATTTATTATTAAATGTACCAGCAAATACAGCGGTTGGTAAAAATATGGGAACATCGCGAGAAATGCCTGCTCTAATATAAATTCGGATGCTTGCTAAGCCTGCATGTTGCGCTGTTTCGTATTTGACCACGAATGGCACCTGTGAAATGTCCTGGGAACGTGACATTGGCAAATTATTGGTGTTCGTATGGTGGTTCTACCGCAACCAAGGGATCCGAAGTGTTTGGCGTTTCAAGGTGCACGGTATTGAAGGTTTATATCGCACACAGGGGAAAAAATGATCCGTTAAGGGGGAAAACCACGATATGACATTAAAAAAATCCGATTTTGTCGTTTAATTGCCATCGTATTTAGCAGCGGGCTTATTCAGCGAAGGAAATTCATCCCTTCTGATGGTCATGAACGAGGCAGGAATTGCAGTATGCACGCGAAGCTTCAATTATGCCGAACAAATGGATAACCAGGGCGTGAGCCGGCAGAATCGACCTAGTTCATTGGAATCGAAGGAAGGTCGGAAAGCACTGCTGCAAGCGCGAAACAAAGCCTGTGAGGAAGAAGAAGGATTATTATATGGTGCTGGAATCGCAGAATAATCGGTAAGCATTTTACATTATTGTTAACTTCCTTGAATTTTTAGTTTCCGAGAATTTATTTTTCAAACGCGTTTATCTCGAAATGACTTTTTTCACATTTGCGTGTAATCTAACTCAAAAAGTATACAACCGATTATTATGAAACTTGATAGTATGGTTCTTTATGAAACTACGAATTATATGAACCACCTTGTGAGATGACATAATGAATTTAAGGTTATTTCTCTTTGAATAATTAGAGAAAAAGTCGTAAAAATCGAAGTAAATTGTTCCAACGCCTGCAAAATTTTTAATTTTCATTATTTTCACCTGCATTGAGGTTCATATTGATTCAAATGGCTCTGAGCACTATGGGATTTAGCTGCTGGGGTCATCAGTCCCCTAGAACTTAGAACTACTTAAACCTAACTAAGCTAAGGACATCACACACATCCATGCCCGAGGCAGGATTCGAACCTGCGACCGTAGCGGTCGCGCGGTTCCAGACTGTAGTGCCTAGAATCCCTCGGCAACTACGGCCGGCGAGGTTCATTTTCTTAGAAAATAAGTTATTAATGTAAAATCAAAACCTTTTTGATTTCATATGAATATCGGAATGGCTACACTGCACACAACTGGAGAACTATACTCACAACCTTCAGCGGACATCACAGCGTAACTTTGTTATTTTTGGCTGAAATTATTTTAAATCATCATCATCATCATTTAAGACTGATTATGCCTTTCAGCGTTCAGTCTGGAGCATAGTCCCCCTTATAAAATACCTCCATGATCCCCTATTCAGTGCTAACATTGGTGCTTCTTCTGATGTTAAGCCTATTACTTCGTAACATGACCCCACCATCTAAGCCTGTTCGCCCTGACTGCTACATCTATAGAGTCCATTCCCAGTTTTTCTTTTATTTCCTCATTGTGCACACCCTCCTGCCATTGTTCCCATCTACTAGTACCTGCAATCATCCTAGCTACTTTCATATCCGTAACCTCAACCTTATTGATAAGGTAACCTGAATCCACCCAGCTTTCGCTCCCATACAACAAAGTTGGTCGAAAGATTGAACGGTGCACAGATAACTTAGTCTTGGTACTGACTTCCTTCTTGCAGAAGAGAGTAGATCGTAGCTGAGCGTTCACTGCATTAGCTTTGCTACACCTCGCTTCCAGTTCTTTCACTATGTTGCCATCCTGTGAGAATATGCATCCTAAGTACTTGAAACTGTCCACCTGTTCTAACTTTGTTCCTCCTATTTGGCACTCAATCCGTTTATATCTCTTTCCCACTGACATTACTTTTGATTTGGAGATGCTAATCTTCATACCACAGTCCTTACATTTCTGATCTAGCTCCGAAAAATTACTTTGTAAACTTTCAATAGAATCAGCCATCACAGCGAAGTCATCCGCATATGCGAGACTGCTTATTTTGCGTTCACCTATCTTAATCTCACCCAGGCAGTCTATTGTTTTCAACATATGATCCATAAATAATATGAACAACAGAGGAGATAGGCTGCAGCCTTGTCTTACCCCTGAAACTACTCTGAACCATGGACTCAATTTACCGTCAACTCTAACTGCTGCCTATCTATGTAAAGACCTTTAATTGCTTGCAAAAGTTTGGCTCCTATTCCATAATCACGTAGAACAGACAATAACTTCCTCCTAGGAACCCGGTCATATGCCTTCTCTAGATCTATAAAACATACACTCCTGGAAATTGAAATAAGAACACCGTGAATTCATTGTCCCAGGAAGGGGAAACTTTATTGACACATTCCTGGGGTCAGATACATCACATGATCACACTGACAGAACCACAGGCACATAGACACAGGCAACAGAGCATGCACAATGTCGGCACTAGTACAGTGTATATCCACCTTTCGCAGCAATGCAGGCTGATATTCTCCCATGGAGACGTTCGTAGAGATGCTGGATGTAGTCCTGTGGAACGGCTTGCCATGCAATTTCCACCTGGCGCCTGAGTTGGACCAGCGTTCGTGCTGGACATGCAGACCGCGTGAGACGACGCTTCATCCAGTCCCAAACATGCTCAATGGGGGACAGATCCGGAGATCTTGCTGGCCAGGGTAGTTGACGTACACCTTCTATAGCACGTTGGGTGGCACGGGATACATGCGGACGTGCATTGTCCTGTTGGAACAGCAAGTTCCCTTGCCGGTCTAGGAATGGTAGAACGATGGGTTCGATGACGGTTTGGATGTACCGTGCACTATTCAGTGTCCCCTCGACGATCACCAGTGGTGTACGGCCAGTGTAGGAGATCGCTCCCCACACCATGATGCCGGGTGTTGGCCCTGTGTGCCTCGGTTGTATGCAGTCCTGATTGTGGCGCTCACCTGCACGGCGCCAAACACGCATACGACCATCATTGGCACCAAGGCAGAAGCGACTCTCATCGCTGAAGACGACACGTCTCCATTCGTCCCTCCATTCACGCCTGTCGCGACACCACTGGAGGCGGGCTGCACGATGTTGGGGCGTGAGCGGAGGACGGCCTAACGGTGTGAGGGACCGTAGCCCAGCTTCATGGAGACGGTTGCGAATGGTCCTCGCCGATACCCCAGGAGCAACAGTGTCCCTAATTTGCTGGGAAGTGGCGGTGCGGTCCCCTACGGCACTGCATAGGATCCTACGGTCTTGGCGTGCATCCGTGCGTCGCTGCGGTCCGGTCCCAGGTCGACGGACACGTGCACCTTCCGCCGACCACTGGCGACAACATCGATGTACTGTGGAGACCTCACGCCCCACGTGTTGAGCAATTCGGCGGTACGTCCACCCGGCCTCCCGCATGCCCACTATACGCCCTCGCTCAAAGTCCGTCAACTGCACATACGGTTCACGTCCACGCTGTCGCGGCATGCTACCAGTGTTAAAGACTGCGATGGAGCTCCGTATGCCACGGCAAACTGGCTGACACTGACGGCGGCGGTGCACAAATGCTGCGCAGCTAGCGCCATTCGACGGCCAACACCACGGTTCCTGGTGTGTCCGCTGTGCCGTGCGTGTGATCATTGCTTGTACAGCCCTCTCGCAGTGTCCGGAGCAAGTATGGTGGGTGTGACACACCGGTGTCAATGTGTTCTTTTTTCCATTTCCAGGAGTGTAGATACAATTCCCTGTTCCACTCGTAACACTTCTCCATTATTTTCCGTAAGCTAAGATCTGGTCCTGACAACCTCTAAGAGGCCTAAACCTACACTGATTTTCATCCAATTTGTCCTCAACTAATACTCGCACTTTCCTATCAACAATACCTGAGAAGATTTTACCCACAACGCTGATCAAAGAGATACCTCTGTAGTTGTTACAATCTTTTCTGTTTCCATGTTGAAAGATTGGTGTGATTATTGCTTTCGTCCAGTCTGATGGAACCTGTCCCGACTCCCACGCCATTTCAATTATCCTGTGTAGCCATTTAAGACCTGACATTCCACTGTATTTGATGAGTTACGACTTAATTTCATCCACCCCAGCCGCTTTATTGCACTGCAATCTATTTACCATTTTCTCCACTTCCTCAAATGTTATCCTATTTCCATCACCATTCCTGTCCCATTGTACATCGAAATCTGAAACATTACTGATCGTATTTTCACCTACATTGAGCAACTCTTCAAAATATTTCCTCCATCTGCCCAAGGTATCAACAGGATTCACCAGCAGTTGATTATTTTAAAAAAAATCATAAAAACTGTTCGAAATATGAATGAAATGATGTCAAAATTTGATTAAATTCTAATTCTACCCATCCAAAAAATATCCTAAAAAACGTGTCAAACAGCCTCCTAATGTGGTTTCCCCACTTAAGTCAAAACGCGGACTAAAGTGCATGTTGAGTGATTATGACGGACGCTGATTGAAGAGGATTATGATGACAAACACGAGGACTAAAACTGCAAAATGTACTCTAGAACCGAATGTCGCACACGTGAATACTGTCAGCACCACAACAACACGAAGGGAGCTCCATAATCTGGGAATTGGACAGCGAAATGGAATTTCAAAACCACTCGTCAGTGATGCAAATGCTCGTAAGTGGAAAATGTGGTGCTAAAGCCACAAAACCTGGACTAGGACGAGTTATTTCACACAGCCTACGGCGCAGAATGCATGCTACCAATAGTGAAACATGGCGGGAATTCGGTGATGATTTGGGCAACCACATCTTGGTATTCCAAGGGCCCCATGATTACTCAGCAAGCTCAAAGCACTGCCAAGGATTAAGTGACACTTTCGCTGATTAGATCCAACCAATACTATAGTATTTTTTCCCTAATGATGATGCTGTGTTGAAAGAAGATTACGGTTAATGTAGTAAAGATCCACACAGTGGACACCAAAGGAGAAAGCTACTCTTTATGTTTCTGATCTAGACTGCCATAAAAATGCGAAGGAACTGTTAATCAGAACTCAGGGAGAAGTTGTAGTCTAATTCACAATCGATTTATTGATCTTAAACAAGACAAGACAACTAAATTATTAAAGAAACATCATACAAAAAAATATTTATTTAACAAAATTTTTACTAAAATAGGATCTATGGCGGAGAAAGTGATCTGTTGGGGATCGCCACACGACACTAACCAGAACACTACTCGCTCTATCTCACTTCATACACATGAATCCAGGTTATGGCATCAAACTACGCCACCACCAAGCATCTATATTCTACCATACAAAAAAAGGACAAATATGGTTCGAAAAAACAGGGTGCTGAGAAATAGATATTATAGCCCTATGTCGCAGCAGCAAATACTTCACCATCCTACTGGTCAAGGCGACACACTACGATGCGTTTGGCGAATGAAGTCATGGACGGCGGAAATCTGTTACTAAATGCGCGTTCCCGAAAAATGCAAGTACGCAGTCTCGCGTTCGGTTAATTCAGAACGCATGTACTTCTCTAAGAGCCTCTGAATTCCCGACGGATTCCAGTGTGCAGATAGACCCGTTTGCTGGTCTGCCATACCAATTAGACTCCGTGCCACGACTGTGCGTGTCGGAATATGTCAAAAGTTTAGATGGTCGACTCAAGACAAATAATTACACCCACGCATCACTCGTTGTGACCGTGATGATATAAGCAGTACCTCTGATGGTTCAGAAGGTGACTGGCACGGGCTCTAAGTCGCGCCCTAGCAAAGGACACAAGTCTCACCGTTTATGTAGAGACCTGCAGTTCTTCACTAGCGAAGCGCCAGTACGAGGGACTTGTACAAGAGCCGGCCGCGGTGGTCTCGTGGTTCTAGGCGCGCAGTCCGGAACCGCGCGACTGCTACGGTCGCAGGTTCGAATCCTGCCTCGGGCACGGATGTGTGTGATGTCGTTAGGTTAGTTAGGTTTAAGTAGTTCTAAGTTCTAGGGGACTGATGACCTCAGATGTTAAGTCCCATAGTGCTCAGAGCCATTTGAACCATTTGAACTTGTACAAGAGTGAGTGACGACCTCTTTGTCTCTGCTCGGTTCCAAAAGCACATTTCTCTTTTTTGACTTTCCCCCATTTCGCACAAGCCAATCACGAGCTGGAGCCCGGCATTCTAAGATCGGCGAATGGTCTTTGCACTGCAAACCGATTTGACCAGTGAGAGACTTAAAGTTAACTGGCAGAAAACGGAAAAAAATTCAGCTTCGCGGCCTCTTTCCCATACGTTTGGCATGTCTTTTGCTAACACAATACAGGGTGGAAGCACAGCCCTCCATAAACAGCTTGTTATCTCCCCTGTTGCGTCCATTTCTAAGTTTGCAGGGAACGGCCATAAACTCACATTGACAAAACATGTTTTGAAACAGAGTCTGCACATCTGGGCGCCAGTTTTCCTGTCCCACGGATATTTGCTGAACATTTACATTTCTTTTGGCGGCTTGCTAGCTAACAAGGCCTACAATGCGCTGTCGGCGACTTTTCGGTGCTAGGCCGTATACCTGGATGTCTGGCCCTGTCTGTGGTGCCAAGCTAATGTGTTTCTGCACAATACGACCGCAGCATGGGGCCGTCTGGAAATGTCTCTTCATCTTTCTCCAGAAAAAACGCGCTTTGTCGCCCCACCAACGCCGTGCTTTTACTGCAGTCGTTTTAAGTCGGCACCCTGTTCCTTTGAACGCAGGTAAAGCTTACCGTATTTCTTTCCCTAGAGCACGCAAACAAGACCATAAACTACTGCCCACCATTTCATCACAATGTATGAAGTCAAATCGCTGTAGATCGTATTCCCTATGCTGAATCAGAAGTGAGAGTGCCCTGCAATCTCTCAGTGTCCCAAGAAGACCGGGCCCATGTTCACACGGCTCGCATCATCCAGGACTGGATTTTTGAGGACAAGGATGAATTGTCACATCACCCCCAACCACCACAGTCACTAGATCACAGTGTTATTGAGGCTGTGTGGTCCACTTTGGATTTGTGTGATCCCTATCCAACTCCACCATAGTTACCTGGACTTGCCACTATTGTGCGGGAAGAATGGATAAGATTCCACTGAAAACCATACAGGACCTGTACGCCTAGAAGCTGCATCTAATGGCAACTATTTTCCTACGCCGTATTTGGCATAGTAATATGTTGTGCTTTTGCTATTTCCATAGTCTTGTCCACAAATGTATATACATGATACCTCAAGAGGTTTTTTTTTTATCTGTAACATACAAAGTAGTAACAGAAATACGTATTTATTTACACAGGTAAACGTAAGAAACATTTTTCTTTCTACAGAGTTATGACGACGGTTTATTTAGTCACTTTTCATAGAGTTACAGCAACGAGCTACAAGTTTTAAGTAGAATTTTACTTTGATATCAAGAAGTTGGCTTGCTTAAAGTGTTACAGATCAATTTAAATCAAATTTCTGTCAATTTTAGATAAGGAACTACACCATGTGATCAAAAGTATCCGGACATACCCAGAAACATACGCTTTTCATATTAGGTGCATTGTGCTACCACCTACTGCCAGCTACTCCATATCAGCGACCTCAGTAGTCATTAGACACCGTGAGAGAGCAGAATGGGGCACTCCGCGGAACTCACGGACTTCGAAAGTTATCAGGTGTTTCTCCTAAACATCCCTATGTCCACTGCTTCCGATGTGATAGTGAAGTGCAAACGTCAAGGGACACGTACAGCATAAAAGCGTACAGGCCGACCTCGTCTGTTGACTGACAGAGACCGCCGACAGTTAAGAGGGTCGTAATGTCTAATGGGCAGACATCAATCCAGACCACCAACAGGAATTCCAAAAAATGGTTCAAATGGCTCTGAGCACTATGGGACTTAACATCTATGGTCATCAGTCCCCTAGAACTTAGAACTACTTAAACCTAACTAACCTAAGGACATCACACACATCCATGCCCGAGGCAGGATTCGAACCTGCGACCGTAGCAGTCGCGCGGTTCCGGACTAAAGCGCCTAGAACCGCTCTTCCACCGCGGTCGGCCTGACCTGCATCTAATACACTCCTGGAAATTGAAATAAGAACACCGTGAATTCATTGTCCCAGGAAGGGGAAACTTTATTGACACATTCCTGGGGTCAGATACATCACATGATCACACTGACAGAACCACAGGCACATAGACACAGGCAACAGAGCATGCACAATGTCGGCACTAGTACAGTGTATATCCACCTTTCGCAGCAATGCAGGCTGCTATTCTCCCATTGAGACGATCGTAGAGATGCTGGATGTAGTCCTGTGGAACGGCTTGCCATGCCATTTCCACCTGGCGCCTCAGTTGGACCAGTGTTCGTGCTGGACGTGCAGACCGCGTGAGACGACGCTTCATCCAGTCCCAAACATGCCCAATGGGGGAGAGATCCGGAGATCTTGCTGGCCAGGGTAGTTGACTTACACCTTCTAGAGCACGTTGGGTGGCACGGGATACATGCGGACGTGCATTGTCCTGTTGGAACAGCAAGTTCCCTTGCCGGTCTAGGAATGGTAGAACGATGGGTTCGATGACGGTTTGGATGTACCGTGCACTATTCAGTGTCCCCTCGACGATCACCAGTGGTGTACGGCCAGTGTAGGAGATCGCTCCCCACACCATGATGCCGGGTGTTGGCCCTGTGTGCCTCGGTCGTATGCAGTCCTGATTGTGGCGCTCACCTGCACGGCGCCAAACACGCATACGACCATCATTGGCACCAAGGCAGAAGCGACTCTCATCGCTGAAGACGACACGTCTCCATTCGTCCCTCCATTCACGGCTGTCGCGACACCACTGGAGGCGGGCTGCACGATGTTGGGGCGTGAGCGGAAGACGGCCTAACGGTGTGCGGGACCGTAGCCCAGCTTCATGGAGACGGTTGCGAATGGTCCTCGCCGATACCCCAGGAGCAACAGTGTCCCTAATTTGCAGGGAAGTGGCGGTGCGGTCCCCTACGGCACTGCGTAGGATCCTACGGTCTTGGCGTGCATCCGTGCGTCGCTGCGGTCCGGTCCCAGGTCGACGGGCACGTGCACCTTCCGCCGACCACTGGCGACAACATCGATGTACTGTGGAGACCTCACGCCCCACGTGTTGAGCAATTCGGCGGTACGTCCACCCGGCCTCCCGCATGCCCACTATACGCCCTCGCTCAAAGTCCGTCAACTGCACATACGGTTCACGTCCACGCTGTCGCGGCATGCTACCAGTGTTAAAGACTGCGGTGGAGCTCCGTATGCCACGGCAAATTGGCTGACACTGACGGTGGCGGTGCACAAATGCTGCGCAGCTAGCGCCATTCGACGGCCAACACCGCGGTTCCTGGTGTGTCCGCTGTGCCGTGCGTGTGATCATTGCTTGTACAGCCCTCTCGCAGTGTCCGGAGCAAGTATGGTGGGTCTGACACACCGGTGTCAATGTGTTCTTTTTTCCATTTCCAGGAGTGTAGAACACCTTTGGGATGTTTTGGAACGCCATACTGAATTCCAGCATTACCGATGGAGGGCGCCGCGAACTTTTAAGTTTCCGGATACTTTTGATCGCATAGTGTAGAAACATCGTAGTTTTAGGGGTGGATTCAACATGCTGCGCATTAAGTTGCTTATTTCACGGATCGACAAGCTTTCTCGTTGCACTGTTCCAAGACATGTTCGGTTAGATTGTAAAATGCATCCGTTCACCGCTGTGTTCGATCTGCCACGGATACTGACCTGACGTAGAAAAAACATGCAATGAGTACGTTGACGTGTTGGTGACGCTTAACGAATGCCGACACGATGCGACGGAAGCAGCCACGGCTTCCGTCGCGAGATATCCCTGCCGAAGATACGTATCAGTTATTAGGTTTTTACTAGCAGTACAACGACTTAGTCATCCAAGAAAATGAGCGACACTAATAGACCAAGACCACCGAGAACCGAAGATATGGAAGTGTTTATTTTAGCTCCAATACATCACGACCTCACTTCAGCTTGCAAGAAGTTACTGCAGTCACTCGTGTCAACCTTATATATATGTAGTGGATAGTACACGGTCTTAAGTTTCACGCAGGCTACCTGTCACTGACGCAGGAGCTGCATGAGAAAGATGTCAATCGGCGAGTTACTTTCTGCGAACGGGTAGTGAATAATTTCACTCTGAACGTCTTAGCCGGCCAGTGTGGCCGAGCGGTTCTAGGCGCTACAGTCTGGAACCGCGCGACCGCTACGGTCGCAGGTTCGAATCCTGCCTCGGGCATGGATGTGTGTGATGTCCTTAGGTTACTATAAATAGGCCAATTATTTTTAAAAGAATCTATACGGGAGGTATTAGGGCATAACGTATTAAAAAATTAAATATTTTGCATATCTCTATACAACATTAGAGACAGTTAACTGAATGCATGGAGTTATTACCTTTAGTTACCATACCTCTTAAATCAGTCTAGCGTCGAATGTGAAAACAGATAGAAAGCAGAAATGCTGAATGACCTAAAAAAGGTTTTTACACATGAAGATTTTACAATACAAATGGTTGACCGTCGCACACATTCACGAATGATAGATACTGAAATACGCACCCCAGACGTTGGGAAACAACTACGACTACTTACAAGGAACAAGGCAACATACCACGACAGAATCCGTATCAGATTTTACGCTGAATATGCCGCGGGATTGGCTCGATCCGTAGCTCAGATAAATCGAAAATCTCTCGAGCGGAAAATAGTTCCGCGTGACGGTGAAAAGAGGGCAGTAGCTCCTCGCTAGAGAAAGCGCAGAAGAGATGCATAGAATTACAGGCCAATATCGCTACCGCCCGACTGTCGCAGGATCTTACAGAGTCTCTTACGCTGGAACATTATGATCTTCCTGGAAAACACAAGCTCCTGCCAAAGAATCGGCACGGGTATAGGAAAAACCTTAGGTGTGAGAAACAATTTGCTTTTCTCACTTAGAAGATTTCGCAAGCTGCAGACGCAGGTAAATTTAAACCCATTTTTCTAGATTTCCGAAAGATGTTCGGTACTATACCCAACTATGGAATAGCAATCAAGAGACAATTATATGTACGGGGTGATGTTGCTAAATAGGGACGAATAGCAGAAAACGATCCATGACATGATGAGGAGCAAAAGAAGTGATATAGACATATGACCGAAAATGAGTTCAAGGCAGGTACACCCACTTGAAGGTGGAGATAAAAGATCCTTGACAGTGTCTGTATCAATGCTTGAAAGCACACGTGAGAACGCACCAGGGAAATACGAATACAGCCGGCCGTGGTGGCCGAGCGGTTCTAGGTGCTTCAGTCCGGAGCCGCGCGACTGCTACGGTCGCAGGTTCGAATCCTGCCTCGGGCATGGATGTGTGTGATGTCCTTAGGTTAGTTAGGTTTAAGTAGTTCTAACTAACATAAGGACATCACACACATCCGTGCCCGAGGCAGGATTCGAACCTGCGACCGTAGCAGCAGCGCGGTTCCGGACTGAAGCGCCTAAAACCGCTCGGCCACAGCGGCCGGCTATATCAAGGAAGCGTATTAGGACACTTACTGGGAAACCTAATAAAAATCACATTTAGCGTCTTTATAGTATTTTTATAGTGGCAATGTCACAACTTTAGCCTCCAGGCTGGCTTTTGGCTTCACGTCATACAGATGTGTACTGGCAGTCGGTGTAAATCTGAACACACTTCAATGGACAGCAGTTAATAAAAAACGATGTCATTGTTATTTAACGCACACGGATACAACTACGATAACACAGCCAAAGCGTTTGTAAAGCCGC
This sequence comes from Schistocerca serialis cubense, assembly GCF_023864345.2. Lineage (NCBI taxonomy): Eukaryota > Metazoa > Arthropoda > Insecta > Orthoptera > Acrididae > Schistocerca > Schistocerca serialis. Next base: position 860,593,847 of record NC_064640.1, on the reverse strand, counting down.
AGGCAGCCCTGCCAAGCACGCCGTACACAACAAACTTGGTTTACTGTCGAATCGTCAGCAGCTTATTTGGCTACAGCAATACGACTGTTTACTACTGCCGCAGGATCATTAACAAACACCCGGCGTGCTTTGGCTACAGGGATCGGCAGCGCAAATACACACTGGTGTTCGGACTAGAAAGACATTTCACTACCTTTTGTGTAATCTGGCAACTGGCTACAGCTATGAAAATATTCTCGAAGATGAACGAGAAAATCTTAGTTGTTTCCGTGAGAGATGTGGTGCGTCTTCTCACATAAATCTTGGGAGATTGTGTTTTAATTATACTTTTGGTTGCCAACACAGTTTCTTCACTGGGAACATATGCTGAAGAAAGTAGTGAAGAGAGTGATCACCCCAAATTACCGAACCTGCACACGCCTACATGAACTGCTGTGTGAAACTTAAGAACGAAAGTAACTTTCGAATGATATCTTACTGCCAAGAAACACAGCTCGATGAAACTCTGGCCATACATAAAATGAACTGCTACAATATAGTACAGAATGTAACTGAAGGAAATTCGCAGTGAGACGAACAGGATTATGACTTCTGTTCAAAGGCAATAATTACACAGAAGTCAAAGTGATTCATGATGTTCCTCTGGGTATTAAAAAAAGACATGACATGGGTCTTAACCTGGTAGGGGTGTGATACACCCCTTGTGACGAATTTCTACGATTAATTGCTAGATGGCATGTCATACTGCTTTTTGCGTTTCCTGGTAGCTGCTACGAGATGTGAATAAGAATGGTAAAAATGTATTTTTTTAACTTTAGTTGAGAACAGGGCTTTGCGAGATGCTGTTGTAACAAGTTTGAGCCTGCTAGGGTTTGTGGAACCCTAACACACCACTCTCGTTCCATAGAACTAAAAGCTAAGATAGTTGTTTCGTTACATTTTTGTGCGAACTTTGTATGATATATGATATCCGGATTGGGAAGGAGCGCCTGGTCGCCGGCACGAATCCGCCCGGCGGACTTTTGTCGAGGTCCGGTGAGTCGGACAGTCTGTGGGTGGTGTTTAGGCGGTTTTCCATCTGCCTCGACGAATGCTGGCTGGTTTCCCTTTTTCCGCCTCAGCTACACTATGTCGGCGATTGCTGCACAAACAAGTTCTCCACTTACGTGTACACCACCATTACTCTACCACGCAAACATAGGGGGCGGAGCCTCTAGCCTCTCCGTCATTTCTACGCCTCCGGTTAACATACAGTACAATACAATACAATGATATATGATATTTGATTGTGTAATTAATAGCAACGATTCTTATAGATGGATTCTTATGGGCCAGAATGGGACAAAGTGCAGTCATTGATTGATCACGTACTCGATGAGCGGCCAACTGATTGTGATGATGGTCATGAAGAGGGTGGTGTTATTGTCAGTGATCATGACACATAATCAGAGCGACGAGGAGATGAAAACGATGAATTTGAGTTCAGTGATAGTTTTTATCCCGGAAAAGATGATGTGACTAAATGCAGAAAATAATTTCCACCAACTAATGTACAAGTTCGAAAAATACCATTAACCATCTTTCAGGCGTTGCTGGTGATGCCAAACGATGTGCTATACCTTTTGAGTGCTTAAATCTCTTTATATTTTCTGATATTACTGAACAAATTGATTTGTTTAGAAATAAGCGCATAGAGAATCATAAAGAGAAGTATTCACAAGAAAACGTACTAGAACCTATAACGAAGCACGAAATAAAGGCAGTGGGTTGCTGTCAGCCTACAAGGCAAACAGAAATAATTTGGAAGAGCTTTGGGCATCTCACTGACTTGGGATAAAGATTTTTTGGGCTACTATGCCGCTGTAAAGAGTGACATTACTTTCGCGCTGCCCTCGTTTTAATGACCAAGATACTCCAACAGCCAGGAAGGAAGTATGAACAATGGCTTTAATTAGAGAAGTTTTTGACCAGTCTGATTAACTGTAAGAAAATTTTCTCTGGCAGTGAATTTGTTACATTGAATGAGAAATTACAACCGTGTGACTCAATATTTGTAGCTGGTATCAGACTAATAATTAATAAATAATGTTCCATTGTATTATTGTAACTGTATATTAATAAAAGACAACATTAATCTACAGCGATAACTTGACTGAATCACTAATCTCAATGTTGAAATATTCGAAATGTGCAAAAAAAACTAGATGGGATGTACTACACGTCGCACACCACTAACGTTAGATTCACAGAACGGCAATGCGTGCTTTGTAACGTGCTCCCACGCTTGCTACAAGGCTGCTAAGGATTTCTTGTGTTTGGGCGTTTCATTCCTCCACCGGTACGGTTGATAACTGCTACGTGGTCGTTAGTGCTTATGGACATGCTGAAACACGTGCTCGATGGGATTTAAGTATGGGGAACGGGAGGCCAGTCCATTCGCCGAATACCTTCCCGTTCCAAGACCTTCTCCTCCTGCGGTGTTCGATGCGGACGTGCATTGTCATCAGTAATAATGAAGTCAAGGCTGAATGCACCCCTGAAAAGGCGCACATGGGGAAGGAGTACAGTGTCAAAATAACTCTTGTAAGTACGCTGTTTAGGTTTTTATGTTCTTAACGCCACGTAACGCTCTGTACGAAAATCACTGACTGTTCTGTGCAGTCTGTGGGTGGTTGGACTCATTGTTAGAATATTCGCTTGCAGACTGTTGGGCAGTTGGATGTGAACAGTGCATAGCGTTGTGGAGTTGGAGGTGAGCCGCCAGTAGCGGGAGACGTGGAGAGAGAGATGCCAGAGTTTTGAGAGGTTACTGTAAGCGGACGATCTGGACATGAGTCCACTAGAAAAGGAAATTTGTAAAGATGGAGATCATATATATATGATGGATTTTGAACATTATTAAGTTAAATACATTGTTTGTTCTGTATCAAAATCTTTCATTTGCTAACTATGCCTATCAGTAGTTAGTGCCTTCAGTAGTTAGAATGTTTTATTTAGCTGGCAGTGTTGGCGCTCGCTGTATTGTAGTAGTTCGAGTAACAAAGATTGTTGTGAGGTAAGCGATTCATGAAAGGTATAGGCTATTGTTAGTCAGGGCCATTCTTTTGTAGGGATTATTGAAAGTCAGATTGTGTTGCGCTAAAATATTGTGTGTCAGTTTAGTGATATGATCAGAATAAGTAAAGAGAGAGATGTCTGAGTACGTTCAGTTTTAGTCAGCTGTCTTTGTATCAAATAACGTAGAAGTTTACCAGCACAGGTATTTATAATTTTTCCAAGGGGACGTTTCATATCCTGGCAGGGTCGCCTCTCAAAACTCTGGCATCTCTCTCTCCACATCCACCACTGCTGGCGGCTCACCTCCAACTGCACAACGCTGTGCGCTGTTCACATCAAACTTCCGAACACTACACTAGCGAATATTCCAACAATGAGTCCAACCACCCACAGAATGCAGAGCACAGCCAGTGATTTTCATACAGAGCGCTACGTGGCGTTACCAACACAAAACCTAAACAGCCTGCTTACACTCTGACTGGTTAGCGTACCGTGTTCAAAGATTTAGAGGTCGGTACGCCCATGCAGCGTTATACCTTATCCACGAGAACACCTGAACTACCAAAACGATCAAGTTCCTCGGTGCCTGACGTGTTCTCATCTATCGCCATGTGGGGATACGTACAGAATCACTTGTCACACAGAATCCGCTCCTCTCTGAGGACAGCACGGGACTCCACTCTTCGTTGTTCCCATCACAACGCCCTTGGCACCATCGCAAACAGTGGTGCCGATGTGCGGGTGTCAACAGAAGATAATGTACTGGTCGTTGGGTAAAGAGACAACCGACATGCAATCGTGGTGCGTGTCTTGCACGTTTGTTAAATGTGGTTGCAACTGCACCAGCCGTTTGACGTGGGCCGCATCTTGGCTGCTGCACAATGTAGCGGTCATCTGCTGCTTTAGTTGGCCTTGGCCAACCACCTCCTCTTCTTCGGGCAATCGTGTCTGTTTCGGAACGCTCCTTTGCTCGTGAAGCAACGCTGTGACCAATACCAAACTGCTGATCTACACTCGTCACACTTCGTTTATGATTCCTCCCCGTGTGAAGTAATCCAGATGTTGTCCCCAGGCCATGTTACAATAAAGAACACCACCACAGAGCACCGCAACTGCTCGCCGATTAAAACACACACACCCACACACACACACACACACACACACCTGTGCACGACTGGGAGACCTCTACCGATATGCTCCAGCACTTTTATTAATTTCTGTCAAGTACTTAATATGTTACATTATCTAGTTCAAATGGCTCTGAGCACTATGCGACATATCTTTTGAGGTCATCAGTCGCCTAGAACTTAGAACTAACTAAACCTAACTAACCTACGGACATCACACACATCCACGCCCGAGGCAGGATTCGAACCTGCGACCGTATCGGTCGCTCGGTTCCAGACTGTAGCGCCTAGAACCGCACGGCCACTCCGGCCGGCTTTACATTATCTAGTTCATACTTAAGTTAGGCTGAGCAGTGTAGTATCAAATTATGCTATCACCGTTAAATTGTTTGCTAATCCATTCCAACAGATGTTGTTTTTCAATTTAGAGATGAGAAAAGCTAAAAGATCTTAAATAACACTATGTTCCAGGCCAAACCATATCCGATGTTTATGTTCCAAGTACTACCTCTGGACGCTGACGTCACCAAATCGAGAGAACCCTACGTGGTATTGTCATGATCGTTGAGCAATACTACGAGGGTAAGTCAATTATTATACGCAAAGTAATTATAAAATTTTACGGTGATCAAATAGGAAACGACATAGTCTCCTTGCGTTTCAACGCACTTGGTCCATCGTTGTACGAGCTTCCTGATGCCCTCATGAAAGAAGGTTCTCGGTTGAGCTGGGAGCCAGGAATGCACCGCTTCTTTCACTGCTTCGTCCGACGCAAATCGACAGCCCCTTAATGCCTGTTTGAGTGGACAAAACAAGCGATAGAAGGGGGCAAGATCGGGACTATATAGAGGATGATCCAGTACTTCAGATTTGAGTTTCTGGAGCGTTTCAGCAGTGTGGGCAGCAGTATGCGGATGGGCATTGTCGTGCAGCAACACAACACCTTTTGACAGCAATACTCGGCGTTTGTTTCGAGTTGCAGGTTTAGCCTTGAAGTAAGCAAAAATGGCTCTGAGCACTATGGGACTTAATTTCTGAGGTCATCAGTCCCCTAGAACTTAGAAGTACATAAACCTAACTAACCTAAGGACACCACACACATCCATGCCCGAGGCAGGATTCGATCCTGCGACCGTAGCGGTCACGCGGTTCCAGGACGAAGCGCCTCGAACCGCACGGCCACACCGGCCGGCGGAAGTAAGCATCTCACTGTAACATACACTGTTTATTGTTGTGCCCCTTTTCCAATAAAGTTCCAGTACTGGACTTTGTGCGTCCCAAAAACCGTGCGCATCAGTTTTCCTGCGGACAGTTGGGTCTTGAACTTTTTCTTGTACGGTGCATTTGGATGTTTCCATTTCATACTCTGCCGTTTACTCTCCGGCTCGAAATGATGGATCCATGTTTCGTCACCAGTAATGATCCTGTCTAAGAAGTTGTCCCCTTCGTTACCATGGCGATCTTTATCTTGGGCTTCCATGGGACTTGTGGTAGTACTCGAAGGCAACTTGCCAACTGTGGACTACGTGAACATTATTGTGGACTACCTACAAGCCTTCATGCATGATGTTTTCCAGCAGGATTATTGTGCCTATCACATTGCCAGAATCGTGCTAGAGCGGTTTGAGGAGCACAGTGGTTAACTCACACTGATGTCTCGGCCATCAAATGCGCCTTATCTGAACCCGATGAAACACATCTGTGACGTTATCCAACACCAACTCCGCGCCCTCAAACAACCGGCTCACAATTGGCTGGAACTGCGTGAGTGTACCACAAATCTCCAGAAAACTAACAAGGATTTGTCGAATCTTACGAAATGGAAGTGGGTGGCTCATGTAGCGAAATGAATGTACCATAGTTTGGTGGAGGTAGTTCTCTGTTTAAGGTAAGAGAAGACCGAGACAATGTAGTAATGGAAACTGAGTGGATGCTATTATAAAATATGCGGGCGCAACATGGATACACATAGCTGAATGATTTGATTCATGGAGAAGTCTAGAGGAGGCCTTTATATAGCTACGGATGTCAGATGACTGATATATGTATATATTACTGTCAGTACGATCAGGACACCTGTCATTACAGCTTGTATTGTATTGTACTGAACCGGGGACCTAGAAACGACGGAGAGGCTTCGTCCCCGCCGTAGCTCTCAGTGGTTCACAACCCCACAACAGGCTACAGGAGTCCACTCACCCCACCGCCGCCCCCACCGAACCCAGGGTTATTGTGCGGTTCGGCCCCCCAGTGGACCCCGCTGGGAACATCTCACACCAGAGGAGTGTAACCCCAAGTGTTTGCGCGGTACAGTAATTATGGTGTACGCTTACGTGGAGACACTGTTTGCGGAGCAATCACCGACATAGTGTAACTGAGGCGGAATAGGGGGAGCCAGCCCGCATTCGCCGAGGCAGATGGAAATCCGCCTTAAAAACCATCCACGGACTGGCCGGCCGGATTCGTGCCGCGGACCGGCACGCCTTCCCGCTCGGAAAGCAGTGCGTTAGACTGCACAGCTAACGGGGCGGGCTATTACAGCTTACTGCGGAATCTTAAAAGAAAGTCCGCAGCTCGTGGTCTAGGGGCTAGCGTTGCTGCCTCTAGACCACGGGGTCCCGGGTTCGATTCCCGGCTGGGTTGTTGATTTTCTCTGCCTGGGGACTGGGTGTTTGTGTTGTCATCATCATCATCATCATCATAATCATCGCCATCATTTGTGAGAGTGACTGGATCGGATTGTGAAAAGAAATTGGACTGTGTAAAAATTGGGACTTTGTACAGCATCATCGTCTCTCTTAAAACAGAAGAATGCCATCAGTTTAATAGTTACCGCAGTACCACTGGTGCTGATCTAACTTGAAGGCAGAGAACTTGTACTTGGCAGTTCGATTTCGACGCAGAATATGTAACTTTAATGCTAATAAGTGAATTATAGTTGGTTACGGTAATAACGGTGTCATTCGTGGGAAGAACTACAGAAACTGTTTGTCGGCTGTTTTCAAAATCGCGATAACAAAATGGTTCAAATGGCTCTGAGCACTATGGGACTTCACATCTGAGGTCATCAGTCCCCTAGAACTTAGAACTACTTAAACGTAACTAGCCTAAGGACATCACACATATCCATGCCCGAGGCGACCGTAGCGGTCGCGTGGTTCCAGACTCAAGCGCCTAGAACCGCTCGGCCACTGCGGCCGGCTCGCGATAACAGAGAAGATGCATATTTTTTGATTTCCCAGAGATGGGCCGGCCTGAGTGGCCGAGCGGTTCTAGGCGCTACAGTCTGGAACCACGCCACCGCTACGGTCGCAGGTTCGAATCCTGCCTCGGGCATGGATGTGTGTGATGTCCTTAGGTTAGTTAGGTTTAAGTAGTCTAGGGGACTAAGTAAGTCTAGGGGACTGATGACCTCAGAAGTTAAGTCCCATAGTGCTCAGAGCCATTTGAACCATTTTCCTTGAGATGTTCCGGCTCATTATTATCGATCAGTACCGTCCATTTGGCTCACTTCTTGTTGAGAACCTCTCTATCTGGCGCGATTTCAGCAGTCGTGCGTCCAAGGTGCATGTATTAGTGTATAGCGTCGGTGCTTGTGATAGGTGGGTGTGTAACGTCACGTTTGTCGTTTTAATGCTCATGGGAGATGAAAGTCACTATGAAACTTAGTACCGTTTTTCGAATATGTTTAAGAGGTTACGTATCCCTTCCCTCCTCCGCTTGCCTGTCCATGTCCAACCGTGAGAAAACTCTTACCATCGAGATTCGAAGGGGTTACCTCGGAGTCCAGCGGCATTGCAGTAACGCTACGCAACAAGACCGGACTTTTTGTAGACTAGGTAAATTGGAAATACGCTATACGGCGGTCTCAAGAAAGAACTGATAAAAAACAGTAATAGCAATTAGATAAATTCTCTTAGGTTTTCAATTATTGCTCATATCACGACCTGAGAAGAAGTAAGTGGTGGGATGATAGTGGTGGTGGTGAGGAGGAGGGGGGGGGGGAGGAAAGGCAAAATGGCTCGGATGAGGAGGACTGAGGACGAAGTGTCGAACAGGAAAGACAAAAGCATGGATGAGGATAGAGAGAAGTGGCAGAAACGAGCAGAGAGACGGGACACGAAGACGAAGAAGAAGAACCTGAACATTTGGGTGATGTGATACTAAGCACACAAGCATTAGTGTGGGAAGATTGTAATAACGGTCATAGGAATTACAGCCTCGAGTCTACTAAAACACCATTTCTATGATGCTATGCCTATATACAGGGTGTTACAAAAAGGTACGGCCAGACTTTCAGGAAACATTCCTCACACACAAAGAAAGAAAATATGTTATGTGGACATGAGTCCAGAAACGCTTACTTTCCATGTTAGAGCTCATTTTATTACTTCTCTTCAATTCACATTAATCGTGGAATGGAAACACACAGCAACAGAACATACCAGCGTGACTTCAAACACTTTGTTACAGGAAATGTTCAAAATGTCCTCCGTTAGCGAGGATACATGCATCCACCCTCTGTCGCATGGAATCCCTGATGCGCTGATGCAGCCCTGGAGAATGGCGTACTATATCACAGCCGTCCACAGTACGAGCACGAAGAGTCTCTACATTTGGTACCGTCGTTGGAGCTGAATCGCTACCCGACCAAATGTTCTTTTAACCTAGGGAAAAGGTGATAGTCATTGGGCGCCAAGTCAGGACTATAGGGTGGGTGGGTGATTATGTTCCACTGAAACTGTGACAGGAGAGCAACGGTTTGCCGAGCGATGTGTGGGCGAGCGTTGTATGGAGAATGTGTACGCCCTTGCTCAACATTCCTCCTCTCCGGTTCAGAATTGCCCATCTGAGTTTTTTCAGTGTCTCACAGTACATTGTGGTCCCAGCGATTCAGCTCCGACTACGAGGTGAAAGAAGGAGTTCATAAATTTCTGAACAGCATGATGGCGAGCTGGTATGACATGGGCACACAAAAACTGCCACAGCGTCTACAAAAATGCATCTACAGAAATGGTGATTACGTCGAAAAATAGCTAAATGTTCAAGCTGTACACTGATGTAAACCATTGTAGAAATAAACAGGTCTACGTACTTATAAAAAATAGGAGACCTTACTTTTGGGATTACCCTCGTAAATCTCCCATCACGTTCTCCGTTAATCTTGCCTTCATGCTCGCGCTGATTGATATTATTTCCCACGATTAGGAACTATAAAGATTTTTATAAAAAATTAACTGTATGAAAATTTATATAAGGATATCTCATAGTGGTATGGAGTTCAGTATCAATCCTATCAAAACGATTGACACAGACCATTTGTTTGAAAGATACGAAGGCGTGCTGAAACATTATACCTCCAAATTTTTTTAAGTGACAGCCTTCAAACCTTTTTAAGTAAAATATACATTACTAAAAATCTACATCATTATTCTTCATGTCTACATATTTATTTTTTGACAGTCACCGTCGCGACGAACATATTTCTCCCAACGACAGACCAGTTTGTTGACACCGTCACCGTACAATGTTTGCCTTTGTTGACCAAGCCACAGCTTCACCTCTGCTTGCACAGCTTCATTACTATCAGGAACTCCACGAAGGTTTTCTTTAATTTTTGGAAACAGGTTAACAATGGACAGAGCCAAGTCTGGAATCTATGGAGGATGATCGATGACAGTGAAACCAAGGAGTCGGATTGTTGCAAATGTCGCAGCATTAGTACATGGTCTGGCATTGTCACGGCCGGCCGCTGTGGCCGAGCGGTTCTAGGCGCTTCAGTGTGGATCTGAGCGACAGCTACGGTCGCAGGTTCAAATCATGCCTCTGGCATGCATGTGTGTGATGTACTTAGGTTAGTTAGGTTTAAGTAATTCTAAGTTCTAGGGGACTGATGACCTGAGATGTTAAGTCCCATAGTGCTCAGAGCCATTTGAACCATTTTTTTGAGAAGGTAAATAACTTGATGTTAAGTCCCATAGCGCTCAAAGCCATTTGAACCATTTGAGCATTGTCATGCTGAAGGAGAGAGTGCTCCATGTGTGGTCGAATCCTTTGAACTCGAAACTGGAATAAATCGCTCTGAGCACTATGCGACTTAACTTCTGAGGTAATCAGTCGCCTAGAACTTAAAACTAATTAAACCTAACTAACCTAGTACAGCACACACATTCATCCCCGAGGCAGGATTCGAACCTGCGACCGTAGCGGTCGCTCGGCTCCAGACTGCAGCGCCTAGAACCGCACGGCCACTCCGGCCGGCAAACTGGAATACAGAACGCTGTTTCTCATGCACCGAAGTAGCTACACTACACACCTCTGTGTTACACACAAGAATTCGGCAGAAGGCTGAAAATATGTAGACATGTAGAATAAAGATGTAGAATGTTAATAAAGTTTATTTTAAAATCTCTTTGAGTTTTCACAAAAAAGATTCGGGGGCATAACTTTTCCAGCACCTCCTCTTACTATGATCTGAAATAATAGCTACAACACGACACAGCACAGAATCTTTGAGAGGTCCGGCATGTTTCTGAGTTAAGTAAGCTTAACTTTGTAGTTAAGGAAGCTTAGATCCAAACCCATAATTCGTTGGCACATCATTACTTTACTTTTCTTTAGGATCCAGTCACACGAATCTAAATAACATGAGACTAGTGTTCGGCGACATAGATCGCATCGATGTTATCAGGGCTGTATTCTATTGTACGTTCTATTTTGTGACAGATATGTGGTAGAGGGTATTGTATAGTATTAAACCGAGGACGTAGAAACGATGGACAGGCTTCATCCCGACGTAGCCCTCAGTTCTTCACAACCGAGGTTCGGCCCCCAGTGCCCAGTGAACCCCCCCCCCCCCCCCCCCCGGGGGGACGTCTCATACGAGACGAGTGTAACCCCAACTGTTTGCAAGATACGCGTACGTGGAAACGGTGTTTACGCAGCAATAATGTAACGGAGGAAGAATAAGGGAAAATAGCCCACATTCGCCGAGGTAGATGGATAACGGCACACATAATGAAAAAGAAAAAGGCACCCGGGCCAAATAGGATACACTCTGAGGCAGTACAACAGTTATCACCAAAGATCGTCCCAATATTGGCCGGGATATTTAAGGACGCTCTAAGGCTGGGTAGAGTATCAACAGTTTGAAAGACAGCCAAATAAGGAATAATCAAAGAATCCACGGATACGAATCCGTCAGATCCTAAATCATCTAGTCCCATATGTCTAATGAACAGACTAGCTTAAGTCCAGGAGAGTCCTGTGTGACTGTCTAATATGCTGTTTCTGTGGTGTCACCGCCAGACACCACACTTGCTAGGTGGTAGCTTTAAATCGGCCGCGGTCCATTTAGTACATGTCGGACCCGCGTGTCGCCACTGTGTGATCGCAGACCGAGCGCCACCACAAGGCAGGGCTCGAGATACGGACTAGCACTCGCCCCAGTTGTACGACGACTTTGCTAGCGACTACACTGACGAAGCCTTTCTCTCATTTGCCGAGAGACAGTTAGAATAGCCTTCAGCTAAGTCAATGGCTACGACCTAGCAAGGCGCCATTAGCCTTACATAGTTTGATAGTTATCGTATGAAATGTCTCATCAAGAACGATGTATACAACAAGGATTAAAAGTTAAGTAATAGCAGCTACGTACTTTTCTTGCTACCATTCATTACGTCTCCTGTTTCAGACCTCTATCTAGCCTACGTGAGATTACGCGTGCCTTTCGACTACTTCAAAAAAAATGGTTCAAATGGCTCTGAGCACTATGCGACTCAACTGCTGCGGTCATTAGTCCCCTAGAACTTAGAACTAGTTAAACCTAACTAACCTAAGGGCATCACAAACATCCATGCCCGAGGCAGGATTCGAACCTGCGACCGTAGCGGTCTTGCGGTTCCAGACTGCAGCGCCTTTAACCGCACGGCCACTTCGGCCGGCGACTACTTCAGAGTGGCGTAGCTGTCTTGTTACGCCACAACAGTTTCAATATCCATAGACATGGCAGGCGCCTTTGACCATCTCTGGTGGCCTGCAAAGTTCGCGAGGATTAAGGAACTGGAGGTACCTGGAGCCCTGCACTACAGTTTCCTAGTCTATTGTAGTGACATGATCGCAGAATGGCGCTCGGGAAATCGCTAAGTTATTAAGAAAATAACGTAAGATTGTTCGCAAGGATCGATCCGTGGGCCCATTTTCTGGGTGACAAAGCAAGAAGAACACTTCATACAATTTACTCAATGGTGAAACACGCATGCTAACCGTAGCAAACAATGAAACTACTTATATTCTAATCCAAGGATCACTAAAAAGACTCCTTGCATTAAATTTGTGGACAAAAGCATTAAAGGTACAATAGTAACAAGTTATTTAGGGGTAAGCCTCGACGAGAGACAGAGCTTCAACGAACATATACGATTGAAAGCAGATGAAGCCGAAAAAATATTACACAGACTAGTACAAATAATCTCAGCCAATTATAGGTTACCGACCGCACTGATACGAACATACCACTGTTCGCTCTTCGAATCAGTATTGAGCTTAACTGCGAGGGCATGGACACATCGTCTAAAACTCGTCGTGAACAAAACAGCTGTCAGGCGATAGCAAAGGAATGTTGCACAAACAGTAACACTATCTGGGGTGTCTGGTGCCACATCCGCGGAAGTACTGTACAGAGTTATTACAAATGATTGACGCGATTTCACAGCTCTACAATAACTTTATTATTTTAGATATTTTCACAATGCTTTGCACACACATACAAAAACTCAAAAAGTTTTTTTAGGCATTCACAAATGTTCGATATGTGCCCCTTTAGTGATACGGCAGACATCAAGCCGATAATCAAGTTTCTCCCACACTCGGCGCAGCATGTCCCCATCAATGAGTTCGAAAGCATCGTTGATTCGAGCTCGCAGTTCTGGCACGTTTCTTGGTAGAGGAGGTTTAAACACTGAATCTTTCACATAACCCCACAGAAAGAAATCGCATGGGGTTAAGTCGGGAGAGCGTGGAGGCCGTGACATGAATTGTTGATCATGATCTCCACCACGACCGATCCATCGGTTTTCCAATCTACTGTTTAAGAAATGCTTCTGCTTTAGCCTTTTCCGTATGATTTTCCAAACCGTCAGCTGTGGTATGTTTAGCTCCCTGCTTGCTTTATTCGTCGACTTCCGCGGGCTACGCGTGAAACGTGCCCGCACGCGTTCAACCGTTTCTTCGCTCACTGCAGGCCGACCCGTTGGTTTCCCCTTACAGAGGCATCCAGAAGCTTTAAACTGCGCATACCATCGCCGAATGGAGTTAGCAGTTGGTGGATCTTTGTTGAACTTCGTCCTGAAGTGTCGTTGCACTGTTATGATTGACTGATGTGAGTGCATTTGAAGCACGAAATACGCTTTCCCGGCTCCTGTCGCTATTTTGTCTCACTGCGCTCTCGAGCGCTCTGGCGGCAGAAACCTGAAGTGCGGCTTCAGCCGAACAAAACTTTATGAGTTTTTCTACGTATCTGTAGTGTGTCGTGACCATATGTCAATGAATGGAGCTACAGTGAATTTATGAAATCGCTTCAATCATTTGTAATAGCCCTGTACATGGCACTAGGAATATACGAAGTCGATATTAGACAGCATAATACTGGCTCAAAACGCGCCGACCTGACAGGACTGAACAGGTCAGTGGAATGCCAATTCACAACAAGCGCCAACTTAAACTCTGGCGGTTACAGACCTGGCAACAAGAAGGAGAGGTTGGTGATCACGGACGCCGTGTATCCGACATAAGGTCGGGACACACATGCCAGGACCGTGTCCGTGCCGAGACACGTCCGAGTATCGGCCGTCACCCGGACTACGAAATACAACATTAAAACAAATGCAGCGGGCCCCACTTGACCGGGCCGTGCACGGGGAACGTCAACGGGCCAGGGCCGGGCCGGGCGCGATTCGCCGTGTTTAAATTTTCACGTGACGGACACGGCCTGACGGTGGGGTTGTCTTGTGAGCTGTGCAACTGCGCAAAACTGTTCTGTGTACAAAACATGGATGTGGAACGACTAATAGAGGAAGTTCGTAAGTTCCTGTTCTTTACGATCAGGGAAGTGAAAATTACAGGAATATCGAGTACAAAGACAGAGTTTGGAAGACAATTGCAACAGATCTACAAGCCAAAGGTAAGATAAAAACTATACAAGTTTTAATACCCGAAAGATATTTATTTACTTTTTATTTTACAAACAGATGTTTGGTTTATGTCATCGTTATATCGCCAAGGCGACATGTTCTTGCCATTCCACAGTCCCTTGTGGAGAGTTCAGGAATTTTTTGAGTTGTTCTCGTACAGCAAATGCAGCATCTGTTGATCTCCCACGAATTCGAGGTAGGTTTCGAAGATTTGATGAACTTCCGGATCCCTCAGCAGTTTCCGTTTGATCCATCCTCTGTTCGGGCACCCTATAACCTTCCATTTTTCGAATAAAGTTGTACAGTACACACGCAGCCGTCACAATCATTGTAAGGTTATTAGGATGTCCCTGAAGGATTCTTCTAAATATTCGAAATTTCTGTTGCAATATACCGAATGCATTTTCGGATATTCTTCTTGCCCGACTCAAACGATAATTAAATATAGCCTTGTCATTTGTTAAGTTCCTGCCAGGATATGGTCGCATCAAGTATGTTTTGAGAGGGAAAGCTTCATCGCCTACAATTACCATTGGAAGTTCAACATCAGTTCCGGGTAAAGTTTTACTCTTTGGGACGCTAAGCGTATTGTTTTCCAATGACTTTCCAAGATTTGAATTTACTAGAATGCCTCCATCAGAGTTTTTTCCGTACGCTCCCACGTCTATTGTAATAAAATTATAACATGGGTCAACCAGAGCAAGAAGCACAATGGAATATGTTTTTTTGTAATTCCAATAGAGACTTCCTGAGTTGTTTGGAGCCTGTATTGTTACGTGCTTTCCATCTAAAGATCCAATGCAGTTTGGAAACTGCCATTTTGTCCAAAACTCCTCAGCTATAGCATTCCATTTTTCTTCATTCGGCACAGGCATCACCTCTTCTAACAATAAATCGATAACTGTTCTAGAGGTGTCATGGACGATAGCTGCAACTGTGGATTTTCCCAACCTGTAGCTGAAGGAAATAGTTTTAAAGGAATCTCCTGTAGCAAGGAACCTGAAAAAAATTGAATGTATAAGATGAGAAATACTGTATAATCTATAAAATATTTGCAGCATTTTAAACATTGTAATATAAATACGCGATTTAAAATATTTTTGCTACAGGTGGAATAGAGGAATGCAAAAAAAATGGGCATCTGTTCGTGACCAACTAAGGAAGACCTTGCAGAAAAGGAAAACTGTTTCAGGACAAGCTGCTGTTCATCAACATAAATACAAGTATGAAGATCTCTTAACGTTCCTGCTACCTTACATGGTAGAACGAGAAACAGTTTCCAATGTTCCTTACACGCAAGACAATAATGAGCATAAACAAGAATCAATACAGATTCCCAAGAGGAGCAGTCGATTGTTGAAAACGAAAAAGTGTCTACACAAGAAGACATTGCAGATGAAGAATGGATCATTAAAACCCAGGATAGTGAAACAGAGAATTTGATAGAGCGCACTCGGCATTCCCAGACGCCCTCAGCTCATTCGTCCGTCACTTCAAAGAAGAACACGTTTATGAAACCACCACTGAAACGAAAATTTCAGCGTGAGGTTAAACCACAAGAATCTGCATCAAGCCAGCTCATGGCTTACATTTTGGCAGAAAAAAAAAGCTGAAAAACAGAGAGATATACAAAACCCAGTTGATGCTTTTTTGGCTGGTATAGCACCAGCCCTAAAATCATTGCATCCACTACTGTTTCATCAAGCTAAAAGTAGGATTTTTTCAATTGTACAAGACTTTGAACTGAAGCAACTCATGAATGACGTATCAGTCCATCAATTCACTCCATCATCCTCCAATTCCTCAGCAAAATCTGTTTCAACACCATATCCTTCACCTGTGGGAAACGAGTCAACAGAACCTACACAGCAGCTTTTGGACCTGCAAAGGGATTCGCACAATTCGTATATAAATAACCAAAGCCATCATCCTCCAAGTTCCCCTGCATCCTCATCAGCTTCAGAAACTAATTCACTGAATAGTCCTCATTTGTTTTTCTTAGGGTAGTAGAAATTTAACTGTGTTATTTACTAACTTATGTATTTATCTTTCAATTACTAAAGTAATAAAATAAAAATGCTGTCCTTAAAACTTCTTATTTATTTGTGTTCTGTGTACTTTTCTTTAACCTACCGTAAAAAAACAGCCAGTCGTTCTTTGGGTGAAACTGATACTCTCCAGAACGTGTCATTTTTTCTCAGCCTTGGTTGTAGTTTCTTTAAAAGTTCACAGAAGGTGTACTGCGTCATCCTAAAATATTCATAAAACTTAGTCTCATCATCTACGAGGTGAGAAAATAGTGTTCGAAACTCTCCCTGTACTGGTCTTGTTTTCCATAATTTTCTTCTTCTTGTTTGCCTTCGTTCGTTTTCCTCTTCGTCTAAAGCAAGTGCTATAAGTCCTAATTCACTATTACGAAAATTAGTGAACGTGTTTTACAGCTTTCACAAACAGAAACACAGCTCACCGCGTCCGAGTCACTACAAGGAACAACAGAGACACGGACGTGCCCCGGTCATGTGTGGCCCCTGCAGGAACGGACCGAAGTACGGCCGTCACTCGTCCGACGCTCGGCCCTGACACGGCCCGGACGTGTGTGTCCCGACCTATATTCCCTGATATACAGGAGCGGCGGAAGTGAGCTACGCCAATCCTAGATGTGGCATGGCTCACTTTCTCACTGGACGCGGCCATTATCCCACGCACTTTAACCATGTGACACAACCCCCCCCTAAGATTTAGGGGTAAAAATAAAGCACTGGATAGCCCATGAAAACTGAAAACGGAACACTTATCAAGGATGACTGGCATCGTGGTTGTGTGATCATGGTGTCAGCGGGAGGTCAGTGTTCAAATCCTCCTCATGGCCCATATTTTTTCCACACAATTATGAACCTTCCGTCCGGTCATTGACATGTCTATACGCCTTCTGTAGTCTTGGTAATTGTCATACTATACACTGGTTACAGAATATGAGACATGTGGTAAGGATATACAGGGTGAGCACAAAGTCTTGCCCTGACTATAAAAATTTGTTACAGAATAGCCGTCTGACATAATAATTTACATTTGATGCCGCTACATAGCTTAGTGTTACTAGATTTTTTTAAGACCACTTACGTTAGTAAACCTCAACGTGTGCTCCCTTGGTGGCTCGGAGAATGTCGCGGCGGTATTCCAGTTCCCGCCAGGTGTTTCCGAACATGTGTACTGTCACAGCACCCTCAGCAGTTTGTATCCCAGCCTTCAGTTCGTCGACGCCAGCAACTGGTGTGACAAAGACTCTGTCCTTGATATAGCCCCAGAAAAAAAATGTCAAGGGGCGTAATGCCTGGAGAGCGGGGTGGCCAGGGTGTTGGACCGTTCCTTCCAATCCACCGATCCGGAAATGTTTCATCCAGCAAATCACGCACTACCAAGGTCCAATGAGGGGGACGAGTGCACCATCTTTCTCGAAAATTATGCACACTACCAGACACAACGGCTAAGAGACCCCAATAGCCGTCAATAAGAAATTAGGCAGTTAGTAAAAAAAAAAATAAAAAAAAAATAAAAAAATTGAATAATAATAATATAATAATAAAAACAGCAGAAGCGAAGTACCTGTACCAAACATTGGTCCTTCACTGGTCTTCCCATCCATTTTGCTAGTCTTCTAGCGTTGCACTCTTTCTGTAGACAACAAAATTCTAACATCCTTAGAGGAGAGTCCCATGGGTCTACTGCAGTTATTCTCCAGACTGTTTCTCTTCTTCGACGCCTTCAAATCTGTTCTCTGATCCATATGTTTGTTTGTCTCTCCTGATGACTCCCAAAATGCATCTCTGCATTTATCTCTGGTCAATCCTTAGTTTGTGGATAAAAACAGAATCCGTCATGTTTAGGGCAAGTAACATTTGCAGATGTCGGACGCTTCCCACCACTATGGGGGTAATTTGAGGACTGTGCATTCTGCACTCCGTCTTCAGGCCAGAAGCGGCCCATCGGGGCCATCCGACCGCCGTGTCATCCTTGGTCAGCACACCGTTCTCCCGGTCGTCATAATTGTTTTCTTTGACCGGAACCGCTACTATTCGGTAGAGTAGTTCCTCAATTGGCATCATGAGGCTGAGTGCACCCCGAAAAATGGCAACAGCGCATGGCGGCCCGGATAGTCACCCATCCTAGTGCCAGCCGCGCCTGAAAGTGGTGAACTTTGGTGATCTGACGGGAACCGGTGTATCCACTGCGGTAAGGCCGTTGCCAAGGACTGTGCAATATCGGGATATAATCCTACAACCAATGGTGCAACCCAACATTCAATATTTGGGCGATGGGTTCGCCTTTCAAAACGGTAATGCACAAGCACACGCAGCCCACTTCGTGAAAAGCTTCCTCCTGGAGGCAAAAATCAACCAATGCAGTAGATGTTGACAGAAGCCCGCATGATTATGCTTGGGCCTGTTGACACTTGCAGTGAGACATTCAAGGAACCATCTTCACACACTGTAAAACCTCAGGAGACCACAGATGAAGAGTGGGACAGTTCTGAGTAGCACAGTCCTCGCCGCCTTGTGCAGAGCATAACTAGGATTCAACCACGTTACAGCGCACATCATGAAACTACAGCGCACTGACTGTTACGCACCAGCAAATTTTTATTTCACAAACATACAAAGATGAGCACTTTATAAGAAACTGCTATAGGTTCGATTATTATTTTATTTATGTTTTTACAGATCATTTATTTGGTTTTATACTACTTATTCTCTATTCCCCTTAAATCTAAGTCCACACATATTGATAAAAATGCAGGTAGCGCAGAATTTTTGTTGTTGTTGTGCAATTTGTGCCAACTGAGCTGGAACTGCACTGAGCTGGAATCCTTTGATCACGAATTTCGAAAAATTCCGGAGTATGAAAAAAAAGTTCAATTAACGAGTGTTATCTCAACGAACTTGAACTCTTCAAGATCTCGGGACTGTTCTTAAAAAGTGTACCATTCCACTAGATCCACATTACAGCTTCAGTATTGCGGAAGATCAAAAGATAGTTGTATTAGGCGTCAAAAAAGTCTAAGATCATTTACTTTCAATTACCTGATGTTTGGTTTGCGGAATAAACCAACCTACAGGCGATTGAAAGTAAATCATCTTCGAGAGTACTGTATCGATTGTTTTATCCATTTTTTTTCGCTTTCCCCATTTCCTTCTACAAAAAGTTGTCTGATTTTTGAAACAATTTTATCATTAATGTTTAGCGCTTACATTCACATCACCACCGTTCACCGCAAGGAATTTGAGTGAATAAAAGCTGTAATAACAGACTATGTTTGAACCAAGGACTCCCTTAGCGTAGCTGTATGCGATTGTTATGTATTATCATTTATCACATTTAGTCATCATCCCCGTGTTGTTTATTTACAATTTTAGAAGTTGGCTTGAAAGGTAATCGCGTCTCATGGGGAAATTAAATTTTCGCTCCTTCAAAGTAGCAGCCACAACCCTGAATATTTCGGGCCGCCGAAGACAGAGACGCATAAAATATTCCATAAATAATTACAGAAGGAATGGCGTAATAGGCTTCCGCTAATCGCTAAATGGGATGTCGTATAGAGGGCTGACGTCACTGTTTATGGCCATGAAAGAACTTGCTACTACTTTCCGAAACTGCTGCCGAATGAATAAATCTCCATTAAGTTAAGACGCTTTGCAACTGTCGACGGAGGAAAAGGCATCAGATGTTCTGTCTCACTGGCCGTTAATGAGAAGTTGTGTGAAATGTGCATTGGTTTCATTCGGAAGTCAGTTGCTTAGGCACACGTTTTTGTGATGGATTACAAATCGGTACCACCTCATCTTGATCTGAATCTACATACACAGTCTACAAACCACTGTGAAGTGCTTGACGGAGGGTGTATTGAACCAGGGACCTAGAAACAACGGAGAGGCTTCGTCCCGCCGTAGCCCTCAGTGGTTCACAGCCCCACAACAGACCTCAGCAGTCCACCCACCCCACCGCCGCCCCACACCGAACCCATGGTTCTTGTGCTGTTCGGCCCCCAGTGGACCCCTCCGGGAACGTCTCATACCAGACGAGTGTAACCCAAAATGTCTGCGTGGAGTCGACTTCACTACGGCTGATCTCTTCAGATACTATATGCTGGTAAAGGAAATCACTATCTGGCTTCACGCCCATAACCTCGTCGAACAATGATTGGCTATTTTGGAAGTGAAGTACAGTGAAGGTTAGAGTTTGGCTACTCAGCGTCGAAACGATGCAGACAAAATTATAGTAATACTTACACCGAATGGGGAAGGAAATCGGCCGTCGCCTTATTGAAATAACTCTGGCAATAGATCCGAATGGTCTAAACCGAGATCAAAATGTATGCACAGGCAGTAAATTTAGTTCCACCTGAACGCAAGTCCAGTGTCCTAACCATTGCACATCGTCATGTGCTGCGACTAACCTACCTTTGTAATCACACGAAAGTTCGTATGCAGTGCAGCACTTGGTAATCAGACAAACGTCGGCATATTAAGTAACAATATGGGGGCGAGCAAACCAGAAGGCTCCTCGTACTTTCAGTGTAAACTGTTGACATTTTAGAATGTTAGCCGTTGCCTGTTACGCTTCAGTTTTTGACGCTACTATTCAAGATGGCTGCTTTTCAGGACTCTCTTGGCCGATAGATGTACAGGTTGTTTACAATTAAAGTTTTGCTATTTCAGAGGATCCCCACGAGAAACTGGTGGTCTTAGGACAATGAAACCTCGTGCAAACATTTGCAAGGACTGGCCGAAGAGAAATTACAAATAATGCATCGAAAGAAACATTTTAATTTCCGCATGAGATGATAACATCTGTTAGTTGCGTATCATGTTTACGTTCCATATTACAAAACGTTTCCTAGGTGTGAGGAAGGTCTGCATCCACAGCTTGCAACTGCAGTGGAGATACCATTTCACAATTGCTAGAAGCACTTTTCGAACGGTGGACCATGGAATGTTCATGTGTCGTGACCCAGCTCGCGCACTGCTTGAAGATTGCACATTGCGTCCAGCATTCTCAGCCATGGCAAGAGGACTTCAATATCGTGGCGCTGTTAGCCGTTGGCCTCTCCCAGGAGCAAATTGCAAGTGAATTTGAACTTCCAAATCTTGTTCGTCAATCCCCGTGTAAAAAGAGGACCTCTCAGTATTCCTTTAACTTGTCGGTCCTCGTTAAGAGCAGCAGCCGGCCGGGATGGCCGAGCGGTTCTAGGCGCTACAGTCTGGAACCGTGCGACCGCTACGGTCACTGGTTCGAATCCTGCCTCGGGCATGGATGTGTGTGAAGACCTTAGGTTAGTTAGGTTTAAGTAGTTCTAAGTTCTAGGGGACTGATGACCTCAGAAGTTAAGTCCCATAGTGCTCAGAGCCATTTGAACCATTTTAAGAGCAGCAGCACTACTGGTGTTGATTTGATAACACAGAATTACGAGTAAAGCTTTGCTCGCCTCCAACTGTAATGCAGAATGATGCTTGTATTTCAACCCCACATCGCTGTACCAGTACTGGTGCTAACGACAAGTCATGACACTACCACTACTAACAACGCAACTCCTGAAGTGTGCTGTCTGAATATCATTCCTATTCAGTTGGGTACCAACACGGTAAGTAGTTTTCTGTCTACACTGGCTCAAGTAGCGAAAGTTTTATTGCAAGTACCCTACACTTACTACTAAAAGGCCCATGCGATCCCCTGTGATTGCTTTATGGTAATTAGTAGACATAACTTTTACCCACGAGCAGCTAGAGAAACACAGAAATACAGACAGATCCTAACAGAGCTCCACTGATATTGGTAGGCCTAATTCACGGGAGTCTCTTAAGTTGCCCACTAGCGACTGTTTCGTCTTAAAATTCCACCCAATCGGTACGTAACACTCCTTTTCTTGATGTTAAGTTGTAAGCTACTCCGTCTTGAGGCTACAAGTGGCCTACCGGGACCATCCGACCGCCGTGTCATCCTCAAGGAGGAAGCGGATAGGAAGGGCGTGGGGTCAGCACACTGTTCTCCCGGTCGTTATGATGGTATTCTTGACCGAAGCCGCTACTATTCGGTCGAGTAGCTCCTCAATTGGCATCACGAGGTTGAGTGCACCCCGAAAAACGGCAACAGCGTGTGGCGGCTGGATGGTCACCCATCCAAGCGCCGGCCAAGCCCGACAGCGCTTAACTTCTGTGATCTTACGGGAACCGGTGTATCCACTGCGGCAAGTAAGCTGTAAGGTGGCAGACTGAATTAATGTCAATTTTGCACCATTACATGAGAGATTGTGTAAGTCGTAACAGGTATATCAATATGTCACCTGACATACTTCGCCGATAATAAGCAGATTTGCATATCAACATGTACAGTATGTAATGCAAAGTGATGACACTTAATTCGACAGTATTGACACACCGAACCCAAATCCTTCATGTCAATGAGCAAAAGGTGAAAAAAGCTGCGGGAGGAAACGTTTCAGTTTGGGGCAGACACGAGTTGTACCATCACGGCCCGGGTACAATGGAACGCTTCTAGAGAGGGGTTGGTGACCCGCAGTGAGAGGAACAGCAAATGTGCCGGGCGATACATTGAGGAGAACAGGTAGCGGGACAGCGCTGCTTGCGATGGAGAAATTCTTTAGAAAACAGCGCTGGAGAGTTTCCAGATGGATGTTATATGTTAACTAGGGACCTAGAAACGATGGAGAGGCTCCGTCCCCGACGCAGCCGCAGTGGTCCACAACCCCACGACGACTACCGCAGTCCACTTCACCCCTCTGCCGTCCCACACCGAACCCAGGGTTATTGTGCGGTTCGGCCCCCGGTGGACCCCCAGGGAACGTCTCACACCAGACGAGTGTAACCCCTATGTTTGCATGGTACAGTAATGGTGGTGTACACGTACGTGGAGAACTTGTTTGCGCAGCAATCGCCAACATAGTGTGGCTGAGGCGGAATAAGGGGAACCCGCACGCATTCGCCGAGGCAGATGGAAAACCGCCTTAAAACCATCCATAGACTGGCCGGCTCACCGGTCCTCGACACAAGTCCGCCGGGCGGATTCGTGCCAGGGACCAGACGCTACTTCCTGCTCCGGAAAGCCGTGTGTAAGACCGCTCGGCTAACCGGGCGGTCCTTCCAGATGAATACAAACAGACCAGCGACACAGTTGATCATGTGAAATGCTCATGTACGCTTGTGAAGTACGCATGTAACTTTTAGGCGCGGGGAGCGGGCACCAAATATCCGATTAGCTGAAATAAACTTGGAAGGAGTAGAAAGGGGCGAAATTTCGACGCAGTTTAAAGGTAGGCCCTTTGCGATTGGCAGATGTAGTTTCCACAAGATGAAAGGAACATTCCCATTGGTTTGAAAGAGCCATGACGTGAAGCACGAAAGGGCACAGGTGGGGGACAGTTTACTATGAAAGACACAATACCGAAAACTTCGGGGACTCACCTCTGAACCAGCGTCAAGTGTAGAACAGAGCGCATCTCGCTCTGTGCGACGCCAAAAAGGAATTTTGTGTGAACACTGCGTTCACTTTGGCTGACATTCAGCTAGAAATTAGCTGAAGAGTCGTTGAGCTCCGATAGCAGAGAAACAAAACAACAAAGTAGTTAATTGTTCTTGCGAGAACTGAGAGGGCATTGAAGTATACTCGCTACACCATCTATGCACGTGTATATCGCCATATTTTCCATACTAGGGATAAGTGTATGTTTTCTCGCCTAATGAGATACATAGGACAGCTTCATCTGATAAAATCAGTGAAGATTTTGATTAGCTTTTTGTAGGGTTTTCAGAGGGTGAGAGCAGCCATGCAGTCGACAGCACATCGCAGCTAAAATGTAATTTCTGCTGGCAGAGGCATAAACTTGTTGGTTCTCCAGCTTGCGTCCACTGTGAACTCTAGCAACCTTGAATAATCTTTTGCTCATCTTGTCACAAAAACCAACCATCCCCCATAGACTAGATTGTCATCCTAAATAGTACCCAACTTAGAACTGGAATCTGATGATTTGTCGTAATATTGGCCAACTTCACATTATAGTAGTAAGAACAAGCTTGTAGAGAACTTTCTATTTAAATGTGATATTGTTGTGTTCGGGGTTATTTCTGCTAAACTGGACTTAATGCGTTATATTGACAACAGTCCTGTAAGTGTCCAGTCACTATCTATGAAAATTCGGGTACTTCTTCGATAATAATTCTGAAATTAAGCAAATTGTGTACAGCTAAACATTGATGTGCTCTGTCCACTCCTTACCCCAGTAATTTATTCTATAGACGCTGACGTACTCATAGGGTGTTTTTGCTGATGTCTGACGAATGTAAAAAGGGGTGGAGTGTCAGGAAGTGTCCGTTTCCGCTATGACGCACAATGTTCCACACTCTTGCCTAACAGTGGTTGCTGAAGGACTCTCAGAGCTTACGGTTACACAGTACTGGAAAGCTAAGTCGTGCGAGATTTCTGTAACTGACTTGCGACGGACTTAATCTATAATAGTCGATATTATTGCGACAACTGTTTCGTTGAAACAGCTTCGTAATTTGGTAATCAGTCTATCATGCCATCCAGAGCATTATTTTGGTTTAGTTCTTCGATAACTTTTCCACTTCACAGGAAGATCGTTTCAGTCGACGTCGGGGCATGTTATTTATATGAAATAACTTTGGCGGAATTCCTAGCTTGTACGTCCTATACATAGATATCTGCATACATAATCCGCAAGGCACCATGTGGTGCATGGCGGACGGTACCTTGTACCACTATTTGTCATTTCCTTTACTGTTACAACCGCAAACAGAGTTAAAGAAAAACGTATGTCTATATGCATCCGTACGAGTCCTAATTTATCTTATCCTCATGGTCTTTACGCAAAATGCACGTTGGTGGCAGAAGAATAGTCCTGTTGGCAGTTTCAAACGCCATTTCCTTAAATTTTCTTAGTAGTGTTTCGCGCAATGAACGTCGTCTTCCCTACACGTATTCTCATGTGTGTTTACGAAATATATCCGTAACACTCGCGTCATGACTGAAATTACTAGCAACAAACCTAGCAGCTAGCCTCTGAATTGCTTCGATGTCTTCCTGTAATCCGATCTTGACAAGATCCCGAGCACTCCAGCATTATTCTAAAGAGGGTTACATTAGTGGTCTATAAGCGGTCTTCTTTATAGATGAGCTACAGTTTTCTGAAATTTACCCAATAAACCGAAGTAGACCATTCATCTTCCCTACTGCCGTTCTTACGTTATCGTTCCATTTCACAGCGTTTTGCAACTTTACGCCCAGATACTCAATAGACGTGGCTGTGTCAAGCAGCCCTCTACTAACCCTGCATTCGAAAGTTGTTTTCCCTTCTCATCCGCAGTAACTTATATTTCTCAACATTTAGAGCAATCTGCCATTCATCATATCAACCAGACATTGTGTCTCTCATCCTGTATCCTCCTACAATCACTCGGCGACGATATCTCCCGTACATACAGCGTGGTTACTAAACAGTCGCAGATTGCTGCTCACCCTGCCTATCGTATCATTTATGCATATAGAGGAAAGAATGCTCATGCAACACTTCCCTGGGGCACTTTCGACGATACGACTGTCTCTGACGTCGAGAACAACGTACTGGATTCTGTTACATAAGAAGTCTTTGAGCGAGTCACGTATCTGGGAACCTAATCCGTGTGCTGGGACCTTCGTTAACAGTCTGCGATGGGATACCGTGTCAAACGCATACCAAAAATCTAGGAATGTAGAATCTGCCTGTGGCTCTCCATACATGGTTCACAGGATATCATGTTTGAGAAGGGAAAGCTGGGTTCCGCACGAGCGATGCTTTCTAAAGCCGTGCTGTTTTGTGGACAAACGCTCAGAATTCTCGAGGACATTTGATATTCGAACTGAGAATATGTTCAAGAATTCTTCAGCAAACGGATGTTAAGGATATTGATCTGTAATTCTGCAATCATGTTTCGTTCAAACGTACTCAATTTTAAGCTTCTGAAAACAAAATTCCAGTTTTTTGAGATTTGTGGTTTTTATTAGCACATTAATGCACATTTGTCACGGATTAAGCGGCCCTTCCCGTCGGAGGTTCGAGTCCTCCCTCGGGCGTGTGTGTGTGTGTGTGTGTGTGTGTGTGTGTGTGTGTGTGTGTGTGTGTGTGTGCTCTTAGCATAAGTTAGTTTAAGTAGTGTGTAAGCCTAGGGACGGATGACCTCAGTAGTTTGGTCCCTTAGGAATTCACACACATTTGAACATTTGGAGAGCTACATGAAACCAGTCTTCGGACTGGAGACGACGACGAAAACAACAACAACAGTAGCAATTGCAACTGCAGCGTAGTACCCTGTGTCTTGGCGTTGAATAATTTATAGTCGCAGAATATTACACAGTGCTACCAATTTAACAAGCTTCTTAGGTACCGTACTAAACGACGTGAAGGTGATTAATACGTAATTAGAAAGTGTTAGTAGATGACCACTGCACAAACTCAAGCAATTAGAGCTGCGTGTTTTCAGTATCATATTATTTGACAGATGTAGAGCTTCTCTGTGTAACGAGACAATCATATTTCCTACAGTGACGAGCCGGAAAATTGTGTCCACTGCCCATAGAGAGACTGAATGTCTCCTGGCGGCGTAGCCGATGTGACGCGTCAACGAAAATAGCCGATGATTTCGTGATGATGTTACAAACTTTCACGGATGATGGAGACGGATAAATGTATCGATTTGAGGTAAGGGTCTCTGGTTCGGAAATGGGCGAGTAATTGCAAGTTTCAAGCATAGAGTATAAATATCTATGGAGTGAGCATTCGGATGCACAGAACGAGAAATCTGTCCGCAACATCTCCTGCGGCTGAAGCCACGTGGTATTGGGACGGCTCATGTTAGTCCCTATAGCGCTTAGCGTATTTTGAGTGTCATTACTTCGCTAGAACAGATAGATCACCTTCAGCAGTATTCTGAAACTTTGTATATGCTTTATATAGACATCTTAAAAATTTCATACCTGGAACTGAGATAGTTTTAAAGTTATGAAGAACAAGGGTATTGTGCTATTTTGGCCACAGTATCATAACTCAGTTCCACTTTACTTACGTTTTTTTCCGGTACGTTCATCAGTTCATCTTTCGGGGAACTAGACTACAAAAATTATATAATGTAGGAAAGTGTCTCATGCAGAAGTACTTACATACACGCATGGGTTTGAAGACCTGAATAACTTGGAGGAAATTAATCACACTGTCTTATATAAATTTTATCTGCACATAAACATAGCATGATTACGTAAACACTGACTGGGAGCTTAAACACACTTGCAAATTTTTCTAGCATTTCTCTCGTAAACACATGGGGGAAAAGAAAATCGCAGAAATTTGCTCTACAATACAAGAAAACCGCGTCTCGATATTTTTGAACATATAAAGCGCCTCCAATCAATATGATATTCACTATCAGAGATTTTTTGTACGTACCTATGAAAAGTAAATGGTCCTCCTTTCACGTACTTCTCTTTACATCCGTAGCAACAACAATACTGCACCATGGCTGTTATTGCTGCTAAAACGTTTACAAACGTATGTAAAAACAGGTGAATACGTGTAATATTAAAGTTTCGCTGTTACCACAAATTGCAGACAAGCAAGACAGTGCAATACATGTACCTGTACTGTTTCAGAGGTGTTAGTACGGACCAAGACATGAAAAAGTGTCTAGTAAACATGGGCCCTAAACTGCATACCTGAGGAGCTATGAACACTTGTTCATCTTCGCTAGTGTGAAACACATCTCCTATATTGAACAAGTGGTCGTAGCTCTTAATGTATGCATTTTAGACCCCATGTTTACCAGAAATTTTTTCTTGTTTTTGTCCATACTACAACCTCTGAAAGTTACCGACATTTCAACCTTAGCAACAAGAGTTCCGGTACACGTATTCCCCGTGAGAGGCATCAGAATGATTTTCAAAAATGGTTCTGAGCACTATGGGACTTAACATCTATGGTCATCAGTCCCTTAGAACTTAGAACTACTTAAACCTAACTAACCTAAGGACATCACACACATCCATGCCCGAGGCAGGATTCGAACCTGCGACCGTAGCGGTCACGCGGTTCCAGACTGAAGCGCCTAGAACCGCACGGCCACACCGGCCGGTAGAATGGTTTTCGCTTGTAACTTTCGACTCGTACGTTTCCGGTACAGGGACCCTTACCTCAAATGGATATATTTATCCTTCTCCATTATCCTTGAAAGTCTGTAACATCATCACGGAATCACCCTATATGTACCTACATCTACATCCACCGGCGCCTGTAAATTTGACAGTCTGTAGCGTCATTGGATGACGTTTCCGGAGAAAGGCTCCTATGTAAAACTTGATATACTAAGTCCCCTCTACATTCTCTAGAAGTGTTTAACATGAGTTGTGAAACATCCTGCATGTGTTTGGTGCTATTCCGCAAAATACTGTTTTGTCGTTATGGAAGATTTGAAAAGTTGCTCAGGTAACCCAAAACTATTCACTGACCTAAATAAAAAGTGAATCTTGAAACTTTGGCTGTTTATACATCGCAAGAATAAATTGTTATGACCCGATGCGTGGGAATGATCACCTCTCAGACAACCGGCTGCTCGCCTGCTGGTGTCGTGAGCATCTGCGGAAACTGGTGGAAAGAATGCGAGACTACTAACAGGCGACATCTACGTCTACATCGTTACTCTGCAATTCACACTTAAGGGCCTGGCAGAGGTTTCATCGAACCATTTTCATACTAATTCTCTACCATTCCACTCTCGAATGGCGCGTGGGAAAAAGGAACACCTAAATCTATCCGTTCGAGCTCTGATTTCTCTTACTTTGTAATGATGATCATTTCTCCCTACGTAGGTGGGTGTCAACAAAATATTTTCGTATTCAGAAGAGAAAGTTGGTGATTGAAATTTCGCAAATAGATCTCGCCGCAAAGAAAACCGCCTTTGTTTCAGTGACTACCACCCCAACTCGCGTATCATATCAGTGACACTCTCACCCCTATTGCGCGATAACATGAAACGAGCTGCACTTCTTTGCACTTTTTCGATGTCCTCCGTCAATCCTACCTGGTAAGGATCCCATACCGCGCAGCAATATTACAGCAGAGGACGGACAAGTGTAGTGTAGGCTGTCTCTTTAGTCGGTTTGTCGCATCTTCTAAGTGTTCTTCCAACAAAGCGCAGTCTTTGTTTCGCCTTCCCCACAATATTATCAATGTGGTCTTTTCAATTTAAGTTGCTTGCAATTGTAATTCCTAGGTATTTAGTCGAATTGACAGCCCTTAGATTTCTGCGATTTATCGTATACCCAAAATTTATCGGATTTCTCTTAGTACCCATGTGGATGACCTCGCACTTTTCTTTGTTTAGTGCCAATTGCCACTTTTCGCACCATACAAAAATTCTCTCTACATCATTTTGTAATTGGAATTGATCGTCTCACGATTTTACTAGACGGTAAATTGCAGTGTCATCTGCCAAAAATCTAAGGGGGCTTCTCAGATTATTACCTAGATCATTTATGTAACTCAGGAACAGCAGAGGGCCTATGACACTACCTTGCGGAACGCCAGATATCACTTCTGTTCTACTCGATGATTTACCGTCTATCACTACGAACTGTGACCTCTCTGAGAGGAAATCAGGAATCAAGTCACACAACTGAGACGATAATCTATATGCACGCAATTTGATTGATGGTCGCTTGTGAGGAACGGTATCAAAAGCCTTCTGGAAATCTATGAATATGGAATCGATATGAGATCCCTTGCCGACAGCACCCATTACTTCATGGGAATAAAGAGCTAACTGT
This sequence comes from Schistocerca serialis cubense, assembly GCF_023864345.2. NCBI lineage: Eukaryota > Metazoa > Arthropoda > Insecta > Orthoptera > Acrididae > Schistocerca > Schistocerca serialis. The sequence goes on along the minus strand of NC_064640.1, from coordinate 860,563,597 downwards.
GTTGCACAAGAACGATATTTTCTGAATCCGTGTTGCTTATGTATCAATAAGTCATTTTCTTCAAGGTGATTCATAATGTTCGAGGACAGTATATGCTCCAAAATCCTACTGCAAATTGAGGTCAGTGATATGGGTCTGTAATTCAATGGATTACTCCTATTTCCCTTCTTGAATACTGGTGTGACCTGTTTTACTTTCCAGTCTTAGGAACAGACCTTTCGTCAAGTGAGCGATTGTATAAGATTGCTAAGAAAGGAGCTATTTTTGTCTGCATACTCTGAAAGGAACCTGACTGGTATACCACCTGGATTGGAAGACTTGCATTTCTTAAGTGATCTGAGTTGTTTCGCAACACCTACGATATACACTTTTGTGTCACTCAAGCTAACAGCTGTTCCGGTTTCGAATTCTGGAATATTTACTTCGTCTTGTTTCATGCAGACGACCACGTCTCATCGCGGAACATGGAGGTCGGTGGCTTCCCCGTCCGACAAAGCAGGACAGAAATGGTTCAAATGGTTCTGAGCACTATGGGACTCAACTGCTGTGGTCATAAGTCCCCTAGAACTTAGAACTACTTAAACCTAACTAACCTAAGAACAGCACACAACACCCAGCCATCACGAGGCAGAGAAAATCTCTGACGCCGCCGGGAATCGAACCCCAAGCAGGACAGGCGGCGGACTACGATAGATCTGACTACTCAGTACAATGTTACTGCAGTTACAAGTGTTTCGGAGCATAGCGTTCAGCGCATGTTACTGAACCTGGAGCTCTGCAACAGACGACCGCTACGTGTTCCCATGCTGTCCTAACGGCATTCTCCATTACGGATGCGGTGGACACGGGATCGATGGTCGAGCCCGGTCTCACTGTCATCGAGGCCAACGGCCGCTCGACGCATGCACCGTGCGTCACAGACGCAGGCCGCTGGGGACAGTGTTGCCGCGCGGGATTAGCCGAGCGGTCTCAGGCGCTGCAGGCATGGACTGTGCGGCTGGTCCCGGCGGGGGTTGGAGTCCTCACAAGGGCATGGGTGTGTGTGTTTGTCCTTAGGGTAATTTAGGTTAAGTAGTGTGTAAGTTTAGGGCCTGATGACCTTAGCTGTTAAGTCCCGTAAGATTTCACACACATTTGAACATCTTTTGGGACAGTGTTATGCTATTGGGAACCTTCACCTGCGCTTGCTCGAAACCTGTGAAGTAGCCGAAGACGCTAAGACAGATGTGGACTACGTGAACGTGTCTGCGGAATACATCTGCATCTACATACGTACTCCGCAAGCCACCATTCGGTGCTTGGCGGAGGGTAACTTGTACCACCACTAGTCGTTTCGTTTCCTGTTCCACTCGCAGCAAAAGCAAGGGAAAAGCGACTGCCTGTGAACCACCGTACGAGCCATAATTTCTCTCATCTTCTCTTCGTGAACCTTACGCGTAGAATCGTTCTGCATTCAGCCTAAAATGCCGCTTCTCTACCTTTCCGCAATAATACCGTTCCGCAATAATGCCTCGCCGGCCGCTGTGGCCGAGCGGTTATAGGCGCTTCAGTCCGACACCGCGCTGCTGCTATGGTCGCAGGTTCGAATCCTGCCTCGGGCATGAATGTGTGTGGTGTCCTTAGGTTAGTTAGGTTTCAGTAGGTCTAAGTTCTAGGGGACTGATGACCTCAGAAGTTGAGTCCCATAGTGCTCAGAGTCATTTGAACCATTTGTAAGTAGGCTGTTTAGGTTTTTTTATTGGTAACGCGCTCAATATGAAAATCACTGGCTGTGCTGTGTGCAGTCTGTGGCTAGTTTGCATTGTTGTCTGCCATTGTAGTGTTAGGCAGCTGGCTGTGAACAGCGCGTAGCGTTGCGCAGTTGGAGGTGAGCCGCCAGCAGTGGTGGATGTGGGGAGAGAGATGGCGGAGTTTTGTAATTTTTCATGAACTGCTATATTTATATATGATGATATCAAGGTAAATACATTGTTTGTTCTCTATTAATATCTTTCATTTGCTAACTGTCCCTATCAGTAGTTAGTGCCTTCAGTAGTTTGAATCTTTTATTTAGCTGGCAGTAGTGGCGCTCGCTGTATTGCAGTAGCTTGAGCAGCGAAGATTTTTGTGAGGTAAGTGATTTGTGAAAGGTATAGTTTAATGTTAGTCAGGGCCATTCTTTTGTAGGGAATTTTGAAAGTCAGATTGCGTTGCGCTAACAAAATATTGTGTGTCAGGTTAAGGTCAGTCGTGTATAAATTGTTCAAAGGGGACGTTTCACATTTTTTTTTTTTAATTTATTGAAAAACATTCTGATCGAACTGAATCATAAGCTGTACTTGCTCGTGTAACATTAGTGCTGCTAAAAACAGCACCTAGCAGCAACCAAATTACTTTTGAAGCAAAGCTGTGTCCTGTGCCGATGAGACCGCTTCACTGGAAATTTGTGGTAAGGTCGTATGGGACTAACCTGGTGAGGTCATCGGTCACTAAACTTACACACTACTTAACCTAACTTAAACTGATTTACGCTAAGGACGACACATACACACACACACACACACACACACACACACACACAAAGGACACGCACACACTCGCGCCCGCCCTAGGGATGACTCGAACTTCCGGCAGGGTGGGGGGGGGGGGGGGGGCGCGGACCATGACAAGACGCCTTGACCGCGCGGCCCATTTAACCACCGGATCAGGTATGAATCCTGCTCACGCAGAGTTCCAGTCGATTGTCTTAGCTACGGAGTCATCTCAGTCAAATTTGTGGGCGCAATGTTGGAAAACAAGCTCATCTGACGAGGAGATTGCTAGCAATTCGTTTATAAGAGCTACGTCGAGTGCGTGGGATTCGAATTGTATTCGCTTAACGAGGAGTATCGAACGGAACAGATAGACAACTCTGAAAATCACTGCCTTCTTACACTCACTGGAAAGAGATTCACGATTACTGGATAATCGGCACCGAGATCCGATGAAAAGGTGTTTATCTTCTTACGAGAACCTACTTGCAAAATTTAGTTGTAGAATATTCTAATAGCATACTGTCTCCTGATCGGATGTTGTTTGGTATAGTTAGTCATTCTTCTCATGAGAGTAATCTAAATCTAAATGTACAGTTCTGTTGATGAAAATGTGCACAGAATGCGGGGAGGAAGAAAATTATACTAAATTTATAGAATGTTAGTTCGCTGGTTTTGCATTTTTTTCGCAAATAGTACACTTTTCGAAGGACATTACCGTGGTGGCGCTTCGCGCGTGCGTATTCTGGGAAACGAGAAACACTGGCAGTACTTGCTCGTGTAGCAGACGTGCTGCTAATGATAGGACTCAGCGAGAAGTAGCGAGATCCGCAGCGTGTATATAACGGGCGCAGAGCAATTAGAAAGTGAATCGCTACGGCGGGTGGAGTAATGGGCTATAAGGCAAAGCCTCGTTTCGCGCTCCACGGAGTGGAAAAAAGGAAAAATTAAATCGCTACGGCAGTAGCTGCGTAATCAACTCCCACCACAGCAGCGCACAGCACAGCAGACGTGCACCTGCTCGCAGACATTGCGCGCCTCTGGACACCGGAGGAGCACCTGAGTCGATAAGCAACGTCTTTCCAAACCGCTCTTCCAAAATTCCCCTGCGTCGACGCTGGCTGGTGCGCGTTGTCTTCCTCATTTGCTTCATACACGGCCAGGTTCAACGATGCCATCTGTTTGCGTTACCTTCGCTTCTGGGCTCCCTAGATGTAGGAGTTTGAAGCGTTCGGTCAAACAGTGAGCAAAACTTTAAGAACCAAAATAACGTTGGCATTATGTGTCATTGCCAAGTAACATAGCTCGATATAACTCTGACCATATATACACTGAAGCGCCAAAGAAACTTGTATGGTACTATAGTACTGAAATGCAGAGATATGCAGACAGACAGAATACGGCGCTGCGGTCGGCAACGCAAGACAACAAGTGACTGGCTCAGTTGTTGGATCGGTTAGTGCTGCTCCAATGGCAGGTTATTAAGATGTAGGTGAGTTTGAACGTTGTGCATTAGTCGGCGCACGAGCGGACACAGGATCTCCGAGGTAGCGATGAAGTGGGAGTTTTCCCGTTCAACCATTTCACGAGTGTACCGTGAATATCAGGAATCCGGTGAAACACCAAATCTCCGACATCGCTGCGGCCAGAAAAAGATCCTGCAAGAACGGGACCAACGACAACTGAAGAGAATCGTTCAACGTGACAGATGTGCAACCTTTCCGCAAATTGCTGCAGATTTCAATGCTGGGCCATCAACAAGTGTCAGCGTGCCGACCATTCAACGGAACATCATCGATATGCAGAATGAAATTTTCACTCTGCAGCGGAGTTGCGCTGATATGAAACTTCCTGGCGGATTAAAACTATGTGCCGGGCCGAGACTCGAACTCGGGACCTTTGCTTTCGCAGGCAAGTTTTGCAAGGTATGCAGGAGAGCTTCTGCGAAGTTTGGAAGGTAGGAGACGAGGTACTGGCGGAATTAAAGCTGAGAGGACGGGGCGTGAGTCGTGCTTGGGTAGCTCAGTTGCTAGAGCACTTACCTGCGAAAGGCAATGGTCCCGAGTTCGAGTCTCGGTCCGGCACACAGTTTTAATCCGCCAGGAAGTTTCATCATCGATATGGACTTTCAGAGCCGAAGGCCCACTCGTGTATCCTTGATGACTGCACAACACAAAGCTTTATGCCTCGTCTGGGCTTAACACCAACATTGGACTGTTGACTGAAAACATGTTGCCTGGTCGGACGAGTCTCGTTTCAAATTGTATCGAGCAGAGGGACGTGTACGAATATGGAGACAACCTCGTGAGTCCATGGACGCTGAATGTCAGCAGGGACTGTTCAAGCTGGTGGAGGCTCTGTAATGGCGTGGGGCGTGTGCAGTTGGAGTCATATGGGACTCCTTATACGTCTAGATACAACTCTGACAGGTGACACCTACGTAAGTACCGTGTCTGATCACCTTCATCGATTATTGTCCACTGTGCATTCCGACGGTTTTGGGAAATTCCAGCAGGACACCGCACACCTCCAGAATTGCTACATAGTGGCTCCAGGAACACTCTTCTGAGTGTTCCTGGCAATCAACCTACCCAGACATGAACATTATTGAGCATATCTGGGATGCCTTGCAATATGCTGTTCAGACGAGATCTCCAGCCCCTCGTAATCTTCCTGATTTATGGAGAGCCCTGCAGGGTTTATGGTGTCAGTTCCCTCGACCACTACTTCAGACATTAATCGAGTGCATGACATCTCGTGTTGCGGCATTTCTGCATGCTCGCAGGGGCCCTACATGATATTAGGCAGGTGTACCAGTTTTTTGGCTCTTCAGTCTAGAAACAACTGCTACAGTGTCGTATAGAAAGTGACTGAAAAGCGTACGCAGTGAGACGCAGAGTAACGACAATTTTATTCAAAGGCAATAATTACACTGAAGTCTCCGCGATTTAAGGTGGTCCCCTGGAAATTACGAAAGGTTGGACATGGCTCCTAATAGAGTTTGAGATCACTACGGATGGCAGTGTATACTCTGCAACATGCTCCCATGTTGACAAAAAGGTTGGTAAGGAGGTTGACAACAAGTCTGTGGTATGTCGTTTCATTCCTCAAACAGCGCGGTTCTACATCTACATCTACATCTACATTGATACTCCGCAAGCCACCCAACGGTGTGTGGCGGAGGGCACTTTACGTGCCACTGTCATTACCTCCCTTTCCTGTTCCAGTCGCGTATGGTTCGTGGGAAGAACGACTGTCTGAAAGCCTCCGTGCGTGCTCTAATCTCTCTAATTTTACATTCGTGATCTCCTCGGGAGGTATAAGTAGGGGGAAGCAATATATTCGATACCTCATCCAGAAACGCACCCTCTCGAAACCTGGCGAGCAAGCTACACCTCGATGCAGAGCGCCTCTCTTGCAGAGTCTGCCACTTGAGTTTATTAAACATCTCCGTAACGCTATCACGGTTACCAAATAACCCTGTGACGAAACGCGCCGCTCTTCTTTGGATCCTCTCTATCTCCTCCGTCAGACCGATCTGGCACGGATCCCACACTGATGAGCAATACTCAAGTATAGGTCGAACGAGTGTTTTGTAAATTGAGCATTTTGACAATTGCTGGATGGTATTTCGTGCTTGTGGACATGCTTCAGGTTGTCTCACCGACGCATCCCATACGTGGTCCATCGGAGTTAAGTCGGGGGGGGGGGGGGGGGGGACGGACGGACAGGCCATTTCGATGCGGTCACGAACTCTCTTTCATAAAAAGGAAGTCGGGGCCGATGTGCCACTTAAGACACGCACATGGAGAAGTAGTGCAGTGTCACAATAGCGTTGATAATTAATTGAAACCCTCAGCTGCCAACAGGTGTTGGTGATATACCTCGATGGGGACAGCTGAAAATGTGTGCCCCGAACGGGACTCGAACCCGAGACCTCCTGCTTACACGGCAGACGCTCTAGCCCTCTGAGCCACCGAGGACACAGATGAACAGCGCGACTGCAGGGGCTATCCCTTGCACGTTTCCCGTGAGACCCACAATCTACACACGTAGTGTACGTAATAGATATTTGCCCTTCCACTCATTACTCGCGTACACTAAGGTGACGACTCCCGTAAGAGTTAGGGCAACCTGTGCGCATTCGCACAGTCGAAGGTCAATGGCCGGGTAGCCATTTAACTATATATGAAGACAGTAACTGTTCTCGAAAGAACGGATACCGTTGATGACCGTGCATATTCTCTAGAATAAACCTACATTACGTATGTAGATTGTGGACAGTTGGAAATGTGGGTCTCACGGGAAGCGTGCAAGGAGTAAGTCCCTGCAGTCGCGCTATTCATCTGTGTCCTCGGTGGCTCAGATGGACAGCCGGCACGGTAGCTCAGCGTGTTCGGTCAGAGGGCTGTTCGCCCTCTGTAATAAAAAAACTGAGTAAAGGAATCAACGATCAACTTGAACGAATGTCTTGTGACGTACGCCCAGACCAAACGCAACGAACTATATCGAACAAAAACGAAAAAAAAGGATGGATAGAGCGTCTGCCATGTAAGCAGGAGATCCCGGGTTCGAGTCCCGGTCGGGGCACACATTTTCAGCTGTCCCCATCGAGGTGTATCACCAACACCTGTCGGCAGCTGAGAGTTTCAATTATCATTTATTCTAGAGAAACTGCACGGTCATCAACGGTATCTGTTCTTTCGAGAACAGTTACTGTCTTCATACAATAAAATGGTTCAAATGGCTCTGAGCACTATGGGACTAAACAGCTGTGGTCATCAGTCCCCTAGAACTTAGAACTACTTATACCTAACTAACCTAAGGACATCACACACACCCATACCCGCGGCAGGATTCGAACCTGCGACCGTAGCGGTCACGCGGTTCCAGACTGAAGCGCCTAGAACCGCACGGCCACTCCGGCCGGCTTCATACAATAGCGTTGACTGTTGAGTGAACTGTGTGCAAAGATTGGGAGGTCAGTACGCTCAGGCAGCATTACGCCTCCCCATTACAACACCTGGACAACCAAAACGATAGACTACGGTGATGTTTCTGGTTGCATTCAACCTTTCCACCTACCGCCATTTCAGGGTACATCCAGCATTGTCGAACATGATCGTTTTGGTATGGGGAGGTGTAATGTTGCATAGGCGTTCTGACCTCTAAATCTTTGAGCACTTACACCAACCGATACCTCAAAAATTAGCATGGCTTGCTGAAAGATAATGTTTCCGAATCTGTTATGCGAAAAGCCTTAAAGCTTTTTAAATAAAACAGATGTTATTAACATTCTACATCTTTATTCTTCATGTCTACATATTTGAGCTATCTGCCGCTATAGAGATCGGAATCGTACCGTGTAACATGGCGGTGTGTAACGTAACTGCATCGGTGCATGAGAAACTGCGTACTGTAATCGAGTTTCGAATTAGGAGAGATCGTCTACACATGGAGCCCCCTTCCTTTCAGCATGACAGTGCCTGACCACACACGAACGCTGTGACATTTGCAACAATTCGACGTCTCGGGTTCACTGCCATCGATCTTCCTCCACACAGCCCTACTTGGCCCACCCGATTTTCATCTCTTCCTAGAACTTATCTCTCGAGGACTTCACTTTGATAGTGACGAAGCGGTGTGAGCAGAGGTAAGGTTGTAGCCCCGTCAACAAAGTGAAAAACTCTATAGCCACCGTGTCAGCGAACTGCTCTCTCGCTGGGAGGAATGTGTACGTCGCCAGAGTGATTACGTTCAGAAAAAAATACACACATCAAAAAAAGTTTTGCATCACCTGGGTTCCGAAAGTTTCGGAACCTGTACAGTAAATTGGAATAGAGATCAACATAAACATCATTTCTGGGACAGTTCATACGGTGTATAGTGACAATAGCTTTTTATGTTCGTGCAATCGTCCTTTTTTACGTTTTGTTAGTTCTGAATTGCTCTTAAAAACTGTACTTTGTTAACAGCTTTACTTCCTTGCAGACAAAAGCAATAAGAAAACTTCACACTATCGAGGACAACATTAAAGAAATTGGGGGAAATAGAGAGTAGTACATCCTGCACATGCACAAGCTGTGAAGAGCTTAGGAAGGGAGGAAAATTATTTTGGGGCAACATGTACCCTCCGCCAAACACCGTAAAAGCGGCTTGCGGCGTACAGCGGTGAGATTGTAAGCAAGTGTGTGGACCACACAAATATGTAGCAAATAAAGTTAAAAAAAGCAACAACAGGGCTGGACTATCACCACTGGAGTACTACGGAGAGACAACGTGTGCTAATTGTACCGGCAAGCCATTCTGAGCAACACAAGACACATGTAAATTAGCCGCGCGGGCGAAGGCACCTTGCCACGGTTCCTGCAGCTTCCCCCGTCGGAGGTTCGGGTCCTCCATCCGGTATGGCTGTGTGTGTTGTCCTTAGCGTAAGTTAGTTTAAGTTAGATTAAGTAGTGTGTAAGCCGAGGGAGCCATGACCTCAGCAGTTTGGTCCCATGGGAACTTTCGACAAATTTCAAAAAAATGTAAAATGAAGCAGAGGGAGGAAAAGGAAACTAAAGAGAACCCACTGATGTCAGCTGCATAGGGACTTTATACAGAGTCAACGGTGCCGAGTGAAAATGTGTGCCGGAGCGATTTTTTTTATCTCATTTTGTTCATTATTGTTTGTTGCATTTGTTTTGGGTGGATGTCCCATGACATACGTTCAAGTTCATCACAGACCCATTCATTTGTTTTATTTATTTTTTTTATTACAGAAAGCAGCTAATCCTCTGACTGAACACGCTGAGCTACCGTGTAGGGTGCGGATTCGAATCCGGAATTTCCTATTTACTAGGTGTTACCCGAACACAGTGTTTATCGCAATAGCACGGACCGTCTCGGCCGATCAAAATTCTCACCAACAGCCACTTATTCCCAGTCCCCACCCATGTTCTCCATGCTCGCTACTTTGAAATTCAGGCAGGAGCTCGAACTTACTTGTCCATCCGCACTGAAGGTGTTTGATTCATTGCCCATAGAGGCGATTCCGTTATATAATACACTACTGGCCATTAAAATTGCTACACCAAGAAGAAATGCAGATGATAAACGGGTATTCATAGGACAAATATATTATACTAGAACTGCTTTGTGATTACATTTTCACGCAATTTGGGTGCATAGATCCTGAGAAATTAGTACCCAGAACAACCACCTCTGGCCGTAATAACGGCCTTGATACGCCTGGGCATGGAGTCAAACAGAGCTTGGATGGCGTGTACAGGTACAGCTGTCCATGCAGCTTCAACACGATACCACAGTTCACCAAGAGTAGTGACTGGCGTATTGTGACGAGCCACTTACTCGGCCACCATTGACCAGACGTTTTCAATTGGTGAGAGATCTGGAGAATGTGCTGGCTAGGGTAGCAGTCGAACATTTTCTGTATCCAGAAAGGCCCGTACAGGACCTGCAACATGCGGTCGTGCATTATCCTGCTGAAATGTAGGGTTTCGCAGGGATCGAATGAAGGGTAGAGTCACGGGTCGTAACACATCTGAAATATAATGTCCACTGTTCAAATTGCCATCAATGCGAACAAGAGGTGACCGAGACGTGTAACCAATGGCATACCATATCATCACGCCTGATGATACTCCAGTATGGCGATGGCGAATACAGGCTTGCAATGTGCGGTCATCGCGGTGGCCGTGCGGTTCTGTCGCTGCAGTCCGGAACCGCGGGACTGCTACGGTCGCAGGTTCGAATCCTGCCTCGGGCATGGGTGTGTGTGATGTCCTTAGGTTAGTTAGGTTTAAGTAGTTCTAAGTTCTAGGGGACTTATGACCTAAGATGTTGAGTCCCATAGTGCTCAGAGCCATTTGAACCATTTCACCGCAATGTCACCAATACGGATGCGACCATCATGATGCTGTAAACAGAACCTGTATTCATCCGAAATAATGACGTTTAGCCATTCGTGCACCCAGGTTGATCGTTGAGTGCACAATCGCAGGCACTCCTGTCTGTCACGCAGCGTCAAGGGTAACAGCACCCATGGTCTCCGTGCTGATAGTTCGTGCTGCTGCAAACGTCGTCGAACTGTTCGCGCAGATGGTTGTTGTCTTGCAAACGTCCACATCTGTTAACTCAGGGATCGAGATGTGGCTGCACGATCCGTTACAGCCATGCGGATAAGACGTCTGTCATCTCTACTGCTAGTGATACGAGGCCGTAGAGATCCAGCACGGCGTTCCGTATTACCCTCCTGAACCCACCGATTCCATATTCTGCTAACAGTCTTTGGATGTCGACCAACGCGAGCAGCAATGTCGCGATACGATAAATCGCAATCGCGATAGGCTACAATCCGACCTTTATCAAAGTCGGAAACGTGATGGTACGCATAATGGAGTTAAGAATAGAGGGAGACGCCGTGACGTCACAGCTGTGAAGCTATGTGAAGCCGAGGGTAGCCATCTCAATCCGACCAAAACATTGCTGCTGTAAGCTTGTGTGCATAGGTTTGTCGCTCGCTTTTGGAAGGATTTTGCGCTATTATGGTGACTTGTGTGGTGTTCGGATGTAAGAATCGTTCTGATTGTGATGCGAAATCGAAGGGAATAACATTTCATGAGTAAGTTGTCTCGTTAAGTGTGATTTTACAACTTCATTGTGAATGAACGTGTGCTACATCGGTATTTGTACTATAGCGTGTTTTTCTCCTGTATGATTTTAGATTTCCTAAAAATGAAAGTCGGAAAGCTCTGTGGGAGAATGCCGTGAGGAGGAAGAATTGGCGTGCGTCTAAATGGAGCACTATATGTTCTCAGCATTTCCGAGAAGAGGACATAGACCGAACTTCCCTTTCAACAGTAAGGCTCCGAGAAAATGCTGTACCATCAGTTTTCCCTACACACCCAAAACATTTGCAAAAGGTATGTTAATTCAAAGAATTAAATTCTTAGTTTTCAAGTTCACGTTTCAGTATAATACGTACGTATCGTCGATAATCGAAGTGTTGAGTAACTCACTTTGTCTTCATCATGTACCAAATTAAAAGCTAACACTACATTAACTGGCGTAAAGTATAGGCCTAAACAGGACACTGTGTAGATTTGCCATTCTATGTACAGTATTTCAGTAAATATTGGTGGTAATGAACAGTGTTTCCCAGTAGTGTAACGTAACTGAAATGTCCCAGTACGTATTAAAAACAAGATGTATTTATGGGGCTTTGGAGGGAGGGTATAGCTAACTTAGTTTTCAGTTTCTATTATTTAGTTTGTGATACACGTTTATTACTGAATTAACAAAATTGTATCGTTTACATTGAAGGCTAGCTATTCGTAATATTACATTAAAAACTATTTTTAATCAGAAGAAACGCGGAATTTCGCCTTTACGAGATTTTATTTTAAACAAAAACTTTGAAACAACCAATCTGATGACGTTACATGCGTATATGGTGCAATTAGCGACTGTAATACACGCAGCGCTATAGCACACTGGCAATGTTTTTGTCAGAGTGTCATGGCAGCGAGCCACGCCCCCATGGCTTCAATCAGTAGTACGGCTGGGATACGTAGCGCCATCTCCCCTTATTCTTACCTCCATGGTACGCATTTCTCCACCTTACACGAGGCATCACAACAACGTTTCACCAGGCAACGCCGGTCAACTGCTGTTTGTGTGTGAGAAATCGGTTGGAAACTTTCCTCATGTCAGCACGTTGTAGGTGTCGCCACCGGCGCCAACCTTGTGTGAATGCTCTCAAAAGCTAATCATTTTCATATCACAGCATCTTCTTCCTGTCGGTTAAATTTCGCGTCTGTAGCACGTCATCTTCGCGGTGTAGCAATTTTAATGGGCAGTAGTATACAATACATGCTGGATTGTCATGTCTCGCATGTGCATATACTGCACTGTATTCCGTCGATTAATACATCGATGCACCAGACATTCTTTTCATTTTTTTGTCGTTTCATTACAATCACCCTGATAAACAAGAAAATGAATTTTCTTCATTCCATTTGACCTCCTGTGTGAGTTCGTAGCGTGACCACGAACCAACGACAGACCACCTGAGCACACGAACTCTGAAAATTGTGCGTGGCTGTGCTGTTTTTGCGAACCGATCCCGCAGTGAAAAGAAAAATATTGGTCCGCTGGCGTGGCCGCAGCGCGCCATTGGCCAGACCTCGGTCTCGCTAACAAGCCCCCCTGAAGTGTTCCGGTGACCGGTTTGCATACGCTCTCTCTCATCGATATGCGTCTCCGTGCACGGTGTATTGTCAGATTCTCGTCCCTTTGCCTCCATCCTACACCCACCAGCATTCATTTCAGATGCGCGACTCTACAACTAGTCTATTGTTATTGGCTTTTGGATCACAGCCCAAAGACCATTAAACCACTGCTTTCATCCATCGTTGAACACATTTCATAGCACGTTGGGTACAACGTGTCCGATACCGTTAGGGTATAAAAAATGATGCGCTCGACAGAGGATAGTAACCCGTGTATTTATAGATAAAGGACCAATGGTAGGAAATGAATCTCAAGTAAGCAACACGTGTGAGTCGCATATATGTAAACCGCTTATGTTCCGTAAGACACATCTACCTGTGACATATACATTGACAAAGCTACGTTAAAAGAATTCACCTAATCAACACAGATGTTATGAAGATGTTTTTACTAGTATTTACGTATCAGTATCACTCATTACAGGTTCTTGCAGCCATGCATTTAACGTACGTTCAGCTGGATATAGTACGCGAAAAACTGAACAAATGCCCAGAGAAAATTATTCATTTGTGTGTACATCACCTCACTAAAACTATCACATACACAAAGCATGCGCGCACATGCTCGCCGCCTCCCCCCCACCCCCTACTAAGGGCTCCACCATGTGTTTCATTATTGAAACTTTGTAACCACGCCTCGTGTTTACAAATTATCTACAGGTAAACTCTATTTATTCTTCATACTTTATTTAATTTTCGCCCCTATCGGATACAGAAGGAAAGAATGTAACACTCATGTATCAATATTTACTACCAAAAACAGTCTTGATCACAATTTATGTATTCCGGTGACCGGTTTCGACCACAACTGTGGTCATCTTCAAACCAATGAGCAAGAACCTCCCTCTCGTGGTAAATCAGAATACAGTAAACAAATGAGAACACATTATTCTATTACTGTGAAACAGCAGAGCTTCTGGAACTTCCTGGCAGATTAAAACTGTGTGCCGGACCGAGATTCGAACAGGTCCAGAGTTCTCTGTCCGGCACACAGTTTCAATCTGCCAGGAAGTTTCGTATCAGCGCACACTCCGCTGCAGAGTGAAAATCTCATTCTGGAAGCAGAGCTTCTAATGTAATATGCTTTACATACAGGGTGTTTCAAAAATGACCGGTATATTTGAAACGGCAATAAAAGCTAAACGAGCAGCGATAGAAATACACCGTTTGTTGCAATATGCTTGGGACAACAGTACATTTTCAGGCGGACAAACTTTCGAAATTACAGTAGTTACAATTTTCAACAACAGATGGCGCTGCAAGTGATGTGAAAGATATAGAAGACAACGCAGTCTGTGGGTGCGCCATTCTGTACGTCGTCTTTCTGCTGTAAGCGTGTGCTGTTCACAACGTGCAAGTATGCTGTAGGCAACATGGTTTATTCCTTAGAACAGAGGATTTTTCTGGTGTTGGAATTCCACCACCTAGAACACAGTGTTGTTGCAACAAGACGAAATTTTCAACGGAGGTTTAATGTAACCAAAGGACCGAAAAGCGATACAATAAAGGACCTCTTTGAAAAATTTAAACGGACTGGGAACGTGACGGATGAACGTGCTGGAAAGGTAGGGCGACCGCGTACGGCAACCGCAGAGGGCAACGCGCAGCTAGTGCAGCAGGTGATCCAACAGCGGCCTCGGGTTTCCGTTCGCCGTGTTGCAGCTGCGGTCCAAATGACGCCAACGTCCACGTATCGTCTCATGCGCCAGAGTTTACACCTCTATCCATACAAAATTCAAACCCGGCAACCCCTCAGCGCCGCTACCATTGCTGCACGAGAGACATTCGCTAACGATATAGTGCACAGGATGGATGACGGCGTACCGAGCGAGGTGGCACAGTGGTTAGCACACTGGACTCGCATTCGGGAGGACGACGGTGTTCAATCCCGTCTCCGGCCATCCTGATTTAGGTTTTCCGTGATTTCCCTAAATCGTTTCAGGCAAATGCCGGGATGGTTCCTTTGAAAGGGCACGGCCGATTTCCTTCCCCATCCTTCCCTAACCCGAGCTTGCGCTCCGTCTCTAATGACCTCGTTGTCGACGAGACGTTAAACACTACCCATCACCATCATCATTGATGACGGCGATATGCATGTGGGCAGCATTTGGTTTACTGACGAAGCTTATTTTTACCTGGACGGCTTCGTCAATAAACAGAACTGGCGCATATGGGGAACCGAAAAGCCCCATGTTGCAGTCCCATCGTCCCTGCATCCTCAAAAAGTACTGGTCTGGGCCGCCATTTCTTCCAAAGGAATCATTGGCCCATTTTTCAGATCCTAAACGATTACTGCATCACGCTATCTGGACATTCTTCGTGAATTTGTGGCGGTACAACCTGCCTTAGACGACACTGCGAACACCTCGTGGTTTATGCAAGATGGTGCCCGGCCACATCGCACGGCCGATGTCTTTAATTTCCTGAATGAATATTTCGATGATCGTGTGATTGCTTTGGGCTATCCGAAACATACAGGAGGCGGCGTGGATTGGCCTCCCTATTCGCCAGACATGAACCCCTGTGACTTCTTTCTGTGGGGACACTTGAAAGACCAGGTGTACCGCCAGAATCCAAAAACAATTGAACAGCTGAAGCAGTACATCTCATCTGCATGTGAAGCCATTCCGCCAGACACGTTGTCAACGGTTTCGGGTAATTTCATTCAGAGACTACGCCATATTATTGCTACGCATGGTGGATATGTGGAAAATATCGTACCATAGAGTTTCCCAGACCGCAGCGCCATCTGTTGTTGAAAATTGTAACTACTGTAATTTCGAAAGTTTGTCTGCCTGAAAATGTACTGTTGTCCCAAGCATATTGCAACAAACGGTGTATTTCTATCGCTGCTCGTTTAGTTTTTATTGCCGTTTCAAATATACCGGTCATTTTTGAAACACCCTGTACATCCTAGGAAGTACTCAATATAGTGCCCATTAATAATAAGGAATGCTTTTGTCTGACTTATTGTGTGCTTAGTTAATAGTTTTCATCAGCCAAATGTCTGTGAGAATTGTATGTATACGAATTTTCTTCTTAGGGATTCTCGTGTAAAACTAATGCACTGAGTGTCCATACTGGGCTTCAATCACTCAACGGCAGTATTAGTCAATGAACTCTTTCACGATACGAGAATTATTGTCCTGGGAGAGCTGCTGGCGGAAAGGTTTGATGTTACCTTTCTCCGACCTGTTAAGCTCCACCTGTGTTGTGTGGATATCTGACGAAGGCTTCTGCAGTCTATCATTGTGTATTTGTTATTACGAACGAATATTAATAAAAAGAAGGCTGCCCGTACATAGCTTCTCGAATAGCATTACCCGGGCCGCCGAGTGTAATGTCGAGATTCTACAGGCAGCTCACCATCAACGGTGTCATATACTGACAACCCTTGAAATACAGCAGTGAGGTTTCGAATTCGACCCAGAGTAGTAACACGAAGTTTGATCGGAAAGTTTTTGCGAACACATCTCCTCTTCCTGGATGCCAAATAACGTCCCCAAAAACTTATTCTGTGAGCCCAGGACTGGAATCAGCTTGGTCCGTGTTCCGCCTAAGGCACTTACGTGCGTTCGTGACTTCAGTTACACAGACGGGCATTCTATCACTATTCATTGCAAACCACTGGGCGAACGTCTCTGCTTCAATAAATTTTTGGCACACCTTTAAACTAAGGGGTGAGCGTGAGGGATGGAATTACACTGGCTCTGAGACGACCACTAGTGAAACATATCCTGATCGGAGTCAAAATACAACATTTATAGTTACTGGCTAGCTTTCATTTCATTGATGTTAGTTTCTTAATCATGAAGGCTAATTGACTGCTACTGATTGACTAATCAAGCTGCCGGCTGATTTAAGATATAAAACTGTGGGACAGAAAATGGATTCATTTCCACAGTTTTAGCAGAAGTTATTAGGACTGAAAAGTTTTTTTTTGCTGTTTTTCGTTTTACGTTTCTGTCTCCAGATTGACGTACGCAAACCCTCCATAGTAGTGTGAAATCGTTGATGTTGACGTCTCGCTAGACTGTCTCTATTGGCCATTAAGCCGTTTATTTTGGCGACACAGTAGCAACCGATACTTCCTCATTAGCGTCCCAACGAAGACGATTTGCTTGAGTTTCTCTTCATACTTTCAATTTCAGTACAGGATTTAAAGTATACAGAGTTCATAGACGAGCAGAAAAATATCGACAATGACATTTATCCAGAATGAGACTTTCACTCTGCAGCGGAGTGTGCGCTGATATGAAACTTCCTGGCAGATTAAAACTGTGTGCCCGACCGAGACTCGAACTCGGGACCTTTGCCTTTCGCGGGCAAGTGCTCTACCAACTGAGCTACCGAAGCACGACTCACGGCCGGTACTCACAGCTTTACTTCTGCCAGTACCTCGTCTCCTACCTTCCAAACTTTACAGAAGCTCTCCTGCGAACCTTGCAGAACTAGCACTCCTGAAAGAAAGGATATTGCGGAGACATGGCTTAGCCACAGCCTGGGGGATGTTTCCAGAATGAGACTTTCACTCTGCAGCGGAGTGTGCGCTGATATGAAACTTCCTGGCAGATTAAAACTGTGTGCCCGACCGAGACTCGAACTCGGGACCTTTGCCTTTCGCGGGCAAGTGCTCTACCAACTGAGCTACCGAAGCACGACTCACGGCCGGTACTCACAGCTTTACTTCTGCCAGTACCTCGTCTCCTACCTTCCAAACTTTACAGAAGCTCTCCTGCGAACCTTGCAGAACTAGCACTCCTGAAAGAAAGGATATTGCGGAGACATGGCTTAGCCACAGCCTGGGGGATGTTTCCAGAATGAGACTTTCACTCTGCAGCGGAGTGTGCGCTGATATGAAACTTCCTGGCAGATTAAAACTGTGTGCCCGACCGAGACTCGAACTCGGGACCTTTGCCTTTCGCGGGCAAGTGCTCTACCAACTGAGCTACCGAAGCACGACTCACGGCCGGTACTCACAGCTTTACTTCTGCCAGTACCTCGTCTCCTACCTTCCAAACTTTACAGAAGCTCTCCTGCGAACCTTGCAGAACTAGCACTCCTGAAAGAAAGGATATTGCGGAGACATGGCTTAGCCACAGCCTGGGGGATGTTTCCAGAATGAGACTTTCACTCTGCAGCGGAGTGTGCGCTGATATGAAACTTCCTGGCAGATTAAAACTGTGTGCCCGACCGAGACTCGAACTCGGGACCTTTGCCTTTCGCGGGCAAGTGCTCTACCAACTGAGCTACCGAAGCACGACTCACGGCCGGTACTCACAGCTATACTTCTGCCAGTACCTCGTCTCCTACCTCCCAAACTTTACAGAAGCTCTCCTGCGAACCTTGCAGAACTAGCACTCCTGAAAGAAAGGATATTGCGGAGACATGGCTTAGCCACAGCATGGGGGATGTTTCCAGAATGAGACTTTCACTCTGCAGCGGAGTGTGCGCTGATATGAAACTTCCTGGCAGATTAAAACTGTGTGCCCGACCGAGACTCGAACTCGGGACCTTTGCCTTTCGCGGGCAAGTGCTCTACCAACTGAGCTACCGAAGCACGACTCACGGCCGGTACTCACAGCTTTACTTCTGCCAGTACCTCGTCTCCTACCTTCCAAACTTTACAGAAGCTCTCCTGCGAACCTTGCAGAACTAGCACTCCTGAAAGAAAGGATATTGCGGAGACATGGCTTAGCCACAGCCTGGGGGATGTTTCCAGAATGAGACTTTCACTCTGCAGCGGAGTGTGCGCTGATATGAAACTTCCTGGCAGATTAAAACTGTGTGCCCGACCGAGACTCGAACTCGGGACCTTTGCCTTTCGCGGGCAAGTGCTCTACCAACTGAGCTACCGAAGCACGACTCACGGCCGGTACTCACAGCTTTACTTCTGCCAGTACCTCGTCTCCTACCTTCCAAACTTTACAGAAGCTCTCCTGCGAACCTTGCAGAACTAGCACTCCTGAAAGAAAGGATATTGCGGAGACATGGCTTAGCCACAGCCTGGGGGATGTTTCCAGAATGAGACTTTCACTCTGCAGCGGAGTGTGCGCTGATCCCCCAGGCTGTGGCTAAGCCATGTCTCCGCAATATCCTTTCTTTCAGGAGTGCTAGTTCTGCAAGGTTCGCAGGAGAGCTTCTGTAAAGTTTGGAAGGTAGGAGACAAGGTACTGGCAGAAGTAAAGCTGTGAGTACCGGCCGTGAGTCGTGCTTCGGTAGCTCAGTTGGTAGAGCACTTGCCCGCGAAAGGCAAAGGTCCCGAGTTCGAGTCTCGGTCGGGCACACAGTTTTAATCTGCCAGGAAGTTTCAATGACATTTATAACTGTCTTCTGTAATTAGGACCAAAGTATCGTCGACAGAGACATCATTTGAGATGAAACAGTGGCACAGGTAGTCACGAAACGTCTGGAAACGTATCACGGCTTAGTTTAAGTATCGGTGCGGCGATTAATCATAGTCAATTACGAGAAACTGTCAGGATAGTTTGAGTAGTAACGGCAAAGGGTTCTCCATAAACTCCATTTTAGTGGCTTAGCAACTGCAGCACTTTGCTTAGCAGTACGTACAGTGCCAAGAATGCTTGTCATTATTACTGGCGCCATTGCAGTTACGGACAAAATTGTCAGACAGTAAACAAGTACTGTGACATACACCACGAAACAGTCCTTAATCGCAGTTAAGTGCAGCAATAAACATCCTATGAGTGCCGAAATCGTTCGAGGCACAAAAGTCTCCTAAAATATTTTTAAGTAATGGGTGACGTAATAGGTCTGTGAGAAAATCTCCACGTGTGTCGAATGGCATGGTAAAATGTAAATGTCGTTTGACTAGGGCCTCCCGTCGGGCAGACCATTCGCCGGGTGCAAGTCTTTCTATTTGACGCCACTTAGGCGACTTGCATGTCGATGGGGCGAAATGATGATTAGGACGAGACACCACCCAGTCGGGATTCAAACCCGGGCACATAGGACTGACATCCTGTCGCGCTGACCACATTTTTTTTTTTTCATTTTGTTCGGCATTGTTCGTTGCGTTTGGTCTGGACGGACGTCACGTGACATCCGTTCAATTTGATCGTTCATTCCTATACTCAGTTTTTTTTTTTATAAAAAAAATGGTTCAAATGGCTCTGAGCACTATGGGACTCAACTGCTGAGGTCATTAGTCCCCTAGAACTTAGAACTAGTTAAACCTAACTAACCTAAAGACATCACAAACATCCATGCCCGAGGCAGGATTCGAACCTGCGACCGTAGCGGTCTTGCGGTTCCAGACTGCAGCGCCTTTAACCGCACGGCCACTTCGGCCGGCTTTTTTTTTTTTATCACAGAGGGCCACCGGCTCTCTGGCCGAACACGCTGAGTGAAAATGTGTGTCCGACCGGGATTTATTTAAATCTCATTTTGTTCGTTATTGTTTGTTGCATTTGTTTTGGGCGACCACTCAGCTACCGGGGGCGGTCGAATGACATAGTGAAATCGCAAGCACAGGGTTCCCGGAAACACAGTGCTTCTCGAAAGTCTAACCAATCATAGAAAATGACCCCCCCCCCCTCACCTTCCGACACATTTTCAGAATTAGTAACGTTCCTAGGATAGGACTTAAAGATTTCAGTGTATTGTTTCTTTCCTGCTTAAGTGGAGTAAGCGGTTTTGCGCATGACAGTGAACATCCGTAACGCTGCTTCTTAGGAACTAACGTTATACTGGTCCATTGATAGTGACCGGGCCAAATATCTCACGAAATAAGCATCAAGCGAAAAAAACTACAAAGAACGAAACTCGTCTATCTTGAAGGAGGAAACCAGACGGCGCTATGGTTGGCTGACTAGATGGCGCTGTCATAGGTCAAACGGATATCAACTGCGTTTTTTTTAAAATAGGAACCCCCATTTTTTATTACATATTCGTGTAGTACGTAAAGAAATATGAATGTTTTAGTTGGACCACTTTTTTCGCTTTGTGATAGATGGGGTTGTAATAGTCACAAACATACAAGTATGTGGTATCACGCAACATTCCGCCAGTGCGGACGATATTTGCTTCGTGATACATTACCCGTGTTAAAATGGACCGTTTACCTGTTGCGGATAAGGTCGATATCGTGTTGATGTGTGACTATTGAGATCAAAATGCCCAACGGGCGTGTGCTATGTATGCTGCTCAGTATCCTGGGCGACATCATCCAAGTGTCCGGACCGTTCGCTGGATAGTTACATTATTTAAGGAAACAGGAAGTGTTCAGCCACATGTGAAACGTCAAATGGCTCTGAGCACTATGGGACTTAACATCTGAGGTCATCAGTCCCCTAGTCTTAGAAACTACTTAAGCCTAACTGACCTAAGGACATCACATACATCCACGCCCGAGGCAGGATTCGAACCTGCGACCGTAGCAGGCACGCAGTTCCGGACTGAAGCGCCTAGAACCGCTCGGTCACCGCGGTCGGCTTATTTCGGCTAATTACTAGATCAAATATTCTGGAGGCGCAGATGACTGTGTGAGCAGAGTAAATAATTACAGTTTGCGTGGCCTCGTGCAAGTCATTTAACAGGACGCCATTTCGGCAACTTTCCTGTCCCTGCCGTACCAATAAACCAATCTGGGACAGGGGACCTAAGGTTTAATGGAATTCGATCTAAGTGTCCTCACATCATTGAGGTGAAGGCTAGATTAAAAGCTGACTGCAAATTTCCGTGGTACGACTGAGATCAGATCACGCGACCTCCGTGTTTCCAGGTATGTGATTTGACACTAGAACTCTAGTCCCGAAACAGTAAGTGATTTGCTGCAACAGAGGTAGATATCCCGCACGCACGATATGAAAAACACTTGCAAATGACTAAACACAGCTGAAACTAAACAATAACGAATAATGCAAAGCAAAAGGATATTTTCATCCAATAACATAAGTGTGGTCCCAGTTGCAACTAAAATCTGGAAGAGTATGAACACTTTTCGTCAACGATCTGTGCTATCATCGCTAAATTTCATGGTCATACACCTACCTACAGCGATTCTGGTTGCCTGTGTTGGTTGTTCATCCTGTGCACTCGTTTTTGCGCTCCATTAAAAATTTTATCTCGGTTACTCCTTATCGTGTTTTGTTCTATTGTGGTGCTGTTCAATGTAATAACTGTACGTTCATATACGTACTGAATTCACAAACAAGGAGCTTCACGTGTTTCTTCATTATTTGTAGAATCCTCTGTAGATTAATCTGGGCCCGAAAACTAATGGCGTCCTATGTTGTACAGACTTGCGGCATGCAGAATAGGTTTGGCGTGTACTCTGAGATAAATTTCAAACGTGGCATTCAATGAGCAAAGTATTCAGAGCGGCGCAAGTAGATCGATACACTAGCATGGGTAACAATTTTGAATTGGTATTTAATTTACCCAGAGTTGTTTAATTGGAAATCTGATACAGGCCAGCGAAAATATATGTTACAGTACCTCTGTTAGGAATTCTTTGTGAAATATGTGTCGTCGCTTTAAATGTTACGAGTAGGTAACGAGTCGCCGCTTGTTACAAATCGACAAAAAATCGTACTCTGACAAACCAGTATATCGGCGTTTGAGTAAAGCCGCGCTGTGGATATGAATTATACTGCTCGTGTCCTCTCGAAAAAGGGACATGGAGGAAAGATCGGAATTTAACATCACATCTCCATGGGTGTTTGTCATAAACGTGTTTTTATCTAAAAGCAACGAAATAATAATTGATAGAAATATTTATTTAAATAGGTAAACATAATAATCGTTACTCTTTCTGCAGAGTTATGAACATAGTTTAGTTATTTTACAGAGAGTTACAGAAAGAGTTATAATTTTTTAAACAGACAATTATTGCTTTCTATCGAGTAGCCGTTGTATTTAAACTAGACGTGTACAAATCATTTTAAAACAAATATATACGAATTTTACTTACGGAGCTAGAAATTTTCACAGTTTTAGGAGAGAGTGCAACTTGCTGTACATAACTGGCAGTGTTCAGATAGGTGTTCTAGTTGTGGAATGATCATTTAACTGAACATGCGCCCATTTTCCTCAATGCACAACTCAGTGCGCCTTCAAAACGATCTGTGGACGAGGTGTAGATCTGCCTCACGGAGAGACCAAGAAATTTGATTGAAATCTATCTGTACAAAAATGACAAATACATCGACTACATGATAGGAAAAAAAATGTTCTGTTTCTAAAATTGTAACACGTACTGATCTTTTTGGGGAAAATTCACACATATTGTCAAAGTGCATGTATGTATCGCATCTCCTCCTAAATCCCTGAATCGATTTCTACCAAATTTGGTACGCTTATCACTTGCTGTCTGGAAAGAACCACTGTGGTGTTAACAAACACCTACCTCTCATAGGGTGGGGGAGAAAAAGAAGCTTAGCTGACGACGCGAAAAGAGCCAGACTGGGAAACACGTATTTCAAAACGAGAGCACTTATTGACTTTACACGTAATTTCAAACGTTTACTAGACATTTTCTCCTTGATACCACCCCCGCCCCCAAAATGATGAAAGGGGAAAAAGTGGTTTATCGCTTACTATGTTTTTGCTGTTCGTGCAGTAAAACTGCCACAACAAGAATGGAATTTTAATTTACTACCGGGTCTATTCTCAATATATTTCTCACACAGTATCCACATATACAACTGAACATGCATGCACAAATACATCAACGTACGACATGGAGGTCACGGGATACGACGTCATAAACACTGAGTCGCGAGAAAGCGAAAGTGCACGGCGTAATTAGCCAGAGATATAGGTGAAGCCCGTGTAAAAATATATGTGAAATGTATTAACATATGTGAAATATATTGACACCTGCGAATGCAGACAAAGGTGTGGGTAAATTGCTCCTTCTCAACTTCTGGACGATTTCAACCGAATTGGTACACATATTACTTAAAATCTGGAAAGAAATAATTTTGGAGTAAGAACCAGCAAAGTACTTTAGACATGGGGGGTGACAATTTGCAGAGAGAAGGAGGATATGGAAGGAGACGAGGAGGAGCAGATAGGGAGGGAGGGAGAGAGGGAGGGAGGGAGAGGGGGAGAGAGGGGGGAGGGGGAGTGGGGGAGAGGGGGAGGGAGAGGGGGGAGAGAGAGGGGCGGGGAAGGGGGGCGGGAGACAGGGTGAGGATCGAGGGAGGGAGGGAGGGAGGGGGAGAGAGAGAGAGAGGGGGAGAGAGAGAGAGAGAGAGAGGGGGAGAGAGAGAGAGAGAGAGAGAGAGAGAGAGAGACGCTCAGTGTGTCGTATGGTATGCGAAATTTAGGAGTGCCTTAGAGATCCCGCGAGTTTTCAGACGTCGGTACAATGTTGGTATGTCCCATTACATGGAGACATTAGTAACTGGTACAACGTGTTATTCGAAAATGGACTACAGATGCCTCACACAGACGGAAAGGAGCGTGGCAGAAACAAGGACGAAGATATTCGACAAGCCATGACTCACAGTCCACTATAGGCACTCTGCCTCTTATCAGCAGAGCTTAAAACGCCATATACAACAAGTCACAAGAGTGTCACTGTAGCTGAACACGTATACATGCCCTGTTCAGTGCACGCAAGCACTGACACAGGCGAAATATGGAGTTCGTCTCCAGTTTGTTATGATGATGTGCGAGCGGCAGGAAGCGGACGATCTATGGCTAAATCGATTTAAGTTCACCGAAGAAGCTACATTCACGTGAGTGGCCGTGTAAAAACGCAGAATTGCGACATTTGGGGAACCAAGAATCCACATGCCTCGTACGAACGCCAAAGAGAGCCCTGATGTGAACGAGTGATGCGAAGTGACACATGAGAAAGTCTTCTGTTCATTATTTTTTGGGGTGGCGACTGTTCATGCTGTCAATTACCTTAAAATACTCGAGCAGTATTTGGTCCCTCAACTCTAGCAAGACGGGATACTGGCCATGGTTATCTACCAAAAGAACGGCGCTCCACCGCATGGAGTCACCCAGTACGGGTGAAATCAAACCAGATATTTAAGGATCAAATGGTTGAAATGGCTCTGAGCACTACGGGACTTAACTTCTCAGGTCATCAGGCCCTTAGAACTTAGAACCACTTAAATCTAACTAACCTTAGGACATAACACACATCCATGCCCGAGGCAGGATTCGAACCTGCTACCGTAGCGGTCACGCGGTTCCAAACTGTAGCACCTCGAACCTCTCGGCCATTACGGCCGGCATTCAAGGATCCCTGGTGTACCCATCCCATGGCCTCCTAATAGCACCGACCTAATTCCAACAGATTTTTTTCTTCTTGGAGCTACATTAAGTCAACAGTGTATGCACAAAGACAACAGAATCAGATTATAGCGTTCTTTGAACGAATCAGTTCGAAATGCTTCGTGCCACGTAGCGCAACATGGACGCGAGATATGATACGCGCCGCATTCGCAAAGACGGACATGTTGAGTGCTAGGGTGCTGTGACAGAAACTTCAGACACAAACTCCAGACTCGAACTCCAGACTCTCCTACACATGTATGTACTGTTAACAGCCTATAAACTGACTAGTTTCTTGCAGTGGCGGCTCGCGGGTATGCATTCTGAATGTTCAAAAACTTTTAAATTTACCGGGTGATCAAAAAGTCAGTATAAATTTGAAAACTTAATAAACCACGGAATAATGTAGATAGAGAGGTAAAAATTGACACACATGCTTGGAATGACATGTGGTTTTATTAGAACCAAAAAAGAAAACACCCCATATTGCTAGACGCGTGAATGATCTCTTGCGCGCGTCGTTTGGTGATGATCGTGTGCACAGCCGCCACTTTCGTCATGCTTGGCCTCCCAGGTCCTCAGACGTCAGTCCGTGCGATTATTGGCTTTGGGGTTACCTGAAGTCGCAAGTGTATCGTGATCGACCGACATTTCTAGGGATGCTGAAAGACAACATCCGACGCCAATGCCTCACCATAACTCCGGACACGCTTTACAGTGCTGCTCACAACATTATTCCTCGACTACAGCTATTGTTGAGTAATGATGGTGGACATATTGAGCATTTCCTGTAAAAAACATCATCTTTGCTTTGTCTTACTTTGTTATGCTAATTATTGCTATTCTGATCAGATGAAGTCCCACTTGTCGGACATTTTTTGAACGTTTGTATTTTTTTTGGTTCTAATAAAACCCTATGTCATTCCAAGCATGTGTGTCAATTTGTACCTCTCTATCTACATTATTCCGTGATTTATTCAGTTTTCAAAATTATACTGACTTTTTGATCACCCAGTAGATAAATATGGGAGTGTGGAATTAATAGTACCTGCTCTTTAACAGTTATGCTTAACATATTTATCCAAATACATCCAATGCAAATACTACTACTACTACTACTAATAATAATAATAATAATAATAATATGCCTAAATTGTCTGAAAAAAGAAAGAATTGTTTCCGGGGAATTTTATTTTTTTTGTACATACTTTAGTACAGTTTACGGCAAGAACGAAATAACGTTACTCTCAGTTCCGCATTTTTTTGCAAGTGGGAGTGTTGGTGATGTTTTATTTCGTCGGAGAAATGTATAAAGGTCCCTAACATACGTATTAGTTAACGAACTAACTCGCTGGCAGAAAATCAGAAATACCCACGTTCCTCCCACAACAACAACTTACGCTTATTATACACTTCTTCCCTCACTTGTAGTCACGCTTATTTGATTTCATTATTTTCTCAGTCAATTGATCTACTTTCTTTGCAGCTAACTTTTCCTGTTAATTTTCTTTTCCGTTAGCGTAGATTCAACACAGTTCACGTTGACACTAGACCAAAAAAATAAAAAATAAAAAAAAAATAAAATGGTCCAAATGGCTCTGAGCACTACGGGACTTAACTGCTGAGCTCATCAGTCCCCTAGAACTTAGAACTACTTAAACCTAACTAACGTAAGGACATCACACACATCTATGCACGAAGCAGGATTCGAACCTGCGACCGTAGCGGTCACGCGGTTCCAGACTGAAGCGCCTAGAACCGCTCGGCCACAGCGGCCGGCCGTTGCGAGCACACGACACGGTAGCAAAAATATGCAAGCGGAGCAGACACGAACGGGGGATCACCCTAGCGAAAATATGGGCTGCAAATGGGGAAATCCATTGAGATAGCCGAGTCTGACGAAGGGTAGATTATTATTACGCAGAGCCTGTGAACAAATGTCTCGAAAACGGCGAAGCTGTTCGAATGTTCACGTGACACTATCGTGAGCAGCTACAGAAAGAGGTAGGACAATGAAACTACCGCTACGATCTAATTGGTTGGACGTCCACGACTTGTCACAGAATGTGTCGTTCGGAGGCTTGGCTACCCTGTGAACTAGGATAGATGCTAATCTGTGGCATCTCTGCCAAAGAGCACAATGCTGTTGCACGCGCAAGTGTTTCGGAGCACACAGTTCATGGTACAGTGTGAACACGGAGGTCCGCAGCAAAAAATGGTTCAAATGGCTCTGAGCACTATGGGACTCAACTGCTGTGGTCATAAGTCCCCTGGAACTTAGAACTAATTAAACCTAACTAACCTAAGGACATCACACACATCCATGCCCGAGGCAGGATTCGAACCTGCGACCGTAGCGGTCGTGTGGTTCCTGACTGTAGCGCCTTTAACCGCTCGGCCACTCCGGCCGGCGGTCCGCAGCAGACCGCCCATACATATTCACATGTTGAGTCAACGACATCGTCAGTTAACGACTGCACTGGGCTGAACCGTCGGGGTTCGATCGTCGATCACTGGAAACTTGTCGGCTCTTCGGGTGAATCACAAAATGGTTCAAATGGCGTTGAGCACTATGGGACTTAACATCTGAGGTCATCAGTCCCCTAGAAATTAGAACTACTTAAACCTAACTAACCTAAGGACATCACATACATCCATGCCCGAGGCAGGATTCGAACTTGCGACAGTAGCAGTCGCGCGGTTTAGGACTGAAGCGCCTAGAACCGCTAGACCACCGCGGCCGGCTGGTGAATCATTTTTGCTACACTACGTCGCTGATCGTCTCTACAAACGCCATCATCGAGATGAACGGAGGCTCGAAGCGAGCGGCACGCCACGGACGTTGGCCTGTAGAAGCAGTATTATGCTGCGGGAGACATTCTCTTGTGCTGCCATGGGACCTGTGGTAGTAATCTAAGACACGCTGACAGCTGCGAACCTCCGACATCACTTCGTGCTTGATGTTTTCCCTGACGGTGATGTCATCTTTCAGCAGTATAATTGTCCGTGTTTACGAGCCAGAACCGCGTTACAATGGTTTGAGGAGAAATATAGCGAACTCACATTGATGTCTCGACGACCAAATTCGCCTGATGCAAACCCCCATCAGGGTAGCTATCGGGTGCCATCACCGCGTAAGCAGATCAGCGGCCCGTTATTTACGTGAATTACATGACATGTGCGTAGAAATCTAATGGCACAAACCTCCACAACCCTACCAACAAACTGTCGGGCCGCTTATACGCAGAATGAGTAATATATTTCTTTCCGAAGACGGACAAACAAGCTATTAAGCAGGTGGTCACCATGTTTTGGCTCATCAGCTTAAGTGATACGAGGGATACGAGACACGAGGGGATTTCAGAAAGCAAGTTGCACTTTATTATGACTTTTACTGAATGCTGCACTACACGTCAATGTAATGCTGACAAGCCGGCCGCTGTGGCCGAGCGGTTCTAGGCGCTTCAGTCCGGAACCGCGCGCCTGCTAGGTCGCAGGTTCGTCTCCTGCCTCGGGCTTGGATGTGTGTTATGTCCTTACGTTAGTTAGGTTTAAGTAGTTCCAAGTTCTAGGGGACTCATGACCTCAGAAGTCAGTGATTTACCTAAATCCTTCCAGGCAAATGCCGGAATGGTTCCTTTGAAAGGGTCCGGCCGACTTCCTTTCCCATCCTTCCCTACTCAGATTAGACCGATGACTTCGCTGTTTGGTCTCCTCCCGCAAACAACACAACCCCTCAGAAGTTAAGTCCCATAGTGCTCAGAGCCATTTGCACCATTTGTCCCGCCTACAAGTTTGCAGTTGCTGCTCCATTTCACCCCCCACACTGTTAAGCACCAGTCGTTTGTACAGCAGTAGAACTGTATCTGCAGGAAAAACATCTGCTCCCTTGTGTGACTGCGCCCCTCTTCTTGCGCACTGGTCTTAGCGTGGGACGACTTGTATAACTCACTTTTTTTGAAGGCCCTCATAGAAGCGGACATTTTGGAGAGTGGCTGCTCTATGGAAATCATCAATGTTACTAACCAACGTTAGAGTGTACCAATACTAATAAACGAATCAATAAAAGTATTTTACTATTTCCATACCTAAGCGGAAGCAGTCGTTGCGGTGTACGTACCTGTAAAGAAAGAAAATATTTGTTATAAACAGAGCCACAAGAAAGTTCAGTAATATTCCGTTAATATATACTCTAAAACTGAATGTTGGCCAGAATAATACGTTACGATTATACAGTATACTGTTCACGCACTACACAGATCCTAATGTGGACTCACTTAGATGTCTGCTTAGATGTAAGAGAAATCCTGAAGGTTCTTATCTTACCAGGCGAAAATGCGAAGACAAGTAAATAATCTACACTGATAAGCCAAATCATTTTGAGCACTGCCCACCGTGACGTTGGATGCCGCCTAGTAGCGATGTGGGCGCGTGACGCACTATGAAAAGTATGTAAGTGGAGCAGACACGAACGGGGGATCACTATAGCGAAGATATGGGCTTCAAATGGGGAAATCCACTGAGATAAGCGACTTTCACGAACGGCAGATTATTATTACGCAGAGCCTGTGAAAGAGTATACCTAAAACGGTGAAGCTGGTCGAATGTTCACGTGCTACTGTTGTGAACATATACAGAAAGACGGAGGAGGACAATGAAGCTACCACTACATACTAAATGGTTGGACGTCCACGACTTTTCACAGAATGTGGGGTTCGGAGGCTTGTCTGTCCTGTAAAGTAGGATAGATGGTGATCTGTAGTCCGCAGCTCGTGGTCTAGTGGCTAGCGTTCCTATCTCTGGATCACGGGGTCCCGGGTTCGATTCCCGGTCGGGTCGGAAATTTTCTCCACCCGGGGACTTGGTGTTTGTGTTGTCCTCAATCATTTGGGAAGTGGCATGCGCGCTGATGACCTCGATGTTGAGCGTCCCACAAACCAACATCACCATCACGGTGATCTGTGGCATCTTTGCCGAAAGAGGACAATGCTGGTGCACGCACAAGTGTTTCGGAGCACTCAGTTCATCATACATTGCTGAACATGGAGCTCCGCTGTAGACTTCCCTACGTGTTCACATGTTGACCCAACGACATCTTCAATTATTATTACAGTAGACGCGAGACTATGGGAATTCGATCGTCTACCAATGGAAACGTGCCGGCTCTTCGGGTGAATCTCATTTTTGCCACACAAGGTCGATGGTCGTGTCCACAAACGCCGTCATCGAGGTGAATGCCGGTTCGAAACATGCAGCGCACGACGGACGCAGGCTGGTGGGAGCAGTATTATGCTATGGGAGACATTCTCCTGCGCTTGCATGGGACCTGTGGTAGTAATCGAAGACACGCTGACACCTGTGAACCATCAGCATCCTTTCATGCTTGATGTCTTCCCTGACGGCGATGTCAACTTTCAGCAGTACAATTGTCCGTATCTCTGAGCCAGATCCGTGCTACAGTGGTTTCAGGAGCATTATAGTGAACCAACGTTCATGTCTCGACGACCAAATTCGCCTGATGTAAACCCTGTGGAATCCATCTGGGTCACCGAGCGAGGTGGCGCAGTGGTTAGACACTGGATTCGCATTCGGGAGGACGACGGTTCAATCCCGCGTCCGGCCATCCTGATTTAGGTTTTCCGTTATTTCCCTCAATCACTCCAGGCAAACGCGGGATGTTTCCTCTGAAAGGGCACGGCCGACTTCCTTCCCCATCCTTCTCTAATCCGATGAGACCGATGACCTTGCTGTCTGGTCTTCTTCCCCAAACAACCCAACCCCATCTGGGTCGCTATAGAGCGTCATCACCGCTTAGGCTGATCAGCAGCCTGTCATTTATGTCAATTACATGACCTGCGCATAGACATCTAATGCCACATACCTCCAAAAACCTATCACCAAACTGTCGGATCCTTGATACGCAGAATCAGTGATGTATTTCGTTCCAAAGCCGGACAAACAAGCTAGTAAACAGGTGGTCATAATGTTTTGGTTTGTCAGTGTATACTCCTTTGAGAACTTTCCAATTCGCATTCGAAACTGAACTCAGAAACAATACATAGAGAGCAGTTGAAATGATTACACTTACAGATCAATAGCTTAAAGTGTTCTGAGATATCAGATGTGGATTCATTCTGAAATACCCTTATTAGTATGAGGTGTAGGCTCCACAGGCGGCAATACATTCACTAATCCTGACATGCGGTCGACTGTACAGGTGACGCCTGTTGTTTTCGTGTACGATATTTCAAACCTGCTCGAGAAGCTCTGTAGGAGTTGTGTAAGGATCACCTGCCATCCAGTCGTGCTCGACTGAAGATAGGTTTGGCAACAGAACTGGCCACGGTGGTTGCTGTAGGCCTTACAGATTAAGGCGAGCTTCACGGGCAGTGTGTAGTCGAGCATTACCATGTTGTACCAAGGAATCACCTTCCTGTTGTAATTACGACAGAAAAACTAATCGAGCGACGTTATACGCGTACCAAGCGCTTGTCAACGTTCCCTGCACAGAGAGGAGACTTGTTTTTCACATGCTAAAACCCGATGGGCACGTCATCTTTCAGCAGTATGATTGCCCGTGTCTCGGAGCCAGATTCGTGCTACAATGGTTTCAGGGGATTATAGTGAACCCACGTTGATGTCTTGACGACGAAATTCGCCTGATGTAAATCCTGTGGAATCCATCTGGGTCGCTATAGAGCACCATCATCGCTTACGCTGATCAGCGTCCTGTCATTTATGCGAATTACATGACGAGCCCATAGACATAGACATCTTTGGAGAGGCCAGTGTATCTTGGACGAATGCAATCTTCGAGACAGAGCTGAAGGGACCTATTGCTGATAATTCTACCGGGTTATATGGCCGTGGTCCATGGAATTCTTCTATTCCTAACGTTTCGTCCAATACTACGTTGGACATCTTCAGAGGTATGGCTGGTCGTGCTGAGTCCTGCAGGACCAGCCATACCTCTGAAGATGTCCAACGTAGTATTGGACGAAACGTTAGGAATAGAAAATTCCATGAACCACGGCCATATAGCTCGGAAGAATTATCAACAACAGTACCATCCGCTCGTGAAAGCCTTCATTGTATGAAGGGACCTATGTCATAGATGCTCGTGTGCAGGAAGATTCTGCTTTCATCGCTGCAGAAAACGCCTTTGATGTGCTTCAATTGATCAACTGAGAGCACCTGTCAATATGTATACACCGATGCTGTGGCGTGTGTTGGAGACTCGTTAGAAGCATATTCCCACTCTAATCGGCTCGCAACATTTCGTGTAGACTATTACATCTGTTCTTATCTCTGCTGTGAAAGCTGTAGTGTGTGGCAATATGCCGATGCTTGGGGTGGCCTGTGCCAGGACGTTGTGGTTCACACTGAGAAAGCTAATACGTTCACTGTTGCCAACTTTGCTGCGTAACTAACGAAACACGTCTCGTTTGGATGATAGGTCGCTGGAAGAATCAACTCGTCCTTCGATAGGCCAAATTTCGTCTCCTTTTAAACTCTCTCAGTCAGCTGTAGAAAACAATGTGTTCATCTTCTTGGTATGTCAACTACTCGCTCTATTCCTGCATGCCACTGCGCCTCGAATGGCCGTGGTCGTTCCCTTTTATAGGAAAGACAGTGATGCCGCTCTGGCGGACAACACTAAAACATTTGTCCTTACATCTATGGTCCTCTATGTCAAATAGACTGTCGCGGGATCAAAATCGACATCGTCTTTCAGGCTCTTCTAATTTTTTTTCGAGCTGCGTATTACAAAGTTATCAGAAAAACAAGTCGACATAGAATTTTCAGTCAGAACAGAGGTAACGCATTATCTCTCCTAACACTCTTCCGTCCGGCGACACCACAGTGGTGTCGTGAGCATAGTATCGTGGTGTCGTGAGCATAGTATCGCTCAGTGGCCGGCGACAGCACTTTAGTATCTTTTGCATTCTGCTGGTATTTTGTTTAGGTAACAATAAGTTACACACGTTAACAATTTTTTTTGTTTTTATAAGTACTTGTGCCGTTTCATCATGGCAGACGAAAGAGACGATTCGCTCATTTACAATGAATGCGCTGAGCAAAACTTCAGAGGTTGCCACTACATCGCGTACGTCTCATCATGATCCGGTTGACAGACCTTTCGGTCGTATAAAGCAACACCAACTAATAGGCCTAGGTATTTCCGAAATGAAGAAACGGAAACGAAAAAACTGCCATGTATGTTCCAGAAACAAATAAAGAACAACAAACTTTATGTGCAAGTCTTGTGGAGTTCCGTCACATCTTGTAGACTCTTTTGCTGCATATCATACGAAAGAGAAATGCTAAGTACCAAAGACAATGCAAATAAACAAATATATGAAACAAATTTTGTATTTATTTATGTATATATATATTTGAAATTTCGTGAAAGTAGGGGAACAGGGTTGAGAACTTATGAGACCTAATGACGAGATTAGTAAAGCGTAACAATTTATAATCTCCCGATAATGTCAAGAACGGCCGGCGACAAGCCAAGTAATCCGAATTAACGCTGCCGGCACCAAGGGAAGAAATTTGTACGAGACGTGCGGACGGCAAAATGTTAACACCATCGGAGGACAGTTGCAGTTATCTGTTACAAAAAGAAACAATGGTATGAACGCCCATGTTCACGTATCAAAGTGAAACATCGAAAAAATATAATTTGTAACCATACGGCGAAAGCAGATTCGCGTGTTCTGTGGGCCAGATACCACGAAGCAAAGAAATTTCTGTATTAAACCATCGCGCATTTAATGTAATATTTATTTTTGTATAAAATGAGTTACAAAGTATTTTGTTCTATCATTTTTGTAAAAGTAGGAAATCTGTTGATGAAAGGTATTATCATCGATAGAATTTGCACGCTATCGTCTCTCCTTTCTCGCCGGTCACAGAACAACCTCTCTCAGTGACTTAGGTTATGCGACTGTAAGACAATGCTGACAGTAATCCGTCACACAAATGCTAACAGTCTTTGCGGAGCCGATCAAATATACCTTAATAATTACATGTACAGAATATTGTTATCAAAAATTTTCACACCGATCTCTAACTACTGGGAAAGAAACAAACAGAAACTTATGTCAGTGGTAGCTTTTTTCCGAAATATATTTTAAACTGTCAGACGTTATTTCATTGTTTTTGAACCAATAATACATAAAATAATAGTAATTCACATGCCATTAATTATTTTACTTAAGCCTTAGCTCAGTACCAACTGAAGCTATCTTTATTTCACACTTATTTAAACAAGACCTATTCCGAGTTAGACGCATGTTCTTTTTTTCTAAATTATCTATTCCTCTGCCACACAACACTCCTCTAGTAACATTCTACATTTAGTCTTGCGAAAGGCTGGAGGGAAGAATACTGAGGTATTTACTTTTTGGGCCGTCTTACTTCGGTCGTAAGAATTCATCTTGGATGCGGCATTGTTATCCTGGCTTACAGTTCGACAAAATGGAAAGGTCATCAGACGTCGCTTTCTTCTATGAACAGGAGGAACGAGAACAACGTTCGCAGAAGTATTTTAATCTCTAAAAGGAGGAAGAGTAGCTGCAGCAGATTTTTCTACGCCATTTTAGCTGCTGCAGGTGCACGCGAAAAATATGCGACGAGAATGGTAACAGGAAGGCGGCAATTAGTATGAACCGTTACAGCGTAATCCTTTTGCAAGAGACGTTGCGAAGGGAAATTGGCTGGCTGTTCCATTCTAACTAATTCCGTAAGATTCCCTATGAAACACTGAAAAAAAAAAATCCTTCAGGATACTGTTAACTCACATTTGTGTTGCTTAAATTTAGGAAACAAAATCAAACACGACAATGGCAAAGTGCTTCAGGGCGAATTTTACTGTGGGTCTTTACGTCAAGCAAAGGGAAGAGCTTGTTAGAATTCGACGATAGTTTCCGCCTCTGACGTCGTTACAACTGATAATGAGATAACTGTCGTGCGCCAGATAGTTAATTCGAATCCCGGCTTTGAATGAAACTGAATCGTCGGAATTTGGCTCGTCAGGAGGATTGAATCTGCTGCGCATAAACTTCTCATAACCAGATTGTACGGTAGTTTTTATGTTAGTCTAAACGTTACTCCTATTTCTGATGCAATGGGGCAGTACGGCACTAACTGCGGTAATCGTATAATTACACGGGAAAAATATCTGTGAGGCACCCTCTTCATTTCCTTTTCACTGTGCTCATAGACATAGCAAAAACACCATATTCTAAATGAACTTTTCACAGTCAGAAGCGTTGAAATTTACACTTCATAAATAAGAGCAGCCGTCTAAACAAAAGAGAAGGACTAATGCAAAATTTTACGAACTAGGAAATCGTTTCTTATGGACGACTGCAACTAATTGTTCTCGGCATGACATAAAAAAAGAGTTTATTATGAGCCACAAGCCCTGACCTTACGTACGCACTGAATATACGAATGAATTGTTATCTTTAGGATTTTTTTTCAAATTTTAGAATATTTTATTGTGTATTTCTTTAAAAACTATCACACACGTCAAATGACCAATCAGAAGGAAGCTCAAAAATATTTTATGATGTGTTGGCAAATGTGCCCTTGTAGATAGAGGAGGCCGAAATGCACGCTATCTAACGCAGACGGGCGTGAATTCTGGAACAGGATAAGTAGTGAATGTTAATAAGAAAAGTATGCAGCTCCTCGAATACTTAACTTTTATTCCTTGTGTGAATACAGCATTCTTGATGAGACATTTCATACGATAACTATCAAACTATGTAAGGCTAATGGCGCCTTGCGAGGTCGTAGCCATGGACTTAGCTGAAGGCTATTCTAACTGTCTCTCGGCAAATGAGAGAAGGCTTCGTCAGTGTAGTCGCTAGCAAAGTCGTCGTACAACTGGGGCGAGTGCTATTCCGTATCTCGAGACCTGCCTTGTGGTGGCGCTCGGTCTGCGATCTCACAGTGGCGACACGCGGGTCCGACATGTACTAAATGGACCGCGGCCGATTTAAACTACCACCTAGCAAGTGTGGTGTCTGGCGGTGACACCACATTTTATACACCTCAGTTAGTTTTTGATTATAACGTAAGTAGAGATTAATGCACTACTTTGAGCTGTGTGGTCCACAATCTGTATTTATCTCTTTCACCACTATCCTATTTACTGGTTCTGAGCACTATGGGACTTAACAGCTGAGGTCATCAGTCACCTAGAACTTAGAACTACTTAAACCTAACTAACTTAAGGACATCACACACATCCATGCCCGAGGCAGAATTCGAACCTGCGACCGTAGCGGTCGCGCGGTTCCAGACTTTAGCGCCTAGAACCGCTCGGCCACCCGGCCGGCTCCTATTTACTCATTATATTAATTTGTTATTTGTGTCTATGCGTAGCAGTAAGTTACGTGTAAATAGTTACTCTTGTATTCTATTTCCGTCATTGTATTCTGGATCCCTGATCATCAGTGTTGAGCGACTATCTAAAGAAACTCAACTATTTGCTATAAATCTCAATAACTGTACTTTAGTTGCGTGAAACAGACATCCAGGCTCATCTTTTGACTGCAGATACGTATGTACATTTTTAAATTGCTTGACTCCTTTCGTTTCACACAGCATAAGCAATAATTTTCAAGTATGTAGAATTTTGTGCTACTAAGACCTGTTGTTTGAAGGAGCAGATTACTCACGAAACTATTTGAATGGAACCGAATATTTCAAATTTAAATGTACGGGTGGATAAGATCTTGTTAATAGGTCGTAAGATGTACATCAACTTAGCGTTTTCCACACACAAAATCAATAAAAAAACAGAACGATGGCACACGGTGCGCAGTATTTAGTAATCACGATCGGTTTTTTGTTTTACAGAGGTCAAAATTTCAGACAGACTGGCGTATGTTAAAATAAGTAACTAATAAACCAAGAGACTAAAAACTGACGGCTGTGGCTAACCAAGAGGACGTATGATAATACACGGACACAGAAGAAGCACGGAAGAAAAGCCGCATCAAAAGTAACCTGGGAGCAAGCTTCAGACAGCTGCGAGGCCCTCCCGAACGTCGTTTTCCGTGGGACCCATACATCACCCTAGACGAAAGTTAGGACGGTTCCTTCGAGCGGCCATGGCCAATCCCTCCCTCTGTCCCAAGCTAATTACGCTAGTGCTTCGCTCCTGATGACTTCCAAGTCGAAGGGACGTTAAACGCCACCCCCTCCTCCGCCTTCTAGCTTCCGTATCCCCGAAATCAATATGGCCCGATCGGGTCTTTAATCTGGCTTGTCCCGGTTACGGGTTGAGCATTATAGAGTTGCGCTGCTCCAGCCTCACGACGCTCTTGACAAATGAGAGCATTACACACGCAGTTAGGGTCTTAAATAAGAAGACGACGTTATTTGCTTGTCGACAAACTTGTTAGCAATATTATTAGCATTAATTTTAGTGAGCAGTCGGGTAGCTCTCAGCTGACGCGAAATAATGTACTATTTCAGAACCTTGACGAGGACGTCAGAAAACCGTAGACAAGAGGAAATTACAACCAATCAATCATTATTTTTGCGGCGGCTTTATGTGTCTAAATCCGATATACTAGTGACTACGAGAACTGCGTGTATGCGAATATTAGCATTTTGAAGCACTAGATACGCAGGAATAACAGATCATTTGAAAAAAAAAACATGACTAAACATTAACAACGAACTATGAGTGATAACAGTTACATGAATTTTACAGTAAACACAATAAACTGAACAGAAATTATGTGATGTCTGAGTTATAAAAAAAAAATAATAATAATTTCATCAATACTTGAAGGTAATTCTGTTAACAATCTTTATTCTATGGCTTTCTTTTACTCTATTATGAAAATATTCTTTGCTGTTTTATTCCATTCAAACGTGGATTTGAAAGGAATGGATTTGAAATATGCGTCAAGGCATCTTTACTTAGGTCTTCACCGAGCGAGGTGGCGCAGTGGTTAGCACACTGGACTCGCATTCGGGAGGACGACGGTTCAATCCCGTCTACAGCCGTCCTGATTTAGGTTTTCCGTGATTTCCCTAAATCGTTTCAGGCAACTGCCGGGATGGTTCCTTTGAAAGGGCACGGCCGATTTCCTTCCCCATCCTTCCCTAACCCGAGCTTGCGCTCCGTCTCTAATGACCTCGTTGTCGACGGGACGTTAAACACCACTAACCTAACCTAACTTAGGTCTTCAGTGGTTTCCCTACATTGATTAAGCTGAACTCCGCGATAGATCGCCCAAGTTGGTGTTCCGTCTGTAATACTATCATCGTTGACGGTACATTAAGCAATAATGTTTCTTCTTTCTTTCTTATTCCGATCATTATGGTTCGACAGTGACCACCCTCCATTTATTCCCGCAGTCCAACAACTTTCCCTCTGCCGTTTATTGGATTATTATTTTTTCTTACGAGTCGATCTCACAATGAAACCACTGTTTATCACTTTATAATTCAATATTCCGTATCAGATTTTGCAGACAGACTTGACTATTCGTTGACGACTGATCAGAGGAATCTCTCACACCTGTGTTTTTGGGAATTTGTTACTGCAGTTTGTAAAATTTGTGAATTTGAGATAAGTTCCTAAGGGACCAAACTGCAGAGGTCATCGGTCCCTACGCTTACGCACTACTTAATCTAACTTACGCTAAGGACAACACACACACCCATGCCCGAGGGAGGACTCGAACCTCCGACGGGGGGAGCCGCGCGAACCGTGGTAAGACGGCCAGACCTCACGGCTACCATGTGCGGCGTTGCAGTTTGTGATATTACATAATGTGGCTACTGTGATCAGAAATTATGAATGTTTGTTTGTAACACTGGTAATCATTACTGGATTAATTCCACTTAGCCGTGCGGGATAAGCCGAGCGGTCTTAGGCGCTGCAGTCATGGACTGTGCGGCTGGTCCCGGCGGAGGTACGAGTCCTCCCTCGGGCATGGGTGTGTGTGTTTGTCCTTAGGATGATTTAGGTTAAGTAGTGTGTAAGCTTATGGGCTGATGACCTGAGCAGTTAAGTCCCAGCCGGCTTCGGTGGCCGTGCGGTTCTAGGCGCTTCAGTCCGGAACCGCGGGACTGCTACGGTCGCAGGTTCGAATCCTGCCTCGGGCATGGATGTGTGTGATGTCCTTAGGTTGGTTAGGTTTAAGTAGTTCTAAGTTCTAGGGGACTTATGACCTAAGATGTTGAGTCCCATAGTGCTCAGAGCCATTTGAACCATTAGTTAAGTTCCATAAGATTTCACACACATTGAACAATTCCACTTACTTTGATGGTTCCTTCACTGAGGTGAAGTTTTCCCACAGACGGATTGTAGTGAGATGGAATATATTCAAGTATAAAGAACGTTCTTAGCAGATAATTTATAGGAAAGCGATCACCAGTTACGTCTCACAATGCATTACCTCCAAAATAACATAGCTGTAAAAGGTAACAGATTGGTTACTTACATTCAGAACTGCACTGATGAGCGAAAACATTATGACTACCTACTTAAAAGCGTGGTACTCTTCTGGAACGCAATTCAGCAGTGATTCTGCGTGCCATGGATACGACAAGTAATGCATACGTTTCCAGAGGTTTGTGGCACCAGATGCCTACACAGGTCACACTCTTCCCGTAATTTACGGGTGGTTTGTTTGTAGCCGGGAGCTGGCGCACGATAGCGTCCCAGTTGGGTTTCAGCAGTTTCAGATTTGCCGAATTTGATAGTCAAGACATCAACGTGAGTTCACTATCATCTTTCTCAAACCACTGCAGCACAATTCTGGTCTTGTGATACGGACAGTTATCTTGCTGGAAGATGCAGTCACTGATGAGTATGACATCAAGCTTAAGGGGCTTACAGGTAATCCCTAATAATGTTCATGTCGTCCACAGCTGTCACGGTGCCTTCAGTTACTACCGCAGGTCCCATGGAAGCCCAGGTTAATGTCACCCATAACGTAATATTGCTCCCACCAGCCTCAGCCCCTTGCAAGCTGCATGTTTCGAACAGCCGTTTGCCTGGATGACATTCACAACCATCGACCAGGTTCAACAATAAATGGGATTTATCTGACTAATCGACATGATTCCATTGATCCACGGTCAAATCTAAATCTACATCTACATCTACATTTATACTCCGCAAGCCACCCAACGGTGTGTGACGGAGGGCACTTTACGTGCCACGGTCATTACCTCCCTTTTCTGTTCCAGTCGCGTATGGTTCGCGGGAAGAACGACTGTCTGAAAGCCTCCGTACGCGCTCGAATCTCTCTAATTTTACATTCGTGATCTCCTCGGGAGGTGTAAGTAAGGGGAAACAATATATTAGATACCTCATCTAGAAACGCACCCTCTCGAAACCTGGACAACAAGCTACACCGCGATGCAGAGCGACTCTCTTGCAGAGTCTGCCACTTGAGTTTGCTAAACATCTCCGTAACGCTATCACGGTTACCAAAGAACCCTGTGACGAAACGCGCCGCTCTTCTTTGAATCTTCTCTATCTCCTCCGTCAACCCGATCTGGTACGGATCCCACACTGATGAGCAATACTCAAGTATAGGTCGAAAGAGTGTTTTGTAAGCCACCTCGTTTGTTGATGGACTACATTTTCTAAGGACGCTCTCAATGAATCTCAACCTGGCACCCGCTTTACCAACAATTAATCTGTAGACGTCTCCCCATTGATAACAACATGCTGTGTTCTGTTTGCTAAAAACTCTTCAATCCAGACACACAGCTGGTCTGATATTCCGTAGGCTCTTACTTTATTTATCTGGCGACAGTGCGGAACTGTATCGAACGCCTTCCGGAAGTCAAGGAAAATAGCATCTACCTGGGAGCCTGTATCTAATATTTTCTGGGTCTCATGAATAAATAAAGCGAGTTGGGTCTCACACGATCGCTGTTTCCGAAATCCATGTTGATTCCTACAGAGTAGATTCTGGGTTTCCAAAAACGACATGATACGCGAGCAAAAAACATGTTCTAAAATTCTACAACAGATCGACGTCAGAGATATAGGTCTATAGTTTTGCGCATCTGCTCGACGACCCTTCTTGAAGACTGGGACTACCTGTGCTCTTTTCCAATCATTTGGAACCTTCCGTTCCTCTAGAGACTTGCGGTACACGGCTGTTAGAAGGGGGGCAAGTTCTTTCGCGTACTCTGTGTAGAATCGAATTGGTATCCCGTCAGGTCCAGTGGACTTTCCTCTGTTGAGTGATTCCAGTTGCTTTTCTATTCCTTGGACAAGTATTTCGATGTCAGCCATTTTTTCGTTTGTGCGAGGATTTAGAGAAGGAATTGCAGAGCGGTCTTCCTCTGTGAAACAGCTTTGGAAAAAGGTGTTTAGTATTTCAGCTTTACGCGTGTCATCCTCTGTTTCAATGCCATCATCATCCCGGAGTGTCTGGATATGCTGTTTCGAGCCACTTACTGATTTAACGTAAGACCAGAACTTTTCAGGATTTTCTGTCAAGTCGGTACATAGAATTTTACTTTCGAATTCACTGAACGCTTAACGCATAGCCCTCCTTACGCTAACTTTGACATCGTTTAGCTTCTGTTTGTCTGAGAGGTTTTGACTGCGTTTACACTTGGAGTGAAGCTCTCTTTGCTTTCGCAGTAGTTTCCTAACTTTGTTGTTGAACCACGGCGGGTTTTTCCCGTCCCTCACAGTTTTACTCGGCACGTACCTGTCTAAAACGCATTTTACGATTGCCTTGAACTTTTTCCATAAACACTCAACATTGTCAGTGT
Source organism: Schistocerca serialis cubense (assembly GCF_023864345.2). Classification (NCBI taxonomy): domain Eukaryota; kingdom Metazoa; phylum Arthropoda; class Insecta; order Orthoptera; family Acrididae; genus Schistocerca; species Schistocerca serialis. The sequence goes on along the minus strand of NC_064640.1, from coordinate 860,521,749 downwards.
CGGAACAGAAATTTTCGTTTTGATCTGTTAGGTAGTCTGAAATCTGCCTTCTATTGCTCATGATTCCATGCCCATTGTAATCGTAATTTATGGTGTTGTTGGGTCAACATGGGAGCACGTAGGACTCCTTTTCTGTGGAACACCATGTTCAACACTGGGTGCTGAACGGTGCTTTGCCTGTGGCAGCACCGTACTCTGTCACCTACCCTGCTTTAGAGACCGGGCAAGCCTCCGATTCCTATGTTCTGTGATGATCTATGGACGCCGACTACTCACGGTTCCAGCATTCTTTAACGACTTTCCGTAGATCCTCACGAACTAGCACGCGAACAACCGACCAGCTTCCCGATATGCTCTCTCCCAGGCACTCGACCACAACAATTTGGCTTTTGTCAAAGTCGCTTCAGTCGGTCGTTTCCGCATTTGCGCCACTTATCGTCAGTAGAATGATTCCCCATTCGTCTCTGCTCCGCTCATATACTTCTCTTAACGCGTTACAGCTTGCACTGTACGTGCCTGAGTATTGTCCTGCAAAATGATGGTCAGGTCCTGCAGAAAGTGTCATCACTTCTGTCTCTATGCCGCTCGGTTTTGGAACACAACTTAGGATCAGCTTGGAGGTAGAAGTGTTGACACATTCTGCAGGACCTGATCATCATTTTGCAGGAGGCCGCGTGGGATTAGCCGAGCGGTCTAAGGCGCTGCAGTCATGGTCTGTGCGGCTGGTCCTGGCGAAGGTTCGAGTCCTCCCTTGGGCATGGGTATGTGTTTTTGTCCTCAGGATAATTTAGTGTGTAAGCTTAGGGACTGATGACCTTAGCAGTTAAGTCCCATAAGATTTCCACACACTTTTTTTTTTTGCAGGACAATGCTCAAGCAAGTACAGTGCAAGCTGTTACTGATTTGTTTGACTGATGGGGCTGCTCTGTGCTATACCACCTACTGCACTCCCCTGACTTAAACCCTCGTGAGTTCAACTCCATTTCTAAACTGAAGAAAACACTTCACGGCATTCGCTTCAGAACTGCTACGAACTCGTCGGACAATAGGCCGCTCCGCTCGAACTGTCAACACAACTGTTATCCTACGACTTCCCCATCGCTGGCAACGGGTTATACACTATGCTGGTGACTACTTTGAGGGTGAGTAAAACTTTGAAACACGTATCTGTTTTGTACGAGCTGTAAATAAATAGTTGCCACTATTAAAGTTCCAACCCTCGTACAAAGGCTGCTGGAACACCTGGAGTACCAGTGTTCGGCTTGAATCAGTTGACGTCTTTGATAAGAAAATGTAAGACGACGCTCATAAATACAAAAAAAGAGATCGTTGATGTCATATGATGGTAGTGCAAATATTTTATAAGATTCATGACGACGGTCTGTGACCTAAACTGTCTATACAGGGTGAAGAAAAACTGTGTCACGAAGTTTCAACCTGGATAATTGCTGCCTGTAGGAACCAAACTTACTAATGTTGTGTAGATTTTTAAACATTTTTCTCCACCCTGTACAATGAAGAAATTTTTATTAGCAGCTCTTGGTGGTAAAAAAAAAAAAAACTGAAACCCCCAAAAGGCGAGGAGTAAATCAAGTGAAACTTCACGGATTGACAAGACATGCTATTTTATTTCAGTGGTCACAAAATCGAATAACAATTACAGAGAACTTGGCAGGATGAGCCAGTTATCAGTATAACGATGCACACGACCTCTGTCCTGGATGCATGCACTCATTCGGATGGGTAGAGTGTCATAAAGCCGGCCGGCTGCTGGTGGCCGAGCGGTTCTGGCGCTACAGTCTGGAACCGCGCGACCGCTACGGTCGCCGGTTCGAATCCTGCCTCGGGTATGGATGTGTGTGTTGTCCTTAGGTTAGTTAGGTTTAAGTAGTTCTAAGTTCTAGGGGACTTATGACCTCAGCAGTTGAGTCCCATAGTGCTCAGAGCCATTTGAACCATTTTTTTTCATAAAGCCGTTGAATACTCTTCTGAGTCAAGTTGCCCCACAATTGTTGTAACTGGTCCTTGATATGCTGGATACTGGACACTGGGACTGAGTTTACGTCCGACATGATCCCACACACATTTTACTGGGACAAATGTAACCACAGAAATACCCCAACACCACGCCGACAGTTCATAGGCACACATTTCATTTGCAGAGAAGCAGTGTCCTGTTGAAAAATGGCATTATACAGTACTGTCACGTGACAGGTAACCCATGATGACTCAGGATGTCCGGGAAGTACTGTACTGCAGGAGTTCCTCGGTCAGGCCAGCCGGGTTGGCCGAGCGGTTCTAGGCGCTACAGTCTGGAACCGCGCGACCACTACGGTCGCAGGTTCGAATCCTGCCTCGAGCATGGGTGTGTGTGATGTCCTTAGGTTAGTTAGGTTTAAGTAGTTCTAAGTTCTAGGGGACTGATGACCTCAGAAGTTAAGTCCCATAATGCTCAGAGCCATTTGAATCAACCAGTTCCTCGGTCAGTGCCAGCCGTGACAAATGGCCCCCATGCCTTGATGCCAGGAATACCACCGCTGTGACCCTCCAAAACATTGGAAGAATGGGACCTCTTCTCAGGTCGCCACCATGCTCACCAGGATAGTGGAGAACCGTGATTCATGGCTGAGCACATTACGACGCCATTCGTAAGCAGTCCATTAATTGTTCTCGGTTAGCAAGAGCAAAATGTGAAGTGGTTAACGTGCCTGGTGCACAATACGGTGATCCTCCTTTGTGGCGGTCAGACGCGTTCAACCAGAACCTTAACGACTAGTATGCTTGCCCTCGCATTCCCATGCCGTCCAACACCGGGCCATTGCCACATCATCATTCTCCAAAAACCTGGGTGTCTGCACGATTCGACCAGCCGGCCAAATGGAGACTCACAATGGGGCCACTTTCAAACTGTCAGATGCTGCTAATGCTGTCTGACAATACTAAGCGGCATTTTCGTGTACACCACCGTGATCGCGCGATGTCTGATAACCGTCACGTTCCTTATATGAGGGGGTACAAAAAAAAATTCTGAATAATTTTTCAAATTGTTTATAAAACAACCTTATCTCCTTCAAAATACTCTCCATTACAACTAATACATTTGTCCCACTGGCGCATCTATTGTTCGAAACATTTTTTGTAGTCATCTTTAAAAATGGCTGACAGCTCCTACCTCGTTTTTCCTTCACTTCTTCGATGTTGTCAAATCACATGTGGAAATAAGAAAAAGTTGCACATAGCCTAGTCAGGCAAATAAAGTGCGTGGGGCAGCGGAACCATGACATTTTTAGCCAAAAATTGTCTAACAGATGGCTGTGTGTGCAGGTGCATTGCCGTGGTGGAAGAACCAGTCTCCTGTAAGTCCAAATAGGGTCATTTTGAGGAACACTGTTGCGTTATCTTCTTAAAACTGATTTGACTGTCTGACCTGGGCAGCAAACTCAAAATGATTCGAGCAGTTGATGGACGCCCAGAACGTGGTTTGTCATCAATCGACCTGTTGCCATTTTCAAATCGAGCAAACCACTCGTACACTTGAGTTTTTTCCCCATAACGTCATCTTGGTAAGCTGTTTTCAACATTAAAACAGCTTCAGCAGCATTTTTACTCTTAGAAGACAAAATTTCTCAGCTGCACGTTGTTCACTTAATCATGCCAGCATAAAAAACGAAACAAGAACAGAACAGTGAAAGCAAAAACAATCAGTGCAGATGAAAAGAAGCAGCTAGGTCGTCAACACAGGCGGCACTACCCTGGCAATGGGTTGCCCTATACACGCCTAGTGGCAGAAATGCGTACTACACAAGCTCCGCACACAGCAATCTTACTCCGATTCTCTTGTGTACAACCTCGTATATGCTATCACGTCTGGTAATAATACTAAATACCAGCAGCACTAATGCAATCTGGTGGCTGTTTTTCCTTTTACAGGTAATTGCAACTCTAATCGTCTATTTATCCGCCGATAGTGTGTACGTCTAGGAAGTTACACTGAAATTCTATCATGTCTTCTGGGTACTTTACTTTTTTTGTCATGCAACTATCGGGGCACCACCTTCTTAAAATACAAAGGAACGTGATATTTTTTAATTACACATCATTAGTCGCAGGGAATCAACAACCATGGAGTGTCTAGAGCAATTTAACATGGAACGATCACACAAATGTTGCTTGGGAATAGATGCCAGACTGATTTGTTGGAATAATACCAAAGAAGTGTAGCACATACATGAAGAGGATTAGTTTAATCACATGCCTTCGAAGAGAGAGAGAGAGAGAGAGAGAGAGAGGAGAGAGAGAGAGAGAGAGAGAAGGCTGAAAGATTTACATTGTTTCAAGAAGAACTACTGGTATCACCCGTCACTTAATAGGTATGAAAGTGAAATTCGAGTAATTCAGGTTTATGCACATCAAGGACGAATGGAAATAATATTGTACTGGTTCAGGATGTGGCCTTCACCACATACCATATGGTGGCTTCCAACGTGCAAATATAGATATAGATAATTTTGCTGATCAAAATTCAGACTGGATTACTCGAAATAGAAATAAACAACAATTCAAGAAAATTAAGACTTGCAATCACAGGTGCGTATGGCAACAGTTTTTGTAGGATTAGGCTCATAAACCTTAAATGCTCTTGCTAGAGAAAACTACATCCGCTATTAAGTAAAAACAAAGAGTTTCACGTCCGTCAATCCCGGTTTCGTCAAGCACTAACTCAGCTGAACAAGTATGGAAAAACACACCATTATTGTCTCTTTGCAGGAACCATTAAGCCGTTTGCCAAAAGTAATTAAATGATAGCACTTCATCGCAACGGCTACCGTTGAATGAATTAAAACTTCCATTTATTTCGTTTCGATTTCGGTACTGCACGGTTTCAAACATTTTAGAGCAGATGCTGCATCACTAGTCTTCTAGACACATCATGTATTCAGTTCTGAAGTCTGATAATGTGGCCACCCAGCTACAGAAGGTGTCCCAGGAGGAATGCCCAATATTCGTGGATGTAACAGGAACGATCATTCGAAGCAAAAAATCTAGGTAACTTGGGCTTTAAAATGCATATCTTACGAGCTATGAACAATTATTCGGCAGAACAGATGTGTTTCACAGTAGCGAAAATGAACAAGTGTTCTTAGCTCTTAAGTTATGCATTTTAGAGCCCATGTCTACTACACATTTTTGCTTCGAACGATCGTCCTTGTCATATCCCGGTACATTGACCATTCCTCCCTTGACACCCTATATTGAGTTTATACCACTGTTTGATATGACCAGTTCTTGGATACTGCCATAAGGTTGCCCATTTTGATGGGTAATAGCACACATACAGTTCGAAACTCGCTTCACATACAAAACTGTACAGTGTTGTTGTTGTGGTCTTCAGTCCTGAGACTGGTTTGATGCAGCTCTCCACGCTACTCTATCCTGTGCAAGCTTCTTCATCTCCCAGTACTTACTGCAACCTACATACTTCTGAATCTGCTTAGTGTATTCATCTCTTGGTCTCCCTCTACGATTTTTACCCTCCACGCTGCCCTCCAATGCTAAATTTGTGATCCCTTGATGCCTCAGAACATGTCCTACCAACCGTCTTCTTATCAAGTTGTACCACAAACTCCTCTTCTTCCCAATTCTATTCAATACCTCCTCATTAGTTAAGTGATCTACCCATCTAATATTAAGCATTCTTCTGTAGCACCACATTTCGAAAGCTTCTATTCTCTTCTTGTCCAAACTATTTATCGTCCATGTTTCACTTCCATACATGGCTATACTCCATACAAATACTTTCAGAAACGACTTCCTGACACTTAAATCTATAACCGATGTTAACAAATTTCTCTCCTTCAGAAACGCTTTCCTTGCCATTGCCAGTCTACATTTTATATCCTCTCTACTTCGACCATCATCAGTTATTTTGCTCCCCAATTAGCAAAACTCCTTTAAGTGTCTCATTTCCTAATCTACTTCCCTCAGCATCACCCCACTTAATTCGACTACATTCCATTATCCTCGTTTTGCTTTTGTTGATGTTCATCTTATATCCTTATATTACTGTACAGTAATGGAAATAAAATAAAGGTAAACTTTAATACATCCAGTGGCAGGCAGCGTGCATTAAGACTATTTGTGGTGGCCGTAGACCCTGTTGAAAGGAAAATGCTGAGAACTTCGGGAAAACGTTGATGTGGATTGCCAGATGTTTATTTTGTCCCCCAGTCTGAAGGAAGTAAGATGAAGGCTTAACATCCCTTGGATAACGAGGTCATTAGAAACGGTCAAAATTTTAATCAGGTTTGCCAGTCACTGCTCATCGTTGATTGGCATATAGCTAGTGATAACAATAGCAACTGACATCTGAATTGAATCAATCGTGTGCATACAGAATTTCTTTTAGTTGATAATGAACAATGTGTGTGAATGGAGCAACTACACGTTCCTCCACGAATCCTCAAGTATCAAATGTGTCCGGTACGCTGAACACCGAAACTGAAAGTGTATAAAGCCGTAGTTATCAAGACTTGTCACGACACGCAACATAAATGTCGAGCTCAGTTGGAACGGGATTTCTGAATTATAATGTAAACACGCTTATCACACGAGCCGTTTCCTGAACCGATTACAAGTAGAACCCACTCCGAAAGGAGATAAAATCCAACAGACAGTTAGTTAAAGATAAATTGTCCTGGGTAGGGTGGTGAGCTAAAATCTCTTCTTGGTCATTGTGATTAAGTTTTTCTGTGGTTCTCGTGATACGATAACTGCTCTTTAAATAAGACTGCGTCCGATTATCTTTGTAGCGCTCGTCCTCTGCAAGCTTTGATAAAAGTTTCTAATGATGTCTACGAGCTGATGTACTCAAGTCTTTCTTCCATCCTTACTCGAGGAAACACTCTTCTTGACGAATGGACGTTTGAAAATTTGGTAATTGAAGTACGAAGAAAACGTTTATTCCTCATTAGAAAGGAAAGCTAATGCTTAATGTATCGCTGAGGTGGAGGTAATTAGATAGGAAGCGGTTGGCCAGTTCTCGTTTTTAAGGCACTATCCCAGCATACACCTTCAATGATATACAGAATCCATTGAAAATATAAATCGACAGGGTGTTTCCTTAAGAGTGTGCAAAAATGTGAAAGGACAGAGAGAATGCTCCACTGAACTGTTTGAGGTAGGGACCTTGTGGTCGGAGAATCCAGTTTAATGAGATATGGAAGTAAACTTGTCGATCGTTTTGTCTAGGAGTACTGTTCTCCAGCTAAAAAGTGTACAAGTTCACATGTGCAGTGCTGTTTACTTGCATCTACTTTCTTTATTTCCTTCAAGTAAACAAGGTGGTGGTGGTGGTGGTTAGGCTTACACAGTACTTAATATAACTTGAACTAACTTACGCTAAGGACAACACAGACACCCACGCCCGATGGAGGACTGCAACCTCCGACGGGGAAGAGCCACGCGAACCGTGGCAAGGCGCCTTAAACCGCGCGGCTACCCCGCGCGGCAAACAGGGAGGACGAGCCTGATTACTAGGAAGTCATGAGGCAGGTCTTGTTTACTTTATTTGTCCATGGGGTGGCTCCGTTGTACTTCCATTGTCCCATGACGGAACGTGCTATGAATCAACTACAAACCAATTAATTATTCAGTGCTATTCAGAGACGTGCAGTACAGTACCAAGGAGCAGTACAAGTACAGTTTCGCAGAACTCACTCATAAACACCTTATGTATGAGGAAGTACGTTGCAATGCTCTCGCCGCTGAAAAACTGTACAGGGAAAGATATCCTAACAGGCATCATCCGTCACGACGAGTGTTTATTTCTCTCGATCGGCGAACGCGCAAGAGACTGGTTCATTGGAAGGAAGAAACGAGGGACCTGGCAACAAGCCTAAAAGGATTTCGTGGTCGACTGAATATTGCGCTCCAATCCTCTTTACTTTCAACTTCAGGACTGCTTTCTTCCTCAAAGGGCAAGTTTCAAATGAGGGTAATTGTTCGTGGCACAAGCCGCACCGTACTGCAGTAGATTGTCTGCCCCCAAATTGGCCACATAACAGCACACCGTGAGTATCTGGAGTGTCATGAGTTCCAAATCAGAAACCACCTCCATGTAATGTGCGTAACCCGTGCGTTAATGTTTACTACCATCGCCCTCGGCTCATTTACCAGGAATTTGTAAATGCCGTGCCACGATGATGTGAACTGTTCTTCATACCAAATGTGGGCCGTAAAACGTTTATACTGGTCTTATACATGCGTGAATTTATGAACTCTTAATGAAAGATTGTGGTGCATGATCACGCTTTGTTATAGACAAATATATTATGAATTTATTAGACATGGTATATCTGTTTACAAAAAAAGGCAGACTGGCCGTTGGCTTTCATATCCCCAGCAGATCGCGTAGCCTCACTTCTAGATACACTGCGAAAGGATTTGCTTGAGCGTAGGACACAGGTGGACAAACTAAGGTTCAAATGGCTCTGAGCACTATGGGACTTAACATCCGAGGTCATCAGTCCCATAGAACTTAGAACTACTTAAACCTAACTAACCTAAGGACATCACACACATCCATGCCCGAGGCAGGATTCGAACCTGCGACCGTAGCGGACGCGCGGTTCCAGACTGAAGCGCCTAGAACCGCTCGGCCACCCAAGTCGGCGACAAACTAAGGATCAGGAATTATATGCTGCTACCATACCTCTAAAACCAGACATGAACATTTGTTCCACTGCTATGTATGTGACCGCCTGTCAATGAGGTCGACTGTCTCCGGAAATCAGAATTTAGCGATTTCATCCAGAGATGCTGACGCATCTGTAGGAACGTACTGCGTAGACACTGATAGCCTTGTCTGGATAAATCTGCCACATGCTCTAAAGAATGCCTTTAAGTGTGAATGGAAAGTAAAAACTGAGAATATCGATGCAAAATCTTAGGAACTAATAAACTTTATTTTCTTTATAGCTCTGGAACAAATTTAAGTTATTTTGACATTTAACTTCTTGGGAATGTCATTTATACGATTTTTTATATATCACTAACAAGTGCGTAAGACGAGAATTGGTATGAGCGAGTAAGACAGTCAGTCTCTGACAACTGCTTTTGTCGCTGTCTTATCGCTACTCCTTAACTAGACTTTGCAGATATCTCTGGGGAGAACTGGGAAGATGGCAGACGTGGAACCGGAATGTAGGTGTTGGTTAACAGTAGCGTGGTAAGGTCGTTAGTTCTAGATATAGCCAGAGCTCTGCAAACGTTAAAATTTATTAAATGCAAATGGCAGCGGGAATTTCAATTAGCAACAATTCAGTCGTCAGTCAGATGCTGCCTTGCCTAAGGTTGCCTGGCTATATATGAATTACATTCTCTGTGTAGTTTTTTTGTGCAGTGTTCTCACCAGCGAGGAACTTTTGTTGCAGACGAGGCCGTTTGAACAGCATAAAGACGCTAGAGAGATTAAGTTATTTTGTAGAACGTTTGAAATGGCTCTGAGCACTATGGGACTTAACTTCTGAGGTCATCAGTCCCCTAGACTTAGAACAACTTAAACCTAACTACCTAAGGACATCACACACATCCATGCCCTAGGCAGGATTCGAACCTGCGACCGTATCGCTCGCTCGGTTCCAGACTGTAGCGCCTAGAACCGCTCGGCCACCCGGCCGGCAGAACGTTTGAAAAGGTCTCCGATTACCGATAAGCACTATAACCAGCCTGCGACTTCAGACGGATTATTGTGATCCTACACTATACCTATTTTCGGTCAGGCTAGTACGTTTTTATCACTACCTAAAGTCAATGAATTATTTATGTTAATTCTTATTCAGCATTGTAATGATGTCAAGCAATCATGGAATACGTTCCTATATTAATGAAATAATAATGTGCCGTACTGGTTACTGAGTCTTTGCATCTGCCTGGGAAGGACCTAACTAAAAGGATATGTTACATAAGCAACTAAATACTCTTAATTTAGAATCTTTACTGTCCTATTTATTATCTGCTTATAGCCTCATGAGTCCTAAGTTTTCCGGTGATTTAACGAGCAGTACAGTTCCTTTTTTTATTTATCTTCTTAAGAGCCATCTCCGATGATTACCTTATAAATCCGCACCGTAAGAAATCTACGTACCCATTCGTGGTGGTCGATCTACTTGCAAATGACAAGAAACAACTATAGAAGCTATTATATCAATCTTTAATTTGAAAGCCCTCTTTTTCTCTGCATCATCATGCTTTGATTTTATTCTGAGGGTTAGGTATCCTATTAGGATACCTTACGAGGGTAGACTATTTAGTAACATTTCTCGGGGCATTACAGTGGAGTTTTTCATGATTTTCACAAATAGGATCTTGGTCGTTGTGTAATTTTTTATACATGTTCCATTTCCTACTGCAGGATATGCAGAGTCATTTTGTATTCCATACTCTCTTTTATTCTGTTTTGTGAATTCTACTGGAAACGAAATATCAAAATGTAAAATACACTGGTGTCCAAAGTTAAAGCAACAAACTGAAACTTTACAAGGCTGCGTTTATTTTGTCACAAAACAGAATAATCAGGTGATAGTAAAGTAGAAACAAATATAAAGAATACAGAACGTAAACAACTGCAACATACATAGCGGTAGACAAAAATGTTGTTCTTTCTTTTCAGCTTAACGGATTTACAAATACATTCCGACAACTGGTTAATACGCTGAGTATGTGGTGTGACCACCTCTGGCAACAATACAGCTCTGACAATCGATTGCGCATGCTGTGAATGGTATCATAAATCTCATGTTGAGGCAATAATACCCATTCTTCCTATAGCGCTGCTCGCGAGTCTTTGAGAGTGGTTGGTGGATGCTAATGTAATGCAACCCGTGTCCCTAGTGCATCCCAGACGTGCTCTATGGGGCTGAAATCTGGAGAGCGAGCAGGCCTTGCCAAGCGTACAACATCTTCCGTTTCCAAGAAAACATCGACCACGCGTGCTCTATGAGGTCGAGCACTATCTCCAGCAATACGAAGTCCAGGCCCACAGCACCTCGCAACAACTACACACAAGGTCCCAAGATCTCGTCACGATAGCTGACAGCAGTTAAACCTTGCCGATTTAACAGTACAATTTCATGAAAAAGTGTTCGAGTAGTCAACATAATCTCTGTCCACACAATTAGGGATCATCCTCGATATCAGTCTCTTTCCACAATGTTTGGGTCCCGAAACGTTTCCACGTTCCCTCCAGATGCGAATCCGTCGATAATCACTGTTGAGACCAAAAGAACATTGGCTCACGGTTCGACTGTCCAGGTGGCATGTTAACGACTCGACACTAGACGTCCCCTTCTGTGAAGACGATTCAGAGGTACAAATAAACAGCTCTCCGACAACAAAGGCCACTCTGGCGAAACCTTCTGTACGCTGTCCAGCTACAACACGTCTGCTGAATGCTGCGAGGTCAGTTGCCAGTTGCCGCGCAGTACCAAGGCGCTGCGCTACCGTCGTGCCCTTAAAGGCAAATAACGGTCCACTCTTTTTGATGTCACACGTGTTAGGCCCTTTTCTGGTCTTTGGTATCCAGTTTCAGTCTCTATAAACTGTCGTCACATCTGGAAAAAACTGAACGATTCACATTAAGTCATCGGATCAAATCAGTTTGCGACTGTCCTGCTTCCATTCTTTCCATGGCCCTCCACCGTAGAAAGCCAGGTAGGCGTCTTCTCTGTTGCGATACTGCACCGTCTCTGGCTGTGTACACAGCGATTTTGGATGTGGGAATAAACAGCAAACACTATTCCGTTTTATATGTGCCCTGCTGTCATCATTGGCTTGGTTGTCCGTTTACCAGAATGCTATCTTCCATGCAGGACACTATCATACGAACATCTGTTGACGGTTTGCATGATTACATCGTGAACTATACACAGTATGGGGAAACAGTGGTTTGTTGCTTTAATTATGGACGCCAGTGTATTTTTTTATTTATTATCTCGGCTACCTAACTTTCGTGAGTTCCATGCAGGTCGACTGGAAGTTATATTCTCTGCGTGCTAATGTACGAGGTCAGTTCAATAAGTAATGCAACACATTTTTTTCTGAAACAGGGGTTGTTTTATTCAGCATTGAAATACACCAGGTTACTCCCCAATCTTTTAGCTACACAACACTATTTTTCAACGTAATCTCCATTCAATGCTACGGCCTTATGCCACCTTGAAATGAGGGCCTGTATGCCTGCACGGTACCATTCCACTGGTCGATGTCGGAGCCAACGTCGTACTGCATCAATAACTTCTTCATCATCCGCGTAGTGCCTCCCACGGATTGCGTCCTTCATTGCGCCAAACATATGGAAATCCGACGGTGCGAGATCGGGGCTGTAGGGTGCATGAGGAAGAACAGTCCACTGAAGTTTTGTGAGCTCCTCTCGGGTGCGAAGACTTGTGTGAGGTCTTGCGTTGTCATGAAGAAGGAGAAGTTCGTTCAGATTTTTGTGCCTACGAACACGCTGAAGTCGTTTCTTCAATTTCTGAAGAGTAGCACAATACACTTCAGAGTTGATCGTTTGACCATGGGGAAGGACATCGAACAGAATAATCCCTTCAGCGTCCCAGAAGACTGTAACCATGACTTTACCGGCTGAGGGTATGGCTTTAAACTTTTTCTTGGTAGGGGAGTGGGTGTGGTGCCACTCCATTGATTGCCGTTTTGTTTCAGGTTCGAAGTGATGAACCTACGTTTCATCGCCTGTAACAATCTTTGACAAGAAATTGTCACCCTCAGCCACATGACGAGCAAGCAATTCCACACAGATGGTTCTCCTTTGCTCTTTATGGTGTTCGGTTAGACAACGAGGGACCCAGCGGGAACAAACCTTTGAATATCCCAACCGATGAACAATTGTGACAGCACTACCAACAGAGATGTCAAGTTGAGCACTGAGTTGTTTGATGGTGATCCGTCGATCATCTCGAACGAGTGTGTTCGCACGCTCCGCCATTGCAGGAGTCACAGCTGTGCACGGCCGTCCCGCACGCGGGAGATCAGACAGTCTTGCTTGACCTTGCGGCGATGAGACACACGCTTTGCCCAACGACTCACCGTGCTTTTGTCCACTGCCAGATCACCGTAGACATTCTGCAAGCGCCTATGAATATCTGAGATGCCCTGGTTTTCCGCCAAAAGAAACTCGATCACTGCCCATTGTTTGCAACGCACATCCGTTACAGACGCCATTTAAACAGCTCCGTACAGCGCTGCCACCTGTCGGAAGTCAATGAAACTATACGAGACGAAGCGGGAATGTTTGAAAATATTCCACAAGAAATTTCTGGTTTTTTCAACCAAAATTACCGAGAAAAAAAATTTGTTGCATTACTTATTGAACTGCCCTCGTATTTTTGATTTGCGTCTTAATACCTTGTAGGCTAAGCTGTGATAACTCAACAGCAATCCTGTAACAGTAAATCCATTCACTAATGAAACACCAATTAAAATATTATCGATTCCTCCTTTCCAGAGAATTCAGTTTACTTCCTGCTGTAAATTTCCCAACAAGAATACAGCAGATTGTCGTAGAAAGCCAATACTGACCTCTCCCAGTCTCACAATACTTACCAGCATCATAAAAATGAAGGTCAAAGTACTTTCAGTTAGGCCCGTTTCACACTGGGACACTGGTGACGGTCGCCACTGATGGTCACCAGTAGCTGTGGTAAACACTCCTGGATTACTGGTGTCCGACACCACATTTATTGCCAACTGATTAATTAGTGAAATGGACTCTTACAGGGGTAGCAACTAAATTTCGCTAGCCCTTTATGGTCCGAAAAATAATACATTCAATTTGAAAAAAGAACATACAGCTTACCAATTTTGATTTTCTCATTCACGCTCGTCTCATTGAAGTGAGGCACAAAATTCGTTATAATATCTTGCCACGCATTCGTTTTCATCGCTTTTTTGCTATAGTGAGCGCTTTTCACATCCCAAATAGCAGGACGACTTTCGTGTTAATCAAATCTAAACTCATGGCTACAATGTGTGCAGTATAATGTACAATGAAAGTTTCGCGTCACTGTCTCAGAAATTACTGCCTGTCGGTTGGCAAACCTGCAGCTCTGTGTCTGTGATCTGTTTTCCAGTGTGAACTCTCCAATTCAAACTAATGCATGTCTGGCGGTGACTACTGTAAACACAGTGACGTTGTCCGTCACATGTGGCGAGGGTGAGTCACTACTGGGTCACAGTGACTCGGTGACGCAGAGTAGTGCCCCGGTGTGAATGCTCTACTTCAAACGAATGTGCACTACTGGCCATTAAAATTGCTACACCACGAAGATGACGTGCTACAGACGTGAAATTTAACCGACAGGAAGAAGATGCTGTGATATGCAAATGATTAGCTTTTCAGAGCATTCACACAAGCTTGGCGCCGGTGGCGACACCTACAACGGGCTGACATAAGGAAAGTTTCCAACCAATTTCTCATACACAAACAGCTGTTGACCGGCGTTGCCTGGAGAAACGTTGTTGTGATGCCTCGTGTAAGGAGGAGAAATGCGTACCATCACGATTCCGACTTTGATAAAGGTCGGATTGTAGCCTATCGCGATTGCGGTTTATCGTGTCGCGACATTGCTGCTCGCGTTGGTCGAGATCGATGACTGTTAGCAGAATATGGAATCGGTGGATTCAGGAGGGTAATACGGAACGCCAGGCTGGATCCCAACGGACTCGTATCACTAGCAGTCGAGATGACAGGCATCTTATCCGCATGGCTGTAACGGATCGTGCAGCCACGTCTCGATCTCTGAGTGAACAGACGCGGACTTTTGCAAGACAACAACCATCTGCACGAACAGTTCGACGACGTTTGCAGCAGCATGGACTATCAGCTCGGAGACCGTGGCTGCGGTTACCCTTGACGCTGCATCACAGACAGGAGCGCCTGCGATGGTGTACTCAAGCGATGAACCTGGGTGCACGAATGGCAAAACGTCATTTTTTCGGATGAAATCAGGTTCTGTTTACAGCATCATGATGGTCGCATCCGTGTTTGGCGACATCGCGGTGAACGCACTTTGGAAGCGTGTATTCGTCATTGCCATACTGGCGTATCACCCGGCGTGATGGTATGGGGTGCCATTGGTTACACGTGTCGGTCACTTCTTGTTCGCACTGACGGCACTTTGAACAGTGGACGTTAGATTTCAGATGTGTTACGACCCGTAGCTCTACCCTTCATTCGATCCCTGTGAAACGGTACATTTCAGTAGGATAATGCACGACCGCATGTTGCAGGTCCTGTACGGGCCTTTCCGGATACAGAAAATGTTCGACTGCTGCCCTGGCCAGCACATTCTCCAGATCTCTCACCAACTGAAAACGTCTGGTCAATGGTGGCCCAGCAACTGGCTCGTCACAATACGCCAGTCACTACTCTTGATGAACTGTGGTGTGTTGAAGCTGCATGGGCAGCTGTACCTGTACACGCCATCCGAGCTCAGGCGTATGCCCAGGCGTATCAAGGCCGTTATTACGGCCAGAGGTGGTGGTTCTGGGTACTGATTTCTCAGGCTCTATGCACCCAAATTGCGTGAAAATGTAATCACATGTCAGTTCTAGTATAATATATTTGTCAAATGAATACTCGTTTATCACCTGCATTTCTTCTTGGTGTAGCAATTTTAATGGCCAGTAGTGTATCTCTGTCGGTGACCGTCACCAGTGTCCCAATGTGAAGTGGGCTTAAGTTCAGAAAGATTCTGAAGTTACCATCTGGGGGATGTATAGCAATTTTCTTTTAGTAAATGCAAGCACAGTTGCAGAAGTTAAAAACGCCTGTTGACTATAGTATTTTGCACTATTTATTACTGAAAGTAATATGAACTGCTACTGTTCGCAAGGAATACCGTGAGGAGAAACGAACTAATGCGTATCCATGTTAAGGTAGTCTCACTATCTCTAATTGAAAAATGGTTTTCCCGGAAGTGTCACATACCGACGTCTTTTCCCTTACGTTCCAGTAAAGCCTATGGCGGCAGCTCTAGACTCTATAATTACGTACTGTGGTAAATAAACTGAACCTACATTTCTTTCGCAGAGGCAATTACTGTATATATAGGTCGTGCCTGAGCCCTACCTGATGATACCGTGAATTCGCTCCCGCTCAACGTGCACTACACACCAATCGTTATCGAAGCAACTTACAGCCACTCATGATAATCTCGCATCTGTTTCGGCCATGACGAATAAACAATACGACGAGCTACACGTGTAAAGGGCTATCTTCGTCATGTCACCAATAATGTGATACGCCCTACCAAGTGTTTCTCGTTCCAAGCACTATCAGCAAGGCAGTATCTCATCAGGCGACCGTGTTCAGATCGATTTATGCACGAGTGCTCTTGTACCAAGCATATTTATATACAGGCCAGTAAAAATATGTGGCGCACACCGTTTCTTGAAAGCTAGTCTTTTCTTCGTAGGCGCCATCTTGAAATATCGACGCGCGCGTCGCCGAAGTGGCGTCAAATCAAAAGACTTGCACCTGGCGAACGGTCCTACCCGACGGGAGGCCCTAGTCACACGACATTTATTTTATTTATCTTGAAATAGAGAAATTATGCTCCAGTTTTTATAACAACTTTTGGGCAATGAAACAGAAGCGTTCCGATCATGTGTCAGATTACTATGAAAGCTCTGTCCGAAAGTGATATGCCGTCACCAGAAATTAACATGTAAAGATAATATCCGATTTAACTGTTGATACTAGCCTAAGTATCACGTAGTATCCAGTTTCGTGTTTCACCCACTGTTTCTCCACGTTTAACGTTCTCAAATGAACATATTTTTAGGTTATCCAGTGATTGGTACCATTACTGTGTGTCAACAACTCCTAGACTGAGAAAGCGAGGCAGTTTTTAACCACTTGTCTCAATCAGATTCATATCTCGATGCTGCCATTCCAATTAACTTTTTCTACCACTTTCCACTATTACTACAAGTGAAAGCAGATATTGATGACAGGCAATGAAAGCCTCGTAACTCCACCTGTCTGCGAAAACATTGTAATTTCAGTGAACAGTGACCCATTATCAAAGAGAGATTTGAAAGTGTATGGATTTCTCCAATATGTCAAAAACTAGGCATCTCCTCTGTAGTTACACATGTAGCAAATTTATCACTTTATGTAATTTTTTAAGAAACCATCTTTACCTCTATTGTAGATTTAAGAAAATGGAGTTACGATTTTCCATTGCCTACCATCCATATACTCTATCTGTCGTAACGATTTCCAGACGAACTTCAATAATCTGTTTCTAAAAATGATGTTATCTGAAAGACGTTATAACAGATACAAGGGCAATAAAAAGTATTTTATATATTATAATCCTCTTCTTGTATATACAGCAGCAGATCTTTTTTTAAAAAAAAACTTATCAAATTGCATACTATTCTAGTTCATACAATAAAACTCAGCGCATAAGTGAATTAAATATATATTATTATTTTTAAATTAAACGAATGAAATACGGGAAAAACGAACTATAGCCAGTTCTCGTTTATGAGGACATTTGAACAGGATGTTCCATTAATCTGATGACCGCACGCGGGGCTGTGTTCACCTGCCATCGGGGCTGCGTAGGCGGGTCGAATGGGTTTCGCGTCTCTCTATGAATGCCTCATTACGCGCCTTTTCGCCCAGTGCCATTCGAACAGTGAAACAAACATCACGGTTGTAACAGTGAACTCTGCGGACGCAATAATGGCTACGCTGAATTATTCCATTCCACAACGAGGTTTACAGGTATTTTCAATTCGTGTATTCGTACAGAGTCAGGTCATACTGTTCAGAGATTTTTCCAGATGTTCGCATTCAGAGTCACGATGCAATTCACAAATTAGTGAACAAATTTCGTGAAACGAGAAGTGTTCATTACATTTCGTGAAACGAGAAATTTTCGTGACAAGAAGCGTAAACAACGAGGTACAATGTTTGCAGAAGCTCACCTCGATGACACTGCATTCCGCCCGGAAAATTTCCCTAAAAGGTTTCTTAGACGTCTGTCATGGCAAAAGTAAATTTCTTGCACCTCTGTACGAAGAGCTGCTAAGTTGCTTGGGCTAAGACTCCATAAAGGAACAATAATGGAAGAACTTAAACCTGGTGAGCCCGCTCACAGAGTTATGGGTTTTGAAACAAGGGTATGACGTGAAATGGATCCTTAGCTCATTCTGTTTCCAGACAAGGCTTGGGTCCATTTACACGGGTATGTTAATTCCCAAAATTATCGACACTAGAGCGTTTTCGTTAATATGCGAATCACAAGGTATTTGCTTTGAGTTGTCCGGTAGAATAAATACGAAAATACCACACGGGCTGCCATTATGCAATTAACTGTGTTGCCATTACGTCACCGCTAGAGAGTAGTTGCCTGCTATATAGCATCGTAACCCGTTATTACGCACTACTCACAGCGCCTGCCGAATCCTTCACTTAACAGTTACCTCACGATACTCCAGAGGCGTCTACAAATTTACGATGTAGTGTGCTCCAAAGTGTCACTTCAGGAATGGCGCTACTACATTCGTAATCAGCGATGCATTTAGATGTAGGTTTTATGGCGTTATCTGTCTATGAAGCAAAGAGAATTGTTTACATACAGTGAACTCTCGGTTATCCACTGGTGGATTATCTGCTTTGTGGATTACCTGCGGCCAATTTCTCCCATTTTTTTCTGCTATTGGAAATTTTTGTATAACTCGACAGTGGTCGCGAGTGAGCGAAATCTCACGTTTCAACACGAGTGTAGTAAACAATATGCTGCTCGAATACTACAAGCGCCGGATGGTAATTGTTGCGGAAAACAGTCACTGGTTTCAGTTAGTGCCGAACCATGTATCAAAAGCGAAAACGTGCAGCGTTAACTATACAGTACAAACTGGAAATAATGAAGACACTCGCAAAGGTCGGTTCTGGTACGGGAAATCTGACATTAATTTACGATATGGGTGAAACTACGATCTGTTTAGTCGGAGGAACGAAGACAAAATAACTGAATTTGGCAGCGGGTCTGATTTATCTAAAGGTTTGTCAAAGCGAAAGGCCATGGGAATGTGTACATACACAGAACTTCATAAAGCCAACTTGTAATGGTTTCAAGAGAAAAGGCCATACGAGTACCTGGCCATATATGTGCCAAACAGGTCCAGTTTTTCTTCAAAACCTTCGAAAGTAAAGGAGATTTTAATGCACCTTGCAGTTGATTAACAAGATAAAAACAGTGTCATGGTGTCCGGGATATTGCCGTCCAAGGAGAAAAGTTAAGAGGGATAATAAGGAGTAGTTTCCTGCACGAGAAAATTTAGAGCTAGAGAAAATAAACAATGCGAACGAAACTAGGTTGTTTTGGAAATGTCTACCAACAAAGACTCCAACTTTCGAGACACAGCGTAGTGCGCCTAATTACGAAATATGCACATAACTGTGATATATTACGCTAATGGCTCACGACCACAAACCTAAGCGTGGTGTCAAAGGGAAAGCTAACAAACCGGGCCGTTTACAAGGAATAGAAAATTACTATTCACCTGTCCATTATTTTCATAAGAAAGGGACGTGAATAAATCGTACTATACTTTAAATGTGGTTCCATAGTTGCTTTCTGTCATAGACGTGAGAACATTTGCTATTGTTGGTCTACCAGCAAGCGTTGTATTGTTACTGGACAATACATCATCGCATCAGTACGAAAATGTTCTGAAATCGATGACAGGATGATGTCTGTAAAATATTTGTCCCCTAATGTGACATCTTTAAACCAGAAATCGATCAGCGTGTCAGTGCTGGCATGAAAAAAAAATAGAGGAAGTCTGCTACAAAATGTTATCAATGACGGCAGCAATCTTCAAACATTTTGGAAACAACTGTGCTAGACGCAGTTTATAGTGTCGAAGGCGTGTAAGGTGAACAATCAACCTTAGCGTAGTCATGGAAAAACATTAATCCTCAACTTGATGAAATGAGTAATTTCGATGACAAAGAATAGTGGTCATTAGCAACACTAGCTGCTGGTTGGAAAAGTACTCCACGGTGCGAAACTGTTGACAAAGAAAATATTTCTGAATGGTTTGATTCGACTCTTAGCCAGGTCATGAGATATTGGGTGACAGTACTATTGTTCTGTAGGAGAATAACAGTGCCGAAGATGATTACATCCCTCTAATTCCAGAAACAGTAATCACTAATCAGTCATGCATCAGCACTTCAATGGACAGAAGGGTTACTGGGCTACCTGGAGCAGTAACGAAGATGCTCTCTTTCTTACAAATTGGTGATGCGTACAATTGGTAATGTGATATGTAAAAGACAAACTACCTCACTTACACAGAAATCAATTAAAGACTATTTTGTTTCAGAGTAGTGAAATACAATGTGAAACTGGATTATACTGTATTCTTTGTAAGTATTGTATTTTCACCCATATTATGGCCTTTACCGTAGCCTTTCTCAGCCATATTATGGTGATTAAAGTAGAATTTATTATAAACATTATTTAAGTGATTTAATTATAACGCTGTAATTAATTTTTGTTTTTGATTTACCCTAATAAATTAATGTACTTTAAACGCCGATAATCCGCGAAATTCGATTATCCGTGGTTTTCAAGTTCCCAATTACCGCGGATAATATGGAGTTTACTGTAGTTCAATTACTAATTCTGGTGTAGTTCTTTTGGGTATTACGCACTGCCAACAAATAAGATTTAAGGCCCTTCCGTTTCTGTTACCTAAATTTCCTTCTTTCCTAATCACCAAGAACAACCTGGAATTTCGTTTTCACTAATTCAGGAGATGTCTTATTTTGCTTTGATGCCGGTCGTAGCTCCTCTCGCAGCCAGCGGAACTTACAAGAAGAAACAGTCTTGTTGATCCGTGTGCTCCTTTGAACTTTACTGCTCTCTCAAACTTAATTTCATATCGATTCAAGCACTCTGTAGTTATCTTATATATAACTTAATTTCCTAGAAGGATTCAATTTTTAGTCGGCGTCTAGAAGCCACTAAATCTACAAATTTCAAAGTTGCCAAAACAAAGCCTCAATTTCTCAGAAACGGAGTGCGTATTCTTTAATATAAACTCCTTTTTCGTACTAAACTGCACGCCCAGGATCCAATTCTGAGTGCATAATATCACTGCACTGCGCTTATGTTGTTATTTGACTTCATATACAGATGTAACTATGTTCTGCAAATCAATATGAAGTACACGAAAGAGTGTGCTTCACATCGCACCGGATTTTGTCCCATTCCATTCTCTGGCGGGCTGCATGAACAGTAGCTATTCATAAAGATTTCTGTTATTAAATTAGTTTACCTACGTAATGCACGTTGAAGCAATATAGAGTATTTCGAAAATAGTGTATAATGCTTACGGATCCAACTCCTTGGGTAAAATATGTATTAACATGGATCCATAAATACCTGTTTTCCGAGCTATGAGACAGCCAGTTGCAACTACTCTCGCATTTGCTTGCGTGTTTGAAATTGTCCTTCAAAGTTAATGAAGTTTGCAGCACACTGTCTGGTTACTTAGATAACATGCCGCTAGCAGTCCACATAATTCGGAAACCTAGCACTTCTGGACCGTGTAGAGGAACTTCTCTACTTAATTTGACATGAGATGTCCGATCGCTGACTTCAGCCGTTTGCTTTCGATCCATTCTGTGTAGAAAATTACAAAATATTGCTGCGTTACTCACCAGAAACAGGTTCTAAGTCGATTTCGGTGGGATAATCAGCTCCGTTGTTTGATTGGTGGGTAAAATACGTGATTTATTCGTAGAATATTCAGAAACTGCAGTATTTCTTCGAAATTGGGAGGTTATAGAACACTTTTACCAGCGGACGTGGAACATTATTAAAGTTTGTCGAATAAATGTTTAGACGGTCTAGCAGCGAGTACTGAATATATGAAAAGAAGGGCAGGGATCTTCATGAAACTGGTAAGTGGAGAGTGAAACATACGTTAACGTCAACAGAATGGCTAGAGATTAACATACATACACATTTTCTATGTCGTTGCAGCAAGAATAGTCTTAACAACACAGTTTGAGAGATCATGGTGGACACAAATATGGCACACGTATCATTCAAACATTCTAATTTTCCTGGATTATGTTCCATCCATGCAACTAAATGAATGGTAGTTAGTTTAATGCCATACGCGTTTCTCTCGTTTTATTTGTGAAGCATCTTCAGTGACCTGTACTGCAGGTTTCTTCTTATACATGTAATAAATGCCCGGGTTCCCGGGTTCGATTCCCGGCGAGGTCAGGGATTTTCTCTGCCTCGTGATGGCTGGGTGTTGTGTGATGTCCTTAGGTTAGTTAGGTTTAAGTAGTTCTAAGTTCTAGGGGACTGATGACCATAGATGTTAAGTCCCATAGTCCTCAGAGCCATTTTTGTAATAAATGTATTATGTGGTAGTTACAGAATGTTACTGTGTTACATTTTGCCATGTTTTTCTCTTCTTTTTCAGCACAAATTTCGTGGGTGTGTGTACTGATGAGAAACTGAATTGGAAGAAACACATTGATGATCTGCTGAAATGGTTAGGTTCAGCTACTTATGTTTATCACTAAAATTTACAATAACCCCTATAACATATCAGTAAATTAGCCTACTATGCCTATTTTCGTTTACTGCTTTCATATGGCATCATATTTTGCGATAATTCATCATTAAGCGAAAAATATTCGTTGCACAAAAGTGTGTCATCAGAGTTATAGCTAAAGTCCACCCAAGATCACCTTGCGTACATTTATTTAGGGAACTCGAGATATTCACAGTACCTTCGCAATACATATATTTACTTACGAAATTATTATTAATAACAATAATAGCGGAGCGCATAGCTGTAACACTAGAAGAAAGGATGATCTTCACTATTCCGGGTAAAATCTTACTTTGGGACAGAAAGGGGTGAATTATGCTGCCAAAAACATCTTTGGCCATTTGCCAAATAGCATTAAAAGTCTGACAGACAGCCAACCAACATTTAAAAACAAATTAAAAGAATGTCTGAATGACAACTCCTCCTACTCAATACATGAATTTTTAGATATGAAGTAGTAACTGGAAAAAAAAGTTGAGTAGTAAAAACTTACGTTAAACTGACACTTTCCACATCATTACGAAATGTAGTATTCATGATCTATGGAACAAGTATTAATTTAATGTACTGCAATGATTTACAGCGCTATTAGCCCATGTGTATGGTGCTGGAGTTGTAGTCATTTGTTTGTGTTGTGTGTGTGTGGGAGGGGGGGGGGGTTGATATTTTCTCATACGTTGTGTGTGTGTGTGTGTGTGTGTGTGTGTGTGTGTGTGTGTGTGTGAGAGAGAGAGAGAGAGAGAGAGAGAGAGAGAGAGAGAGAGAGAGAGATTCATTAGTATTATTTATTCTGGTTATGTTTCAGATCACTGTTTATTATTGCCTTAGTATCTAACATTATCAGAGAGTTATTACTTATGTGGATTTGACCAGTAAGTACTTTCTTCCTCGTTGCAAGGTCTCTTTGTATGTGAAAGTTTTCTTGTAATGTCAGGAGCTTTTTTGACTCTAATAACTCTCGTGTCTTGTTCCATGTTGGATGGTTCATGTCTATGTTGTATCAGGTGTTCAGAAAATGTAGAATAGCTATTTTCATACTTACAGCTTCTTATATGTTCTTTATATCTAGTACTGAAGTTCCTGCCTATCATTCCCAGATATACTGATTCACATTTTTGGCACTCTAACTGCTATATACATGCTCCTTGGAGTTTATCTGATTTGTCTGTTGTTTGTAAGTGCGAGTGGAGTATGTTTATTGTTCTGTAAGCAAGGTGTAATCCCTATTTCTTTAATATATCTGCCATCGTGTGTGTTGCTTTGTGTCTGCATGTTAAAGTTTACAATTTTTCTGTTAGTTATGTCATGAGCGCCACTGTTGGGTGTTTCCGTGTGGGCTGTAGTGTCTATGGGCTTCTTTGGTGTTTGTGTTCTCTGCTTGTTTTAATTTTTCTTTAGTTGTGTTTTGATTTTTTGGTTGAGTTTTTGTACTATATGGGAGTTGTAACCATTGTTGGTGACTGAGTTGTACTGTTTGTAATTCTGTTTCACAGTTTTCTTTGCTATGTGGGATATTATTTAGTATGTGATACAATGTATCTAATGAACAATTTCATGTGACTGACATAACTCTGCCTTTGAAAATGACGGAAAGTCGAGACGTGTAAGGTTGTCGGAATAATAGAAGTGTGTTTACGACACAGGAAAAGTTATTTAAAAGTATATCCCCGTTCTTTCAATGATTTGAAAGGAATATTAATCTACTAATATTGTTACTGGCATTTTGGTGTTCTGTGTGCGCATTTTAAAGACTGTGAGAGATCCATGCATCCTATCTGAGGTAATAATCATGCCAGTGGACTGAACTGTTCAAGAGGACTAACGCACTTATGAATATAGCCGTCGTACGTGCACCTCAGGGCAGATTGAAATGATGGCGCAGCTGTAAAGGCAGAAAAAAACATACCTTTTCATCAGACCAACTTCCGCTCGAGCTACCCTTCGTTTTATGTACCCCACACAGCCGTCCGACAATTGAAAAGAAATTGCCTGAGGGAGATCTCCGCTGAGAATGATTTTACGAGAAGGGTGCATTCAAAATAACAGTATAAGAGGAGTCACTGCCACAAGCATGACGCAACCATTTTGCTCCAGCGAGAGTAATGCGCTGACGTGCAGAAATATGATTGCAGCTCGTCCTTATCGTCCTTCTCTAACGACAGTAAGCTTAACCGTCAAAGGACGATGAAAACATACAGCACCTGCACGTTGGGTACTAACTGCAGAAGCTGTTCTGCTACAAGTTGCTGCAATTAATCATCTTTCATGACACTATTCAAGCACTGACGCATACCGTAGAAAAACATCAATACCTCAATCATGCCAAGGGGGAACGGTGTGTTGTCCTTTGCCTTTGGTGTGACAGGGCGCTAGTATGGAGACAGATGTGGTCAGGACATCGCTTTCATTGTGACGTTTATGCCACATCTCTGTACACGTTGATTACATTTTTGTTACTATGTTTTAATGCACAGAATAAGAAGATTTTGTCACGGGAAGCTAGCGAGTAGGTAGGATCACAAAGCAGACTCATCGAACAACGCGCCAGATGGTCACATAGCGTGAGAAAGGCCGGGTGAGCAAGAGCCGTACAGTACTGGAGCAGAGAGTGGGAATTCACCGAAAAAAGTTCAAATAGCGCTGAGCACTATGGGATTTAACATCTGAGGTCATCAGTCCCCTAGAACTTAGAACTACTTAAACCTAACTAACCTAAGGACATCACACCCATCCATGCCCAAGGCAGAATTCGAACCTGCGACCGTAGCAGCAGCGCGGTTCCAGACTGAAGCGCCTAGAAACGCACGGCCACACCGGCCGGCTTTTCACCCACCAGGCTGGGGGACTGATGACCTCAGATGTTAAGTCCCATAGTGCTCAGAGCCATTTGAACCATTATGGTTCAAATCACTAAGCACTATGGGAGTTAACATCTGAGGTCATCTGTCCCCTAGACTTAGAACTACTTAAACCTAACTAACCTAAGGACATCACTCACATCAATGCCCGAGGCAGGATTCGAACCTGCGACCGTAGCAGCAGCGCGGTTCCGGACTGAAACGACTAGAACCTCTCGGTCACAGCGGCCGGCTGACCATTATACAAGCAGTTATTCGGCTTGGCATTGATTAATAGAGTTGTTGAATGTCCTCCTGAGGAATATCGTACCAGATTCTGTCCAACTGTCGCGTTATATCGTCAAAATACTGAGCTAGTTGGAGGGCCCTGCCCATAATGCTCCAAACGTTCTCAATTGGGGAGAGATCTGGCGACGTTGTTGGCCTAGGTAGGGTTTGGCAAGCAGTGTGCATTACAATTAAAGAGCCACTTTGTCCGCAGCTCGTGGTCTAGTGGACAGCGTTGCTGCCTCTGGATCACGGGGTCCTGGGTTCGATTCACAGCCTGTTTGCGGATTTTCTCTGCCAGGGACTGGGTGTTTGTGTTGTCATCATCATCATCATCATCCCCACCATCATCATCATCATACCCATCATCATCCCCACCACCATCATCATCATCATCCCCACCATCATCATCATCCCCACCATCATCATCATCGCCACCACCATCATCATCCCCATCATCATCATCATCCCCATCATCATCATCCCCATCATCATCCCCATCATCATCATCATCCTCATCATCATCATCATCATCCTCATCATCATCATCCTCATCATCATCATTCGTGACAGTGGCTAGACTGGATTGTGAACAAAATGGACTGCATAAAAATTGGGACTTTGTAAGGGCGCTGATGACCGCGCAGTCGTATGCCCCACAAACCAAACATCATCATCAGAGAGCCACTTTTTTGAAAACTTGTAATTGTCTCGCAATACGACGCACACGTTTAAAATTTGGCTCAAAGGTGAAAAAGTGGGCGCCCTGCGACGTCGCTCCCGGGCTCGGCGACGCTTCCAACAGCAAGGTGTCAACACACGCGGAAAAAGCTCTAAAGTGGGTTAATGATGTCACACTGGCACCAAATTTCATTACAATTCTCCCCAATGCCACCGTGGACGTGTCGTACGTTGGGAAAGTCGTCACGTCTCCTGTTACCCACATTTCACCACTTCTTTTGACGCCTTTGCGATAGAGGTCAGAAGCGCATTATCCAGCGTTGAAATAACGCGGTTTCCTTGTAGGTGGCCGAGAAAAACTTTTCAGACACACCTCCGGTCAGAATCTACGCGAAGAAGCCTCAGCGGGTGGCATAAATGCCGTCAATGAAACTATCCGTTTCTTGGGAACGTCGATTCCCTAACATTTCGTGGTCTAAGACGACAGTCCGCAGCGCTATAAGCAATACGACGGCGTTCTTGACAACCCCTGATAGTGCTGACAGCCCTCGGACGATTCAACCCCTCTCTAATGACGTCGTGGTTCTGCAACCTCACTGGAAGTGGTCGTCATCTTTTGGTGTGTAGCGCGACCACGGTTTTAGTTCTGGTGTACAGGGTGGAACCACTATGGACTGTTCAGAATGGAACGCGATCCGAAGCAGCAAAGGGATATATGCTCTTTCAGCCCACCTGTTTCGCGCCCACTTGTGGCGTGATCACGGTGGGGAAGGGGGGGGGGGGATTGCTACACTGACACATGTATTAACAAAACGGCAAGGGTCCGTCTAAGACCCTTCAGTTCAGCAACAGCCTGTCACCCTCGAATCTTTGTTGGGGACTTTAAAAATGACCCTGTCCAGAGACAGCCGTTCATTGATTTCTCGGTGCCGGTGTGATAGGCAGCCAACGGCCTTGCCGCAGTGGTAACACCGGTTCCCGTCAATCACCGAAGTTAAGCGCTATCGGACTGGGCTAGCACTTGGATGGGTGACCATCCGGTCTGCCGAGCGCTGTTGGCAATTGGGGTGCACTCAGCCTTTGTGCGGCAAACCGAGGAGCTACTTGATTGTGAAGTAGCGGCTCCGGTCTCGGAAACTGACGTACGACCTGAAGAGCGGTGTGCTGACCACGTGACCCTCCATATCCGCATCCAGTGACGCCTATGGGCTGAAGATGACACGGCGGCCAGACGGTACCGTTGGTCCTTCATGGCCTGTTCAGGATTAGTTTACTTTTAGTTTTAGGTATGATAGGCAACATTTTCGACACCCCTTAGACTTCGTATGCGGCCAGCAAGCGCTAGTTCAGTGGCGTAGTGATACTCAGCTGAGTAATGTCGAAATGTTTCCCTGTTTTTTTTCGTAAAGCTTCTTCGTGCTTTAGGGAATGTCCACAGTCAAATACTGGTATGTCGGCAAGCCTGTGTGTGTCTAACCGCTGATTCAGACAACACGATACACAAACAGTTGTAATAGCATAACACGCAGGACATCAAATTTATACGATTCACAGATTGATGGGGCGCATGAATTTCCTTCCTTAGGTTAAGTGATGCGTGTAGTGGCAGATGTGGCATCTGGCCTCAAAATTACAGTAAATGATTGCAAAAAATAAAAAGATTCACATTTCGTGGAAGATGTATGAGAGAGGCGAAATACCTCTTGTAATAAATACAGTTTTGAATAAAGGGGGGGGGGGGTTACTAACACGTGTGGGTATTATCGAACTCTCATTTAGTTAGTCGTGGTTGCAAATACTCTCACGAATTATTCACAGAAGAGTGGAAAAACTGGTGGAAGCAGACCTCAGAGAAAATCGGTTTCTGCGCGGAAATGTACTCGTAGGAACACGCGAGGCGATACTAGCCCAACGACCTCTCTTAGAAGACAGGCCAACGAAGGAAAATTCTATGTTTATACTGTAGCATTTATGGACTTAGAGAAACATTCTGACAATGTTGACTGGAACATTCTTGGAAATCCTGAACCTAACTGGAGTAAAATACAGGGAGTGAAATGCTATTTACAGTTTATAAAGAAACCAGACAGCAGTTAAAAAGGAGTCGAGGAGCACGAAAGGGAATCACTAGTTGAGAAGGGAGTGAGGAGGTGTAGCCTATCCCCGATGTTATTTAATCTGCACATTGAGCAAGCAGTAAAGGAAACCAAAGAAAAATTTGGGCAAGGAATTAAAGTTCAGGCAGAGGAAATAAAGGTAATGACGTTTGGCAATGATTTGTAATTCTGTCAGAGAAGGCAAATGATTTGGAAGAACAGTTGAACGGAATGGACTATGTCTTGAAAGGATGTAAAATGAACATCAATAAAAGCAAATCACGGATAATGAAATGTAATCGAATTAAATCAGGTAATGCTAAGGGAAATTGATTAGGAAATTAGTTTTGTTATTTGGCTAGCAAAATAATTGATGATGGTCGAAGTAGACTGGGAATAGCAAGGAAAAAAAGTTTCTGAAAAACACAAATTTGTTAACATCGAATGTAAATTTAATTGTTAGGAAGTCTTTCGTGAAGATACTTGTCTGGAGTGAAACGTGGACGATAAACAGTTCGAACAAGAGGAGAACAGAAAATTGTGAAATTTGATGCTACAGAAGAATGCTGAAAATTAGATGGGTACATGGCGTAGCTGTTGAGGAGGTACTGAATGGAAGTGGAAAGAAATTTGTGGTTGAACTTAACTAAAAGAAGGGATAGGGTGATAGAACACATTCTGAGATATCAAGTTAGTGATGGAGTTGAGTTTGGGGGTAAAAATTGTAGACGGTGATCAAGAGATGAATACGCTATGCAGGTTCAAATGGATGTCGGATTCAGTAGTTACTCGGGGACGAGGAGGCTTGCACAGGATAGACTAGCACGAAGAGCTGCATCAAAGTAGACTTCGGACTGAAGACCACAAAAAGAACAAAAAGTATTTAATGTAAGCCCCGCGACCACTTAGAGAAGTAGCAGTTATCATTAATCATTACTTGAATATTGACAAAATATTCGCATTTCTTACCACTGACTTTAAATGTTTTAACAGCCTTAGGCTCCGAAACCTTTCTACAAAGGCATTCATGACAGGTATTTTCCTTGTGACTGACTTGTCGTGGGAGAAGTAAGAAAACCAATGTTCATTGACAGTAAATCATCGCTCCAATCTGTTAGTATATTTAATACTACTATCAGACATACCTACGAGATTTTTAGACCATACTAAAGGGAGCAGTTCCATTAGTTCTAACCGCGTGAGAAGCGAATGTACAAACTACTGAAGTGCACACTGCAGCTTTCGTATGTGGAAGCCAAGGGACTGGAACAGGCGGTTGCCGTGGCAACGCTTTTAGGTATAGCACTGATACACTGATGAGCCAAAACATTATGACCACCTGTTTAATAGCTTGTCTGTCCGTCTTTCGAACGAAATACACTCCTGGAAATGGAAAAAAGAACACATTGACACCGGTGTGTCAGACACACCATACTTGCTCCGGACACTGCGAGAGGGCTGTACAAGCAATGATCACACGCACGGCACAGCGGACACACCAGGAACCGCGGTGTTGGCCGTCGAATGGCGCTAGCTGCGCAGCATTTGTGCACCGCCGCCGTCAGTGTCAGCCAGTTTGCCGTGGCATACGGAGCTCCATCGCAGTCTTTAACACTGGTAGCATGCCGCGACAGCGTGGACGTGAACCGTATGTGCAGTTGACGGACTTTGAGCGAGGGCGTATAGTGGGCATGCGGGAGGCCGGGTGGACGTACCGCCGAATTGCTCAACACGTGGGGCGTGAGGTCTCCACAGTACATTGATGTTGTCGCCAGTGGTCGGCGAAAGGTGCACGTGCCCGTCGACCTGGGACCGGACCGCAGCGACGCAAGGATGCACGCCAAGACCGTAGGATCCTACGCAGTGCCGTAGGGGACCGCACCGCCACTTCCCAGCAAATTAGGAACACTGTTGCTCCTGGGGTATCGGCGAGGACCATTCGCACCCGTCTCCATGAAGCTGGGCTACGGTCCCGCACACCGTTAGGCCGTCTTCCGCTCACGCCCCAACATCGTGCAGCCCGCCTCCAATGGTGTCGCGACAGGCGTGAATGGAGGGACGAATGGAGACGTGTCGTCTTCAGCGATGAGAGTCTCTTCTGCCTTGGTGCCAATGATGGTCGTATGCGTGTTTGGCGTCGTGCAGGTGAGCGCCACAATCAGGACTGCATACGACCGAGGCACACAGGGCCAACACCCGGCATCATGGTATGGGGAGCGATCTCCTACACTGGCCGTACACCACTGGTGATCGTCGAGGGGACACTGAATAGTGCACGGTACATCCAATCCGTCATCGAACCCATCGTTCTACCATTCCTAGACCGGCAAGGGAACTTGCTGTTCCAACAGGACAATGCACGTCCGCATGTATCCCGTGCCACCCAACGTGCTCTAGAAGGTGTAAGTCAACTACCCTGGCCAGCAAGATCTCCGGATCTGTCCCCCATTGAGCATGTTTGGGACTGGATGAAGCGTCGTCTCACGCGGTCTGCACGTCCAGCACGAACGCTGGTCCAACTGAGGCGCCAGGTGGAAATGGCATGGCAAGCCGTTCCACAGGACTACATCCAGCATCTCTACGATCGTCTCCATGGGAGAATAGCAGCCTGCATTGCTGCGAAAGGTGGATATACACTGTACTAGTGCCGACATTGTGCATGCTCTGTTGCCTGTGTCTATGTGCCTGTGGTTCTGTCAGTGTGATCATGTGATGTATCTGACCCCAGGAATGTGTCAATAAAGTTTCCCCTTCCTGGGACAATGAATTCACGGTGTTCTTATTTCAATTTCCAGGAGTGTACATCACTAATTCTGCGTATCGGGCTTCCGACAGTTTCTTAGTAGGTTTGTGCAAGTACGTGGCATTAGATGTCTACGCACAGGTCATGTAATTCACGTGAATAACGGACTGCTGATTTGCATACGCGGTGATGGCACCCGACAGCGACCCAGTTGGGTTCCGTACGACTTATATCAGGCGAATCTGGACGCCAAGTCATCAACATGAGTTCACTATAATGCTCCTCAAACCATTGTAGCACGGTTCTGGTCTTCGAGACACAGACAATTGTACTATTGAAAGGTTACATCGCCGTCGGGGAAGACATCAAGCATGAAGGGATGCAGATAGTTCGCAGTTGTTAGTGTGTCTTCGATTACTACCCCCCCCCCCCCCCCCCCCCCCCCGCATAACACTGCTCCCACCAACCTGCGCCCATAGCGCGCTGAACGTTTCGAGCCGCCGTTCGCCTCTATGATGGCGTTTGTGGAGACGAGCAGCGACCTAGTGTAGTGAAATTGTGATTCGCCCTAACAGCCGACACGTTTCTATTGATCAACGGTCGAATTCTTACGGTCCCGTGCCCACTGTAGTCGTAATTTACAATGTCGTTGGCTCAACATGCGAACACGCTGGGGTGGTCAGCTGCGGAGCTCCAAGTTCAACAATGTACGATGAACGGTGTGCTCCGAAACACTTGTGCTTGCATCAGGATTGTGCTCTTTCTGGAGAGATGTCACAGATCACTACCTATCCTACTTTATAGAGCAAACAAGCCTCCGAACGCCAGCCGGCCGCGGTGGCCGTGCGGTTCTAGGCGCTTCAGTCCGGAACCGCATGACTGCTACGGTCGCAGGTTCGAATCCTGCCTCGGGCATGGATGTGGGTGATGTCCTTAGGTTAGTTAGCTTTAGGTAGTTCTAAGTTCTAGGGGACTGATGACCTCAGATGTTAAGTCCCATAGTGCTCAGAGCCATCTGAACCATCTGAACCTCCGAACCCCACGTTCTGTCGAGAATCATGGACGTCCACCCATTTAGTGAATATAGTGGTAGCTTCTGTCATACCAATTTCCATGGATGCTCACGACAGTAGCACGTGAACATTCGACCAGCTTCCCCGTTTTAGAGATACTCGTCCACAGGCCTTGCCTAATAATAATGTGTCCTTTGACAACGTCGCTTATAACAGTAGATATCCCCACTACAGCCAGTATCTTCGCTAAGCTTCCGTCTTTGGTGCGCTTACGTACTTCTCGTAGCGCGTTAGATGCCCGCAACGTCAGCAGGTGGCATCCAACGTCACGGTGGGCGGTGGTCATAATGTTTTGGCTCTTCAGTATATGTCACGCTGCGTTGTACGCTGCACCGTTTCAATGCTATTATTACTATTCGTAAAATGGGGTACTTAGCACTTTTGTACACGTACAGTCGTGGACAGAACGAGCGAGAGCCCTCGCATTTTTGTTATGCTGTTCCGCACAGCTTTAAAGTCTGCTACACAGCATAACAGGCAAGGCGACCAAGTGCTACCAACATACCATGCAAGTTCGCTCAGCTGATGTGCTGAGATAGCTAGCTAGCACTGGAGAAACTCGCGCTTCGAAGACGCCACAGCATCACCTGTCATCACTTCGTGGGAAATGAAATACCTCAAGTATAAGCCAATGTGTTGTATACGTATATCTGCGACTATGACTTGGATCTAAAATGTGGTTATGGATAGTAAGTATGCTCAGATTGCGAATCTAACACCATGAATAAAGACA
Organism: Schistocerca serialis cubense; assembly: GCF_023864345.2. Classification (NCBI taxonomy): domain Eukaryota; kingdom Metazoa; phylum Arthropoda; class Insecta; order Orthoptera; family Acrididae; genus Schistocerca; species Schistocerca serialis. The sequence goes on along the minus strand of NC_064640.1, from coordinate 860,488,618 downwards.
AGGGGAAATGAATTAGGCGTTCTTCCTCTTCTGTAACATCAAATATATTTTAGTTATTCTTTCTTAAATGGACTGCGCAGAAAATCATTCACCAGAAGTGAATACCTTTTCAGCAACACCAGATGATATTAACAGCTTGCCGGCGCGGGTTAGCCGTGCTGTCAACGGCGTCATATCGCGGACCGCCGGCTCCTTGCGCCGTCAGTTCGAATCCTTCCCCGGCCATGGATGTGTGTTAGGTTAGGTAGCTTTAAGCAGTTCTAGATCTAGGAGACTGATGACCTAAGCAGTTTGATGGTATAATTCTTAGAGCCATTTTTTGTACCTCTCGCGTAAATTTTTTTTACATAACGGCCGTATCTTTAGATTCCGTTGACATAGCTCAATTTTTTTACTCCACCAAGGGACCGTATACCGCAGGAAGTGCAATACATTTCCGCTTATTATGTTCACCCGTACTCGAGGTAAACGGGTTTTAAGGGTTGGGTAGACAGATAGACGGTCAAGAAAATGAGATAAGTAGGGTTCCATTTTTACCGATTTACGTGACGAAATCCTAACAACGAAAATAGCTGCTGCTGCTTTTGACTGAGTATGGGACCAAACGGTGAGGTCATCAGTCCCGCGAAAATAGCTACCACATTTACTGAAGATGAGGGATGCATAAATAATTCCCCCTACTCTTTATTCGAAATATTCCAGTTGCAGTCGATACTACATCAGCATATTAATCGTAGCTACGCTTTCGATCCAAATCACCGGCGGGGTCAGGGATTTTCTCTGCCTCGTGATGACTGGGTGTTATGTGATATCCTTAGGTTAGTTAGGTTTAAGTAGTTCTAAGTTCTAGGGGACTGATGACCATAGATGTAAAATCCCATAGTGCTCAGAGCCATTTGACCCAAATCACGTTCACAGGAATGCAAATAAAATCCATTTATCTATACACGTGGTAATTCAGATCCCACTATTAATGCCATCGCGTTTTAGATGTGCGAGCATTCCCATTGCTAGATATCTTAAGGAACACTTCGGCTAATGAACGTTTTCTGGCTGTAGCACGTCTAATGGAGAATTCGAAACATTGTACACTCCTGGAAATTGAAATAAGAACACCGTGAATTCATTGTCCCAGGAAGGGGAAACTTTATTGACACATTCCTGGGGTCAGATACATCACATGATCACACTGACAGAACCACAGGCACATAGACACAGGCAACAGAGCATGCACAATGTCGGCACTAGTACAGTGTATATCCACCTTTCGCAGCAATGCAGGCTGCTATTCTCCCATAGAGACGATCGTAGAGATGCTGGATGTAGTCCTGTGGAACGGCTTGCCATGCCATTTCCACCTGGCGCCTCAGTTGGACCAGCGTTCGTGCTGGACGTGCAGACCGCGTGAGACGACGCTTCATCCAGTCCCAAACATGCTCAATGGGGGACAGATACGGAGATCTTGCTGGCCAGGGTAGTTGACTTACACCTTCTAGAGCACGTTGGGTGGCACGGGATACATGCGGACGTGCATTGTCCTGTTGGAACAGCAAGTTCCCTTGCCGGTCTAGGAATGGTAGAACGATGGGTTCGATGACGGTTTGGATGTACCGTGCACTATTCAGTGTCCCCTCGACGATCACCAGTGGTGTACGGCCAGTGTAGGAGATCGCTCCCCACACCATGATGCCGGGTGTTGCCCCTGTGTGCCTCGGTCGTATGCAGTCCTGATTGTGGCGCTCACCTGCACGGCGCCTAACACGCATACGACCATCATTGGCACCAAGGCAGAAGCGACTCTCATCGCTGAAGACGACACGTCTCCATTCGTCCCTCCATTCACGCCTGTCGCGACACCACTGGAGGCGGGCTGCACGATGTTGGGGCGTGAGCGGAAGACGGCCTAACGGTGTGCGGGACCGTAGCCCAGCTTCATGGAGACGGTTGCGAATGGTCCTCGCCGATACCCCAGGAGCAACAGTGTCCCTAATTTGCTGGGAAGTGGCGGTGCGGTCCCCTACGGCACTGCGTAGGATCCTACGGTCTTGGCGTGCATCCGTGCGTCGCTGCGGTCCGGTCCCAGGTCGACGGGTACGTGCACCTTCCGCCGACCACTGGCGACAACATCGATGTACTGTGGAGACCTCACGCCCCACGTGTTGAGCAATTCGGAGGTACGTCCACCCGGCCTCCCGCATGCCCACTATACGCCCTCGCTCAAAGTCCGTCAACTGCACATACGGTTCACGTCCATGCTGTCGCGGCATGCTACCAGTGCTAAAGACTGCGATGGAGCTCCGTATGCCACGGCAAACTGGCTGACACTGACGGCGGCGGTGCACAAATGCTGCGCAGCTAGCGCCATTCGACGGCCAACACCGCGGTTCCTGGTGTGTCCGCTGTGCCGTGCGTGTGATCATTGCTTGTACAGCCCTCTCGCAGTGTCCGGAGCAAGTATGGTGGGTCTGACACACCGGTGTCAATGTGTTCTTTTTTCCATTTCCAGGAGTGTAGAATACGTTTGGCAGCTATGTCGCCGTTTATTTCCTGGGATGGTGCAGAATTATCTTACTAAATTTACTCGCTAATAACAGTTTTTTTGTTATTTCGATAAACATCCCGAATGACTGTCACATAAGCGGTGACATAAATGTAGACCATTCATGTTTTTGAGTTCAGAAAGCTCTATGCAAGAGAAACTGCAGATCATTTTGCCATTTTCATTGCGAAATTGCCGGCTTATTCATGTCTGGGGTAGTAATAGAGGGCTGTTTGCCTGGGTTGTCTGCTAGCGTAGTGAAAGGTGTTTGCTACTGCAAGGGAGGTCTGGTTTGTTTTCGGTTCTAATCTCGATGGAGGCAGATGGACTATCAGTAAAAGAATTCTTGCGCCCCCACTACATTTTATTGCTACCTTTATTCTGTACCGGCGCCCTGTGGATGTCGATATGAAACTCTTTTAGAATTTCATACTTGTTACTGCCTACTTTTTCCGCTTCTGTCAATAATTGAATTGACTTAAGTGTGGCACTGAATGATTTTTAACTGAATTTCGTTACGAATCTTCACGCACTCTTAAATTTGCACACTTTCATGCTAGGTCAGCAACGGTAATCCAGTATGACTGGTCTGAACGTTGAAACAGACCATTTCGCGGCCAAATGCGCATAATATTTTGCTAATTCGTAACGATCTGGGGTACCTTGTCTTAGTAAAACACTTATGTTATCTCGATAAGCGGAAATTAATTTTTATTAGTACAGTTGATAGTAATTAACGTTTCTTCTTTCATTTATATCTTGTATTTAGGTGTTGTGATTAACACATTAATCAGCATTAATATAGACTTACAGATGATTGAAAACAGTCTGACAAATTTCGGACAGTTTTTCAATTTGACGCCTGTGCATAGTAGGTTGGTAGCACTTCGTCGCCTTGCCTGTTATGCTGTGCAGCAGACTTTAAAGCTGTGCGGATCAGCATAACGAATAGGCGAGGGGTCTCGCTCGTTTTGTCCACGGCTATACGTTTGGAATGACACAGGTGCTTGTTACAAAAATTATTAGCTGTGACGAAAATGGTGTGTGTATTTAAGCACACATAGAATGAATACAACAGAGATATCAAGTCTTCCATTACTCTGATGTTTAGTTACCTAGCGTCTGGATGTGAGGAAAGGTGCTGAGGCGTTCGCAAATTGAGATGCGGCTGACAAAGACACCTCGCGTGGAACTAACGTCTCTTGTCTGCTTATATACACTCCAGTTGAGCATAAAAGGCGCAGACATGGCCTTCGGCTGTAGCAGTAAAGGACCCCGTGATTCGCAATTCCTTGTACATTATTCACCTTTTATGCCCACCTCAGTCACAACGAGCCGTTTGCCGTCGTAAGTAAAATTATGCTGACATAACTTCCCCGGCATCCTGAATGTACCGTTAAACTACGACTGTACAGCATTCAGCGCCTATATTTATGCGTTTCCCTGACGTAAGTACTTACCACTCAATGAAGAAGACTCATAAAAGCGGGTCACTGGTGGAAGGATTACGCTCCTTTCGGCATAAACCAATCTCTTGCCACCTTTCAAAGAGGACGGAGAACGAGCTGTGTGATTATTTGCGCTGTGAGATAGGAACAGAATACGGATTCATAAAAGATAGTTTGCATCTTCGCGGCTGAAGTTTGTCAATTTTCTGTTGTAATACGTTATTAAGGTAAAGGTGCTGACAGCTGTGAATATTACCGAACTATCAGGTTAATAAGTCATGGTTGCAAAATACTACGACGAATTCGTTACAGAAGAATGAAACAACTGGTAGAAGGCGGAAGATCTGTTTGGATTCTGCATAAATGTAGGAACACGCGAGGCAATACTGACCAGACGACTTATCATAGAGGACAGGTCAGGGAAAGACAAATACACGTTTATAGCATTTGTTTACTTGGATGAAGCTTTTGACAGTGTTGAAATGAATACTCTCTTTGAAAGGCTATTTATAACTTTACAGTTTTAAGAGTGGAAGGAAACGAAGGGGAAGCAGTGTTTGAGAAGGGTTATTATTCAGTCTGCACACTGTGTAAGCAGCAAAGAAAACCAAAGAAAAAAATTGAGTAAGAACTGAACTGCAGGGAGAAGAAATAGAAAACTTGAGATTTGCCGATGACATTTTTAATTCTATCATAGACAGAGAACGATTTATCCGCCAGGGTAGCCGAGAGAGCTAACGCGCTGCTTCCTGGACTCGGGTAGGCGCGTTGGCCCCGGATCGAATCCGCCCGGCGGATTAACGACTAGGGCAGGTGTGCCAGCCAGCCTGGGTATGGTTTTTAGGCGGTTTTCCACATCCCGCTAGGTGAATGCCGGGCTGGTCGCCACGTTCCGCAGACATCTGAACACATTCGCACTATTCCATGGATTACACTAGACTCAGGCAGTTGGGGTACACTAATTCCTCCCCAGGGGGTACGGGGTGGCAACAGGGAGGGCATCCGGCCACCCCTTAAAATTCAAATTCGATTAGCCAGCAGACCCCGCAAGTCGGGATTAATGCTTGGAAAGAAAGAGAGAGAGAGAGCAAAGGATTTGGAAGAGCAGTTGAACGGAATGGATTGTATCTTTAAAGGAGGATGTAAGATGAATGTTTGCAGCTCGTGCTGTCGCGGTAGCGTTCTCGCTTCCCGAGCACGGGGTCCCGGGTTCGATTCCCGGCGGAGTCAGTCATTTTCACCTGCCCTGAGTTGACTGGGTGTTGTTGTGTCGTCTTCATCCTCATCATTCATCCCCATTACGGTTGGAGGAAGGCGACGGCAAAGCAAACATGAACAAAAGCAAGACAAGGATAATGTAGTCGAATTAAATCATGTGATGCTGAGGGAATTAGGATAGGAAACGAGACACTAAAAGTAGTAGATGAGTTTTGTTATTCGGGCAGTTCAGTAGCCGAAGACGGCCAGAGTAGAGGAGATATAAAATGCAGACTGGCAACGGCAAGAAACGTATTTCTGTAGTGAACACATGGTGTGTAGTGGGGCGATCACCCCGTTGCAGAAATAATTCAAAAGCCAAGATAGCTTAATTACTGTTTACTGGATAACCGGTTTTAACACACTAAAGGTGCAATCATCGGATCTGAGTATAGATTAATATTTATAAACCATTTGGATATAACGATACATGAGGCAAACCAGCTGACGTAAAATCATTGTCACAGAAATTAGGAAACAACTGCTCTCCTGTTGATTCTTTTCCATGAGATATTTAAAACCGAAGTCACAAGATAAAACTATTTGGTACATGACCGCTGGCAATGCCAATGGCAAGGAAAGCATTTCTGAAGAAGAGCAATTTGTTAACATCGAGTATAGATTTAAGTGTCAGGAAATCATTTCTGAAAGTATTTGCATGGAGTGTAGCCATGTATGGAAGTGAAACATGGACGATAAATAGTTTGGATAAGAAGAGAATAGAAGCTTTCGAAATGTGGTGATACAGAAGAATGCTGAAGATTAGATGGGTAGATCACATAACTAATGAAGAGGTACTGAATGGAATTGGAGGGAAGAGAAATTTGTGGCACAACTTGACTAGAAGAAGGGATCAGTTGGTAGGACATGTTCTGAGGCATCAAGGCATCACCAATTTAGTATTGGAGGGCAGCGTGGAGGGTAAAAATCGTAGTGGGAGACCAAGAGATGAATACACTGAGCAGATTCAGGAGGATGTAGGCTGCAGTAGGTACTGGGAGATGAAGAAGCTTGCACAGGATAGAGTAGCATGGAGAGCTGCATCAAACCAGTCTCAGGACTGAAGACCACAACAACAACAACAACAACAACAACATGACCCCTGCTCAACTAACAGCGGTCGGCATCACATAGCATGGGAGCAATGAGGACTTAGTAGATCGCTGGAGGGAGTTGGGACCACATCTGCACACATAAGTCATGAAATTCCCGCAAATTCCGGGGAGCGGAGGGGGGGGGGGGGATGAACTCTGACGCCACGTTCAATCACATCCCAGATGGTTACGATCGTGTTCAGATCTCGAAGGTTGTGGGCCAGCACATTCGGGAACACGATCGTCATGAAGAGGTTTCCGTGGTCTGAAACCAATGTACGATACTCCATGGCAGTGATGGTGCCTTGCACGCGCTCCACTGGACCCATGGATACCCACGTGAATGTTCCCCAGCCCATAAGGGAGCCGTCACCAGCTTGTGTCTGTCCCGCACCACAGATGTCAAGGATATGTTCCCCTGGAAGACGACGGGTTCGGTCCTCTCATCGGCACGATGAAGAAGGTATCGGGATTCATCAGATCATGCAACGCTCTGCCACTGCGCCAACGTCCAACACCGACGGTCACGTGCTCATTTCAGTTGTAGTTGCCGATGTCTTAGCATTGGCGTGGGTCGTCGGCTGTGGAGGCCCGTCGTTAGAAGTGTTTGTTCGGTACACTGTGTGTTCAGACACCCTTGTGCCCTTCTCAGAATTATAGACTGATGTTGTTTTCGCAACAGTTCGCCGCCTGTCCTGTTTTACCAATCGGCCCTGCCTACGACGTCCGACATCGGTAATGAGGGGTGGCCGCCCGCCTCCACGACGTCTGAACGTGGTTTCACCTTGGTTTTGCTGTGTGTTTAAGACACTCATCACAGCACTCCTGGAACACCCAAGAGGCGTGCAGTTTCCAAAATGCTCGTGCCGAGCCTCCGGGCCATCGCAATCTGCCCTCGGTTACACTTACACTACTGGCCATTAAAATTGCTACAACAAGAAGAAATGCAGATGATAAACGGGTATTCATTGGACAAATATATTATTCTAGAAATGACATGTGATTACATTTTTACGCAATTTGGGTGCATAGATCCTGAGAAATCAGTACCCAGATCAACCACCTCTGGCCGTAATAACGGCCTTGATACGCCTGGGCATTGAGTCAAACAGAGCTTGGATGGCGTGTACATGTACAGCTGCCCATGCAGCTTCAACACGATACCACAGTTCATCAAGAGTAGTGACTGGCGTATTGTGACGAGCCAGTTGCTCGGCCACCATTCACCAGACGCTTTCAGTTGGTGAGAGATCTAGAGAATGCGCTGGCCAGGGCAGCAGTCGAATATTTTCTGTATCCAGAAAGGCCCGTACAAGACCTGAAACATGCGGTCGTGCATTATCCTGCTGAAATGTAAGGCTTCGCAGGGATCGAATGAAGGGTAGAGCCACGGGTCGTAACACATCTGAAATGTAACGTCCACTGTGCAAAGTGCTGTCAATGCGAACAAGAGGTGACCGAGACGTGTAACCAATGGCACCCCATACCATCACGCCGGGTGATACGCCAGTATGGCGATGACGAATACGCGCTTCCAATGTGCGTTCACCGCGACGTCGCCAAACACGGATGCGACCATCATGATGCTGTAAACATAACCTGGATTCATCCGAAAAAATGACGTTTTGCCATTCGTGCACCCAGGTTCGTCGTTGAGTACTCCATCGCAGGCGCTCCCGTCTGTGATGCAGCGTCAAGGGTAACTGCAGCCATGGTCTCCGAGCTGATAGTCTATGCTGCTGCAAACGTCGTCGAACTGTTCTTGCAGATGGTTGTTGTCTTGCTAATGTCCCCATCCGTTGACTCAGGGATCGAGACGTGGCTGCACGATCCGTTACAGCCATGCGGATAAGATACCTGTCATCTCGACTGCTAGTGTTACGAGGCCGTTGGGATCCAGCACGGCGTTCCGTATTACCCGCCTGAACCCACCGATTCCATATTCTGCTAACAGCCATTGGATCTCGAATAACGCTAGCAGCAATGTCGCGATACGATAAACCGCAATCGCGATAGGCTACAATCCGACCTTTATCAAAGTCGGAATCGTGACGGTACGCATTTCTCCTCCTTACACGAGGCATCACAACAACGTTTCACCTGGCAACGCCGGTCAACTGCTGTTTGTGTATGAGAAATCGTTTGGAAACTTTCCTCATGTCAGCGCGTTGTAGGTGTCGCCACCGGTGCCAACCTTGTGTGAATGCTCTGAAAAGCTAATCATTTGCATATCACAGCATCTCCTTCCCGTCGGTTGGATTTCGCGTCTGTAGCACGTCATCTTCGTGGTGTAGCAATTTTAATGGCCAGTGGTGTTGATAGATCGCGCGCCTTGCCCGTTCTACAAACGGACAGCGGACTCACACTATACGCCCCGTACGTGTGTCTGACTAGAAGTCATTCCACACCAGGTGACGCTGCTATCGCCTGGACGGGTTTCTATCGACAATAGGTGGATTATCATAATGTTCTGACTGATCAGTGTATTAAAAAACATGAGTACACAGTATTAATTTTCCAGAATAATATCCAGATAGGGAAAGCGACCTATGATTTAACGGCTCGACGTTCTGGAGCCAGGTCCTGATAGGCAGCAGGTGTCTGTTTCGCCGTCAGTGCGGTCTAGTGCTGGCGAGGACGCGAATACAAAATTCACAGCGCGAGAGAGTGGGGTAATGTCCAGAGCAGAGGGCTGTCGCTCGCAGAGTCGTGAATAAATCACTGAGTCGCAAGGTCGGCGCAGCTGCAATGAAAGCACACCAAGGAGAACGGGTCACTCGGTCATCCTCTCTGCTCGTACCAAAGGGAGCTCATCTTTGCCGCGGGGAATGCCGCGTTGCGAAACTGAATAATGACTGCACGTCGTTGAATGTGTTTCGGAACCGAACGTCTGAGATGCCTGTCGCTCCGCAATCAAGCCTTTCTTCAGCATGGCCGAGTGATGCAGTGTTGGAACTAAGACACTGCACTCGCCGATCACCTTGATTCATAGATGAATGAAGTAACAGCTCCAGTTGCACACGACCGGTTTGTATTGTTATGTAATAATCGCAACCGGTTGTATTATTAAACGAACTGTACAACTGGAACTCTTACTTCATTCTCCTTTTACAGTTGCGAAACGCCATAAACTTACGAGACGAAACAATTTTGATTTAAGTTCCTCTTCATTTACCTAAATTACAGAACTTAAATGAGTACAGAAATGATACTTTTACTCCATTTAAAACTTATCCGAAGTGAAAGAAGAAAATTGAGATTACGCTCTCTTCGACCACTCTCTCGTTCTCACGAAGCTTCTCATATACATTAAAGTTTACCAAATAAGGACAACAGTCATTTGATTTCTGGAGGAAAATCCAGCAAACACATTAAAGTTTACCAAATAAGGACAACAGTCATTTGATTTCTGGAGGAAAATCCAGCAAACAGACATTTTTATGAAACTTGCAGTGAAAGAATTATTAGTTTCAAGGGCCTGTAAGTGTAATGTCCTCTCATTGTCAGATGGCATTAAAGTTTTAAAACAATGTTCAGATTTTAAAAATTGAGTCTTCAGGTAGTCAGCATTTTGTCGTGTTCAGATTTTCTGATAAAAACTACGAGTGTAGAAAAACGGTATACTACATTCAGTACACGAAGTTTCCTACTTTACTGCGAAAGGACAATTTGGAAAGCGAGATATTCTGAGAGTGAATTATTCCTTTGATTCCCCCCTCCCCTACCCCCCCCCTTCCTCACCAAAAGAATCTCGTTTGTAGGCTGTCAAAAGTGTGTATTAAAAGTGGGTCTCATACTAATGAACCGCTTTTCACAATGGGCACACTAGGAAATTCATGTCGCAACAGGCGAAGACTTGCTTTAAAACGGTTCTGTATATGTTAGCAGTCCCAAGACCAAGGGTCATAAACACACGGATTCACTGGGTTCGACCAAATAACGTCATTAATTCAATAAAATATTAAAATGTGCTCGCTTTTAACGAAAAGATTTTTCTTTTGTTTTGAATTTTCCGTTTACTGAACTAAGTAGTCACCATTGTTGTTTTCATACAAAGCTCGCCCAAGAAAACAACAACGGTTAGTCGTAGGCCTTCATAAAATGACGTCAGAATTAATTTTCACTCTGCAGTGGCGTGTGCGCTGATATGAAAATTCCTGGAAAATTAAAACTGTGTGTCGCACCGAGATTCGAACTCAGGGCCTTTGCCTTTCGCGGGCAAGAGCAATACCGACCTTTTTTTCCGTTGCTGATCGTTTTGGTTGGTCGTTGCGGACGTCACATGACATCCGTTCAAGTTCGTTTGTTGATCCTTCCACTCAGTTTTTTATTATAGAGGCTAACCAGCGCTATGACCGAACACGCTGAGCTACCGTGCCGGCTAAGTTAATATTAGTTGCAAATAAAACTGTGTGCCGGACCGAGACGCGAACTCGGGACAGCTTCACAGAACCTCTCCTGCGCACGCAGGAAGTTTAGAAGGCAGGAGATGAGGTACTGGCAGAACAGAAGCTGTGAGGAGAGGTCGTGACTGGTGCTTGGGTAGCTCAGTCGGTAGAGCGCTTGACCGCGAAAGGCAAAGATCCCGAGTTCGAGTCTCAGTCCGGCATATACACTACTATCCATTAAAATTGCTACACCACGAAGATGACGTGCTACAGACACGAAATTTAACCCACAGGAAGAAGATGCTATGATATGCAGATGATTAGCTTTTCAGAGCATTCGCACAAGGTTGGCGCCGGTGGCGACGCCTACAACGTGATGACACGAGGGAAGTTTCCAACCGATTTCTCATACACGAACAGCAGCTGACCGACGTTGCCTGGAGAAACGTTGTTGTGATGCCTCGTGTAAGGAGGAGAAATGCGTACCATCACGATTCCGACTTTGATAAAGGTCGGATTGTAGCCTATCGCGATTGCGGTTTATCGTATCGCGACATTGTTGCTCGCGGTGGTCGAGATCCAATGACTGTTAGCAGAATATGGAATCGGTGGGTTCAGGAGGGTAATACGGAACGCCGTGCTGGATGCCAACGGCCTCGTATCACTAGCAGTCGAGATGACAGGCATCTTATCTGTATGGCTGTAATGGATCGTGCTGCCACGTCTCGATCCCTGAGTCAACAGATGGGGACGTTTGCAAAACAACAACCATCTGCACTAACAGTAAGACGACGTTTGCAGCAGCATGGACTATCAGCTCGGAGACCATGGCTGCGGTTACCCTTGACGCTGCATCACAGACAGGAGCGCCTGCGATGGTGTATTCAACGACAAACCTGGGTGCACCAATGGCGAAACGTCATTATTTCGGATGAATCCAGGTTCTGTTTACAGCATCATGATGGTCGCATTCGTGTTTGTCAACATCGCGGTAAACGCACATTGGAAACGTGTATTCCTCATCGCCATACTGGCGTATCACCCGGCGTGATGATATGGGGTGTCATTGGTTACACGTCTCGGACACCTCTTGTTCGCATTGACGGCACTTTGCACAGTGGACGTTACATTTCAGATGTGTTACGAACCGTGGCTCTACCCTGCATTCGATGCCTGCGAAAATCTGCATTTCAGGAGGATAATGTACGACCGCATGTTGCAGGTCTTGTACGGGCCTTTCTGGATGCAGAAAATGTTCGACTGCTGCTCTGGCCAGCACATTCTCCAGATTTCTCACCAACTGGAAACGTCTGTTCAATGGTGGCCGAGCAACTGGCTCGTCACAATACGCCAGTCACTAGTCTTGATGAACTGTGGTATGGTGTTGAAGCTGCATGGGTAGATGTACCTGTACACGCCATCCAAGCTCTGTTTGACTCGATGCCCCGCCGTATCAAAGAGCGTTATTACGGCCAGAGGTGGTTGTTCTGGTTACTGATTTCTCAGGATCTATGCACCCAAATTGCGTGAAAATGTAATCACATGTCAGTTCTAGTGCAATATATTTGTCCAATGAATATCCGTTTATCATCTGCATTTCTTCTTGGTGTAGCAATTTTAATGGCCAGTAGTGCAGCTTCGGCTTTAAGATGGTAGTTCCAGCAATTTCCAATAGGTGCAGCTGAAGTTTCAGGATCGTGTGTAGTATTCCCCCTTCTCAAATCTTTCCTTTTCTTTTTTTTAGCGGTGACATACTGACGTTACTCAGTAATCAGTATATTTTCGTCTGCTACCGTACTTCCATTAGATTTCAGGAGTTAAATGTAATGCAATACGTGAAGCTGTTTTCGTTTAAGAGAGAGAATTTACACCGTTTGACATAGCTGCTCACAAGAAGTCTTCCTGCCACCTGCAAGGAGACGACAAGACGTTACAGAGTCTGCGAGTCAAGGAGTATCTGTCTGTGGTGGCAGCCGCGAAGCTAATTGGGATAACGGCTGTCATATACGAAGCTCAGCGCTGCTTGTAGCAAGCAGTGAATGTGGAGCGTACACAAAGCTCTCATTATGCCGTGCCGGAAGGCACAGCCGCCAGCGGGTTCTCAGCTTACCACCCTTCCAGGTAGCGATCGTTGTGTGGGTTTGACGTGCATCTGCCAGTAGTCTCGTTTGCACACCGCGCGCCTCCAAATGCAGATTAGTTTGCGGTGGTGCACCGACGGGGCCTCGGGCTCTCCACGGGCGGGTGCTTGACCATTAGATGCAACCGGTAACAGACATTGTTAAGTAAAGCAGGTCATTTACGTGCGACCGTCTTGCCATTACAAGACCCGCAACAGGATTGGAAGTCTCAGCATTGGCATGGAGTAAGTAACGCTACTAATTACTTGGGTACGTACGACTTCTCTAGGCTACTTATTTGTAACCGACCAGCTGCCATCTTTCTGAAAATGCAGTGTAATCCAGGCCATGGTATAGAAGTACCTAGAGTTATCGGGCTCAATTCTGCTGTAGTATACAGGGTCTCTCTCTTAAGAGTCGTAAAGTGCACTCTATCTTGTGTTTCAGCAGATATTTGCAATTTCGTTTCTGTGAAGTGTAGCCGGAGTCAGCCCAAATAAATACCGCTCGTCACGTCTTTCATGGTACGCCCAGCGCCCAAGGAAAGCGTAGGATTTTTTCCGTTACAGACAAAATTATTTTGAATCGGAATTTTACGTGCCCCATCGACAGAGCGGTCCCAAATTAGTGTAGTGCGATATTCGTTTCATCGATTTTTATTAACAGGAACAGTAAAACAGGATAAATAGCCAGTGCTCCAGTAGCTACCACCATGCAGAGGCGCTGCTCAGTCGCTGTTGGAGTACTATGTTATTCTTAGTGTTTTACTGTACCGGTTCATGCATGTCGATAAACTGAACATCGCGCAAGTCTAATTTGGGATCGCACTGTCAAATGGATAGGTAAAATTTCTATTGAAAAATTATTTTGTTTGTGACGGGAAACCCACGAGAGATGGTTCAAAAATCGCTCTGAGCACTATGGGACTTAGCGTCTAAGGTCATAAGTCCCCTAGAACTTAGAACTACTTAAACCTAACTAATCTAAGGACATCACAGACATCCATGAACGAGGCAGGATTCGAACCTGCGACCGTAGCAGTCGCGGGTTCCAGACTATAGCGCCTAGAACCGCTTGGCCACTCTGGCCGGCTCAACGAGAGATGTAACAAACAGTATTTATTTGGGCTGACTCCAGACACACTGCAACGAAGACCCTACAAGTGTCTGCCGAAAAAACAGGAAAATGCGTTTCACGAACCATATGAGAAAGATGCAGTATAATTCCTTCAAAACGGCAAAGGACTTGAAAGACCAACTGCACGTAATAGTGTCTTAAATAGACGTCAAGATCAACGCGAACAAAAGAAAACAAGGACCATAGAATGTAGTCTAATTAAATCAGATTAAATGGGGGAGGACGTGGCAAATGGAATTAGATTAGGAATTGAAACCCTGCGTGTCGCACGATCACTCACTTCAGATACCGTTCAAATAGTAAAAATGGCATTATTAAGTCTTTGAACAAGATCCTGAACGTGGGTTTTCCACGACAGCTTACTATCTATCTGAACATCTAGAAATTTGAACTGCTCAGTTTGCCGGCCGCTGTGGCCGTGCGGTTCTAGGCGCTTCAGTCCGGAACCGAGCTGCTGCTACGGTCGCAGGTTCGAATCCTGCCTTGGGCATGGATGTGTGTGATGTCCTTAGGTTAGTTAGATTTAGGAAGTTCTAAGTCAACGGGACTGATGACCTCAGATACTAAGTCCCATAGTGCTTAGAACCATTTGAACTGTTCAGTTTCACTAATCATATGCCCGTTCTGTGAAATTAAACCGTCAGGTTTTGTTGATTTGTGTGTTAGAAACTGTAAAAACAGAGTTTACTGTAATATAGCGTTAGTTTATTTTCTGCAATCCATGAACCTCTGTCATGAACTGCACTATTTGAAATCGAGCCAATGTTGCACACATCATCATTTACTATCTTGCTAGTGTCACCAGCAAACAAATATTTTAGAGCCACTCGTAATACTAGAGGGCATATCATTTATATAAAGAAGGAACAGGAGTGGCCCTATCACTGATCCCTGGGGCACCCTGCACTTGACAGTACCCCACTCAGACCCCACATCACAATTCTCAACACTGTGAATAATGGCCTTTTGGTGTCTGTTGCTAAAGTAAGAGGTGAACCAATTGTGAGCTACTCCCCGTATTCCGTAATGGTCCAATTTATGGAGCATTATTTTATGATCAACACAATCAAACGCCTTAGTTAAAACAAAAAATATGCCTAGCGTTCGAGACCTTTTATTTAACCCATCCAGTACCTCATAGAACATCCGGTTCGTTTGTTTCGGACTAGTTGAAAACCTCCGTCTTCGTCGTTGCCCGACGCATGGGGAAGTTCCAATTCAAATTCGGTGACTGGCACCGGTGCGTGGTCAGAATCAGAAGAGTCACGGTAACTGTGCAACAGCGTGATTTCGCCGCGTCCAACGGCCATATCACGCGCCAGCTGGTCTCGTCTTCTTCGATTGTCGTCTGTTATTCGCTGTCCTCGATGTCCTTCTGTCGGTGGAATGTTGATAGGTGGTGGGGTGTGCGTTCGCAGTGTGACTTTCTTTCCTCAGAGCACTGACGTGGAGGACGCGGGCTTACCGGCCGTGTCCAGGGCCCAGGCCCTCCGGTGTTGCCGTTCGCGCCATTCCAGGAGTTGCTGTGTCCGTAGTCTTAGTAGTAGTTGTAGTAGTAGTAGTAGTAGTAGACGTCGAATTTCCTTCCTCCATAGCCATGGTCGTCGTAGACGGGGTGGCTGATCGGACCGCTGTCGGAGACCATGGCTGCGGTTACCCTTGACACTGCGTCACAGACAGGAGCGCCTGCGATGGTGTACCCAACGACGAACCTGGGTGCACCAATGGCGAAACGTCATTATTTCGGATGAATCCAGGTTCTGTTTACAGCATCATGATGATCGCATTCGTGTTTGTCAACATCGCGGTAAACGCACATTGGAAACGTGTATTCGTCATCGCCATACTGGCGTATCACCCGGCGTGATGATATGGGGTGTCATTGGTTACACGTCTCGGACACCTCTTGTTCGCATTGACGGCACTTTGCACAGTGGACGTTACATTTCAGATGTGTTACGACCCGTGGCTCTACCCTGCATTCGATGCCTGCGAAAATCTGCATTTCAGGAGGATAATGTACGACCGCATGTTGCAGGTCTTGTACGGGCCTTTCTGGATGCAGAAAATGTTCGACTGCTGCTCTGGCCAGCACATTCTCCAGATTTCTCACCAACTGAAAACGTCTGTTCAATGGTGGCCGAGCAACTGGCTCGTCACAATACGCCAGTCACTAGTCTTGATGAACTGTGGTATGGTGTTGAAGTTGCATGGGTAGATGTACCTGTACACGCCATCCAAGCTCTGTTTGATTCGATGTCCCGCCGTATCAAAGAGCGTTATTACGGCCAGAGGTGGTTGTTCTGGTTACTGATTTCTCAGGATCTATGCACCCAAAGTGCGTGAAAATGTAATCACATGTCAGTTCTAGTGCAATATATTTGTCCAATGAATACCCGTTTATCATCTGCATTTCTTCTTGGTGTAGCAATTTTAATGGCCAGTAGTGCAGCTTCGGCTTTAAGATGGTAGTTCCAGCAATTTCCAATAGGTGCAGCTGAAGTTTCAGGATCGTGTGTAGTATTCCCCCTTCTCAAATCTTTCCTTTTCTTTTTTTTAGCGGTGACATACTGACGTTACTCAGTAATCAGTATATTTTCGTCTGCTACCGTACTTTCATTAGATTTCAGGAGTTAAATGTAATGCAATACGTGAAGCTGTTTTCGTTTAAGAGAGAGAATTTACACCGTTTGACATAGCTGCTCACAAGAAGTCTTCCTGCCACCTGTAAGGAGACGACAAGACGTTACAGAGTCTGCGAGTCAAGGAGTATCTGTCTGTGGTGGCAGCCGCGAAGCTAATTGGGATAACGGCTGTCATATACGAAGCTCAGCGCTGCTTGTAGCAAGCAGTGGATGTGGAGCGTACACAAAGCTCTCATTATGCCGTGCCGGAAGGCACAGCCGCCAGCGGGTTCTCAGCTTACCACGCTTCCAGGTAGCGATCGTTGTGTGGGTTTGACGTGCATCTGCCAGTAGTCTCGTTTGCTCACCGCGCGCCTCCAAATGCAGATTAGTTTGCGGTGGTGCACCGACGGGGCCTCGGGCTCTCCACGGGCGGGTGCTTGACCATTAGATGCAACCGGTAACAGACATTGTTAAGTAAAGCAGGTCATTTACGTGCGACCGTCTTGCCATTACAAGACCCGCAACAGGATTGGAAGTCTCAGCATTGGCATGGAGTAAGTAACGCTACTAATTACTTGGGTACGTACGACTTCTCTAGGCTACTTATTTGTAACCGACGAGCTGCCATCTTTCTGAAAATGCAGTGTAATCCAGGCCATGGTATAGAAGTACCTAGAGTTATCGGGCTCAATTCTGCTGTAGTATACAGGGTCTCTCTCTTAAGAGTCGTAAAGTGCACTCTACCTTGTGTTTCAGCAGATATTTGCAATTTCGTTTCTGTGAAGTGTAGCCGGAGTCAGCCCAAATAAATACCGCTCGTCACGTCTTTCATGGTACGCCCAGCGCCCAAGGAAAGCGTAGGATTTTTTCCGTTACAGACAAAATTATTTTGAATCGGAATTTTACGTGCCCCATCGACAGAGCGGTCCCAAATTAGTGTAGTGCGATATTCGTTTCATCGATTTTTATTAACAGGAACAGTAAAACAGGATAAATAGCCAGTGCTCCAGTAGCTACCACCACGCAGAGGCGCTGCTCAGTCGCTGTTGGAGTACTATGTTATTCTTAGTGTTTTACTGTACCTGTTCATGCATGTCGATAAACTGAACATCGCGCAAGACTAATTTGGGATCGCACTGTCAAATCGATAGGTAAAATTTCTATTGAAAAATTATTTTGTTTGTGACGGGAAACCCACGAGAGATGGTTCAAAAATCGCTCTGAGCACTATGGGACTTAGCGTCTAAGGTCATAAGTCCCCTAGAACTTAGAACTACTTAAACCTAACTAATCTAAGGACATCACAGACATCCATGAACGAGGCAGGATTCGAACCTGCGACCGTAGCAGTCGCGGGTTCCAGACTATAGCGCCTAGAACCGCTTGGCCACTCTGGCCGGCTCCACGAGAGATGTAACAAACAGTATTTATTTGGGCTGACTCCAGACACACTGCAACGAAGACCCTACAAGTGTCTGCCGAAAAAACAGGAAAATGCGTTTCACGAACCATATGAGAAACATGCAGTATAATTCCTTCAAAACGGCAAAGGACTTGAAAGACCAACTGCACGTAATAGTGTCTTAAATAGACGTCAAGATCAACGAGAACAAAAGAAAACAAGGACCATAGAATGTAGTCTAATTAAATCAGATTAAATGGGGGAGGACGTGGCAAATGGAATTAGATTAGGAATTGAAACCCTGCGTGTCGCACGATCACTCACTTCAGATACCGTTCAAATAGTAAAAATGGCATTATTAAGTCTTTGAACAAGATCCTGAACGTGGGCTTTCCACGACAGCTTACTATCTATCTGAACATCTAGAAATTTGAACTGCTCAGTTTGCCGGCCGCTGTGGCCGTGCGGTTCTAGGCGCTTCAGTCCGGAACCGAGCTGCTGCTACGGTCGCAGGTTCGAATCCTGCTTTGGGCATGGATGTGTGTGATGTCCTTAGGTTAGTTAGATTTAGGAAGTTCTAAGTCAACGGGACTGATGACCTCAGATACTAAGTCCCATAGTGCTTAGAACCATTTGAACTGTTCAGTTTCACTAATCATATGCCCGTTCTGTGAAATTAAAACGTCAGGTTTTGTTGATTTGTGTGTTAGAAACTGTAAAAACAGAGTTTACTGTAATATAGCGTTAGTTTATTTTCTGCAATCAATGAACCTCTGTCATGAACTACACTATTTGAAATCGAGCCAATGTTGCACACATCATCATTTACTATCTTACTAGTGTCACCAGCAAACAAATATTTTAGAGCCACTCGTAATACTAGAGGGCATATCATTTATATAAAGAAGGAACAGGAGTGGCCCTATCACTGATTCCTGGGGCACCCTGCACTTGACAGTACCCCACTCAGACCCCACATCACAATTCTCAACACTGTGAATAATGGCCTTTTGGTGTCTGTTGCTAAAGTAAGAGGTGAACCAATTGTGAGCTACTCCCCGTATTCCGTAATGGTCCAATTTATGGAGCATTATTTTATGATCAACACAATCAAACGCCTTAGTTAAAACAAAAAATATGCCTAGCGTTCGAGACCTTTTATTTAACCCATCCAGTACCTCATAGAACATCCGGTTCGTTTGTTTCGGACTAGTTGAAAACCTCCGTCTTTGTCGTTGCCCGACGGATGGGGAATTTCCAATTCAAATTCGGTGACTGGCACCGGTGCGTGGTCAGAATCAGAAGAGTCATGGTAACTGTGCAACAGCGTGATTTCGCCGCGTCTAACGGCCATATCACGCGCCAACTGGTCTCGTCCTCTTCGATTGTCGTCTGTTATTCGCTGTCCTCTATGTCCTTCTGTCGGTGGAATGTTGATAGGTGGTGGGGTGTGCGTTCGCAGTGTGACTTTCTTTCCGCAAAGCACTGACGTGGAGGACGCGGGCTTACCGGCCGTGTCCAGGGCCCAGGCCCTCCGGTGTTGCTGTTCGCGCCATTCCAGGAGTTGCCGTGTCCGTAGCCTTAGTAGTAGTTGTAGTAGTAGTAGTAGTAGTAGTCGTCGTCGAATTTCCTTCCTCCATAGCCATGGTCGTCGTAGACGGGGTGGCTGATCGGACCGCTGGTGGCGCAAGCACCGCCAGACGGCGATCCGCCGACCTTGCCAACACCGACTCAAAGGAAGGCCTCGGCGCTTGTTGGTGACGTCACGTCAGCTAGGCACCGCGAACGCCAGGTCTGTTGCAGGCAGAAACGCCTGGGCGTGCTTATCACTATAAATCTCTTATTTTTGGACAAAATGTTTGGTATTGGTTTGGATTCTGCAGTTTTATTTAGATGAAAGATTTTCTTACTATCGTAAAGCGACAAATGAAGATCATAGTTCTATGTTACTGAATCCTGTCAAAACAAACGTAGATCAATATGAGAAGATGCTTTGCCCCATTGCAAGCTTCGGAAATTTTACATTCAAGTAACTATATTTACTTGATCCATTTTGCTATCGAAACTTACCCCAACCCCCTTACAATTAACTCGTTTCTTTTATTTATTTATATATTTTCGTTTGACATCGTCACTGGAAATGTGAACTAATTTACATGTGTAAATGTCCAACTATTGGCAGTCATTAGATTACAGTCGTTTTCAACGAAAGGAATTCTAAACAGGAAACAAAATAGCTTCATATATCGAAAATACTGCTGAGCTTAAACTTTTTTAAACATGCACATTAGAAAAGATAAATATCCCCCTCTTGCAACTGAAAGGAGAAACTATATAAGATAAAAAAAATTTATTTGATGAAACAAGTATCTCTCTTTTGTCTCTTCTTCTGTCCCCCAGCCCCTCCCCCAACGTGTACAATCGCAAGATATTTCATTAACATTCAGTGCTCCTCACGCCATAGTCAACCAAGATATCTAAAGAAGAGCACCAATATGTTCAGTTTCTTGTAAAAGCAACCCAGTACAAACCTAACTTCCTCTGATTTACAAATAAGGTAAAGAAGCACGAATTCAGTTGCTGCTGGACCATGAAGTTGTTTTTGTATGTCAGTCCTTAAAACAGGTGGAAATTTAAGTTCAGGAGTACACTATTTGTTAAGAAGTGTAATAAATTGCACAATTAATTGATTGCAGAAATCTCTCAGAACAATGTGTGTTGGTCAACTACCGCCAATAGTTTCACATTTTCCTGTGTCAGAGGGGGAGACACCACCATTATGAGTATGCCTGCAACAGACCTGGCGTTCGCCGTGCCTAGCTGACGTGACGTCACCAACAAGCGCCGAGGTCTTCCTTCGAGTCGGTGTTGCCCTTGCGCGGCTGATGCAACTGCCTCGGCTGCACGCTCCCTCCGATCCACTCGCTTATGTATCGTGTACTCGAGCACTCCGACTGTATATCTATCGTTTGAGGCTTGTCCCGCAGTTAAGCAGGGTCAGCATCGTTAATCGGATTTGGCATGTTAATGTTTAAGGGGTGGCCGGATGCCTTTCCTGCCGCCACCCCGTACCCCCCAGGACGGAATTAGTATACCCCAACTGTCTGTGTCGGGTGTATGCCATAGAATAGTGCGAGTGTTCAAAAATGGCTCTGAGCACTATGGGACTTAACTTCTGAGGTCATCAGTCCCCTAGAACTTAGAACTACTTAAACCTAACTAACCTAAGGACACCACACACATCCATGCCCGAGGCAGGATTCGAACCTGCGACAGTAGCGGTCGCGCGGTTCCAGACAGTAGCGCCTAGAACCGCTCGGCCACTTCGGCCGGCAGTGCAAGTGTGTTCAGATGTCTGCGAGCCGTGTAACTGAGGCGGAGCATGGGGACCAGCCCGGTATTCACCTAGAGGGATGTGGAAAACCGCCTAAAAACCATATCCAGGTTGGCCGGCATATCAGCCGCCGTCGTTAATCCGCCGGGCGGATTCGATCCGGGGCCGGCGCCCCTACCCGAGTCCAGGAAGCAGCGCGTTAGCGCTCTCGGCTACCCTGGCGGGTTCGAACACTACGACTGTATGACTGACTAATCACTAGCCTGCACGTCGATGCTTATATACCCGCATCGGAGTCGCCTTAAGTTGCACGGATGCTGCAGCAAAGCCACTAAACAAGAACCTTCTGATCGCTCCTTATTCGGGACCTATGACGGACGAAATTACAACGTCTGAAAGGATCCTCAAGAACATCACCAACGCGATTTAAACGTTGGCGTCCAAAAGTGCTACTCTTCTCAGTCTGTGAAGTAAAGCAAACTGTGTAGTACAACGTATGTGGACATCGAAAATATCACCTCAATATAGAAGTGAGTGAGAAAATGCGCAATGGTAAGAAACTGGACATTTATTCGGGCTCTAGATTTAGGTTCTCTATAGTTTTCATAAATCGCTTAAGACAAAGTTCGGAATAGTTCCTTTGAAAAGGTCATGACCTATTTCTGTCTCTCTCGTTCCCAAACTAGCGCTTATGCTCCGTATCCATTGTCAACAGGACATTAATCTCTTTCTCCTTGCTTTATTGTGTCTACGAGTGACGACTGAAGTTTTAATTATGAAGGTACGTAATTTATTTTATGTTTGTTTGCAGTTCTAGCACGTAATGAAAGCCCGCGGCACAGTGCCGTAGCACACCACTAGGGAAACCAAACAAAATCGAACAGGTAATTTCTACTTTTTAATGTGCAGCGCCACTACATATTGGATCCCCTATCGGGGTCCTACGGAAATGTGCCACAGGGCTTTCGATACGTACCACGACTGCAGACATGCACCTGCAAACTAACAAAAAATTAATTACTTAACTTCATTTTTTCGAAGTGATAATTAAATCTTTGACTACCGTTCGTAAATATTTTGCCATTGCATATTGGCCGCAGCTTCTGCTAGTATCAATCCATAACAATACGACGATTGGCTGTAATAACTTGTAAATTAGTTATTTCGTCAATACCAACCTCTCGATGTCGTAACTATGACTTTGATGGAGGGCAGGCATTGCCTGTACAGGAAAGAGTAGATGTTCAGATCAAGTTTGTGGGACAGTCGCAACCAGGAATCAACTTTTTTTCATTGGCCTGTTTCGCTCAATTTAACAAGAGCATCATCAGAAACTGTAGAATTTACAAAGTGTTACGATACAGAATCTTAAACTGACATAGAAGAACACATGCGGTAACTTAAGTTGAAAGTAGTTGCTGATTACATTATCGATGTCATATATTAAGTAAGTTGTATAACAGTATTTGAAATATATATTGTCATGTGCATCAAAAGGTAACATACACTACGTGATCGAAAGTATCCGGACACCCACAAAAGCCGGCCGGGGTGGCCGAGAGGTTCTAGGCGCTTCAGTCCGGAACCGCGCTGCTGCTACGGCCGCAGGTTCGAATCCTGCCTCGGGCATGGATGTGTGTGATGTCCTTAGGTTAGTTAGGTTTAAGTAGTTCTAAGTTCTAGGGGACTGATGACCTCAGAAGTTAAGTCCCATAGTGCTCAGAGCCATTTCAACCATTTGAAAACCCCCAAAAACATACGCTTTTCATATTAGGTGCATTGTGCTGCCACCTACTGCCAGGTACTCCGTATCAGCGACCTCAGTAGTCACTAGACATCGTGAGAGAGCAGAATGGGGCGCTCCGCGGAACTCACGGACTTCGAACGTGGTCAGGTGATTGGGTGTCACTTGTGTTACACGTCTGTATGCAAGATTTCCACACTCCTAAACATCCACAGGTCTACTGTTTTTTCGACGAACTTAACAGCTTGTTTCACAGCCTTCCCCAAAAGATGATTAGGCAGTTAAGCAAGTATAAGTTATCTGATCTAGTCGTCTAATTTTCAAAATTCTTCTGCAGCATCACGTTTCGAAAGTACGTGTTTTGTTCTCGATTGAACATTTTATCGTCAATTTATCTACACTCCTGGAAACTGAAATAAGAACACCGTGAATTAATTGTCCCAGGAAGGGGAAACTTTATTGACACATTCCTGGGGTCAGATACATCACATGATCACACTGACAGTACCACAGGCACATAGACACAGGCAACAGAGCATTCACAATGTCGGCACTAGTACAGCGTATATCCACCTTTCGCAGCAATGCAGGCTGCTATTCTCCCATGGAGACGATCGTAGAGATGCTGGATGTAGTCCTGTGGAACGGCTTGCCATGCCATTTCCACCTGGCGCCTCAGATGGACCGGCGTTCGTGCTGGACGTGCAGACCGCGTGAGACGACGCTTCATCCAGTCCCAAACATGCTCGATGGGGGACAGATCCGGAGATCTTGCTGGCCAGGGTAGTTGACTTACACCTTCTAGAGCACGTTGGGTGGCACGGGATACATGCGGACGTGCATTGTCCTGTTGGAACAGCAAGTTCCCTTGCCGGTCTAGGAATGGTAGAACGATGGGTTCGATGACGGTTTGGATGTACCGTGCACTATTCAGTGTCCCCTCGACGATCACCAGTGGTGTACGGCCAGTGTAGGAGATCGTTCCCCACACCATGATGCCGGGTGTTGGCCCTGTGTGCCTCGGTCGTATGCAGTCCTGATTGTGGCGCTCACCTGCACGGCGCCAAACACGCATATGACCATCACTGGCACCAAGGCAGAAGCAACTCTCATCGCTGAAGACGACACGTCTCCATTCGTCCCTCCATTCACGCCTGTCGCGACACCACTGGAGGCGGGCTGCACGATGTTGGGGCGTGAGCGGAAGACGGCCTAACGGTGTGCGGAACCGTAGCCCAGCTTCATGGAGACGGTTGCGAATGGTCCTCGCCGATACCCCAGGAGCAACAGTGTCCCTAATTTGCTGGGAAGTGGCGGTGCGGTCCCCTACGACGGTGCGGTCCCCTACGGAACTGCGTAGGATCCTACGGTCTTGGCGTGCATCCGTGCGTCGCTGCGGTCCGGTCCCAGGTCGACGGGCACGTGCACCTTCCGCCGACCACTGGCGACAACATCGATGTACTGTGGAGACCTCACGCCCCACGTGTTGAGCAATTCGGCGGTACGTCCACCCGGGCTTCCGCATGCCCACTATACGCCCTCGCTCAAAGTCCGTCAGCTGCACATACGATTCACGTCCACGCTGTCGCGGCATGCTACCAGTGTTAAAGACTGCGATGGAGCTCCGTATGCCACGGCAAACTGGCTGACACCGACGGCGGCGGTGCACAAATGCTGCGCAGCTAGCGCCATTCGACGGCCAACACTGCGGTTCCTGGTGTGTCCGCTGTGCCGTGCGTGTGATCATTGCTTGTACAGCCCTCTCGCAGTGTCCGGAGCAAGTATGGTGGGTCTGACACACCGGTGTCAATGTGTTCTTTTTTCCATTTCCAGGAGTGTACTTCAGTAGGAAGCTACATTCAAGACAAATGCCCTCAGGAAAAATTTTCCTGACACATTTACATTCATATATGTTGTGTCTGATCTTTGGAACGTGTCCGGAAGAACTGATACCATTTTGTTCCAGCAGCCACTATAAATTAAGAAACAAACAAGTTACAGACATTAGCTGCGAGTGGACACTGATTTAAATAATGAAGAAAGTTGAAAATTTGTGCCGGACAGGGATTCGAATAATGGACAAGAGGCACTACACTAGAAGTGTGTGGATAAAGTGAGAATTGTCCGCCCCCGGTAGCTGAGTGGTTTTCTAGACAGCATGTTTCATGAACACCTGAAGCGGTTACATACATACATATACAATGTTTCCTTCCTGCTGCCTCTCCCTTATCCTGTCAGGAGACGGGGACACCGTGGCCAGGCCTCCAAGTACGACCCCTGCCACTCTGCCCCCTGATCTTCTACACCTTCAAAAAAGTGGTCAACGCGACAGAATGTCACTCCTAAGAGCCCGAGATCGATTCCCGACTGGGTCGGAGATTTTCTCCGCTCAGGAACTGGGTGTTGTGTTGTCCTAATCATCATCCTTTCATCCCCATCGACGCGCAAGTCGCCGAAGTGGCGTTAAATCGAAAGGCTTGCACCCGGCGAACGGTCTACCCGACGGGAGGCCCCAGTAACACGACATTTTTAAATTGAGAATTTGAGTCTAACGGAGGCGTGCTATGATATTCCGTGCAACTGTGATGACCACTGTGTACGGATGGCTTAGTGGTTGGTTATCTGCCCTCTGTAATAAAAAAAACTGAGTGAATGGATCAATGATGAACTTAAACTGGTGTCAGGGGATGTCCACCCCGAACAAATGCGACGAACCGTAACGAACAAAATGAGATAAAAAAAAAGAAGTGGTCCCATCATCTGCACAGCAAGCAGGAGACCTGGTTTCGTATCCCGGTCTGGCACAAATTTGTAATTTTCCCCGTTGATTTAATCGCCCACTAGCAGCCAATGTCTGTTAAGTCCTTCATTTCTTACATTTATATTCGATGTTAACAAACTTCTCTCTTTCAGAAAAGTGCCTGTCTACATTTTATATGCTATCTGCTTCTACCATCGTCAGTTAATTTGTTGCCAAAATACCGAAAATCGTCTACTACTTTCATTGTCTCATTTCACTCAGAATCGCCAGATATTATTGTACTACTCTCCGCGAGTCTCATTTCACTTCTACCTCTATTCATTACGTCCTTTCCGTTCAGTTGGCTTTCCATGTCCTTTCCTGTCGCTGAAAGAATTACACTCTCATCGACAAAACGTGGAAGTTTTCATTTCTTCGCCCTTTAACTTTAATTTCTTTATAAAATTTCTCCTTAATTTTCTTTATTATTTGCTCAGTCTTCAGACTGAATAACATACATGATACTAACTTCGCACTCCCTTCTTAACTATTGTTTCGCTACCTTGTCCTTCGGTTGTTACAACAGAAACACGATTTCGCTGATAGAAATGCCATTTCCGGTTTCAATTTGTCTTCGTACATGGTTTAAAAAAGGTGTCCTACACTGGAATAGTTCAAAATTGCTCTGAGCACTATGGAACTTAACATCTGAGGCCATCAGTCCCTTAGACTTAGAACTACTTAAACCTGACTAACCTAAGGACATCACACACATCTATGGCCGAGGCAGGATTCGAACCTGCGACCGTAGCAGCAGCGAGGTTCTGGACTGAAGCACCTAGAACCGCACGGCCATCTCCTTTATGTCACAACAGCAGAATTATCTTTATCTTTCTCATGATGATGCTGTTTATTTGTCCTGACTGTCATACACTGACGTCTAAGTGGACAGCTGCCGGCTTGGAATAGTTAAAAGCACTATCTACTTCTGGAAATAGTATTTATCACACGCTGTACTGTTATACCTGAAATCTTCGTTGACCTACGTGTCAAAATAGGTGAAACTGCTGCTTACTTACCAACGTACTCGTGAAGTTAAATGTCTCGCAAAAGTATTTTATTTACATACTATCAAGTGAAGGAAATAAAAGTAATAGCTCAGAGAATCCGACTTGCTACAAGAACATTGCGCTCTGACCACAATGCTAAAATTAGACACGTCCATTCTGTCGTGGGTAGCATATCGTGGTGGCCTGCGGCGTATAAAAACAATTCACATAAAATACACATTTTTATATTTCTGCGACACCGGTTCCCGTCAGATCACCGAAGTTAAGCGCTGTTGGGCGTGGCCGGCACTTGGATGGGTGACCAACCGGGCCGTCGTGCGCTGTTGCCATTTTTCGGGGTGCACTCAGCCTCCTGATGCCAACTGAGGAGCTACTCGACCGGATAGTAGCGGCTTCGGTCAAGAATACCATCATAACGACGGGGAGAGCGGTGTGCTGACCACACGCCCCTCCTATCCGCATCCTCAGCTGAGGATGACACGGCGGTCGGATGGTCCCGATGGACCACTTGTGGCCTGAAGACGGAGTGCTAATATTTCTGCGTGTTAACGCATGGGTACACAAGTCACAAGTGAGAAGACATTTCTTTTGCGTATTAGGCGGACATCTGTTCTCCTTCCAATATACTCCTTCGAGAGACACTCTCATTGCGTTTCCCTGAGGAAGCGTATTCATCATCGTATGGTGACTTTTTCGGCTTAGTGCCATTCCGTTTCAGTGAAGCAGTACTAAGATTGCACTAGAAGGGCATTCAAATTACTCTTCCTAACAAGGCATACCTGAGAAAATACAAAAATTGCGACGAAAGTTAACTTCAATAAGACGTTCTCACCGGCACGTTCTAATCTGTATGCTCCTGGCACAAGAGAAAGGAAATTTTTGTTATGCCAAGGCGATTGTGTGAAGTTCTGGTGGCTGTTTTACGGCAACAGAATAAACTTCTATCACGATAAACGCCGGCCAGAGTGGCCGTGCGGTTCTAGGCGCTACAGTCTGGAACCGAGCGACCGCTACGATCGCAGGTTCGAATCCTGCCTCGGGCATGGATGTGTGTGATGTCCTTAGGTTAGTTAGGTTTAAGTAGTTCTAAGTTCTAGGCGACTGATGACCTCAGAAGTTAAGTCGCATAGTGCTCAGAGCCATTTTTTTATCAGGATAAACAGTCACACTTCAGTCACTTATACATTTTCTGGTGTGGAGTTTGTCTGCGCCATGTCATCTGGTTAAAAATTTAACACCAACTTTGCTCTAAAGTGATCGTGCTGTATGCGTGTCTGCATATAAACTGAAAACCTTGTAGTATCATTGCTTAGAATCAAAAGTTGTTGAAAATATTGTAACACACTTAAATTCATACTGCTTTATTTTTTATACAGTTTAATTAATATGGAAATTAGCAACACCGCTGAGAAAATATTTTCCAATTGTTTATTAGCAAAGATCACAGGTATTTATATTTATGGAGAGCAGAAAAAATGGCTCTGAGCACTATGCGACTGAACTTCTGAGGTCATCAGTCGCCTAGAACTTAGAACTAATTAAACATAACTAACCTAAGGAAATCACACACATCCATGCCCGATGCAGGATTCGAACCTGCGACCGTAGCGGTCGCTCGTTTCCAGACTGTAGCGCCTAGAACCGCACGGCCACTCCGGCCGGCGGAGAGCAGAAAACCGCATCTAAAGTTACTAATAAATAAAAAAAAAAAAAAAAAAAAAAAAAAAAAAAAAAAAAAGTGAAATGTGCTAGGTACAACCAAGTACGGTACAGACTGCCACAGTAAAGCTGAGACCAATTAAGGCTATTTACCAAGTCGACGAAGTTGCTACAATGAATGAGAATCCAACCTATGGTAGCGGAGCTCGTATAGTTACCAAGTGTGCTGAGGCGTAAATGGGAATTTGTATTGAGGAGGGAGGCATGCTATGATAGTCCCTGCAGTTATGCACAACCACTGTGCCAGCATAGTGTAGTGGTTAGCGCATGTGTTAGTGAGGACGACGCCCTGGTTCGAATCCCAGCCTTGGTACAAATTTTCATACGTCGCTTCAGTCTGCATACATCCATTACAGGTGTTTGAGATCTGAAAAGGTCTCTGGAACCATGTAGCTGTATTTGATTTATCCGGTGCATTTGTAGCAGCTGAAGGTAGAATGTTAGAGTCGCTACACTACTGGCCATTAAAATTGCTACACTACAAAGATGACATGCTAGAGACGCGAAATTTAACAGACAGGAAGAAGATGCTGTGATATGCAAATGATTAGCTTTTCAGAGCATTCACACAAGGTTGGCACCGGTGGCGACACCTACAACGTGCCGACATGAGGAAAGCTTCCAACCGATTTCTCATACACAAACAGCGGTTTCCCGGCGTTTTTTCGGATGAATCCAGGTTCTGTTTACAGCATCATGATGGTCGCATCCGAGTTTGGCGTCATAGCGGTGAACGCACATTGGAAGCGTGTATTCGTCATCGCCATACTGGCGTATCACCCGGCGTGATGGCATTAGGTACCATTGGTTACACGTCTCGGTCACCTCTTGTTCGCACTGACGGCACTTTGAACAGTGGACGTTACATTTCAGATGTGTATCAAGGCCGTTGTTAAGGCCAGAGGTGGTTGTTCTGGGTACTGATTTCTCAGGATCTATGCACCCAAATTGCGTGAAAATGTAATCACATGTAAGTCCTAGTATAATATATTTGTCCAACCAATACCCGTTTACAGGGTGTTTCAAAAATGACCGGTATATTTGAAACGGCAATACAAACTAAACGAGCAGCGATAGAAATACACCGTTTGTTGCAATATGCTTGGGACAACAGTACATTTTCAGGCAGACAAACTTTCGAAATTACAGTAGTTACAATTGTCAACAACAGATGGCGCTGCGGTCTGGGAAACTCTATAGTACGATATTTTCCACATATCCACCATGTGTAGCAATAATATGGCGTAGTCTCTGAATGAAATTACCCGAAACCTTTGACAACGTGTCTGGCGGAATGGCTTCACATGCAGATGAGATGTACTGCTTCAGCTGTTCAATTGTTTCTGGATTCTGGCGGTACACCTGGTCTTTCAAGTGTCCCCACAGAAAGAAGTCACAGGGGTTCATGTCTGGCGAATAGGGAGGCCAATCCACGCCGCCTCCTGTATGTTTCGGATAGCCCAAAGCAATCACACGATCATCGAAATATTCATTCAGGAAATTAAAGACGTCGGCCGTGAGATGTGCCCGGGCACCATCTTGCATAAACCACGAGGTGTTCGCAGTGTCGTCTAAGGCAGTTTGTACCGCCACAAATTCACGAAGAATGTCCAGATAGCGAGATGCGGTAATCGTTTCGGATCTGAAAAATGGGCCAATGATTCCTTTGGAAGAAATGGCGGCTCAGACCAGTACTTTTTGAGGATGCAGGGACGATGGGACTGCAACATGGGGCTTTTCGGTTCCCCATATGCGCCAGTTCTGTTTATTGACGAAGCCGTCCAGGTAAAAATAAGCTTCGTCAGTAAACCAAATGCTGCCCACATGCATATCGCCATCATCAATCCTGTGCACTATATCGTTAGCGAATGTCTCTCGTGCAGCAATGGTAGCGGTGCTGAGAGGTTGCCGCGTTTGAATTTTGTATGGATAGAGGTGTAAACTCTGGCGCATGAGACGATACGTGGACGTTGGCGTCATTTGGACCGCAGCTGCAACACTTCGAACGGAAACCCGAGGCCGCTGTTGGATCCCCTGCTGCACTAGCTGCGCGTTGCCCTCTGTGGTTGCCGTACGCGGTCGCCCTACCTTTCCAGCACGTTCATCCGTCACGTTCCCAGTCCGTTGAAATTTTTCAAACAGATCCTTTATTGTATCGCTTTTCGGTCCTTTGGTTATATTAAACCTCCGTTGAAAACTTCGTCTTGTTGCAACAACACTGTGTTCTAGGCGGTGGAATTCCAACACCAGAAAAATCCTCTGTTCTAAGGAATAAACCATGTTGTCCACAGCACACTTGTACGTTGTGAACAGCACACGCTTACAGCAGAAAGACGACGTACAGAATGGCGCACCCACAGACTGCGTTGTCTTCTATAGCTTTCACATCACTTGCAGCGCCATCTGTTGTTGAAAATTGTAACTACTGTAATTTCGAAACTTTGTCCGCCTGAAAATGTACTGTTGTCTCAAGCATATTGCAACAAACGGTGTATTTCTATCGCTGCTCGTTTAGTTTTTATTGCCGTTTCAAATATACCGGTCATTTTTGAAACACCCTGTATCATCTGCATTTCTTCTTGGTGTAGCAATTTTAATGGCCAGTAGTGTACTTCAGCCAGGAGCGCCGCGTACTACTCTACGCATCTTCTGTAATCTGTGGCTTTTTTTCTCGTGCCTGGGACCCTATACTTTCAATTATCAGAACGGGAGGACCTCGCTTCTGACCCCTCCATCTAACTTTTGGAATACCCTCTTCAGGAGGATGAAATGCTCAATCATAATTTCTCGAAAATTCCTCGTGTGCGTCCGCGAATCTAATATTCGCTTCTTCGGCGCAACATTTCTTACCAACCAACAGACTTTCTCGTTGGCTGCAGACCAGGCAGTTCCCGACGATTTTTCCCCAGATGAAGTCGCCGCCCACTGTGTGGGAGCATTTAAATTGTAAAGCTCTTTTCCCAGGGCATACCGAATTGAAGGGCAGCGTCATGCCGTCCATTAAGAGTGCCAGGTTCTCTCATCTCACACACCACAAGAAAACAAATTGAAGTTTCTGCACGTTTTTTTCTTTTTTTTTTGTAGGGCGGGCAACCACACCCACACTTCGACATTTTTTCAAAGAAAATTCCGCACTGGCTGTACGAATGATTTTTATTAAATCTGCGACCGGTTTCGCACCACTTATCGGTGCATCCTCAGGCACTATATGCTATTTATAACATTGTAACTTTGACATTGCCCTGTAGCCATTCCCCACCATTCACGTCCAATACGTGTACGCCGCCGCGCCGCTCCTCTCATTTAAAAAATTTTTAAAAACGAATTTTAAATTTTAACTACCGCTTTCACCAGATGACGGTATGTTGGACGTGAATGGTGGGGAGTGGCTTCAGGGCAATGTTCAACGTTACTATGTTATAAATAGCATATACGAGGTGTGGCTAGAAAAAAACCGGACTAGTACTGGTGAAACAATAAAACGAATGCAATAAGGCTGAAAGTCGCGTGGCCTGTCACATGACTCTCGCTCCGCCTACTGCTCGAGTTTCATCTGCCTCCTGCACTCAGTCTGCCCGTGGCGTCTGTTTTAAGTGGCTGACGTTTTGTCTGTGCGTCGGAAAATGTTGAGTGTACAGAAAGAACAGCGTGTTAACATCAAATTTTGTTTCAAACTAGGAAAATCTGCAAGTGAAACGTTTGTAATGTTACAACAAGTGTACGGCGATGATTGTTTATCGCGAACACAAGTGTTTGAGTGGTTTAAACGATTTAAAGATGGCCGCGAAGACACCAGTGATGACACTCGCACTGGCAGACCATTGTCAGCAAAAACTGATGCAAACATTGAAAAAATCGGTAAACTTGTTCGACAAGATCGCCGCTTAACAATCAGAGCAGTGTCTGAGTTAACAGGAGTTGACAAGGAAAGTGTTAGGCAGATTCTTCATGAAAGTTTCAACATGAACAAAGTGTGTTCAAAAATGGTTCCAAAGTGTCTCACAATTGAACAGAAGGAACGCCGAAGAATGATTTGTTCTGACATCCTGGAAAACACTGAAAGTGATCCCACCTTCTTACAAAATGTTATTACTTGCGATGAATCGTGGTTTTTTACTTACGATCCCGAAACTAAACGCCAATCGATGCATTGGAAAACTCCTGGTTCTCCACGACAAAAAAAGCACGAATGTCAAAATCGAAATTCAAGGCAATGATGATTCTTTTTTTTTGACATCAAAGGGATTGTGCACATTGATTGGGTACCAGAGGGACAAACAGTGAATCAGCATTACTACATTAGCGTCCTGGCTACCCTACGTGAGCGAGTACGGAGAAAACGGAACGATTTCTGGAAAAAAAAGTCATGGATCCTTCACCAAGACAATGCCCCAGCTCACAGTGCGTTGTCAGTGAAGACGTTTTTGGCAAAACACAACATTCCCATCTTAGATCATCCACCCTACTCACCTGATTTGGCCCCCTGTGACTTTTTTCTTTTCCCTAAAGTCAAGTCAGCTTTGAAAGGAACTAGATTTGAGACTGTCGAAGCAGTAAAAGAAAAAGCGACGGAAGTAATGTATGGACTTACCGAAAATGATCTGCAGCATTGCTATGAACAGTGGAAAATTCGTATGGAGCGGTGTAGAGACCGAGGAGGAGAGTACATTGAAGGAGATAACATGAAATTGTAAATAATTGTAAATAAATGTTTTTTCCAGCATCAGTCCGGTTATTTTCTAGCCGCACCTCGTATTGCCTGAGGATGCACCGATAAGTGGTGCGAACCGGTCGCAGATTTAATAAAAATCATTCATAGAGCCAGTGCGGAATTTTCTTTGGAAAAAAAAGGTTACTCAGTGTATCGTTATTTAGTTTGTCTTTATGAGGAACGAAGGAACATTGAGGTTTAACGTTCCGTCGACGATAGAGTTATTACAGAGGAGGAGCGTACGTTCGTAACACTTTTATCGATGAGAAGGAGGTTTATATTACGTAACAGCAATTACGAAGCGTGTATTCTGTGCTACTTAAACTTATTGATCTGTGGCAAGAAAATTAAGAGTTTTGTACCGTATATACGAAAAAATCAAAAGGATGTGTTAAAAAATAACTTATAATAATATGTGTATGTTCAGAAACAGAAAATGTTTGTTGAAAGGTGGTTCATGCTTAGGGTACTTGTAATTGTAGCTGTGAGGAAGTCCCCCCCCCACAACGGAAGTGGAACGGCGCGATGTAAAAGGTGGTTTTGGCGTCGAATTGAGCGGCGCCTTTGCGAGAACGGTACGCAGTATGTGGCTAACGTGGCACGGTACACTTCGGCGGTGCTAAGAGAGGCAACTGGAAGCTGCTTGATAAAGGATTTGCCTCGGATGTGGATTTGCCTATTATTTGGTATTCTCGACATAAAGGAATGGCTCTAATATGTTGAAAATCCGACGTCAAGAAGGCATTTTATAGAGCATTCGAACATAGAGCCGTGAGTACAGTTAGTCGCCATGTCGCTTGCCACCAATTTTCGCCATTGCTTCACAAACTTCAAGTACCCACTAATGTATACGGGCATGGACCAGTTAATTTGTATGCTGTTCAATAATACTCTCAAAAACATAAATTCGTGTCTGGAACCATATTTTCTGTCCTGATCACGAACTTATGCATGTTCCTCACCTAAGTGCTACTAAAACCGAGTATCCTGATTTAAATGAACAATTCTTGCATTCAAGTGTTTAAAAGTGATTTTATGTCTAATGTAAAAGGAGTAGTAGAAGTTAAACTTAAAATCACAAAACTGAAGTGGATAGGCTTTTGCTAACGCATCCTTAATTTATTACAAAATATATTTTGGTAGGATTACAGTGCAAGACTGTGTAAATATTATTGTCTAAAATACCTGCTTCACAGGTGATAAAAATGCAGATAAGTTAAGCTCATTTTCAAAATTAGTGTGGTTTTGATTCCTATCATGAATGGTTCTTTTTTTGAAGTTAATTAATCCCAGTGTTGTATTTTATTGTCTTGCGAAGTAAATTATGAACTACTCCAAGTCAATTGGATGATTAGTTTTTTGATTTAGTCTTTTCTAGTGTAATAATTAAAGAGCATTGACTAGTAAAACTATGCTAGTTTATGGATCCCCATCGTATTCTCCACCTATTAGAAAAAAAATTGAATTATTACTGTTGCTAAAGAAAACTGATATATGTAGAGGAGCTAACAAAGTGTATTTATGATGTTTTTTTTTCATTTCAGTTAAGATAAAAGCCCTCATGTCCAAATTTGGTTCTGCTCTTCGTGCAATAACATTTCAGTATTCGATTAAGTAATACTCTTGAATGTAGCTGTCATTAGTATGAGCTTGGTGCAAATTTATTCCCGGTAATTTGCTGGTGTGTGTGTGTGTGTGTGTGTGTGTGTGTGTGTGTGTGTGTGTGTGTGTTATTGGTAACTGCTGCTACACACAGTTCAGAGTGCACTGTGTCAGTTTGTATCTTGTTTGCTATTCAAAGGGAAATCTCAACGAAAGTAACTTCAATAACAAATAGTCCATTTTCTCAAATATTTGTTTCCAAATTAATTTGCCTAATTGGGCTGGCGACCGTTCATTTTTTCATTCATTTATGATTTTACCTCTTTCATTAACTCCCAAGGCTAAAGTTAATTCTGTTTTTCTGTTAATTTCACAAGATTCACAATTATAGTCCGATGCCTTTGTCCATTAGACGTACACGCGGTCAATCTTCGAAATCCTCACACAGGGTAACATTAGCGTGTTTCACGGCAAGTTAGTGTTGTAAGTTCATATAGTTGTGAAATGATACTACCGGTAAATACAGCAACAATAAACGTGGCAGGATACTTACACAGAATACGGTTAGAAGGAAAGGGGAATACTGTTTAACGTCCGTTGACGACGAGCGATCTTGAATATGGGAAACAATACCGGCCGCCTCATTTCAAACGAAACATCTGGAAACGTTTTAAGCTATTTTCCGAAACCACGGAAAAACTGAATTTTGATGACCAGATGGACATTTGAACTGCCGTCGTCCCGAGCAAAGTAAGACGAATGCTGCGAGAGAATATGTAACAATGAGCAATTCTGACTGATTCTGAAGGTAAGCCAACCCTGATTAAAGTGTATCCACGCAAAGTGAGTCAGTAACATAAATAAAAATAGGATCTGTTCGTATGGACTTAAATGCCACGGAAGAACCTGAAATCCAACAGACTGACTTCACGTCAAGCGCCAAACGAAAATCTGAGTACTGCCAAATCGCAGCATTACTTAAGAGAGACAACGCAATAGACGTTGCTGACGAACAGATGGACCTCGAAATGACTCGTAATCAAACAGAATGTTACTCTGTACAACAGGTGCCTTTTATACATTTAAATGTCAAACAATTATGTCTCTCTTTATTTATTTTCAGAACGGATCATTTGTTAAAATTGCGTTTTGACGGATATTTACAACGAACAAAGGTAACTTCCACTACTTCTGCAGAAAGTAATAAGGGAGGGATGTGAAGAGTACAGAGGTAGCCTCAAAATAGATGTTCCCTGACAACAATGTTGCGAACGGTTCATTAACTGCAGGCTTTTTTCCTTGTTAAAAAACATTCTGTGGTGAGTTGCGTCTTTGCAACTAAATGAAAGGCAGTTTGTTGCTGCCATATGCGTTTCGCTCCTTTTATTTATGGAGCATCTTTAGTGGCTTTTAACAGATGTATGTTATATCACCACCACGACCATCACACACGACAACATTTTTGCCTCCTGGGCAGTGGTTAACTTGAATGTTACTAGATTATTCATTTTTTCCGGTTTCCTTCTTTCTCTCTTCCCAAAACCACTTCATTCTTTGGCTGTGTTCCTGTTTCCTTTGCTCTGTCTGTATTTTGGCTTTTTTCTTCCTCTCTTTTCGTGTTGGTAATTTTGTTTCTGAATTTCTCTCTTGTATTTATCAATTCCCTACTTGTTTTACGTTTTCTATTTCTTGAAACCAACTGTTTTTTTATTGAACTGTTTACTACATCAAAGATCCTCTTTATGAATTTGTTGTTCATTCAATGTATGTGTCCATAGAATGCTAGTCGACGTTTCCTGATATGTCTGTGAGCCTGTCCGTGTCTTTGGTTAGTCTCTTCATCCATATGTCATCTCTGTGTACTGCTCCAAAATGTTTTCTAATAACTTTACGTTCTATTTTTTCTGTCTCTCTGTGATGCCTGATGCTTCCATTGTGGTCGTTTCTTATGCGTAGAGTGCAGACATAGGAGGGACAAAAACGCTGTCTTTTACGTAACCCCACAGATGAAAGTCATAAGGTGTGAGGTCTGAAGACCTGGAGGGTCACCAGCGATGAAGTTCATCTTCTGCTCCTCTTCTTTGAATCCAACATCTGGAACAGTGTCGTTCCGGTAACGTTGGACGTGCTTAGCACCATT
Organism: Schistocerca serialis cubense; assembly: GCF_023864345.2. Classification (NCBI taxonomy): domain Eukaryota; kingdom Metazoa; phylum Arthropoda; class Insecta; order Orthoptera; family Acrididae; genus Schistocerca; species Schistocerca serialis. The sequence goes on along the minus strand of NC_064640.1, from coordinate 860,451,546 downwards.
CCAAGACGCTGGATTGGGAGAAGGAGTGGAAGATGAACTTCATCGCCGGTGACCTCCCAGGTATCCAGCAACAGTGTATATTTTCCTGTTCCTCCATCAAGATTTTTTCAAGCTGGAGGTGGCTTTGTTGAACTCTCTTGGATATCATAAATGTTATGCATTATGTAGTAGTCACTACAAGTATGTTACTATGTTATGTTTTCTCTGAGGGTAAATTATCGTTTGGTTTTACTTAATATTTGCAGTGTCGCTCGTCCCTGTGTATGGTCTTACACATGTGTATGGCCGATTTCCCACGTTTGTCACCCATATTTATTACAACACTTCACTTGCACTTTTCACTGTGTGTGTGTGTGTGTGTGTGTGTGTGTGTGTGTGTGTTTACAGTGTACAGTGTTGCCAGCTGTCTATTGTGTTTAGCCGACCGCGGTGGCCGAGCGGTTCTAGGCGCTTCAGTCCGGAACCGCACTACTGCTACGGTCGCAGATTCGAATCCTGCTTCTGGCATAGATGTGTGTGATGTTCTTAGGTTAGTTAGGTTTACATAGTTCTAAGTTCTAGGGGACTGATGACCTCAGATGTTAAGTCCCATAGTGCTCAGAGCCATTTGAACTATTTCTATTGTGTTTATTTTCGTCTGTGTTGTGTTGTGTGTGTGGTTTGCTATTTGTTATTTGTCTTGAGAGAGAGAGAGAGAGAGAGAGAGAGAGAGAGAGAGAGAGAGAGAGAAAGAAGGAAGGGAGGATTGATTAATTAATTGTTTATTCTGGTAACGTCTCATATTTCTATTATTGCTTAAGTGGCTAACATGATAAGGAAGTTATTGCTTATATTGATTTGATCATTAATTACTTTCCTTTTCATTTCATGGGCACTCTGTATATGAAAGTTTTCCTGTAATGTCAGGAGTTTATTGTTGTGATTGTGTACTCCAATAATTTTGACGTCCTGTTCCATATGGGATAGTTTATGTCCATGTTTCATCAGGTTTTCAGCATAGGTAGAATGGCTGTATCATACTTCAAGATTATTATACAGTATGTTCTTTATATCTAGTTTTGAAATTCCTGCCTGTCATTCCCAGATATACTGACTCACATTCTTGACATATTAACTGTTATAAAACTGCTCCTTGATGTTTATCTTCTCTATTGTCGTTGGAAACTGTGACTGGAATGTGTTTTTCGTTCCGTGAGCAATGTGTAGTCCTTGTCTCTTTACTACACTTGCTTTCTGTGTGTCGATTTGTGTTTGTATGTTGAACTGTATCATTTGTTTCTGTTAGTCATGTCATAAGCGTTGCTGTTTGTGCTATAGTGTTGGTGTTTTTGTTCCCTGCTTGTCTCATTTTTCCTTTAGTTGTAGTTTTTTTTTTAATTTTGTGATCGAGTCTTTGTACTATATGAGTGCTATAACCTTCGTTTGTGGCTATGAGTTGTATTATTTGTAAGTCTTTTTCATAATTATCTTTGGTGTGTGGGATTTATTTTGTCTGTGTAACGTATGTCGGGCTGGCGCTAACTTTTTTAAATTTATACGTAAGGAAAGAGTAGACCATTTGGCTATGGTACTGATGTAGTCGCATCTTTAAGACAGACAGTCATACTCGGTTTTGATCTTGACAAAGAGAGGAATAAAGCTTTTATGCCATAGTAGGAAAAATATTGGAAAGGAGAGTGCGGTTTTCGACAGGGCACTGACAGGTCCACAGTCCGTAACGACTACATTTTATGGCTGCTATGAGCGCAGGAGAGCCGCTTGGGCAAGCCATCTAGAACTGCACTCTCCTTTATAGGGCGCAGTCTCTCGCTTATTCATTTTAACGACCACCTTACGATTACGACTAAAGGGTACCAGTACTTTCTTGTTCGACCGCTGGAAACAAATTATCGTTCAGTTATACTTCACCTTGTCCTGCCTTCTGTTTCACATTGCCTTGGAAAAGGTTATAAAAGATGCGGACATCAATACAAGAGGGACTATCCTGTATAGATCAGTTCATGTGCTAGCATATGCAGGTGATGCTGATATAATTGCAATAACGCCAAGAGCAATAAAAGAAACCTTTAAAAAACTTGAAAGAGCTGCTAGAAGACGAACCTACAGGTAAATGAAGGGAAAACTACGAATATACCTTAACTAAGAAAGATTAGAACACATAACAAACGGCTACAACATTAAAAAAGCAACAGGAGCAGTGTTCCTAGACATCGAAAAAGCCTTCTATCGTCTGTGGCGCAATGGCCTCATAAGCAAAGGTAGCGCCACTGGCTTCCCTGACGGACGGGTACGTCTCATACACTCGTATCTCACCAACAGATGCTCAACACTAACGTTCAGGGCAAACAGTTAACACGATACGGTATACAAGCTGGAGTACCCCAAGGCAGCATCTTGGGGCCCCTCATGTTTAACCTCTACATAAACGACCCACCACCTACACAAAACACGATGGTTGCCATCTGTGCGGACGACACTGACATCCTAGTGGAAGACTGGAAAGTATCAAACATCAGCTCACGACTGCAAGAGGTGCTGAGCCTTGGTTGGAATCTACATCTACATCTACATCCATACTCCGCAAGCCACCTGAAGGTGTGTGGCGGAGGGTACCCTGAGTACCTCTATCGGTTCTCCCTTCTATTCCAGTCTCGTATTGTTCGTGGAAAGAAGGATTGTCGGTATGCTTCTGTGTGGGCTCTAATCTCTCCGATTTTATCCTCATGGTCTCTTCGCGAGATAAACGTAGGAGGGAGCAATATACTGCTTGACTCTTCGGTGAAGGTACGTTCTCGAAACTTTAACAAAAGCCCGTACCGAGCTACTGAGCGTCTCTCCTGCAGAGTCTTCCACTGGAGTTTATCTATCATCTCCGTAACGCTTTCGCGATTACTAAATGATCCTGTAACGAAGCGCGCTGCTCTCCGTTGGATCCTCTCTATCTCTTCTATCAACCCTATCTGGTACGGATCCCACACTGCTGAGCAGTATTCAAGCAGTGGGCGAATAAGTGTACTGTAACCTACTTCCTTTGTCTTCGGATTGCATTTCCTTAGGATTCTTCCAATGAATCTCAGTCTGGCATCTGCTTTACCGACGATCAACTTTATATGATCATTCCATTTTAAATCACTCCTAATGCGTACTCCCAGATAATTTATGGAATTAACTGCTTCCAGTTGCTGACCTGCTATTTTATAGTTAAATGATGGCGTGTTAAGGTAAACGTCGAAAGTGCAAGGCAGTGCTGTTCACCCGTAGACCGAAACCACACGCACACACATACACACACACACACACACACACAGACACACAGACACACACACACACACACACACACACACACACACACACACACACACACTACGTTTCCACGAGTGTGTCAGGTACCTACCTGTCTGGCTGGACCAGAAACTAACATGGTGGGACCACATACAATACGTCGCCAACAGAGCGCAGGCGAGGCTCTAACAACTGTACCCAGTACTCAATAGCCAAAGTACACTGAACGGGAGGGTGTCCAGGTCCATATTCATGACGCTTATTAGATCCTTGAAAAATAATATATGCAGACCCAGTCTGCAGGTACGCAGTTCCAACACGCCTGCGACGCCTGCAGGTCGTACAGATGCTACCTATCATAAGCAACGCTCCACGGTACACACGCACCACGGACCTTCGCAATGAATACCGCCTCGAGACTCTCGGAGGTATTAAAAAAAACTCGTCACACAACTATACACGAACTCGAGACACCCTAACAACCCTTTCTTCCTCAATCTGGATAACTACGACCAAAATCGGAGGTGGAAGCACAATCGTCCAAAGACACTCCTTACTAGGGACACATAACGACCTATGGCAAGTCAAGGTACACAAACAACACAAATACCTGCGAACCCCTGCCTAACAGAAAATTTGGCTGGCAGCGTCAGATGAATCAGACAACCGATCAACCGGCCACAACAGGGAAGCCAAATTTTGCACACTAAACACAAAAAGGAACCACATAACCTGCTATAATGTGCGATCGATTCTGTGACCAATCGATCACTAATATGGCGGCTATGGCTTTTTCAAGTATGCAGACACTGCAGCTGGCCCACGAGACATCGTCGGGGCCCCGTCGAACGGTACAAGTCGTCGATTCTGACTGGTACTGTTATGACTAACATAAGCTATGGTACCCAATCACTAACCAAACTTACCCTTGCATGATCTGCCGCATATACACACATCGAAGAAAGTTTTGCATCACCCCGGTTCCCAGAACTCCTGAAGATAGACGTTGACTGTGGATATTGTATCACAGACACAGTCCCTTTGACTACTCAGAGATGTCACTAAACCCTCCCAAAGATATAAACAACCCTGTATGAGCAGCGCCTATTAGACGGAGGGAGTCTGACAGCCGGTCAGATCCAGCCATTCCATCAGCAAGGAGGTACACGGCTCGTGCTGTCTGTAGTTCAACCATGCCTGCATGGTCAGTACCGCCTTTCGATCGCGTCCGCATTGCTACTTCGTGCCAGGAAGGGCTCTCAACAAGGGAAGTGTCCAGAAGCTGAAGAACTACCACTTGGTCACTATGAAAGCTGACTGGTGTGGAAACTTTTAAACAGATTACGATCAGGAGTTGGACGATCCAGAGACAACCTGAAGAGATGGGGCTTCATAACAAAAGATACGTCCTGTGATTGTGGACAAGGACAAACAACAAGCCACGTGCTTCAGCGCGCTTTGTGCCCTATATCCTGCACGGAGATTGATCTCCTGCAAGCCACCCCAAGCGCCTTGGAGCTTGCAAAGTACTGGCCACATGTAATATAAATACAGTGTGTGTGTGTGTGTGTGTGTGTGTGTGTGTGTGTGTGTGCTTTTTCTGTTTTTCTGACTCGAGAATAATAATAAAAACCTCGATGGGCCCGTGTTAGTGGTTAATCCTTCCCTGACACACGGACAGCATCGCGACCTCACATCCCGTGAACTCCTAGATTTGCATCTAACAATACGGAGGTGACATATATTGAGATGGTTACCACTTTCGCGTGGGCGTGGAGGGGCTGCACCCTTAAAGGGAAAAATTATCCAAATGAGGCACCATCCATAGAAATTAGTACATAAAAGCTTGATGTGCGTAGTTTCACTTACATCGATCAGAAGCAAACTATAAGAACAATGGCTTCTCTTAAATCCAAAAACGAATATTGTCCGCCAAAAAGTGCTACCATGGGCTCAGAAAATATCTTAAATCTAATTTACCGTTCAGGAAAAAAATGAAATGATCGTATGGCATTGTTGACCGGGAGGTACCGTCCGGGTAAGTTCGGTCGCCGCGTTGCAAGTCTTATTTCATGTGGCGCCACATTGGGCGACTTGCGCGTCGATAAGGATGAGATGATGACGAAGGCAACACAACACACAGTCCACAGGCGGAGAAAATCCCCAACCCGGCCGGGAATCGAACCCGGGCCCGCCGCATAGGAGGCAAGCACGTCACCACTTTTTTTTTAATCTCATTTTTTTCGTTTTCGTTCGTTGTATCTGCTCCGGGCGGACGTCGAAAGACACCCGTTTCAGTTCGTTGTTGATCCATTAACTCAGTTTTTTTTTATTACAGAGGACAACTAGCCATCTGACCAAACACGCTGAGCTACAGTGCCGGCTGCACCACTCGGCTGAGCAGGTGGACACCGTTCAGAGAAACTGAAGTTATGACGTATGAAGTTTTAGTTAAGGCCGGTGCTAACATACATAACTGAAATACGGAAATTAACAAAATACGATGAAAGGAAACTGAGCATATTTGAAAGAAAGAGCTCGAGACAAATTCTTGGGCCAGTGGAAGAAAATGGTGTGGTTCAAATGGCTCTGAGCACTATGGGACTTAACATCTATGGTCATCAGTCCCCTAGAACTTGGAACTACTTAAACCTAACTAACCTAAGGACATCACACAACACCCAGCCATCACGAGGCAGAGAAAATCCCTGACCCCGCCGGGAATCGAACCCGGGAACCCGGGCGTGGGAAGCGAGAACGCTACCGCACGACCACGAGATGCGGGCCGAAAATGGTGTCTTGAGAAAGAGATTCAGCTATGAATTATATAAAATGTATACTGAACCAGACATTTTCATCTACATTAAGATTAAGAGGCTGAAATGGTCACGACATGTACTGTGAGCAGACGATAGAGTGATTAAGAAGATATTCTGCGCAGTGCCTGAAGGAACCGGGAGAGTATGAAAGCCGAAGCTACGGTGGGAGGAAGGTGTCAGAGATGACATAAGGAAAACTGGAATTCAGTACTGGACAGGTACGACCGGAATTATATCCTACAGAAGCCTAAGGCTCGCAGAGGGCTGTTGCGCCAATAATGACGATGAGGATATACTTCATCTGTTTTAGAAGTTGTCAGCCGATCGTATTCACATAATGGAAACAGCAGTGCTAATGCAGCCAATGGTTTCAGAACGTCTGTCAATATAATCGGGTGATTTCAAACAAAATCCGAACGAGGTTTAACCGCGGACGTTTCCCGAGGCACATTCACCACACTGGCATCATCCCAACCGCGCACTGTGACTGCAGCGGCTCTACGGAACGGGGATTTAACATCAGTCTGTTTGTTCACAACATAAAGGATTAAACGACTGTTGTATCAACAGAGGTACCGCTTGAAAGTAGAATTCTCAAAAGAGCTCCCATTCCACTCTCTCTAAGCACCCTATATTTAACAACGAGTTTCTCGTTTAACTTCCACAATATGCAAAGATTTCCTTGTAGTTACACCACTTCCAATTATATTATCAGCCATGGCAAAAGCGTATTATTAGTTATTAATGTTCTTGTGTCGTCTCGTTACCTTTTGTTATTTTCCTACCAAATGATTATCGTACTTAAGTCAACAATCCATATTGTAATTATCATTGAATTAGTTTATCGCATTAATTCAAACAATATACAAATTTTTTACTGATCAGAAAGCCCTTAGATCAACTGGTAGTTTTATACCGCAAGACAAAAAAATGAAGCACACAGAAGACATTGTCGGATATCAACGTAACTTCGAACAGGTGAAGACCATTGGCAGTTGGGTAAATGTTTGGTGTTGGAAGTCTCTGTGACAAGTAGGACGATCACCAGAGTACATTAGAATTATATTAATACCGTCAGCTGCTCACGGGCGTTAATATGTATCAACGGGGACAGGTGAAAATGTGTGCCCCGCCCGGGACTCGAACCCGCAATCTCCTACTTATATGGCAGACGCTCTATCCATCTGAGCCACCGAGGGCACAGAGGATAGCGCGACTGCAGGTACTATCTCGCGCACGCCTCCCGCGAGACTCATTCTCACCTTGTATGTCCACACACTACATTCGTAGTGTCCCACCCCAACACACTCATTACTCGTGGAAGACATTCTTACCAAATCCCGTAAGAGTTCGGGGAATATGTGTGCATCCCCACAGAAGAAGGTCATGGTAGGTATTGCCAGAACTATATGGATATGGATATGGTGTCTCTCTCTCCTCCCCCCTCCCCCGTCCGGGGACGTCTCACTCCAGACGAGTGAAACACCTATGTTTGTGTGGTAGAGTAATGGTGATGTACGCGTACGTGGAGAACTTGTTTCCGCAGCAATCGCTGCCATAGTGTAGCTGAGGCGGGATAAGGGGAACCAGCCCGCAATCGCCGAGGCAGATAGAAAACCACCTAAAAAAACATCCACAGACTGGCCGGCTCACCATACCTCGACCCAAGTTAGATCGCACGGCTAACTGGGTGGGCATTTATTAATTCGTTATTTTAGCCCATAAAATGAAGTGTACAAAGCATGTTTTGAAAACGGGTACATGTTCAAAGACATTAACATAAGACCATCTAAATTCAGCATCATCGCAAAAAGAAAAAATTTTCCCTCCTCCAAAGAAATTCAGGTCTGAAAGGGTTAATAGTCTTATTAGCAACAGGAATCAAATCGACAGTTTCCATCGACACTGGGCGTCGGATGAAAGACGTGACGAGCAGTATTTGTTTGGGATGACTCCCGCTATACACTGCAAAAACGAAATTGCAGATATTTACCAAAACGCAAGAGAAAATACGCCTGCAGACTTTTGGGAGAGAGACTCAGGTTAGTGTACATCTAGATTATTCGTCAATTTATTCTCTTTTTACCCATCGAAAATTAGCGTAACTAAACCAGGCATGGCATGAATAAAGTTAGGAATTTCATAAAATTGTCTCTCAGCACTCCATTTCAACAACGTGATGGAATACTATACGCGAAAAACATAAGAAAACAGCCAGTCGGGGTGGCCGAGCGGTTCTAGGCGCTACAGTCTGGAACCGCGCGATCGCTACAGTCGCAGGTTCGAATCCTGCCTCGGGCATGGATGTGTGTGAAGTCCTTAGGTTAGTTAAGTGTAGTGTTGACAGATTGCCAACACTACGCACATCATTTAAGGGAGGCGGCCAATAAGCAAGCAGGCGAACTTGACGGTCTGAAACAGGACGCTCAATGAATGTTATAAATAAAAGTACGTTGCTTTGGGAATACTTAACTTTAATCCATCCTTGCTGTATACATCGTTCTTGATGAGACATTTCATACGATAACTATCAAACTATCAATTGCTATGGCGCCTTGCTAGGTCGTAGACTTTGACTTAGCTGAAGGCTATTCTATCTGCTCGGCTAATGAGCGATGCTTCGTCCGTATAGTCACTAGCAAAGTCGTCCGTACAACTGGGCGAGTCTCTTACGTATCTCGAGACCTGCCTTGTGGTGGCGCTCGGTCTGCGATCACACAGTGGCGACACGCGGGTCCGACATGTACTAATGGACCGCGGCCGATTTAAAGCTACCACCTAGCAAGTGTGGTGTCTGGCGGTGACACCACATTAAGTTTAAGTAGTTCTCAGTTCTAGGGGACTGATGACCTTAGAAGTTAAGTCCCATAGTGCTCAAAGCCATTTGACCCATAAGAAAAAGATTTAAAATATTTTAAGTAGAAGGCACGAATATTCTTAATCTCCGGAAAAAAGACAGGTGACACATTTCATGCACTAATTTAAAACTATCAGATAAAGAAGTTCGTCAACAAAAATGTCATGTTCACAGACATTAACATAAACAAATTTTCGCCATACAAAGACTGTGACACGTGTCTTCGAAATGCTTTATTATGAAAAATTATTAGTGAACTGACCGATAGCTCGTTTATTGCAAAACCACACATGAAAGTATTTCAACCGGAACTACCAGCACCTGGGTGCATTACGTTAGCTCTTTAATTATCACCGCAAACATTTCGCCCGTTTGCTTGTGCCTGGATTCCAAATTTAAACAAGGTATTTCTCGGCGGATCTGGCGCTCGAACTCTCGCTGCCCAAGGGACAAATCCTTAAAAATTGTCTCGCAATGCTCGCTGGATTTACCTTATCCGGGAATGTAGAGGTCTCCGTGTGACACGCTATTGTGACGTGATACCATCTATTGTTGTCTGGCAGGAAAACCCGTTATCTTACGTGAAGTTGCACAGAATCACTGTAGGATATAACTCTGCATCGACACAGCAGGTTTACTAGTGTTTAGTACGCTTTTACTTGTTGTACACTTGTTGTAGTTGGGATTCGCAGTCAAAAAAAATTTTCTTTGAGGGACATCATCTTTGCGCCAGTGACTGTTTTAAGTTTTTATTACACTATTGCAATTTCGGCCTTAGGCCATTATAAGTGCTGATATTATGGCTTTAAGCCATATCAACGTAATGTAAACTGATACATTTATTTTCGTTATAGGCAGATGGTTCAAAATGGTTCAAATGGCTCTGAGCACTGTGGGACTTTTTCTATGGTCATCAGTCCCCAAGAACTTAGAACTATTTAAACCTAACTAACCTAAGGACATCACACAACACCCAGTCATCACGAGGCAGAGAAAATCCCTGACCCCGCCGGGAATCGAACCCGGGAACCCTGGCGTGGGAAGCAAGAACGCTACCGCACGACCACGAGCTGCGGACAAGGCAGATGTGTATCAACTCTAGTGACACAGTGAAAGTGCTCAGCGCTCTCTGAAACAGAAAGGCACGGAGGCGCACAGCAACTGTCCTGAATCTGCGACACCGATTTATATTTGTAAGATTTTTCAATAACTGAATGCGGATTAAAGAAGATTTCTCTATATATTAGAGACATTCTGATCAGGTGACGGTCTGCAGATTGTAAAATGTGAAGAAACACTTCAGGGCCAACATCTCACTCAATATTTATTTTGAATTCATGACCGGATTCACAGTATTTTGCTGACATCTTCACTGCTGCAATGCCATACAAACACACATAAATGAGACAACATGAGATTCATGTACAAATCCCATCGTAAGGTCATACTAAGCAAAAAATATTTTCCAGATTTTATGATGCCATCTGGACATTATGTGACTTATAGTCTTGGAGGTTCTTCATTGGATAATTGTATACTGTATGAGTTGAAATGTTATGTCAAGGTGTTGTGATGGTACACTGATAGTACTATGTGAGTGGTTTGTATTTTGCGACGCTAGGTAGCGTAATAACAAAAATGGTTCAAAGGGCTCTAAGCACTATGGGACTTAACATCTGAGGTCATCAGTCCTCTAGACTTAGAACTACTATATCTAACTAACCTAAGGACATCACACACATCCATGCCCGAGGCAGGATTCGATCCTGCGACCGTAGCAGCAGCGCGGTTCCGGACAGAAGCGCCCAGAACCACTTGGTCACAGCGGCCGGCTAATAACAAAAATGTTGATTTGACACTGGAATGCCTTACACATAAATGGGTGCATCGTCGAGAAAAGGATCCTTTAGAATTAAAACTAAGGAATGATGAAAATAAATGTTCTTGCCTTATACTATAGTGGTCATTTATTTAAAAAAAATTTCGTACAGAACTTGCGATGTGCAGCGACAATAAAATTCAAAAATTAAAAAAAGTCTTTGATTGCTATTAAATCCTATAAATATGACACGCACTTTGCAGAAAAAATTATCTTTAGTAGTGTATAACTTAAGGGACGATATTGCTCCTTTATGAAAGATTGTACAACAGTGACAGCTTGTACTACTGTATAATCCTTATAAATACCTGTAATTTTCTTTAACTTCAGATTTGGACTACTTTAATTACTGTACAAATTTCTGATAAATGAATTGTGTAATTTATCTAATGTAAATGCAAACAGTAACGTGTGTTACCACGCTTCCACCTAGCAGGCGTAAGAAATAGCTGGCCTGTCATACAGCTCGACTCAGTACAGCTCCAAACGTGCATGTATGTGGCCGCACGTAATCGGCGCAAGTTGCATGCCAGTATGATTGTAAATACTATTTTTATTAATGACATGCTGATCGGTTGTGATCTACCTGCTGGCAGAGCTTGCATTTCCAAACTTTTTAAATTTTCAACACTGTCGAAATAGATGGCATAATTCTGAAAAAGATGAGGCATGTTACCTATATGTAAAATATTATATTTATTTATTTCATTAATAAAAGCATGAAAACTATGTATACAATTGTATTGTGTGTCTATGTCGAATTGTAGATCCGAAGATGATGGAAAGTAATGTTGAAAGCGGTCATCAATTCAAAATAAATACTTAAATGTGATCTTGGCTCTGAAGTATTTCTTAAAATATTAGACCATTCGTCTACTTATGTATACTTATTCTGTGTTACTGGATCCTAACGCAACCAACTCTTTGCGGTCATGGAACAAACGGATACCAGAAACTGATCCGCTTAATTCACAATATGTAGCTATTAAAATTTAACGGCGGCCAGATAGATGGTGTGTACCTCTATTTCCTGGAGGCATCTGACCCATTTCTGTGTCGTTTTTAGTGAACAAAATACAAGCTTATCGAGTGTCGGAGGAAATACGTGATTAATTCAGAGCTCAAGCAATCTTTCTTAGCGGAAAAAAATCGGCATCGGTAAAGGTACTTTTGCGAGTACGTTAACGGTGTGTTGTATTGTATGTTAACCGTGGACCTAGAAACGACGGAGAGGCTCCGTCCCCGCTGCAGCCGCAGTGGTCCACAACCCCACGACGACTACCGCAGCCCACTTCACCCCTCTGCCGCTCCACATCGAACCCAGGGTTATTATTCGGTTCGGCCCCCGGTGACACAAGGGCAAGCTGAGTTTCGGACGAGCGTTGCTTTCTAAATCCATGCTGTTTTTTGGACATAATTATTTGCGTATCAAGAAAATTTTTTATATTTGAACTGAGAATATGTTCAAGGATTCTGCAGCAAATAGAAGTTTAGGATATTTGTCTGTATTGTGGGTCCTTTCTTTTACCCTCCTTGTATACTGGAGCCACCGTCTCCTTTTTTCCAACCACTTGGGCCTTTGCGCTGGTGGAGAGATTTTCGATAAATGGAAGCTAACGATAAACGCAAGCTAAAGAACAGGGGTAATATTTTTAGTAGTAGAAATGTACTCAACAAAAAAGCATTTCTCGTATCCTTTAAACTCAAACAGGGGAATAACTAAATAAAATTTAGAAAAAATCTCTCAGTATTGACTTCTGTTTCGTACCCAACACCATTCTTGGGATCAGATGTTGAGATATTTTGAAGCTTACTCCCTGCGCTGTTGGGGAAGAAATGGCAACATCGTCAACAGATCGTTCTGTTTTGCAACTGATAAACATGGCTGGTGTGGTGTGCGTACTGTAAGGCCTTCGGTACACACACCATCATATTATTTGACTTGTCGCTCTAACGAAGTAGGCGAGTGTCAGCAATATGTCTCGTGGTCTTATCACGGCGTGTTTATCTTTGCCGTTAGGTCAGACGATAGAAATACCACTTGCACGCTTAGAGTAGCAGATTGACGGTGACCAACCTTAAGCAGAACTTGATTAATTTTCACACATTTATTAAAATAATAAAAATCATAGATATTACGTAACTTGATTCTGGATGATGTTTACAATTGACAATCTGAAGTTCCTTTGGTCTTGGTATGTTAATCTTATTCTCACATATCTCTGATACTTGACAAAATGTCTATTCATTTATCTTCATGGCTATGTACAGGAATATGGTAATCTTATTAGGCGCAGACTGAAACTTGACTATAGACTGGTACAGACTAATGTAGACTGGTACAGACTGACTAATCAGAGGTCTGTACACTCGTTATAATACCTCACGCATTCAGGTATCACTGCGCGAGTGTGATCCGCGAGGAGAAAAGGTTCTACGTTAGCAGCAATCTCATATTAATACGCGGATCGGAGGAAGCAGAATTTGGTCCGTCCCTAAGGCAGCGCCATCTTGTAGTGCGGAGACGGACGAGCGCTGTGCCTGCACTGTTGTGCTTAGCGGGGCGCGCTCTTGTGGGAAAGTTGTGTACGCGCTGACTACGCGGAACTATGTACACAACAGCTGGTCTTTCAGATGACTTATGGCATGGCGTGCATCAGGCATCGTCACTCCTCTTCTGTGTACACTCACTTGTTTACATTCTTCTGTTTCAGAGCACACTATTTGAGATGCATACGATAGTGCTACATTTGCAGATTTTACACCCCTGCATTGTCAACAACATTGGAGCATCACCTTTAAAAGTCAGTTGCATGTTCTGAGTTGCGATCCAGGGAGCTGGGGTTGTGTTGTGAGCAGGAGGCCGAATACTAGGTGTGAGTGAGTGGTCAAGTTCACGTCTGGAGGTGTCAGCAACACAGTGATATCTGTAATAACTTTTATTTATCGTGTCTAGTGTTCAGAGTAGTAAATGTCTTCAGAGCATTGTTCGGCGGCTGGACGTAATGTCCGGGCCGTGAAGTGGTGCTGATGCTTCGTCAGCGAGACATGACATCATCATTCAGCTTGACAGCGGCACGGCCGCATGCTGTGATGGCGGCAGTTGGGGGATGATGTGTTTCGCGATCCAGTGCGGTCCGAACAAACATTGCACTGTACTTACAGGGTGTTTCAAAAATGACCGGTATATTTGAAACGGCAATAAAAACTAAACGAGAAGCGATAGAAATACACCGTTTGTTGCAATATGCTTGGGACAACAGTACATTTTCAGGCAGACAAACTTTCGAAATTACAGGAGTTACAATTTTCAACAACAGATGGCGCTGCGGTCTGGGAAACTCTATAGTACAATATTTTCCACATATCCACCATGCGTAGCAATAATATGGCGTAGTCTCTGAATGAAATTACCCGAAACCTTTGACAACATGTCTGGCGGAATGGCTTCACATGCAGATGAGATGTACGGCTTCAGCTGTTCAATTGTTTCTGGATTCTGGCGGTACACCTGGTCTTTCAAGTGTCCCCACAGAAAGAAGTCACAGGGGTTCATGTCTGGCGAATAGGGAGGCCAATCCACGCCGCCTCCTGTATGTTTTGGATAGCCCAAAGCAATCACACGATCATCGAAATATTCATTCAGGAAATTAAAGACGTCGGCCGTGCGATGTGGCCGAGCGCCATCTTGCATAAACCACGAGGTGTTCGCAGTGTCGTCTAAGGCAATTTGTACCGCCACAAATTCACGAAGAATGTCCAGATAGCGTGATGCAGTAATCGTTTCGGATCTGAAAAATGGGCCAATGATTCCTTTGGAAGAAATGGCGGCTCAGACCAGTACTTTTTGAGGATGCAGGGACGATGGGACTGCAACATGGGGCTTTTCGGTTCCCCATATGCGCCAGTTCTGTTTATTGACGAACCTGTCCAGGTAAAAATAAGCTTCGTCAGTAAACCAAATGCTGCCCACATGCATATCGCCATCATCAATCCTGTGCACTATATCGTTAGCGAATGTCTCTCGTGCAGCAATGGTAGCGGCGCTGAGGGGTTGCCGCGTTTGAATTTTGTATGGATAGAGGTGTAAACTCTGGCGCATGAGACGATATTTGGACGTTGGCGTCATTTGGACCGCAGCTGCAACACGGCGAACGGAAACCCGAGGCCGCTGTTGGATCACCTGCTGCACTAGCTGCGCGTTGCCCTCTGTGGTTGCCGTACGCGGTCGCCCTACCTTTCCAGCACGTTCATCCGTCACGTTCCCAGTCCGTTGAAATTTTTCAAACAGATCCTTTATTGTATCGCTTTTCGGTCCTTTGGTTACATTAAACCTCCGTTGAAAACTTCGTCTTGTTGCGACAACACTGTGTTTTAGGCGGTGGAATTCCAACACCAGAAAAATCCTCTGTTCTAAGGAATAAACCATGTTGTCTACAGCACACTTGCACGTTGTGAACAGCACACGCTTACAGCAGAAAGACGACGTACAGAATGGCGCACCCACAGACTGCGTTGTCTTCTATATCTTTCACATCACTTGCAGCGCCATCTGTTGTTGAAAATTGTAACTACTGTAATTTCGAAAGTTTGTCTGCCTGAAAATGTACTGTTGTCCCAAGCATATTGCAACAAACGGTGTATTTCTATCGCTGCTCGTTTAGTTTTTATTGCCGTTTCAAATATACCGGTCATTTTTGAAACACCCTGTATGAAAACCACAGGCACTGCAATACCGTATTTAACCGCCGACACTAGGCGAGCGACTTTCGATTCCGATGCCTCACGTGTACAGAAATACACATAATGGATGTACAACTGTAGGTTGTAGACACATGGTTGACGACTTACGGTAGTTTGGGTCTGGCCGTGAGGCGTGTTCGCATAGCCTAATGTTAAGGCGACCGCTCGCGATAAACGGGAAATCAGGGTTGGGGGGCCGAACCGCACAAATTTTCACAGTCGTCATTCCATTATGCATCTGACTGTTGTCCATATTAGCGACAGCGAATACATTTAATGTATTTCATGACGGCTGTAGTCGCCGCAGTGCCTGCTCTTTTGGACATGCATTCATGGACGAAGGAGAATTTCATCGTTTCTGAACACAAACACTGCAATAGCGTGATGTCAGGGGGTTTTCGTTCGCAAGGATATGATACATTGAGTTGTTACGTCGTCTGTCAATACACAAATGTCAGAGATACGTTACGCCGCGCGGGGTAGCCGCGTGGTCTTAGGCGCTTTGTCACGGTCTGCGCGGCTACCCCCGTCGGAGGTTCGAGTCCCCCCTCGGGCATGGGTGTGTGTGTGTGTGTGTGTGTGTGTGTGTGTGTGTGTGTGTGTGTGTGTGTGTGTGTTGTCCTTACCGTAAGTTAGTTTAACGTAGAGTACGGAGTGCGTAAGCTTAGGGACCGATGACCTCCGCAGTTTGGTTCCATAAGACCTTACCATAAATTTCCAAATTTTTTAAGAGATACGTTAAATTTTAACTTGATCTAAAATTTTTAAGTGGCCAGGCCATAAAGTATGGAAATAATATTTAAAAACGCAGCGAGGGACATGGCAACCATTGGAAGTCTTGCTACGTTCCTCTCACCTGAACTTATTGCAAAAGTTCGGGAAAAATCGCGGAAGAAATTAAAATTATTCAGTTGCCGCAATCACATCCTCACGTAGGAACCATCTGGCGGTTACAATAGAGAAGGAGTCAAACTAAGTGCAGTTTCTCTCTGTTCGTGAATGAGGCAGAAGTATGTTCTTCGGCGCTGATAGGTCTTATCATCGGTTAATTGCGTTTTGCAAAGGATGGATGCAGATAGAATGTGAACTTCCTAATTTGACACAGCTACAATGTTAGGTACAAAAACTTTAGTTTTTTTCTTTTTTAAGCACACGCTCTTCTTATAGGAACATTTACTCCATTTCAGTATTACTCCGTCTATTCACTGAACATTTATGTTGTACGCTGGATCAGAATATATAATACCACCGTGGTCGGAAAGAAGATCTCATGTGAAGACGATTTGCTAAAATCGTAACGACTAATAGCAAACATATTATACTGAGATCCTTACGGTAAATAAACGTTCAGCTAAGGCTACAATTCTTCCATACTCCCAGAGGGAAATCCAACTCCTCAAGGCCCTCCTTCGTAACTAGTTCCACATTTCACCTTATAGCCTGCAGCATGTAAATGTCATTTCTTGACATTTTACAGAAGTCACTCATTTGAATGGTGTGCCGTTGTCAGTCGTTTCAGATAATACTGGATATTTTCGTTTAATTCTGTCCATTAAGTTAAGTTTGTCCCTATATAGCTACAGCAGGTACTCGCCGCACCAGACATTCATTCTCTGTCGTTGACAAAAAAATTTGAGATCACAGATGTTAAGGACTGTGTTTCACAGGTCTGGTATCGAGCAACGTGGATAGTTCACCAGCTCCTGTTTATGGAACAGACCATCCGCTTTAAAACTACACTACTGGCCATTAAAATTGCTACACAACGAAGATGACGTGCTACAGACGCGAAATTTAACCGACAGGAAGAAGATGCGGTGATATGCAAATGACTAGCTTTTCAGAGCATTGACACAAAGTTGGCGCCGGTGGCGACACCTACAACGTGCTGAAATGAGGAAAGTTTCCAACCGATTTCTCATACACAAACAACGGTTGACCGGCGTTGCCTGGAGAAACGTTCTTGCGATGCCTCGTGTAAGGAGGAGAAATGCGTACCATCACGTTTCCGACTTTGATAAAGCTCGCATTGTAGCCTATCGCGATTGCGGTTTATCGTATCGCGACATTGCTGCTCGCGTTGGTCGAGATCCAATGACTGTTGGCAGAATATGGAATCGGTGGGCTCAGGAGGGTAATACGGAACGCCGTGCTGGATCCCAACGGCCTCACATCACTAGCAGTCGAGATGACAGGCATGTTATCCGCATGGCTGCAATGGATCGTGCAGCCACGTCTCGATCCCTGAGTCAACGGATGGGGACGTTTGCAAGACGACAAACATCTGCACGAACAGTTCGACGACGTTTACAGCAGCAGGGACTATCAGCTCGGAGACCATGGCTGCGGTTACCCTTAAAGCTTCATCACAGACAGGAGCGCCTGCGATGGTGTACTCAACGACGAACCTGGGTACACGAATGGCAAAACGTCATTTTTTCGGATGAATCCAGGTTTTGTTTACAGCATCATGATGGTCGCATCCGTGTTTGGCGACATCGCGGTGAACGCACATTGGAAGCGTGTATTCGTCATCGCCATACTGGCGTATCACCCGGCGTGATGGTATGTGGTGCCATCGGTTACACGTTTCGGTCACCTCTTGTTCGGATTGACGACACATCGAACAGTGGACGTTACATTTCAGATGTGTTACGACCCGTGACTCTACCCTTCATTCGATCCCTGCAAAACCCTACATTTCAGCAGGATAATGCACGACCGCATGTTGCAGGTCCTGTACGTGCCTTTCTGGATCAGAAAATGTTCGACTGCTGCCCTGGCCAGCACATTCACCAGATCTCTCACCAATTGAAAACGTCTGGTCAATGTTGGACGAGCAACTAGCTCGTCACAATACGCCAGTCACTACTCTTGATGAACTGTGGTATCGTGTTGAAGCTGCATGGGCAGCTGTACCTGTACACGCCATCCAAGCTCTGTTTGACTCAATGCCCAGGCGTATCAAGGTCGTTATTACGGCCAGAGTTGGTTGTTCTGGGTACTGATTTCTCAGGATCTATGAACCCAAATTTCGTGAAAATATAATCACATGTCAGTTCTATTATAATATATTTGTACAATGAATACCCGTTTATCATCTGCATTTCTTCTTAGTGTAGCAATTTTAATGGCCAGTAGTGTAGTTTCACATTTCGCCTTATAGCCTGCAGCATGTAAATGTCATTCCTTGACATTTCACAGATGTCACTCATTTGAATGGTGTGCCGTTGACAGTCGTTTCAGATAATACTGGTGATTTTCGTTTAATTGTGCCCATTAAGTTAATTTTGTCCATATATTGCTACAGCCGGTACTCGCCGCAACAGACATTCATTCATTGTCTGTTATTGACGGAAAAAAATTTGAGATCAACATGTTAAGGACTGTGTTTCACAGGTCTGGTATCGAGCAACGTGAAAAGCACTCTATCTCCTGCCTAGTGAACAGACGATCCGCTTTAGAACTATATTTGAATACACAGCGCTATAATTACAAATATGTGATGGATTGAACTGTAAAATATAGTACGATAAGTTACACAAAATTAAAGTAATGCGTGTCTTAGAACAAAATATTAACACAGCTCTACTATTAATGCTCTTATATTGTATTTCAGGCTCTGGATGACTACAGCTCTAGTATGAGATTTGTGTAGAACGATAAGCGGATAATACTAAATCCTAGCAAGGAGCTTTCTCGTGAAACGTTGGTCAGTAGATATATCCACAGACATTAAGGCTAATGACAGCTAGGTTATTAGCTACTAGCTGAGCTAACTTACGTAATTCGTTTTATAGCTTAGTCTGGAGGAGGTAAACTTCTACATTCCTGTCTTCCATTTCAATCTGAGTAGTGTTCCTCATGCTAAAGACCGAGGGAGGTGGCGCAGTGGTTAGCACACGGGACTCGCATTCGGGAGGACGACGGTTCAAACCTTTCCGTGGTTTCCCTGAACTGTTCTAGGAAAATGCCGGGATGGTTTCTTTGAAAGGGCACGTCTGATTTCCTTCTTCATCCTTGAGAAAACCCGGTCGTGTTCTCCGTATCTAATGACCTCGATGTCGACGGTACGTTAAATCTAGTCTTACTTTTTCCTTTTCGTGCTAATGAAATGACTGGCTCGGCCGATGTATCTTGTACAGGTAAGTAATCATGTACACGAGCATACAATATTCCAAAACTATAGCCCGATTTGAACTCGTCGACAGACATTTAACAGATAACGGACTAGACTGCTCCTTCCGGCAGCACGGCAATGGGAGTCTGACATTGTCGGCTCGCACCACGTTATCTCTTCTCTGCGCTGAACATTTCGCCCGACAGTTCTCAAGTAACTGTTGCAGTAGGAGTTAGGGTAACGTTTAGTTTCACCTATCTTACGATGTGCAAGGAAAACTGTCGAAAGATGGACACGATGGAGACACGGTAGAGATCTGTACCATACATCAATTTTAGGATTTTTATACGAGACAGACTCCAAAGTAATTTTCTATCGCGGCAGAGAGCATAAAGCTGTGCAGCTGCTTGCTGACAGTACTCGAGGCGACAACGCCGCAAATTTTAAACAAACTCAAATGCAAATTAATGTACAGCATTCTACACACTATTTCATCTAATATACACCATGTGATCAAAAGTATCCGGACACCTGGCTGAAAATGAATTACAAGTTCGTGGCGCCCTCCATCGGTAATGCTGGAATGCAATATGGTGTAGTCCCACCCTTGGCCTTGATGACAGCTTCTATTCTCATAGGTATACGTTCAGTCAGGTGCTGAAAGGTTTCTTGGGGAATGGCAGACCATTCTTCACGGAAGTGCTGCACTGAGGAGAGGTATCGATGTAGGTCGGTGAGGCCTGGCATGAAGTCTGCGTTCCAAGACATCCCTAAGGTGTTCTATAGGATTCAGGTCAGGACTCTGTGCAGAATAGTCCATTTCAGGTGTGTGCTGTCGTGTAAACACTACGCCACAGACAGTGCGTTATGAACAGATGTTAGATCGTGTTGAAAGATGCAATCGCCATCCCGAATTGCGATTCAACAGTGGGAAGCAAGAAGGTGATTAAAACATCAATGTTGGCCTGGGTTGTGACAGTGCCATGCAAAACAAGGGGTGCAACCCCCTTCACGTAAAACACGCACACCATGTCTCCGAATTTTACTGTTGGCACTACACACGCTGGCAGATGAAGTTCACCAGGCATTCGTCATACTCACACCCTGCCATCGGATCGCCACATTGCGTACCGTGATTCGTCACTCCACACAACGTTTTTCCACTGTTCAATGGTCCAATGTTTACCCTCCTTGTACTAAGCGATGCGTCGTTTGGCTTTACCGGCGTGATGTCTGGCTTATGCGCCGCCGCTCGACCATGAAATCCAAGTTTTCTTACCTCCCGCCTGACTGTCATAGTACTTGCAGTGGATCCTGATGCAGTTTGGAATTCCTCTGTGATGGTATGGATAGATGTCCGCCTACTACGCATTACGACCCTCTTCAACTGTCGGCGGTCTCTGTCAGTCAACAGACGAGGTCGGCCTGTACGATTGGATTGGGTTGTCTGTGGGAATAGACCAAACTGCGAGGTCATAGGTCTCATCGGATTAGGGTAGGGCGGGGAAGGAAGTCGGCCGTCCCCTTTCAAAGGAACCATCCCGGCATTTGCCTGGAGCGATTTAGGGAAGTCGCGGAAAACCTAAATTAGGATGGCCGAACGCGGGATCGAACAGTCATCCTCCCGGCCTGTACGCTTTTGTGCTGTACGTGTCCCTTCACGTTTCCACTTCACTATCACATCGGAAACAGTGGACCTAGGGATGCTTAGGAGCGTGGAAATCTCACGTACAGACGTATGACGCAAGTGACACCCAATCACCTGACCACGTTCGAAGTCCGTGAGTTCCGTGGAGCGCCCAATTCTGCTCTCTCACGATGTCTAATGACTACTGAGGTCGCTGATATGGAGTACCTGGCAGCACAATTCACCTAATATGAAAAACGTATGTTTTGGTGGTGTCCGGATACTTTTGATCACATAGTGTATCTGGGCGCCTGTGTGAAAAATGGCATTGACCACTAAGTGTCACTTGAGGTGAACCTACCAGTAGAGAACTACGTCGAGGGTATTACCGTCAGCAGACAAGCATTAACAGCAGAATGGGTCCGTCAGAGGAGCTTAGTGACTTCGAATGTGGACTGGTGATTCGACGTCGTCTGAGTAACTACCCCTTCGGGAACATCTCAGCCGTTCTGACGCAGCGCAGTTCGACTGTTGGTGCTGAATTGTAAAATGGAAACGCGAAGGAATAGCCACAGCTAAACGGAGGCCAGGTACACATGTACTGACGCACTGGTACAGTCAGCAATGCGAAAGGTGGCTCCAAACAATAGTTTGAAGTCAGCGCGAAGAACCATTGTTGAGTTCCCAGAAGTCCAGCTAGCATAGTGACTCTACGCGGAGAGTTGAAAACATGGAATACGATAGTTGAGCAGCTTCTGAGAAGCCACACGCTTCTGGAGTCAGTTCTAAGTGACGGTTGAGTTGATGTGAAGAGCGATGTCATTGGACAGCTGATGTCTGGAATGAAGTCACGAATCACGCTAGACCCTGTGGCAATCCGAAGGAAGAGTTACGCTTTGGCGGGTGCTGCCATCGTGTGTAGTGCCGAGAGTAAAGTACAGAGGTGGTGTTAGAGCGTGGTCCCTTTATAACGCTTAAGAAAACGCTAAATGCGGAAGGATACTAAAACATTTTATAGCACTATGTACTGCGTACGATCGAGGAACAGTTCTACGACTATGACTAACTGTATCAACGTGAGAATGTACCCTGTTATAAAGCAACATATGTGAGGTAATGATTTATAGCCACTAACATTCCTGAAATGAACTAGCGTGCCCAGAGTTCTGACCTCAACCAAATGGAACACCTTTGCGATGAGATACAAGGCCAGAATATTGAAAACGTGGAAAAAAAAAAGTTTCTAGATGGGAATTATGGACTATCAGGCTGGTTACAGTAATGTTGGGACTGCTGAATGTCAGTTGTGTGGACGAGCAGCTGTTCATTTCATCGGTTATACAGAGGCGGAGAAAAATATTCAGACACTGCGAGTAATCAGAGAAGTAAACCTTAAATGTGTTTTTAAATCAAAATATGTATTTTATTCTTCACAAATCTGTAATACATCTGTCAATCTGAATATATGCAGCAGAACAAGTAAGAAAACACACCTTATGTAAGAAAAAAAGAAAAGAAAATCGAAATATACAATGGGCAAAAGTATTCAGAGACACAGCAGCCAGTATTTGGTAATGCGTCCCTTTCCCTGTATTACAGCCCTGAGTCTCTGTGGCATGGAGTAAACAACCTTTCTTGTTATATCCGAACCGGTATTCACCCATTCTTCTTCTATCAATGCACCCAAATGTGTCAAACTGCTCACATGTCGTTTGTATAGTCTCGTTTTCAGTTCATTCCATGTGTTTTCGAGGGAGTTGAGGTCCGGAGACTGGAGTAGGGTAATGAGGCGATGAGGCGTGTTGTATAGGATCCACAGTTTGACAATTTCCTCCGTATGCTTAGGATCATTGTGTTTTTGCAACTAAAAGTCACCTCCAAGATCCAACTTCGCAGCACTTTTGGTCAGATTTTGTATGAGTATATCGAGATAGCCAAATTTTCCGATGGTGTCTTCACTGAAGACAAGCTCGCCAACATCTCTGAAAGACATGCATCCCCATACCATCACACTGCCGCCTCCATGTCTGATGGTTGGTTGCATGTCTTTGGGCCCCCACTCTGTGTTTGCTTGACGCCACACTAAACTGCGGCCATCCACGTGGCTCAAAGTAAATTTGCATTCATCACTCAACAGGATCTTGTCCCAAAAGGTCACATCCTTGCCGACAAATTCTTCTAGAAAAACAATCCGCTTTTTTGCGTCACACTTACTGAAGATCGGCTTGCGCCTTGGGACTCTGGCATTGTACCCAGCACTGTTCAGGCATCTGCGCACTGTTCTAACACTAACTTCGGTACCAAAGCCTTCTGTTAGTTCTGCCGCTATAGCAGAGGCCGTTGTCCACGGGTCGTTCAAAAAAAAAAAAAATCAAATAGTTCCAAGCACTATGGGATTTAACATCTGAGGTCATCAGTCCCTAGACTTAGAACTACTTAAACCAAACTAACCGCCGGCCGGAGTGGCGGAGCGGTTCTAGGCGCTACAGTCTGGAACCGCGCGACCGCAACGGTCGCAGGTTCGAATCCTGCCTCGGGCATGGATGTGTGTGATGTCCTTAGGTTAGTTAGGTTTAAGTAGTTCTAAGTTCTAGGGGACTGACGACCTCAGAAGTTAAGTCCCATAGTGGTCAGTGCCATTTGAACCATTTTTGAACCTAACTAACCTAAGGACAACACACACATCCATGCCCGAGGCAGGATTCGAACCTGCGACCGTAGCAGCTGCGCGGTTCCCTACTGAAGCGCCTAGAACCGCTCGGTCACAACGGCCGGCTGGTCGTTTTTCACCATTCGAACTATCTTCCTCTTGTGTCTGTTCGTGAGTTTCTGAGGATGCCCCTGCCGTGGACAATTGACGAGAGTTTCTTCTCCTTTCCATTTCTGAACGATACTAAATATAGTTTTTCGTCTTCGATTGACGACCTCGCCTATTTCTGCAAATCATTTTCCCTCACTATGCAGCCGTACAACAAACCTTCGCTCTTCGACTGTTGTTTCCCTTCCTTTAGGGGTCATGGTGCTACGTTGGTCTCTTTTGACAAGACCTGTGGTTTCCTGTAGTACGAGACAGCTGCCTTGCGTAAACTGACTGCTTGCTCCCGCCGAGTTGTGCCTTCACACTGCGGTGCCGTGTCTTATTACTTTTGTCCCACATGAAACACACGCCTGTGATGGCAACACAGACATAATAAAAAAAAAATGGTTCAAATGGCTCTGAGCACTATGCGACTTAACTTCTGAGGTCATCAGTCGCCTAGAACTTAGAACTAATTAAACCTAACTAACCTAAGGACATCACACACATCCATGCCCGAGGCAGAATTCGAACCTGCGACCGTAGCGGTCACGCGGTTCCAGACTGAAGCGCCTTTAACCGCACGGCCACACCGGCCGGCTCAGCAATAATCGTTTCGGGTAGAGTGTACGGTGACATTCGCATAGTCGGCGTCTTTCGAAATATTCCCTGCATTATAGCACATACGCAGATACACCTTCCGTGTATGCATCAGTCACAGTTGGCTGTGGGATACGCATGTGACGTGTGTCTGAATAATTCTGTCCGCCTCTGTATGTCAGGTCAAACGCGGCAATTCAATGTTGGCGGAGCGTGCTGCCGGCCAGGCTACAAAATAGTCTTATAGTTAAAGATAAATATTTGTGTTCTGTGTACTTGAAACGAATATTTTCAGTATGGAAAGTGTTCCAGTAGGTATGTACTAAATAAAAGCATTTATATCTTTGAATCATTAATCATACATGGTTTTTTAATTAACGTAATACTGGTAAATGCACGAGAAAATTGTAAAATTTACTTAAAAATGGACGGAAGTTACGAATTCCTCGACATTCTGCTTTCTTTTGCACTGTGTCCGCAAGTACAGGGTAATTCTAAACGATGGACCCATTTTCAAAACTTCGTATTTATTCAAGTACAAATCCAAATTGAACAAGCGTTATACCAATGAAAAGAGGAAGTTTCAGAGTTTTTTTTTCATAACGTTTGATATCAATTTAATACATTTAATAATTTTTAATAATTTATCTCTTTCGTGTTGCAATGGTGAATGTGGTTCTTCCAAACCTCCTATGCGAACATTGTGTCTGTTGACTTTTCCACCAAGGTGGAACGTCGCTTCATCGCTAAAAATTACACGCTGTAGAAATGCGTCAACCTCAATCTTTACTAGCACATAAGCTCAAAATGCGAGATGCTTCTCTTTGTCATTGGGATTGAGAGCCTGCATAAGTTGTAATCGGTACGGCTTGCACGGCAAACGCCGTCTCCGAACTTCCCATACAGTTGGTTCGGGTGTTCTGGCTCTATCGGTAGACTTACTGGGACTGCGCACAAACCTTTCTCGAATCCGTTAGACGTCATTCTCTGACACGTACGGCCGGTCTGTGCTTTTTCCTTTGCACACACTCCCAGCCTGTTTAAACTGCTTAAAACAACGGCTAATGCTTCTGCGAGTTGGTGGTTGAATACCGAATTCGGTTCGAAGTGCCCGCTGCACTGCAATTTGCTCCTCACTTTTCGCGAACTCGAGAACGCAGAAGATCTTTTACTCCACAGTCGCCATCTCACAACTGACAGTGAAACGGAATGACGGCCCTATTGCCGCGCGAACTCTACCGGCCGCTTCTGAAACCATCTCCGCCCTCCCAACGTCGCCAGCCAAAAACTTTGAAACTTCCTCTTTTCATTTGTATAAAGCTTGTTCATTTTGGATTTGTACTTTAATACATACGAATTTTTGAAAATGGATCCATTATTTAGAATAACCGTGTATATATTGTTACTTTTGTAAATTAACCTTCAAACTCACCTACTAATACGAACTACGGCTTTGAGCCACATTTTAAGCGTCACTTATGTCGTTATAGAGACATCTTGAAAAATGAAAATAAAATTAATTAAATATGAGCTACATTTGTACAATTTAAATTATAACCGACGCCTAGAAGCATTAAAGACAATATAATAAGTAGAAAAAGGACGGAAATAACGCTTTCTCCTTCAAAGTGGGATGAATAACTAAGAAAAGGACAGTGGTCGCCGCACCGTGATTACTATTATCCCATCTTCAAGCTATGATTGCATTCCAGTTTCATATTTTAAACTGAATATTTTGATCTTTAGTGACATTAATAATTATGAAAAAGCACGTGTTTATTGAAAAACAAAAAATGGTTCAAATGGCTCTAAGCACTATGGGACTTGACATCTGTGGTCATCAGTCCCCTAGAACTTAGAACTACTTAAACCTAACTAATCTAAGGACATCACAAACATCCATGCCCGAGGCAGGATTCGAACCTGCCACCGTAGCGGTCACGCGGTTCCAGACTGAAGCGCCTAGAACCGCACGGCCACACCGGCCGGCCTGTTGAAAAACAGATATTGTACGAACTTTGTGGAGATATTTCTTAACGCTTTTAAACGCATGTGAAGAATTAAGTATTAAATAAATGAATGAATGAATAAATCAATAAATCAATAAATAATAAAGCAGTAAATACAGCATAAATTAATAGTTAAATATTTCATATATAAATAAATTTCGTAACTTAAATAAATATTATGTAAATAAATAACAAAGAAAAAATTATAAACAACTTTTTGAACTCTTTAATCTTCATAAGCAACCTCGATAATTTCCAAAAAAATACTTTCATATGACTAAAATTAACTCTATCAATATTTGCCCACCATCTTGGATGCGCCATTTTGTTTTTCAATTTTTGATATATTATTAATCAGCAACTTCGTTAACATTTACGTACTAACTTTGGTACAAATTCAACAAATCACTGTATTTTGGCCAGCTTTTTGGGATTCTGGCCCATTCTGCGGCATAAAGGTGAAAGGTGGACACACCCCACATTAATGTCCACTAATAGGTTTCCGATATTTTTGATCAGATGGTGTACGTAAGCGCAAGCTTGGACAATGCGTTAGCAAATGGTTCAAATGGCTCTGAGCACCATGCGACTTAATATCTAAGGTCATCAGTCCCGTAGAACTTAGAACCACTTAAACCTAACTAACCTAATAACATCACACACATCCATGCCTGAGGCAGGATTCGAACCTGCGACCGTAGCGGTCGCGCGGTTCCAGACTGTAGCGCCTAGAACCGCTCGGCCACCCCGACCGGCAATGAGTTAGTGAACTGGTAGGTGTACGAAGCAAAATTTAGGGGGTCCTCTGTCGACAGCTTCATGTTGCTGTTAAAATTCAATGGCCTCTTGAAGCGTAAGTTACGTCAAGTTGTTCCCTTACAATGTACCTCTTGTTTGTAGCTCTCACGGTAGTTTAAGTCCCATCTGGCTTCAGCCACTAGCTTGTACAAGATTAGGCCGGCTGGCATCGCCAAGCCGCGTCTGCACACTCGGTGAAAAGCTGCTTCTAGCTCAGTAGGTCGTCCGCGCGACCTTGGCGACGGCATCGCGCCTCGCTAGAGCTGGTGGCGATCGCACGAGACCCGCCAATAGCAGACGGCGTCGCAACAGGTGTGTTCCAAGAACGAGATCATTCGTACAGCAAAAGTTAAACATAGGCTCCTAAATCTCCATGCAGTCGTACAGGTCCTCGCAGTAAGGTGGCGTAGGGCCGTCACATTTAATGGCGATTATGTTGAGAAATAGGGCTTTGGAGCCGAAAGAGTGGGGAATAATACAATGTATTGGAATCCTAAATAAAACCAATCTGCTTTGACGACGACGACCACCACCACCTTGAGTTTAAATCATTGGAATTCGAGTTCACAGACACCCAAAATACGCGTGTACAGAATATAGGTAAATGTATATGATTAGATTGCATTGTAGACAAGTGTAAATGTGCTGCGAGTACATAGAAAAAAAGACCCTTTATCATTTAGCTACAATATATCAGGTCAGCAACTGGAAGCAGTTAATTTCTTAAATTATCTGGGAGTAGGCATTAGGAGTGATTTAAAATGAAATGACCATATAAAATTAATTGTCAGTAAAGCAGATGTCAGACTGACATTGAAAGAATCCTAAGGAAATGCAATCCGAAAACAAAGGAAGTACATTACAGTACACTTGTTCGCCCACTGCTTGAATACTGCTCACCAGTGTGGGATCCGTACCATATAGGGTTGATAGAAGAGATAGAGAAGATCCAACGGAGAGCAGCGCGCTTCGTTACAGGATCATTTAGTAATCGCGAAAGCGTTAAGGAGATGATAGATAAACTCCAGTGGAAGACTCTGCAGGAGAGACGCTTAGTAGCTCGGTACCGGCTTTTGTTAAAGTTTCGAGAACATACCTTCCCCGAAGAGTCAAGCAGTATATTGCTCCCTCCTACGTATATCTCGCGAAGAGACCAGAGAGATTAGAGCCCACACAGAGGCATACCGACAATCTTTCTTTCCACGAACAATAAGAGACTGGAATAGAAGGGAGAACCGATAGAGGTATTCAAGCTACCCTCCGCCACACACCGTCAGGTGGCTTGCGGAGTATGGATGTAGATGTACTTTCTAGTAAACGGAACAAGTACGCTGTATTGTATGTTTGATGGGGCCGTAAATGTTCACGGTATTAGTACTGGCGTGCCAAACTCAAGAATGGAAGCAACTTTCGCATGACGTGTCAGTGCTAAGTAACATAGCTCGATGAAACTTGGACCACAAATAGAAAGAACTGTTACAGTATAGTACATAAGGTAACAGAGAAATACGCAATCTAGAAACATAAATTACACTTTTATTCGAAAATAATAATTACACTGAGCCGCGCGGTATTAGCCGAGCGGTCCAAGGCGGTGCAGTCATGGACTGTGCGGCTGATCCCGGCGGAGGTTCGAGTCCTCCCTCAGGCATGGGTGTGTGTGTTTGTCCTTAGGATAATTTAGGTTAAGCAGTGTGTAAGCTTAGGGGCTGATGACCTTAGAAGTTAAGTCCCATAAGATTTCACACACATTTAAACAATAATTACACTGAAGTCGCCGCAATTTATGATGGACCCCTGAGCATTAGAAAAGCGGAATA
Source organism: Schistocerca serialis cubense (assembly GCF_023864345.2). Lineage (NCBI taxonomy): Eukaryota > Metazoa > Arthropoda > Insecta > Orthoptera > Acrididae > Schistocerca > Schistocerca serialis. The sequence goes on along the minus strand of NC_064640.1, from coordinate 860,422,195 downwards.
CGGTTCTTAATAAATTTCCCACGGATACTGGACGAAATCTCATATGGCAAGAGTTGTGAACACGTAATGCACCCAGGAACATATTCTAATATGATCGTTTTGGTGGCCAAGTTGCTATGGTGTGGGAAAGCATAATGATTCGTGGGTGTACGGACCTTCAAACCTTTGAACAAAGTACACTCATCGGCCAACGTTGCTGTGACACAGTAGTCCTTCCTCTTGTCTGTATTTTCGAGTTTGCATTCGACCCCGATTTCGTTTTTACGAATGACTGAGCGACCGCATCGAACAGCCCATTTGGAGCAGTTCTTGGAACGAGGCGATACTCGGCGATTGGCCTCGCTCCCACGACCTATATCCCATCGAGCACGTGCGCGATGCGTTGGGGAGAGGTAGTGCAGCAATTGTCCACTGCGCTGTTGAAGGAACGGAACGTCCTACCACAACAACTCCTTAACAACCTTGTGGCCAGCATGAGAGCACGTTCCAAAGCATGCACTGCCGTCCGCGGTGATCACAAATCCTATTAAGAATCATGTCCCGCCTTTTTTAGTGTGCAGGGGACCATCAGACCATCACGGATCATGGTGACTTCAATGATTGTCATTGAATAAAAGGATCGTGTCTATTCGTCTCATTGCGCACGTATTTCAGTTACCCTCTGTACTGCTGCAGTTCTTTCTGATTGGTTTGGTTTTGTTTTGCTTTAGGGAGCAAAAACCAACTGGGGTCATACGAACCCAAGTCAAAATATAGAACACGAAGACAGAGAGGAGTTAAAAAACGACTATACGTCAGACGCAACTGACATAATAGAAGACATCTAAAAACAGTCACGTGAAAAAAACGCTAAAAGACACCATTCAGACACGGAGGTCCAAAACTAAAAATTAAAAGGCTTTCGCCATATTGCTTATGTGGATAAAAAGTAAAACGCGGTCGACAGCCCGCGCGTCATTTGGTAACTCAGACGGCAAAACCAAGCGGGAACATAAACGATTAAAAAATGGGCATTCCATCTGGAGGTGGCGGACAGTTAAAACTGGTGGGGTAGCACCACTTATCAAATGACGATGGCTAAGAAGGCAGTGCCCAATACGCAGCCTGGTTAAAATGACTTCCTCCCCGCAAGAGGGCCGAGAGGGGACCGTCCAAGCTGCTGGGAGAGGTTTAATAATCGTGAGATTATTCCCGTGAAGACAGAACTATTGGCGATGCCAAAGGGGCACCACCTCCTGATAAACGACAACGCAGAGATCACCGGAGGGAACATAGTAACTCGCGGGCTGAGGTACGAGGCAGCAGCGTCAGCAGCCTTGTTTCCTGGCAGACCGACATGACCAGTAACCCACAGAAACATCACACTGGCTCCACCAATACTGAGCAAGTGACAGTTTTCCTGGACCCGCTGCACTAAGGGATGGGCGGTGTACAGCGCACATAAACTTTGAAGGGCGCTGAGTGAGTCTGAGCAGAAAAAAAAATTGAAAAGACTGTGTCGCCGGATGTACTCCGTGGCCTGTTACATGATGATGATGATGATGATGATGATGATGATGAAATGATGAGAACAATACAAACACCCAGTACGCGGGCAGAGAAAATCCTCAACCTGGCCTGCCGCCCGCTGTGTCCGAGTGGTTCTAGGCTTCTCAGTCCGGAACCGCGCTGCTGCTATAGTCTGTCGGTAAACTGACGAGTGAGCGAGCGAGCGAGTCCCCACTCTGCCTACCCAGCTGCGTCACAGGGCGCTTCTACAGGCTGTTTCACAACGTTGTATCGCCCCTGCCGCGGCGCGCGCTTTACGTCTGTGGCGACGCTGTGTTAATTTTTAGACAAATGCATTAAGACCATAAGGAATACAAAAAACGATAGCTTCTTCCGAAACACAACATTATAGAGTAAATATTATTAACATAACAACGGAAGTCAGGATTATACTACAAACATAGAACCGAATGCCTGTTCATGTGAATGTATGTTCCTCTATTGATATTCGTGAAACGAACCCCATATAACGCAGTCAGTAAGAATTTAAGGCCTGTTCTTACTTTGTGTTTCTACCAAGAGGTAAAAGTTTTCTTTGAAGGTCTGCATTGAAACTTAAGAATTCTTGCAACACGAAGAGTGTTAAAAAAGTAAGCAGAAATTTATGATTTTGTGTGTTGTATCAGTCCGATTTGCACTACTTTTTTGTGACTGTCTCTGTAAACATGCCTAAAAAGTATGTGTATAATGTTATGCATATTGGGTATTTACTCTGTTGTCAGCTGTCACAAAGGTTACATGTGTTTTGGTAGCATCAACGGATTATTTGTTTTGTATAAAAATAAATTAGAGAATCTGTATTAAATTTTGTAATAAGAATGGAATAAAGTGTATGAAATTTTTAGAAATGGTAAATATTGCTTTTGGTGAGCCTGTTATGAGTAAACCAAGGGCAGACAAGTGGTATAAACATTTCAAAGCAGGCCTTAGAGGACAGCGGTTTTACAAGCATGGAAGAGATTAAAAATGCACAGTTAAGATACGTATAAACTTTCCCGAAGAAACAGCTCCTGAAGTGTTTTGGGAATTGGAAAAACCACTGGCATAAGTGTATAGCATGTATTGGGGAATATTTTGAAGAGGATAATATTGCTACAGATTAACAAATAAAGTTCTTACCAAAAATTAAAAATTAATACGTGAACGCACCTCGTATGTCAAGCTTTTTACATAAAGTCCAGAATCGGTATACATGTTTCGAAGGAAATTTCAGTACTGTTTAGAACAGCTATTGCGTACATGTTTTAAGCAATATGTCTTAGAATCACGTGAATAGTGACCGAGATACAGAGTTAGTGTTCCATAAGCATCAAAGGTTTTACGTGATTTTGAAACTGTCTATAACGATGGGTTTCCTCCCAAAGTTTTCCTTCGTGGCGATTCCAGTAAACCATGCGGCTTGTTTTTCCGTTCCTTACCAGTAGGTACTGGGAGATGAAGAAGCTTGCGCAGGATAGAGTAGCATGGAGAGCTGCATCAAACCAGTCTCAGGACTGAAGACCACAACAACAACTTATGTGTCCTATTTGGTGAAGCTGACGTTTGCATAGATTGCAGCCCTTTAATTGGGACTGGTAATATTAACCAACAGTTCTTTTTGGGCCGCCTCTTTAATACACTCTATAATAACATTAGAGACGATCGAACGCTTGTTACCCCCCAAATACCTCAAATTCTTCGTATTCTCCACATTTTCTTGCAATGCTAGACGATTATCCATCACTTCCGGATATCAAAGTACATCAGTAAGTATACAAAGTTAACTCAATGGCGCTGGCAACTAAGATCCCAAGAACAGAAACGAAGCATATCACTGCACACCGATCTACACCGCTAGATCGACAACGGGCAACAGATTTTGGGTGGCCCTGTAGGCCAGTGGCAGGGTTCTCCCGGAAAGGCCACTTCCCCACCAAAAGCGCTGCTCGCTCTTGAGTTTACAGACAGACTATACGGTCGCAGGTTCGAATCCTGCCTCAAACGTGGATGTGTGTGATGTCCTTATTTTGGTTTAAGAAGCTCTAAGTTTAGGGGACTGATGACCTCAAATGTTAAGTCCCATAATGCTTGGAGCCATCTGAACCAATCCGCCCGGGAATCGAACCCGGGACCCTGTAATACAGAGGCAGCAACAATAGCCCCTAGACCACGAGCTGCGGACGGCCTGATACAGGGCGAAGAGTTCGGCTGTAAATACTTAGCAGTGTGCCGGAAGTCGATATCGAAAGACACGGGCGCCAATGACGAATGCACACCCGACCCTACGGTCAGTTTGAGAGCCATTAGTGTACACAAAGGTACTATCGCGAAGTTTCGTGCGAAGGTCGTGAAACTGAAGGCGATAGCCCGAGGCTGGAGTAGTGTCCTTAGGAAGCCAATGAAGGCCAAGGTTATCATGTGCCGCTTCACGAAGCCAAGGTGGTGAAGGGTCCACACCTACCGGTAAAGTTGCAGGTAGTGTGAAGTTATGCCGCCGTAGCAAGTGCCGAAAGCGGACTCCAGGAGGTAACAGAGGAAAGGGACGCGCCCCATACTGGCGATCAAAGGACTAATCAAAGAAGGAGGCATAGGATGGCCACGCAAGGCAGACAAACGGCATGCATACCTGCTTAGGAGACATGGCTTAGCCACAGCCTGAGGGATGTTTCTAGAATGAAATTTTTACTCTACAGCGGAGTGTGCGCTGATATGAAACTTCCTGGTAGATTAAAACTGTGTGCCGGACCGAGACTCGAACTCGGGACCTTTGCCTTTCGCGGGCAAGTGCTCTACCGACTGAGCTACCCAAGCACGACTCACGCCCCGTCCTCACAGCTTTAATTCCGTCATTACCTCGTCTCCTACCTTCCAAACTTCACAGAAGCTCTCCTGCGAACCTTGCAGGACTAGCACTCCGGGAAGAAAGGATATTGCTTAGCTTATGGCTTAGCCATGTTCTGCAATATTCGCAGGAGACCTTCCGTGAAGTTTGGAAGGTAGGAGACGAGGTACTGGCGGAATTAAAGCTGTGAGGACGGGGCGTGAGTCGTGCTTGGGTAGCTCAGTTGGCAGAGCACTTACCCGCGAAAGGCAAAGGTCCCGAGTTCGAGTCTCGGTCCGGCACATAGTTTTAATCTGCCAGGAAGTTTCGTATCAGCACACACTCCGCTGTAGAGTGAAAATTTCATTCTAGCTTTCACTCAGTTAAAACTCGGCAGAAATTCAACCTGCGTTTGGACCGGACTTCGTGCAGTATATTGTTGCATCCATTTTCAATAAGGTACCACAAGAATTCAAAAATCGTAGCAGTAATCCACGCGCTTTCAAATCGAAACTGAAGAGTTTGCTCATGGTTCACTCCTATTCTGTTGAGGCGTTCCTTGAAAAATTAAACTGATTCTTATGTTATATTGTTGACTGCGTTTACTGAAACTTATGGCTTGACTTTTTTGGGTTCATAAATATTATATTTTTTCTGTTATTACCTTTATGTTGTAATCTCATGTACTGACACGTTCCATGACCGTGGAGATTCGCTCCTCAATTTGGTCCTACGGAACTTTACGTGTTAATAACATAAGATAAATAAATGCTTTCTGACTATTACACTACCCGCACACTGTCTGCGGTTAGAACAGGAAAATGGGGAGGGGATGATTGAAAAACATTGTTACCTATGCAGCACAGCGTTGTGTGTTTTCCTGAGTACACGAATGGATGTAGCCGAGCATCCTAATAAAAGCATGGTTTAGCGTTGCCGTCTATGTCACTTGGTTTCGTGTTTCCTTTCATCTCTTTCTACGGAGTACAAGTGAGTGGTTACAAGTTATCACAAATTCTAACGAAACGACGGAGCAGAAGAAGATACCTGACGTAAGTGTAATCTGAAATTCCCTTGTTATGCGCGCCGCGCACGGAGAGCAGTGAAAACAGGCATCTATGTGGTTCGACACGTGCCCTACTTTCTCTCGTTTCTTAGTAATGGTCGTCGCGTGATGTGTGCGCGTGTGTGCCAGTACGGCTTTGAGCGCCCTTGGCGAAGACTTGCTCTCGACTCGACGCTATGAGAATAGCAGCTTTCTTGCGAGATCTTCCGAGTTACGCTACCATGCTTAAACCTATATTGCTAAACTCTCGTAAAATTTACGATTGCAATTGGTGCAAATTTGCGGTTCCCGCCAATCTGGTATTGTCAGCATTTGGTGTGAAACAGGATATTTTGTACTTATTTTGTATGTGACATACCAGTGAAGACGTTATAATTGTACAATATGTGATCAGAAGTATCCGGACACCGGGCTGGAAATGACTTACAAGATCGCGACACCCTCCATAGGTAATGCTGGAATTCAATATAGTATTGGCCCACACTTAGCCTTGATGACAGCTTCCACTCTCGCAGGTATACGTTCGATCAGGTGCTGGAAAGTTTCTTGGGGAATGGCAGCCCATTCTACAAGGAGTGCTGCACTGAGAAGAGGTATCGATGTGGGTCGATGAGGCCTGGCACGAAGTCGGTGTTATAAAACATCCCAAAGATGTTTTATAGGATTCAGGTCAGGATTCCGTGAAGGAGAGTCCATGACAGGGATTTTATTGACGTATAACCACTCCGCCACAGGCCGTGCATTATGAACAGGTGCTCGATCGTTTTGAAAGATGCAATCGCCATCCCCGACTTCCTCTTCAACAGTGGGAAGCAAGAAGGTGCTTAAAACATCAATGCAGGCCTGTGCTCTGATAGTGACACGCAAAACAACAATGGGTGCAAGCCCCCTCCATGAAAAACACGACCACACCATAACACCACTGCCTCCGAATTTTACTGTTGGCAATATCACGCTGGCAGATGACGTTCACCGGGCATTCGCAAACCCACACCCTGCCATCGGATCGCCACATAGTGTAATATGATTCGTCACTCCAAACAACGTTTTTAAATAGTTCAATCGTCCAATATTTACGCTCCTTAAACCAAGCGAGGCGTCGTTTGGCATTTACCGGCGTGATGTTTGGCTTATGAGCAGCCGCTCGACCATAAAATCCAAGTTTTCTCACCTTCCGCCTAACTTGCAGTTGATCCTGATGCAGTTTGGAATTCCTGTGTGATGGTCTGGATAGATGCCTGCCTATAACACATTACGACCATCTTCAAATGTCGGCGGTCTCTGTCAGCCAACAGCCGACGTCGGCCTGTACGCTTTTGTGCTGTACGTGTCCCTTCATGTTTCCACTTCACTATCATATCGGAAACAGTGGACCTAGGGATGGTTAGGAGTGTGGAAATCTCGCGTACAGACGTATGACACAAGTGACACCTAATCACCTGACCCCGTTCGAAGTCCATGAGTTGCGCTGCTCTCTCACTATATCTAACGACTACTGAGGTCGCTGATATAGAGTACCTGGAAGAAGGTGGCAGCGCAATGCACCTAATATGAAAAGCTTATGTTTTCATGTTCATAATACACGGCCTGTGGCGGAATGGTTACACGGCAATAACATTCCTGTAATGGACTGGCCTGCACAAACTCCTGACCTGAATCCTGCAGAACACCTTCGGGATGTTTTGGAAAGCCGACTTCGTGCCAGGCCTCGCCGACCGACATCGATACCTCTCCTCAGCGCAGCGCTCCGTGAAGAATGGCCTGCCACTCCCAAAGAAACCTTCCAGGACCTAATCGGACTATGCCTGCAAGAGTGGAAGCTGTCATCAAGACCAAGGGTGGGGCAACACCATATTGAATTCCAGCATTATGGAGGGCGCAACGAATTTGTACGTTATTTTCAGCTAGGTGTCCGGATACTTTTGATCACATTGTGTATCTGCGGGAAATTCATTCATGTAAATATGACGTAGTAAAATTTAAGACGGTTTAGTAACAAAGTAACTATTTCCCTCACTCTATTGTCATAGTGATGAAGAACACGGCTGACGGATCTTCTTCGGCTACTCTCGAAGAACCAGTGACAGAATTTTTCGAATTAGTCTCGGTCTGAGGCTTTTTGCTTTTGATTGCTAAGGAGGTACAGTAGTCATCATCCGGCAATAAAATGTATCAAAAATTAGTTGTTGCTGTATTCCATTGCGGTCAAGAACTGCAGGATGTTCGGAAATTTCCTTACAAATTTCTAGAACTTGTTAAGAGGAGTGAGTAGACATTATTTTGAACTGGAACCATGTCCGGAAACGTACCGTTTCAGAGATACAACTATTTGAAGACATGTTGGTAACGCGACCACTTTTACAAGTAGTTGATTAGGTGTGACCCAGTACATCACTTGTCTTACAATTCCACTCATCAGCAGCAAAAAAAAAAAGAAAAAAAATTGGTCGTGCACTCGTTGACGGGTTTTCTTCAACGTGATGCACCACGGCTTTTTCAATTTGGGTGTGTGGCGTCTCCTTGGAGCGCCACAGTCATGCCTGCTGATGGTGAAGGTTCCTTTCCCCGAAGTCGTTCAGTAATTGTGGGGGAAAAGGTATGAGATTGAGTCGGACGTCGTCGAGAGCGGTCATGATGAAGGTCATGACAAGCTCTTTCATTACCTTAAGCTTCGCCGTTTAGACGGATCATGTCGAGCTCAACCATGTTGCTCTAGCACTCACAGACACGTGAATGAGGCTTGAACCAGGTTTAGAGAGGTATTACAGACGTCAAATGACACCGGCCGATCCGACGTAACCGCCCCACCACGACTGCCCTGTTGCGCGCCTATTAAAATTGGTTCAAATGGCTCTGAGCACTATGGGACTTTACTTCTGAGGTCATCAGTCCCCTAGAACTTAGAACTACTTGTTGTTGTTGTGGTCTTCAGTCCTGAGACTGGTTTGATGCAGCTCTCCATGCTACTCTGTCCTGTGCAAGCTGCTTCATCTCCCAGTAACTACTGCAACCTAAATCCTTCTGAATCTGCTTAGTGTATTCATCTCTTGGTCTCCCTCTACGATTTTTACCCTCCACGCTGCCCTCCAATACTAAATTGGTGATCCCTTGATGCCTCAGGCCATGTCCTACCAACCGATCCCTTCTACTAGTCAAGTTGTGCCACAAATTTCTCTTCTCCCCAATCCTATTCAATACCTCCTCATTAGTTATGTGATCTACCCATCTAATCTTCAGCATTCTTCTGTAGCACCACATTTCAAAAGCTTCTATTCTCTTCTTGTCCAAACTATTTATCGTCCATGTTTCACTTCCATACATGGCTACACTCCATACAAATACTTTCAGAAACGACTTCCTGACATTTAAATCTATACTCGACGTTAACAAATTTCTCTTCTTCAGAAACGCTTTCCTTGCCATTGCCAGTCTACATTTTATATCCTCTCTACTTCGACCATCATCAGTTATTTTGCTCCCCAAATAGCAAAACTCCTTTACTACTTTAAGTGTCTCATTTCCTAATCTAATTCCCTCAGCATCACCCTACTTTATTCGACTACATTCCATTATCCTCGTTTTACTTTTGTTGATGTTCATCTTATATCCTCCTTTCAAGACACTGTCCATTCCGTTCAACTGCTCTTCCAAGTCCTTTGCTGTCTCTGACAGAATTACAATGTCATCGGCGAACCTCAATGTTTTTATTTCTTCTCCATGGATTTTAATACCTACTCCGAATTTTTCTTTTGTTTCCTTCACTGCTTGCTCAATATACAGATTGAATAACATCGGGGACAGGCTACAACCCTGCCTCACTCCCTTCCCAACCACTGCTTCCCTTTCATGTCCTTCGACTCTTATAACTGCCATCTGGTTTCTGTACAAGTTGTAAATAGCCTTTCGATCCCTGTATTTACCCCTGCCACCTTTAGAATTTGAAAGAGAGTATTCCAGTCAACATTGTCAAAAGCTTTCTCTAAGTCTACAAATGCTAGAAACGTAGGTTTGCCTTTCCTTAATCTAGCTTCTAAGATAAGTCGTAGGGTCAATATTGCCTCTCGTGTTCCTATATTTCTACGGAAGCCAAACTGATCTTCCCCGAGGTCGGCTTCTACTAGTTTTTCCATTCGTCTGTAAAGAATTCGTGTTAGTATTTTGCAGCCGTGACTTATTAAACTGATAGTTCGGTAATTTTCACATCTGTCAACACCTGCTTTTTTTGGGATTGGAATTATTATATTCTTCTTGAAGTCGGAGGGTATTTCGCCTGTCTCATACATCTTGCTCACCAGATGGTAGAGTTTTGTCAGGACTGGCTCTCCCACGGCCGTCAGTAGTTCCAATGGAATATTGTCTACTCCCGGGGCCTTGTTTCGACTCAGGTCTCTCAGTGCTCTGTCAAACTCTTCCCGCAGTATCATATCTCCCATTTCATCTTCATCTACATCCTCTTCATTTTCCATAATATTGTCCTCAAGTACATCGCCCTTGTATAAACCCTCTATATATTCCTTTCACCTTTCTGCTTTCCCTTCTTTGCTTAGAACTGGGTTTCCATCTGAGCTCTTGATATTCATACAAGTGGTTCTCTTTTCTCCAAAGGTCTCTTTAATTTTCCTGTAGGCAGTATCTATCTTACCCCTGGTGAGACAAGCCTCTACATCCTTACATTTGTCCTCTAGCCATCCCTGCTTAGCCATTTTGCACTTCCTGTCGATCTCATTTTTGAGACGTTTGTATTCCTTTTTGCCTGCTTCATTTACTGCATTTTTATATTTTCTCCTTTGATCAATTAAGTTCAATATTTCTTCTGTTACCCAAGGATTTCTACTAGCTCTTGTCTTTTTACCTACTTGATCCTCTGCTGCCTTCACTACTTCATCCCTCAAAGCTACCCATTCTTCTTCTACTGTATTTCTTTCCCACATTCCTGTCAATTGTTCCCTTATGCTCTCCTTGAAACTCTGTACAACCTCTGGTTCTTTCAGTTTATCCAGGTCCCATCTCCTTAAATTCCCACCTTTTTGGAGTTTCTTCAGTTTTAATCTACAGTTCATAACCAATAGATTGTGGTCAGAGTCCACATCTGCCCCTGGAAATGTCTTTCAATTTAAAACCTGGTTCCTAAATCTCTGTCTTACCATTATATAATCTATCTGAAACCTGTCAGTATCTCCAGGCTTCTTCCATGTATACAACCTTCTTTTATGATTCTTGAACCAAGTGTTAGCTATCATTAAGTTGTGCTCTGTGCAAAATTCTACCAGACGGCTTCCTCTTTCATTTCTTCCCCCCAATCCATATTCACCTACTACGTTTCCTTCTTTTCCTTTTCCTACTACCGAATTCCAGTCACCCGTGACTATTAAATTTTCGTCTCCATTCACTATCTGAATAATTTCTTTTATTTCATCATACATTTCTTCAATTTCTTCGTCATCTGCAGAGCTAGTTGGCATATAAACTTGTACTACTGTGGTAGGCGTGGGCTTCGTGTCTATCTTGGCCACAATAATGCGTTCACTATGCTATTTGTAGTAGCTTACCCGCACTCCTATTTTTTTATTCATTATTAAACCTACTCCTGCATTCCCCCGTTTTGATTTCGTATTTATAACCCTGTATTCGCCTGACCAGAAGTCTTGTTCCTCCTGCCACCTAACTTCACTAATTCCCACTACATCTAACTTTAACCTATCCATTTCCCTTTTTAAATTTTCTAACCTACCTGCCCGATTAAGGGATCTGACATTCCACGCTCCGATCCGTAGAACGCCAGATTTCTTTCTCCTGATAACGACGTCCTCCTGAGTAGTCCCCGCCCGGAGATCCGAATGGGGGACTATTTTACCTCCGGAATATTTTACCCAAGAGGACGCCATCATCATTTAACCATACCGTAAAGCTGCATGCCCACGGGAAAAATTACGGCTGTAGTTTCCCCTTGCTTTCAGCCGTTCGCAGTACCAGCACAGCAAGGCCGTTTTGGTTAGTGTTACAAGGCCAGATCAGTCAATCATCCAGACTGTTGCCCCTGCAACTACTGAAAAGGCTGCTGCCCCTCTTCAGGAACCACACGTTTGTCTGGCCTCTCAACAGATACCCCTCCGTTGTGGTTGCACCTGCGGTACGGCTATCTGTATCGCTGAGGCACGCAAGCCTCCCCACCAACGGCAAGGTCCACCTAACCTAAGGACATCACACACATCCATGCCCGAGGCAGAATTCGAACCTGCGACCGTAGCGGTCGCACGGTTCCAGACTGTAGCGCCTAGAGCCGCTCGGCCACTCCGGCCGGCTGCGTGCCTATTAGCAAATATATGCGGGCGGATATGGGTTTCTAATCAACATATAGCGTACTAACTAGTCTCTACAAGTCTTAGAAGTCTGTAACGGGAATTTGCGAACACCCTGTATAGTACCGACTACTGTGTCTCATTTACCTGACGATGTCAGGTCTTCCAGAAGTATTCTAGGTAGTAGGTGTACAGAACGAGGAATAGGAATAAAGTTCAGGGTTTAACGTCTCGTCGGTAACGAGCTTGTTAAGAGTAAGTGTACCAAATTTCAGACTGCTGAGTGAAGAATATTGTCCATGAACTTTTAAAAGGAATCCTTCTGGCATTCGTTTCTGGTGCTTCAGGGAAATCGTGGAAAACCTAATTCTGGGTGACTGGATACGTATTTTAACCACTATTCTCCCGAATGCAAATACAATATCTTAACCACCGTGTTATCTCGCTGGTTACAGAAGCATTATGTTATTACAGAGCACGACAAACGCGCGTGATGAAGCAAGTGGCTTTCTACGTAAGCATGACCTTCAAATGGTTCAAATGGCTCTGAGCACTATGGGACTTAACATCTGAGGTCATCAGTCCCCTAGAACTTAGAACTACTTAAACCTAACTAACCTGAGAACATCACACACATCCATGGCCGAGGCAGGATTCTAACCTGCGACCGTACCAGACTGATGCGCCTAGAACCTCTCTGCCACACCCGCCTGTTGCATGACCTTACTTTATATTTTATTCATTTATATTTTTGGCGTCGCAGGTGAGTGGTGCGTGAGATCATACTTTATCCACTTCTAATTACTACTCGTTTGTTGCCGTTGACATCGCTGGTCGTGTTGCCGTTGCGTAACTTGTGAGAACATAAAGAATGGGGCACAGGTGGCTTATATTCCACCTGCCGTTACGGCCAGCTGGCGAATTGCTACCTTAAGTGCTGAGTATTTGCGTGATGCACTGCATGCGGTCACTTGCCGCTGTGACGATTAAGATCGCAACAAACACCTGGGTTATCAGGTGAATGTGTTTGGGAGAAGCTACTCGCTTCAAATTACTGAGCACGAAATGTGCTGAAACTAGGGAACAATGCATTTCATTGTCTGAAATTTATGTTACCATTATGGACGTAGATGAACACAGGGATATCACAGTTACGTACTTGTGTAAAGAACTGAAGAAAATGTGGGAGTGCTCTGAAACGTAACAATGATCACGACACCATTTGAGAAAAAGAACACCAAGAAATGTATGATAATCAGGACTATGAGCCCAATAATACATGCATTAAATATGTTACTGAAAGTTTTGATGCGGAAATTATATGCTAAAATAGACAGCTTTTATTTATTAAGGTCATAGTGGTTTTCGATGAGATAGGCGGCGAGCGAGACGTGCAATTGGATTCTTGAGAACCACAGGAGAGAACTATGTTTAGAAGAACAGGGAAGTGCATGTTGTCTATTCGAATTGGAAAAGGCACCTTCAGTGAAATGGGATAAATTCTTACTGATACTAAGAGGTAGAGAAGTGTATAAGAAACAAAGAATATTAATTAAGAATGTATATATGATACAGAAAGACAAAGCACAGGGATGATATCTGACGACAAATGATAGGCCGATGAGTTGGGTAGTCAGACGACGTATCGTCCTCATAAAGTCTTACAAGGCACTGCAAGGAAATGTTTTAACGGAAGCAGAGGACCATCTGCATGTAGGAAAAGGCTCCAGCGCTTTAAATATGGCAATAATTTTAACGAATACAATGACAGAATATTTCAGTGGAACGGCTAAAGTGTATGGAATGAAAATTAGAAAGAATGGGTAACTTACTCGTGAAACAAAAATCACAATTACAATAGCAAAGCATTTAACGGGAAGAGAGGGATACTTTGTGGGGAATCTGTAACTGAGAAAGACGGTCAGCTGTTTTGTATACAATATTGTCACAAAAATGGACTACCAAGATGAAAAGAGATTAGAAACTCTTGAAATCTGAAAATGGAGGATGTCAGAAAGGATAATGTGGAGAGAAGCTGATAAAAATGAGTAAATACTATAAAGGATTAGTGAAAGTACACAATTATTACGGAATACTAGAAAGCGTTTTCCTTTTAATGTAATTATTCCAAGTGCTAAGGAGTAAGAAGAAATGGCTTGGGCAGTGCCTAAGGAGAGATGTTTCTTAAGAATTGCTCTGTTGGAGAGGAGGAGGAGGAGGAGGAGGAGGAGGAGAAGGAGAAGAAGAAGAAGAAGAAGATACTGCAAAATAATTATGTAATGGGAAAAAGGAATGACGAAACATGCAATGATAGAGGGCCAATGTTGTTTAAAGACCTGCCTATGATACAGAAAATTAAATAATAAACTGCAGGATGCCTTAGCTCTAAAAGAAACTTCAACCATCTTATGATGGACTGTCTCACTTCTAAACCTGTTATTACCATCAACAATAACATTTTTAAACATATAGTCAATTTAATGGTTGTTGTGATTCACAAACCCCTCATCCGTAAGACTAATTCACATTTATTGCAACTGATTACAGTGGTACAGCGGACCATACAAGGAAGGGGCGTATTAACACACAGATCACCGACCTACTATCGATATCCACCCTTACACGCGATAGCAGCGTCACCTGGCGAGGAATGACTGCTAGTCAGACACACCGACACCCCCGGGATAACAAGGCCGCCCAGCAGTGTTAGTGACGTCACACTAAGCGGCCCATAGCCGACGCAGCAGTCCACGGACACCTCCGTACAGACGCGCCTGATGCTAACCATCTTCTGTCCGTCATACAGAAAGGAGCCAACTATAATTCGAACCAAAGACCAAATTATATATATTCTTGTAAACAGCATAAAGGTTCATAACGAAATACCGATTACATATACGGGCAGGAATAGGTTCTAGAACTCCTCTGAAAAGTGTTTATCTTCAGTACCAGAATGAACATCAAATTGTCAGGTTTTCTAAATAGAAAAGCACTTTGTTAGTAACAGACAGCAATAATGAGACTTGCAGTTGGTGATTTCTACGTGGAAAAGAAAATAAGCTGTAGAGAGATTGAAAATGGTAAGTAAAGAGAGCCTCAGCCTTTTGCTCACATTCTTACATGTAATGCACTTGGTTGTTTTTCATTTCCTTACCTTTCATAACATTTTTAATATTCTTTCAAGAAGTGTATCTTCAATAGCAGAGTGAACTTCAAATTGTCAGGCTTTTCTTAAAGGAAAAAGCAGTCCCTTAGTATCACAGTGCAAGACAGAATCTTGTGTTCAGTGATGTCTATGTTAAAAGGAGAATATTTGATATCTATCTTTTGTTTCCATTCTTTATTATTGGGGATACACTTGTAAAAATTCTTGAAAAGAGCTGTCAGCATGAACATATGACTAAATTCACAATAGTCATGTGTTTTATGAGATAAAGCGAACTCTTGTTACCTTATTGTAAACGAAAGTTGTGAGGGTTTTGCTATGTATGACAGTGTTTAAGATAATTTACTTACAATGTAATAGCTTGAAAATGTTAAGTCCTGCTGTCAGTTGGCATTTGTCACCACCTGTATGCGAGTTTTAAAGCTAAATAGTGTTCTGAAAATAGTGGCAAAGTTCCTCAATCGATTAAACTTATTCCGGCCCGTATATGTAATCGGTATTTCGTTATGAACCTTTATGCTGTTTACAAGAATATATATAATTTGGTCTTTGGTTGGAATTATAGTTGGCTCCTTTCTGTATGACGGACAGAAGATCGTTAGCATCAGGCGCGTCTGTACGGAGGTGTCCGTGGACTGCCGCGTCGGCTATGGGCCGCTTAGTGTGACGTCACTAACACTGCTGGGCGGCCTTGTTATCCCGGGGGTGTCGGACACACCCACGGTGTAGAAAGGGGAAGGGGCGCCATCTATCTAAGTTTGACGAGGGGCAAGTAATTAGAATTAATTTAATAGCTTCAGCTGCTGACGGGCGTTGACATTTATATATCAACGAGGACAGGTGAAAATGTGTACCCCAACCCGGGATCACCTGCTTACATGGCAGACGCTCTATCCATCTGAGCCACCGAGGGCACAGAGGATACTGCGACTGCAACGACTATCTAGCGTACGGCTCCCGTGAGACTCATATTCTCACCTTGTATGTCCACACACTACATTCGTAGTGTCCCACCCCAACATATTCATTACTCGTGGAAGACATTCTTATTATGTCCGGTAAGAGTTCGGGGAATGTGTGTGCATCTGCACAGAAGGACGTCAGGGCCGGTATTGCCAGAACTATATATAGATATTGTGTCTGTATATGAGTATAAAGGGCAAGTAATGGTGGCCCGGAAGCTCGGTACGAGCATTTCCGAACCTGCACGACTTGCCGGGTGTTCGAGCGTGCGGTCATACGTGTCTTGAACACGTTACGAAACCAAGGTACAACCACGTCCAGACGTTGAGGGGTTGGGCGGCCACCCCTCATTATAGATGTCTGATGTAGGTTGGGCAGACTGGTAAAAAACAGGACAGGCGGCGAACTGAAGCGGAACTATCATCAGACTTTAATGGTGGGCAGAGTATAAATGTGTCGTACACACTGTTCACAGATCAATTCTTACGATTGGCCTCCGCAGCAGACCACCCATGCATGTGCCAATGTTAACACGACGTCATCGGCAATTATGAAAAATTGACAAGTGACTATCGGAACTGTACGTTGGTGCACTGGCCTACCGTTGCATAATGATCAATCCCGATACCTTTTTCATCGCCGGCCGGTGTAGCCGTGCGGTTCTAGGCGCTTCAGTCTGGAACCGCGTGACCGCTACGGTCGCAGGTTCGAATCCTGCCTCGGGCATGGATATGTGTGATGTCCTTAGGTTAGTTAGGTTTAAGTAGTTCTAAGTTCTAGGGGACTGATGACCACAGATGTTAAGTCCCATAGTGCTCAGAGCCATTTGAACCATTTTTTGAACCTTCTTCATCATGCCGACGGGAGGGCGCGAATCCATCGTCTTCCAGGGGAACAGCTCCTTGAACCTGTACTGCGGGACGAAGAAAAGCTGGCGACGTCTCAGTTATGGTCTGGGGAACATTCACGCGTCATCCATGGGTCCAGTGGAGCTCGTGCAAGGCATCATGACGGCCAAGGAGTATCGTACAGTGGTTTCAGACCACGTACACCCCTTCATGACGATCAAGTTTCCCGACGGATGTGGTATTTTTCGACAAGATAACGCTCCAGGAGTGCGGTGGAGTGATTCGAGGAATGCAGTACCGAGTTCCAATTGATGTGCTGCTGCCCCCCCCCCCCCCCCCCACCAATGTGCCAGATCTGAATCCGATCGAACCCATCTGGGATGTGACTGAACGTTGCGTCAGAGCTCATCCCCCCCCCCCCCCACCCACACCACCACTACCCCGTGTAAGGTAACTTGTATGTGCAAATGTGATGCCAGCTCCCTCTGACGACCTACCAAGGCCTCACTGCTTCCGTGCCACGACGCGTCGCCGCTGTTATCCGAGACGAAGGTGGACATACCGCCTACTAGGTAGGTGGTTAAAATGTCCTGGCTGATCAGTGTCAATCAGTACAACTAAATTCCAAGCACAATTCTCACACTTTATCAAATTAAAATTAAAAATCGAATGATCACAGCCGGACGTGGTGGCCGCGCGGTTCTAGGCGCTACAGTCTGGAATCGCGCGGCCGCTACGGTCGCAGGTTCGAATCCTGCCTCGGGCATGGATGTATGTGATGATCTTAGGTTAGTTCGGTTAAATTAGTTCTAAGTTCTAGGGGACTGATGACCTTAGAAGTTAAGTCCCATTGTGCTCAGAGCCATTTGAACCATTTGAATGATAGCATCATGGGTCGATTACATGCATATTAAGCAAGTACATAAACTTAGTATACAAATCTCTCCCAATAAATTAATTACTCACAAAATTCTGAAACTACGACTGTGTTGTGGAAAAACAGGACAATTAGCGATATCTCATAATTATGTACCTACCATCAATCACTCTTGTTAAAAATCCCAATATGGCGTCAGCTGTTGGGAAAATCTGATTCCGTTCGAATTTTTTTTATGCTCAACTTGAGTGCAATGTTGTTGTTGTTGTTGTTGTTGTGGTCTTCAGTCCTGAGACTGGTTTGATGCAGCTCTCTATGCTACTCTATCCTGTGCAAGCTTCCTCATCTCCCAGTACCTACTGCAGCCTACATCCTTCTGAATCTGCTTAGTGTATTCATCTCTTGGCCTCCCTCTACGATTTTTACCCACCACGCTGCCCTCCAGTACTAAATTGGTGATCCCTCGGTGCCTCAGAACATGTCCTACCAACCGATCCCTTCTTCTGGTCAAGTTGTGCCACAAACTCCTCTTCTCCCCAATTCTATTCAATACTTCCTCATTAGTTATGTGATCTACCCATATAATCTTCAGCATTCTTCTGTAGCACCACCTTTCGAAAGCATCTATTCTCTTCTTGTCTAAACTATTTATCGTCCATGTTTCACTTCCATACATGGCTATACTCCATACAAATACTTTCAGAAACGACTTCCTGACACTTAAATCTATACTCGATGTTAACAAATTTCTTTTCTTCAGAAACGCTTTCCTCGCCATTGCCAATCTACATTTTATATCCTCTCTACTTCGACCATCATCAGTTATTTTGCTCCTTGAGTGCAAAGGGAGACGTTTATCTACTTGTCTGCGTGCTGGGCCACAGCGAGAGGGCAGCCGTAGACCTTAAAAGGGCCTTCGCCCTTCCATAAAGACGTGATATGCGTAGGGCAGAGTAGCTTCCCTGCAGGATTGGCAAAGCAGACTATGTTTTTGATTGTGGAAGCACAATAAACAGATTATGAAACGGTCGGAGACACAGCGGCCAGTCTCATTCGTTTCCCAATAGTGTGTCTCGTTTTCTCTTTCATTTACTATGGCTCATTCGTTCTTTGGTACTGTGAACACTGCCGCAGTAGGCTGTCACAATGAAAGGTAAAATCATGCAACGAGCTCCATTACTTTGGACTCCCACTTTCCAGCTTCAGCCTGGCTATTGATTCCTTCGCTTTGAAAGAATATGGTAACGACGGACGCCAAAGTTGATGCCACGAACTGCTGGGGTTGACGTTATGAGCCACGTGGTACTCAACGGCGATATTATTGCACTTGGCCGTTATCAGACACACGCGGTGATGTTAAAGTAAACAAGTACAGGGGTGACTACGGAAAACGCATCGCACTTTCAAATGCTTTCAGGTCAGCTGTGCATATATCATCAAGCCGTTTACGCGCTAACTCACAATAAGCCGAGCGAAACGGCATCATCTCCAGGTGCAGTAACATTGTATCGTTAAGCTGATAAGTGCTACAGTCTATGACACCTCTTACAACGAATCTCTAGAACTTCCATGGATCTTTGACTGCTCCCATTCTCTCTTTGTGTAGTTTTCCCTGCAATACTTTTGAGATTCGAACTGCTTTCTTGGTTTCCTAAGCAAGCAATGCTGTTACTTTATCTGCTGTCATCTTGCCGTTCCGTTTAACATGTTAACATGTTCAAATGGTTCAAAGCCCGCATCTCGTGGTCGTGCGGTAGCGTTCTCGCTTCCCACGCCCGGGTTCCCGGGTTCGATTCCCGGCGGGGTCAGGGATTTTCTCTGCCTCGTGATGGCTGGGTGTTGTGTGCTGTCCTTAGGTTAGTTAGGTTTAAGTAGTTCTAAGTTCTACGGGACTGATGACCATAGATGTTAAGTCCCATAGTGCTCAGAGCCATTTGAACCATTTGAAATGGTTCAAATGGATCAAATGGATCTAAGCACTATGGGACTTAACATCTGAGGTCACCAGTTCACTAGAACTTAGAACTACTTAAACCTAACTAACCTAAGGACATTACACACATCCATGACAGCGGCAGGACTCGAACCTGCGGCCGGAGCAGCAGCGCGGTTCAGGAATGAAGCGCCTAGAACCGCTCGGCCACAGCGGCAGGCGTTTAACATGTCACGGACTGGACTAAACGAACTTTTCTATGTCTTTAATACTTTTTCATTTCAGATATTTGCCGGCCGGTGTGGCCGTGCGGTTCTAGGCGCTTCAGTCTGGAACCGCGTTATCGCTACGGCCGCAAGTTCGAATCCTGCCTGAGGCATGGATGTGTGTGATGTCCTTAGGTTAGTTAGGTTTAAGTAGTTCTAAGTTCTAGGGGACTGATGACCTCAGATGTTAAGTCCCATAGTGCTTAGAGCCATTTGAACCAAGTTCAGATATTTTTTCCGTGTGACGGGGCTACTTACACTAATAATCAAGCATCGTGGTTTAGTGGCTCACATAATGGAAAAGCCGGCCGAAGTGGCCGCGCGGTTCTGGCGCTGCAGTTTGGAACCGCGAGACCGCTACGGTCGCAGGTTCGAATCCTGCCTCGGGCATGGATGTGTGTGATGTCCTTAGGTTAGTTAGGTTTAACTAGTTCTAAGTTCTAGGGGACTAATGACCTCAGCAGTTGAGTCCCATAGTGCTCAGAGCCATTTGAGCCCACATAATGGAAATTCGGTCTCAAATATCATTTGTATTAGAGAACGTATCCAAAGTACATGAAAACTTTCCTGCGTGTGTCCCGTGTGGAAACGTCTGATCAGTCCCAGTATATTCATACAGCAAGTTTCTGCAGAAGCGCCTGCAGTACGACCAGGAGTCTGACGCTGCCGCACTAATACTAACAGGATAATTTCTCTGGACGAAAGGAATTGCTCATCTAGGAGCAGGAAAGGAAGCGACAGCTACGGAAAGACTAAGCCCAAGAGTTACAACCGCTACAGCGGGAAAAGCAGTCGTAAAGATTGAAGGAACAACTCGTGGCAGAGCCTGGCATGCTGAAGCCAGCAGCACAAAATAAGCTCAAACACGACTTGGCCTAAAACAAGTATACGTCGAAGTTTGCTTTTGCGCAATCAGGGAACATCTGTCTATGACTAAGCAATGTACCTGCCGGGCTTGACAGGCAAGACTTGCGGCTGACAGCGGTTGCGTGTTTCGGCGTCCCTGGCGTGGGCAGAACTCTGTGACATCCCAGGCCTCATGTCAACATGTCTGTCCGCTGCCGTTTGCCTGCATCGGAAACCTGATGTCCCAGCTGTCGAGCGTCAGTTATGAATGTTGTAACAGGACGTTAATTGGAATTTGACGATAACCGTTTCGGAAAGGGAGTGTTAACGTTTAACATCAGACTGTTTTTGTTAACGGTAGCAATTACATTGCTGTATTGAGAGCGTATTACCGAGTGAGAGGTCTGAGGTGAGGCTCGATGTCGTTAAATGGGTTAGAGAAAAAGACAAAGAAAGGGAAGAAGAAGATGATAATATGATGATGATGATGATGATGATGATGATGATGGCATTCGAAAACACGAGTGAGCTTGGTGTGGCATCTACATCTACATCCATACTCCGTTAGCCACCTGACGGTGTGTGGCAGAGGGTACCTTGAGTACCTCTATCGGTTCTCCCTTCTGTTCAAGTCTCGTATTGTTCGTGGAAAGAAGGATTGTCGCTATGCCTCTGTGTGGGCTCTAATCTCTCTGATTTTATCCTTATGGTCTCTTCGCGATATATACGTAAGAGGGAGCAATATACTGCTTGACTCCTCGGTGAAGGTATATTCTCGAAAATTCAACAAAAGCCCGTACCGAGCTACTGAGCGTCTCTCCTGCAGAGTCTTCCACTGGAGTTTATCTATCATCTCCGTAACGCTTTCGCGATTACTAAATGATCCTGTAACGAAGCGCGCTGCTCTCCGTTGGATCTTCTCTATCTCTTCTATCAACTTTATCTGGTACGGATCCCACACTGCTGAGCAGTATTCAAAGAGTGGGCGAACACATGTACTGTAACCTACTTCCTTTGTTTTCGGATTGCATTTCCTTAGGATTCTTCCAATGAATCTCAGTCTGGCATCTGCTTTACCGACGGTTAATTTTATATGGTCATTCCATTTTAAATCACCCCAAATGCCTACTCCCAGATAATTTATGGAAGTAACTGCTTCCAGTTGCTGACCTGCTATATTGTAGCCAAATGATAAGGGATCTTTCATTCTATGTATTCGCCGCACATTACACTTGTCTACATTGAGATTCAATTGCCATTCCCTGCACCATGGGTCAATTCGCTGCAGATCCTACTGCATTTCAGTACAATTTTCCATTGTTACAACCTCTCGATATACCACCGCATCATCCGCAAAAAGCCTCAGTGAACTTTCGATGTCATCCACAAAATCATTTATGTATATCGTGAATACCAACGGTCCTACGACACTCCCCTGCGCCACACCTGAAATCACTCTTACTTCGGAAGACCTCTTTCCATTGAGAATGACATGCTGCGTTCTGTTATCTACGAACTCTTCAATCCAATCACACAATTGGTCTGATAGTCCGTATGCTCTTACTTTGTTCATTAAACGACTGTGGGGAACTATATCGAACGCCTTGCGGAAGTCAAGAAACACGGAATCTAACTGGGAACCCGTGTCTATGGCCCTCTGAGTCTCGTGGGCAAATAGCGCGAGCTGGGTTTCACACAATCGTCTTTTTCGAAACCCATGCTGATTCCTACAGAATAGATTTCTAGTCTCCAGAAAAGTCATTATACTCTAACATAATACGTGTTCCAAAATTCTACAACTGATCGAAGTTAGAGATCTAGGTCTATAGTTCAGCACATCTGTTCGACGTCCGTTCTTGAAAACGGGGATGACCTGTGCCCTTTTCCAATCCTTTGGAACGCTACGCTATTCTAGAGACCTACGGTACACTGCTGCAAGAAGGGGAGCAAGTTCCTTCGCGTACTCTGTGTAAAATCGAAGTAGTATCCCATCAGGTCCAGCGGCCTTTCCTCTTTTGAGCGATTTTAATTGTTTCTCTATCCCTCCGTCGTCTATTTCGATATCTAACATTTTGTCAACTGTGTAACAATCTAGGGAAGGAACTACAGTGCAGTCTTCCTCTGTGAAACAGCTTTGGAAAAAGACATAGAAGATGAGGGCGTTCTATTCCAATCTAGGTTATTGACGAGGTTGCTGTTGCTTTAACTGACCATGCAAGCACGTGCCCCAGTAATGACAGTGATCATGCAGTGACACGAGAATTGTCCATCGCATTGGAATTTGACGATGACCGTTTCGGAAAGGGAGTGTTAACGTTTAACATGAGACTGTTTTTGTTAACGGTAGTAAGTTTTGTGGTCAATTTTGCACTGGTCCCCGTACAAGATCCAGACGGTGCAACAACTGAAACTTCACGATTCGCAGCAACGTTCTGAATTTGCTCTTCGGTTTCTGTCACGAATCGAAGTTGATGACACGTGGCCAGGCAATATTCTATAGAGTGACGTGGTACATTTTACACTACAGGATGCAGTGAACACACAGACCTGCCGAATTGGGGCTACTGTTAAACCGGGTGTTGTGCACGAAGAGCCATTACGCTCGCCCTATGTGACTCTGTGGAGCGGATTCACAAGCACTTTTACTATCGATCCGTTCTTCTTTGAAGAAATTCACCCAGAGGGTATTTCACGTATAGAGTTACGTCTGCACATTATAGAGACCTTCTTGTACAGCATGTGATTCCTCCATTGCAAGAGCGCACGTGTGTGGAAACCACTGTTTTCGTGCAAAATGGTTAATAATCAAATCGGCTTTATGCCTTTCTCACTTTGACCTTTTCTGCCCACGCCCTATTCCTAATCCGTTACATATGGAAACATTTCTGTACGTCTTTCTTGCATGCACAGCTCCGGATCTGCACCAGGTTGTCAAAATTGGAACTAATTTTTTTCGGCGTTTCTCATTAACGCATTAGCATGTCTACCAAATTTTGCTGCCATACGATAACTACAGCCCACACTGGAGCTCCATGAGTTGCTGCACTTTAATTATAACCACCCGGTACATTTATTCCAAACCTTTACCAATTTTTGAAACACCCAGTTAAATAAGATTTACCCACGTGTCCAAAGTTAGCTACAACCATTTCATTTGATGTCAATCTTTGGCTTTTAGGATTATGAATAAATCGCTTGTGGGTGCCAAACTGGCGAATGCGGCAGATGTAAAATAGCTTCGAAGCGAAGGTCACGCAGGTTTGAAGAAATTATTCGTCATGCGTGTGAGATTGCGCTATTGTAATGAAATTAATAGTATGTTGACGTTCAGTCTGGGTAAAAGTATTCATTTTGCGTAGTATTGAAGGGTAATATTCCTCCAATGATGCTTCCGTTCTTATGGGGTTAGTCTGTGAGCAGATCACCATGACAATCCCAGAAAATGGTATCCATGACTATTCCTGCACGTGAAACTCTTACTACTTTCTTTCGGGCACGCCCACCTCTCCGTCGCTCACCGCTACTTTGTTTCCGAGAGTAACGATTAATCCATGTTTCGTTTACTGTTATTAAACAGCCTATGAAGACCTATGCAATTTCAGCGAGCTTGCATACTGTCAATTGGCAGCAACCGAGAACATAACTGTGAATTTTCACCACCATCTAGTCGGTCGTACAATCAGTTGTGTGTGTTCAGCGCTCATCATCTTCAACAGATGCACAACCACATCAAAAATCAACATCCCACTACTTAGCGATAAGAAACGGAAGGAAATAATTTCAAATGAAGTACTTGGTTACAGCTGTCAATTCAAATTAATCCTTTTGTTTACGAAAATCTTCCCGAGTGTGTTTATACGACCGATTAAATGAACAATTGAAAGTATGTCTCAAACTTCACAGCGCTCCATTTCTAAAGATCGTAGGATATTGGCCGCATTCTTAGAGTCTCTTTAGCCTCGCTCTTAAACTATTTCAGAATCAAGCACTTACAGGCCAATATTAAGTCCAATACTTTGATGTCAGGGAGAATAGAAATTCCCAAAACCAATAGGTAAAACCTACTACACTTTAAGGGAGTAGTTGAATCGTTGTATTGTAGTGACCTTCAGTCCATAATTCGCCAGTTGGCACCCACTGTGTAGGACTGACTTCCCTCGTCATTAATGGGTCCGTACTACTTTCTGATCAGAAAAGCACATCTGAAATGGTGTGGGTAAACCCTCAAGCGTAGTTGAGATTTCTTACAGACTGTAGAAAAGAAAGGTATTGTTCACCACGAGTCACCAACTCAAATGGGAATGTTACACTTTGTAACCCCTTTTGATCTTGGTGCACAAGCAACCTGTGTTTAGGCACAGGATTTCAGCTACTGTTTACTCTTCGGTACGAAACATTTATAAAACGACGATATAATACTGAGCATAACACATACACTGATACTTGCGCTGTTTAAATACACACGAAATACTACACAATGTCACGTAAAGACAGAGGCAATTCACACGTAATGTGGATGTCCACAGCACGTGAAAGTTGAAATTTCAGCATATTTTTTAGTTATAACTTTGTTGCTCATGTAGTTCGTAAGAAGCAGCAGGCATGTAAGAGTTTAATATCATGTCGAATCATCACTGTGAAAAGAGAAAGGTACACATCGGTCACTGTATGAAGGCATTAGCTTCTACTCAGTGACCAGTAAAGAACATTTCGAATGAGAATTCGTGAGGACACGCAACGGATTTCTCTGCCGTAGTCTTATAGTTAATGACTGATTCCTTTCCTGACCCTTTCACTTTCATTTTCATAATCGATTGTTGGCAGATTTAAGATCGCGTGGACGTAGCGACCCCAAGATGCATCACTGTTTGTGTCATACGTCTGTACCCGAGATTTCCACACTCCTAAACATCCCTTGGACCACTGTTTCCGATGTGATAGTGAAGTGGAAACGTGAAGGGACACGTACAGCACAAAAACGTACAGGCCGACCTCGTCTGTTGACTGACAAGAGACCGCCGACAGTTGAAGGAATTCCAAACTGCTTCAGGATCCATTGCAAGTACTGTGACATTAAGGCGGGAGGTGAGAAAACTTGGATTTCATGGTCGAGCGGCTGCTGATAAGCCACACGTCACGCCGATAAATGCCAAACGACGCCTCGCTTGGTGTAAGGAGCGTGAACATTGGACGATTGAACAGAGGGAAAACGTTGTGTGAAGTGACGAATCACGGTACAACGGTACACAAAGTGGCGATCCGATGGCAGGTTGTGAGTATGGCGAATGCCCGGTGAACGTCATCTGCCAGCGTGTATAGTGCACTATCATAGCACAGGCCTACATTGATGTTTTAAGCACCTTCTTGCTACCCACTGTTGAAGAGCAGTTCGGGAATGGCGATTGCCTCTTTCAACACGATCGAGCACCTGTACATAATCGTCGGCCTGTGGCGGTGTGGTTACGCGACAATAATACCGCTGTAATGGACTGGCCTGCACGGAGTCCTGACTTGAATCCTACGCAACACCTTTGGGATATTGTGGAACGCTGACTTCGTGCCAGGCCTCACCGACCGACATCGATATTTCTCCTGAGTGCAGCACTCCGTGAAGAATGAGCTACCATTCCCCAAGAAACCTACCAGCACCTGACTGAACGTATGCCTGCGACAATGGAAGCTGTCATCAAGGCTAAGTTTTGGCCAACACCATATTTAATTCCAGCATTACCGATGCAGGGCGCCACGAACTTTTTAGTCATTTTCAGCCAGGTGTTCGGATACCTTTTATCACATAATGTATCATTCCTGCCCCCTCTGAATGAGATTTTATAGCATTATCTTTCCACGATCGATTCCCTGTTTAATATCAACTAGTCGCTGGTTTCTACCTAGAACTGGAACTTTAAGTTAATCGTACCTTATGAAGGTGCGGATGATGTACATGGACATTTGCTGTAGAATAGTTTACGTGAACTATTTTCTAGGTAGTTACACTGTCCCGTCACATGTGGAAAGTGCGGATCGCTAGGAAGGAAGGAAGATTGGAATTGACGTCTCTAATGACATCGAGGTTATTAGATTTGGCGCACAAACTCGGATTATGTCAAGGGCGGAGAAGGAAATCGGTCGTGCTCTTTCAAAGGAACCATTCAGCATTTGCCTCGAGCAATTTAGGGAAATGAAAGAAAACATAAATCTGGATGGCAGGACGCAGGTTTGAACGGTCGTCCTCCCAAATGCGAATCCAGTGGACTAACCAATGCGCCACCTTGCTCGGTGACAGACTGGGTTGACGATCCATGACACTAACGTCCTGATCGAGGTGGTCCCACAGATTCTCGGTTGTGCTTAAATCGGGCGAATTTGGTGGCCTGGGGAATACGGTAAACTCAGCCTTGTGCTCTTCGAACCACTCACGCACATAGCTAGCTGTGTGACGTGCTGCACTGCCCTGCTGGTAGATGCCGTCGTGCTGAGGAACAGCAAACTGCCTGTTGGCGTGGATGTTGTCCACAATTAAAGATGCACACTTTTGTTGGTTCACTATGCCTTCCAGAATGACGAGATCACCCAGGAAATGCCACGAAAACATTCTCCAGACCATAAGGCTTCCCCCTCCAGCCTGGAACCTTCCAACGACGGTTGGAGGGTGTCTGCTTTTAGACGTTTCATGCCGTGCACACCAACGGCTGTCTGTCTGATGTACTATAAAACGCGGTTCATCAGGAAAAACCACCAGTCGTCATTTAGTGGAGGTCCAGCTGCGGTAGTGGCTTGCGAATTCCAACCTTCGTCGCCGATGAACAGGAGTCAGCATGGGTGCATGAAACCAGCGCACGCTGCGGAGGCCCATAGCAGCCACGTACTCTGAACGGTCCTTGAGGAGCCACTGTTGGTAACTCCTTGGTTCATCTGTGGCGTCAGTTGCTCATCAGTTGCACGTCTGTTCGCCGTGACCTTCTCTGCAGCCGTTGTTCACCCCTATCATCCACGGCCCGCGGTGCATCAGAGTTGCCTCGGCACCAGGTTTAGATAGCACCATTTTGCCATGCACGATATACTTCACCTCGGCGGCACGTGAACAGTTTACAAACTTGGCAGTTTCGGAAATGCCTCCGCCTCTGGCCCGAAACATGAGCATGTCCTGACGTCAGATTAACCTCTCGTTTCCACATTAGGACAGGGACTACACAGTTTCACGTGTCCCCCCCGACATGCTTTATACACCCTCGACTGCTAGTGCTGCGACCTCCCGCCTGTGTGTTGTTATTGCACGCTGACGTCTAACATAGGTGTTAGTCACACTCATGTGACCGCACCATATACAATCAAACGGCGAATTCAGGTAAACTTTCGATTGAAACCTTTGTGGCTCACCTTATCAATCACGGTGCGAGATATTTAGCGATTGCATTCCTCCAGCCAATTCCTTACAGCAAATCTAATGTTTCTTAGTTTTATATTCCTGACACTACAATGTAGGAAGTTAGTATCAAGGCCCTTTGATTTAAAAGTGAACATATCCGCATACTCTACACCTCCCGCCGCCTTGATCCCCCTCATCCCCTGGTTGCTCCTCTCCTCTCCAACCCGCACCCTCTGCTGCACCTTCACTGTTGTGCCCCCCCTACCCTCCTTATCTACACCCTTCATCTCCTTTCCCAAGGTGGCTTCTGTCAACTCCCCCTCCCGGATGATATCCTCTCTCCCTCTATTTATCCCTCCTATAAACTCTGATCCTCACACCTCCCTCCTTTCCTCTGTCCTCTCCCCAGGCTCCCTCTTCCCCCCGTCCATCCTGTTTTTTCCCTGCCTACCCTCTCTCTGCCACCCTTCTCTCCCCCCCCCCCCCGAATCCTTTTACATTCCCCTCCTCTGCATTTCCCCACTCCCTCTCACATCTGCCCAGCCCCCCTCCCACTTATGCATCCTTGTCCTTCGTCGGCTCCTTTCCCCCCTCCCCCCCACTTCGTTTTTCCTCTCCTCCCCCCTTTTGTTTCCTATCATCTGTCCAGGATCCCCCCACCTGCCTTTGGCTGTGGTGTGTCATATCTGTGCCAACTTTTTAGTGCAGTGTTCAAGTGAGTGTTCAGTGTTGTGCGTCTTAAGACCAGACATAATGCTGTCGCTGGGTGTGATTTTTATATCTCTTGCGAACAGAAACCAGGCTGTCGCCATGTTTTTTTAATTGTCTGTCTATTATTTTACCTGTCTGCTTTCTGTGTATTTTATTAGCATAGCCAACCCTTTGTTTTATGTTTCAAGTTCCACAATTTTCCGCCATTTTTCCATTTAAGTCAACGATTTTATCGCCTGTTTTTATTAATTATCTTAATTTTTTTTTAAATCTGTAGGCTGAAGAGCGGCATACTAAGCTGCTGCCAGCCCGCCCCCTTCGGGGGGAATCGAATTTCAATAAAGGAAAAAAAAAGAGTCGAAAATAAATTACAGCCTGTCCTAGTACGTACAGTTCTGTTCAAGCAGGTCATGTCACAGTGTGACACCAAAATCACCGAATTCCTATTTCATTGTTGGAAAATGATATAAAAGACACTGTATAGTGCTAACGTGAGATGAAACACGCTAATGTTGCCCTCTGAGAGGATTTCCAAGTTCGACCACACATGTGTCTAAATGGATAAGGGCAACAGACTATAGTTTTGAATTTGGTGAAATAACAGAAAAACAAAGGGGGCTTTAATATTGGGAGTAAACGGAAGTGGTAAAATCATAAATGAAAGAGAAAAATGAACGGCTGCCAGCCCAATTAGGCACATTGATTTGGAAATATATATTTGATAAAATTGGATATTAGTTATTGAAGTTACATTTGTTGAGATTTCCCTTTGAATAGCAAACAGGATACAAACTGACACAGTGCACTCTGTACTGTGTGTAGCGGCAGTTACCAATAAATTGTGAGGAGCAAATTTGCACGAAGCTCATACTAATGACAGACATGTTCAAGAGCATTACTTAATCAAACACTGAAATGTCACTGCATGAAGTGCAGAACTAAATTTGGACATGAGGGCTTCTATCTTGACTGACATGAAAAACATAAATAAAGAGGAGTAACATCACAAATACACTGTTTAAGCTCCTCTACATATAGCAGTTTTCCTTAGGAAAAAATTCAACTATTACTGTCATTAATTGGTGGAGAATATGATGGTGACCCATAAACTAGTATTGTTTCACTATTCAAAGCTCTTTCATTGTTACAATAGTAAAGACTAACTCTAAAAGCTAATCATTCACTTCACTTGGAATAGTTGATAAATTACTTTGCAAGACAATAAAATAACAACAATGGGTTTAATTAACTTCAAAAAAAGGAACCTTTCATGATGGGTACCAAAAATACACCCTCTTTAAAATTGTGCGTAATTTTCTTCTAACGATACTACCGTAAATCTGTTCATTAAGGATTTATATGTATTTCAACTTTAATTATCTGTGAAACATGTATTCTTTGCAATAATATTTACAAAATTTTGCACTGTAATCCTGCAAAACTATATTTTATAATAAACTAAGGATACTTTAGCAAAAGCCTATCAAACTTCACTTTTGTGGTTTTAGCTTTAACTTTTACTACTCCTTTTACTTTACCCAAAAAAATCACTATTAAACACGTGACTGCAAGAATTGTTCATTTAAATCAGGATACTGTTTTTTAGTAACACTTAGATGAGGACCATGCATAAGTTCGTGATTAGGATAGAAAATAGGTTCCGGACACGAATTTATGTTTTATGTGATTATTATTGAAAGAACGCAGTAATTAACTGGTCCATGCCCATATACATTACTGAATGTTTGAAGTTTGTGAAGCAATGGCGAAGATTGGTGGCAGGCGACATGGCGGCTAACTGTACTCACGGCTCCTGATGTTCGAATGCTCTATAAAATCTCTTCTTGGCGTCGGATTTTGAACATATTAGAGCCATTCCTTTATGCCGAGAATACCAAATAATAGCCTGATCCACATCCGAGGCAAATCCCTTATAATGCAGCTTCTAATTGGCCCTTTTAGCATTGTCGAAGTGTACCGTGCTAAGGCTAACCACATACTGCGTGTCATTCACACAAAGGTGCCGCTCAGATCGACCGCCAAACCCACCTTTTACATCGCGCCATGCCACTTCCGTTGCGGAGGGACTTCCCTACAGCTTTTACACGTTACAAATACAAGTGCCCTAAGTATGAACCCGCTTTTAACAAATATTTTCTTTTTATAAACATATTCATATTATATTTTCTTTTTATAAACATATTCATATTATAATAATTTATCATTTCCACATATTCTTTTGCTTTTTTTCGTATATACGTTACAAACCTCTAATTTTCTTGCCATAGATAAGGAGTTTACGCAACATAGAATACACACTTCATAAATTGCAAATACACAGTTACATTATGTAAACCTACTCCCAATCGATGTAAGAGTTACAACTGCTTTTTACTTGTTTAAAAAATATGTAAAAATCTGCCATCATATGTTCATCAGAAGTCACCCTTAGAGGTCACGAAACCTTGTCAAGGTATATAGAAAACCTATGCAACCGGTTGGCAGATTTTTTACATATTTTTCAAATTTGTGTATACGGTTGCTGCAAACGCCAGCCATGTTCAGAGCTGTAGTTACAACTACTGTTATTACTTGCGATGGGTGAACGAATAGTGGGTGTACTGGAGAGACCTGTCTACACAACACATCAGAGATCACTGCAATGTCCCGTGGAGAATCTCTTTCTGGTGTAGTGCAAGTATTATGAGGAGTTGTGTGTCTCAGATTTCCAAATTGTTAATATGTTAAAGTAACAAAAATGTGTGTTTAGATAACTTTATGAAGTGTGCTGCGTCTCATCGACAGTATGTGCAGACGGAAGAACTTGTAACCAGTCAATTCGGTACAAAGAAAAGGTGCAGGACTTCTACTCGTTTCAAATATTGGCTGACGTTAAGGTGCCTGTCACCGTCATATGTTGAAGATGATTCTGGCAACAGACGGATTGCTTGTATTTAAGGTAAGACTACATAAACCACAAGGAAGGCGGATAGGATTACTGTGAATAAAACACATCCTGGCCTCTGAACTGGGTCAGGTGACTTTCATCGATGATTTGAGCAGATGGACTTAAATACTGCTAGTGCGACCTTCGTACAGAGGGCCAAGTTCGAGGAATAAAGATTTGGTGTTGAAGTGTTATGATTTGGAAAATATTATGTATGCAAGGTACATTAGACGTGGCATAAATGCTCATCTGAATGACTTCTAAACGTTACATTGATCTGTTGCAATCGCAATTGATTCCGACGTGTGAAGACTTGCTGATAGCCACATTTTTCAGCTGCATAACGCTACGACCTACAGTTTCGACCGAAAGGGGTATTACCGCCCATCTACAAATACTGATTTACAATCTATAGGAGAGAACCTATGAGCTATCTTGGCAATGCGTGTGAATCGTGGCGGGCGATAATCTGGGACTATGAATGGGAATTTTTTACGTTATTTTTTAGGTTATTCTGTACGATAAAATCGTGCTTTTATACCATCTTCCACCCGTAAAACACAGCTTTGTTGGCTTTCACGTTATACTGTTGCATTGTAGAGAAAATACACATTGTGTCATATTTCTAAAAGTATCAAACATGTTGCTGCCTGGGAAACACAGAAACGCAAGTGCCCATATACTAATGCTAGCCACAATTTAATGTAGGTCAGAGGGACGGAACCGACCGTGGCGATGTTAAAGAAAGCAGCCCTTCACTATTCCAAAGTGATTTAAGTGAGCCACTTGAATTAAGACGACCGTAGCTGGTATTATATTTCTACACGCGCGTTAAGCGTTCTGAACGTTATTCTGTTATTAGAAATCCCTGATACCTTCACTAGCATTAGAAATTGTAAATGTTCT
Source organism: Schistocerca serialis cubense (assembly GCF_023864345.2). Lineage (NCBI taxonomy): Eukaryota > Metazoa > Arthropoda > Insecta > Orthoptera > Acrididae > Schistocerca > Schistocerca serialis. Next base: position 860,389,650 of record NC_064640.1, on the reverse strand, counting down.
TCGCTTTTATTATTTGCTCACACATCTGCTCAAGATGCGAGCAATATTGGCACAGGAGTTGGGCTACTCACATTTTATTACGAGTTACATCGTTTGAATTTTGGATTCTATACAGAGTTGCGATCTTTCCTCTTTCGTTTATTAAAAGCCGATAATGAGCGTATATTTTCATAATACCAAACACACGTAACGACAGATTATCTGTATGAAATTCAAATTTAATGTTAATTGCTGTGTTCTAAATTATTGCGCGAATGCAACATCATTTATTCGCAGGAAAATACATACCGGGATTTACGAATGCTGTGGTCGAGCGGTTCCAGGTGCTTCAGTCCGAACCGCGCTGCTGCTACGGTCGCAGGTTCGAATCATGCCTCGGGCATGGATGTGTGTAATGTCCTTAGGTTAGTTAGGTTTAAGTAGTTCTAAGTCTAGGGGACTGATGACCTCAGATGTTAAGTCCCATAGCGCTTAGAGCCATTTTTTGATTTACGAATTTCTGTTCCTTTGTCGTAGAACTTGTCCCAACTCATGTATGAAATGTGTGTGAATAATTAAATATTACCACTATCTCTGCCGCGTATAAGTCTGGGAGCGATAACGGGTACGATTAACAGGTTAGAAGAGGCGCTGTGCGTTAGGAAAGGGCTTATTGTTAAAATATAGAGCTCTCGTTCCAAGAAGAGTCAAGGAACTAATCACATCCTTTCACATATCGCCCATGAGATGACCGAGACGATAAAAGTAGAGAAATTCGAGCTCAAACTGAGGCAACAGTCTATTCGCGAACAGAACAGGGGAGAGGAGAAAAGATAAAATGATCATTGCACCTGAAGTGACCGTCTTGCATCGAATGTTTGCTTTACAGTAAAGAAATAGTTTTACATTTAAATTTCCTCCTAGAGTCACCGTAAGGGACACCCTCCTTAAACACTATCTTTTTTTGTAGAAATAACAGAGACCAAGTATACTATCGATTCATGTATGGGTGAACGTGTTCAGCTGTTTCATTAAAGGAATTCCATTTGATTTTGTGTACGGTGTATTGTGTCTCTGACTAGAATGTATAAAAGGAATTAAGTTGTTACAATCTATACAGCTAAAATTATTTTTCTTTTAGAAATATCTGGCATGCTTAAAATTCATACTGATAATTGCACAATCTAACGCCAATTATTAAATTTATTTCTGGATTCATTTATAAAATAATGTTTTAACTTCGTGATGATTCTTCTTTTGTCAAGAAAGTATGTAAACTCTCTTGCTTTGTAAAGTCTTCGGAATACTGTGAGTACTGCAGAATGTAAGAAGTGGTGGGAACGCCTCTGATGGAATCAGATGTGCTTTTGATTGTGTCACTAATAATGTAATTTGTGGGTGATAGAAGTTGAATTTGTTAAAACGGTGTGATATTGAAAAAACGTAACAACGAATAAAATTAAGACAAATCTTCATCAGTTATTTGGTCATCAGCAACCTATAACGTTAAATCAAAATTTCAGCCGCAAGAATGTACCCCTAGACGCAAGAATTGGAACCAACAACAAAAAGAGAAAATGAAGATTAGTAAAAAGTTTTTCTTTTATATATCTTATGCCTCTCGAAGCGTTTGAAACTAATGAAGACACTAAGAAAAATTTGATAGTGATGTGTGGGAGGGTAAGATTACATCACGCTCGGTAATTCTGATCTTCACCACAGGTGATACTGCGAGAACTGCCTCTTACTTGGCACAAGAAAGTACACTAACATTTGTTAATGGCGGTGGGCAGAACATGACAATATTCGAATTGGCTGTACACCTACTTTTGTCCACCTATGGCATTTTTAAACCTACTCACCTACTGACGGACAAGGACCGTCGAGCATGGCTGGGAGTGGTTGTAAAGAATCGTATGAAATCAGCGAAAGGAACAACTAGTGACTTCCGAATGGCTGCCAGCAGGCCATCTAGCACAATGATTGTGCGTAGGGAGCTAAAAACAATGGGGTACAGGGCCAAACAGCTCCTCCTAAGCTCAATTTATGTAGTGAATGCTGAGTGACATTTGATGTAATGTAGAAAGGGACGCCACTGGACGGTGGACGACTAGAAAGGAGTGATTTGAAGTGGTCGCTCACGCTATGCTCTTTGGCAGTCCGTTAGTAGGGTCGGAGATTGGCGAATACGTGGAAAACGTTACATGCCGTCGTGTGTAGGGCCGATAGTAAAGGTCGGAGAGGGGCAGTTACGGTACGGGGCTCTTTTTCGTGGTTATGGTGAGGTCCCTTTACTACTCTTTAAAAAAAACTCTTAATGCCGAAGGATATAAACACATTTTACAGCATTGTGTAGTGCGTCCAGTGGAGGAACAGTTCGGAGACGATTAATGATTGTAGAAGCATGACAATGCCCTTTCATAAAGCAGCATCTGTGAGGCAATTTTTTGTGCGCCATACCACTCCTGAAACGGACTGGCCCGATCATAGTCTCGACGTGAACACATTTTGGATGAGTCAGAATGTCAACTTCGCTCCAGACCCCAACGTTTCATCATCACAAACTTCTCTGGTGTTTGTGTCGTCGTCGTCGTCCTCGTCGGGCCTGGGTTCGATTCCCGGCTGGGTCGGGGATTTTCTCCGCTCAGGGACTGGATGTTGTGCTGTCTTCATCATCATTTCATACCCATCCGGCGCGCAGGTCGCCCAATGTGGCGTCGAATGTAATAAGACTTGCACCAAGGCAGCCGGACCTGCCCCACAAGGGACCTTCCGGCCAATGACGCCAAACGCTCACTTCCATTTTTACCACCACCACCACCACCACTCGTGACAGTGGCTGGATTGGGCTATGTGCAAATAATTCGGATGCGTAAAAATTGGAACTTTTACGGGCGCTGATGACCGCGCAGTTGGGCGCACCACAAACCAAACATCACCAAAGCTTCTCTGGTTTCGGCTCTTGAGGCCATTCCTCCACAGACATTCACACACCTAACTGAAAGTGTTCAGGATAGAACTCAACCCTTCATAAAGACGAATGGTGAACACATCCCATATTATAACAGAAGGCCGCATACTTTTGAAGAGATAGCCTATAACGCTGTTGCAAGTAACGTGTCCACTTCCAGATCACTTGGTCCGACTATTGAGAACCTATATCAAAATGAACAGACCGAAACATGAAGGGGGCAAATTCCCCATAAAAAGACATTTTTATTACTGAGCGCCGTTATTAGTTACAGTTTTCTTGTCTACAAGCTTACTGGAAGCGTGTTATCTACTCTTGTGATCAGCCAAATTTTGAAGGCAAAGCTGTTTAGATTCAGTTATATAACAGCCATTAATGTTATGGTGCGTTCAGTTGATGTAATATAAAGCAGAAAGCAAAAAAGAAAGTAATAATGCCTCTAGACAGGATAAAGAACCGCATTATATTTAGTATGATCCGTGTTACGTGACCAGATTTTCTGCGGTTTTTGCCAGAAGGGTAGGCAAGACGATCTTAAACTTTATAAACACTGAGAAAAATATTTCTGTAATTACAAAATCTGAATTTTGCTACGTTAAATTGCCACAACAGTCACGAACTCTTTGTTGAACGGTAATGCAGAGTAACAGGATCTTTTTTTTTTAACTTCGCCTGTTTACGTCTATCACACTGCTATTTCATCACCGGACTGTGAAAAAGATTGCTTGCTATAATGGAATCAAAATTTTCTGAAAAATGGTTTCCTATAACAGCACTTGAAGAAGTAAGTTTGATCGTTGCCTAAGTTCATACACACTAGAATTAGAGCGTATCTTCTTATAAAGTATCGAAACCGATGGTGTTTGTTCATGTATGTGAGTATTCAGAACAATGGAGCTCCTCTTCCGTTCCTGCAGCAACACTGTAATACTATGTTCGCTACGAACCTACACATGCTATTGATGACCGTTGGAGCCCTACAGATTCGAAGAAATTTCTGGCCAATGTCTAATTTGATAAACACAAATAACACGGTCAGTATCCGTACGAAATATATCGAAACTACCTGAAGAAAATCTTACGACATTTTATCTACAGCCCGACTCGGGTAATTTAACCCTTTCACACCTGAATTTTTTCCGATTTACAGAAAATTTTTTCTTTATGTGGTAACGCCATTAGGCTATTTTTAATGATTTTAGATGTCAGATTTCTACAAAAATATGTACTCGTTTTCAAAACGTACGCTGTACCTTTGGCTTCATTTTATGGACCAAAATAATTAATTACGAAATATTCTCTATTGTAATGAATAGTAAAATGACCATCCAATAATTACAATGCAAAGTAACAACAATATTCAATTATACAGTGGAATAAAGCGAACCAACCACATTCGTGTATTCTGGTAGTCATAAGCTGCTGGACACTGCCACATCGACTTGCCGATATTTTCATAGTGATGCCTAGCAGTTGGAGCACTTGCGCATGACGAAATGTTGAACAGTCACAAATGTGTAGCTCAGGTAAAGAATACTTCTGTCGCAGCTAAGGCACAGTAAAACTTATGTACACGATTGTAGCCAGGGCACCTGAAAGGGTTAAGGACTGAATCAAGCGTAAGAAATTAACATTTTTGAGGGAACTGTGCTTGTGGTCACTTTGAAACTGGATGCAGACATTCTCGAAAACCAAATTGTTTAGATGGATTGTTTCCGAGAATCCAGTTGAGTTGACGATTCCTATTTTCCTTCGTGATGACGACTCTTGCTCATACAGCTCTTACACTGTCAGAGAGAGCCTTTGGTTTGTGGAAGAGATCAAACTGCGAGAAAAAAATAAAAAAATAAAAAATAAAAAAAAAAACGAGCAAGGTCGGTTATCTGTTCATTCTCCGCAAAATCTGTATACTGCTACGTAGACATACCATCAAATGCATTTCACACCCGACCAACAAAGATACAAAGCATGATTCGTAATGTTAAAAACAACCAAGACATCTGAAGTTGGCGGTTCTAGGCGCTCAGTCCGGAACCACGCGATTGCTACGGTCGCAGGTTCGAATCCTGCCTCGGGCATGGATGTGTGTGATGTAATTAGGTTAGTTAGGTTTACGTAGTTCTAAGTTCTAGGGGATTTATGACCTCAGAAGTTAAGTCCCATAGTGCTCGGAGCCATTTTGAACCATCTGGAGTTGTATACCACACGTCATCAGAATAGTCAGACGCATTCTGCGGAAACAGCCAAAGAATTAAACTTTCAAGGGGCACTGATATGATAATAATCTACATGTAACTAAGTCCGTTATCGTATTCAAGGCTGCAAATCTCTGAGCCAGCATAATTAAGGAGTCTTTAGAAAAATGACAGGAAAGCTAATAAATAGGGACGAATGCTTCATTTTACATCTACGTCTATATGCGCACTCCGCAAGCCATTACGGTGGGTGGTGATAGGTATCGTACTTCTGGTCACCTAGCCTTTTCCCGTCATCTGTCCCTGTTCCATTCGCAAACAGTGCATGGGATAAACCAGTGTTGGAAAAATCTCTCTATGTGCTCTAATTTCTATGATGTTCTCGTCGATGTCACTGCGTGAGGCGTTTGTGAGAGAAAGTGATAAGTTGGGGACTGTTCTTGGACGTACGTTCTTGAAATTTTTTACGGTAAACTATTCCGTGATGCACAACTCCTCCTGCCGCGTTTACAACAGGAGTTTCCTGAACATGTCCGTCACGCTCGAGGTTACTAAAGCATCCCGTGACTAACCATGACCACTTCGCCGGTCTCTCTCTCTCTCTCTCTCTCTCTCTCTCTCTCTCTCTCTCTCCAAACTAGTAAGTGCGCCATACTCAACACCAACGCAAATGTACAGGCAATTTACTCAATCACCGACATAAAAATCTGTTAATCTCCAGTCATTTTTTTTTAATTCGACTTTTGATATATTTGTGTGTAATGTTTGTTCATCCTTGTGTGGCAGCAACACATCATTAGTACACTAATGCCCATTAAAATTGCTACACCACGAAGATGACGTCCTACAGACGCGAAATTTAATCGACAGGAAGAAGATGCTGTGATATGAAAATGATTAGCTTTACAGAGCATTAACACAAGGTTGGCGCCGGTGGCGACACCTGCAACGTGCTGACGTGAGGAAAGTTTCCAATCGATTTCTCATACACAAATAGCAGTTGACGGGCGTTGCCTGGTGAAACGTTGTTGTGATGCCTCGTGTAAGGAGGAGACATGCGTACCATCACGTTTCCGACTTTGATGAAGGTCGGATTGTAGCCTCTCGCGATTGCGGTTTATCGTAACGCGACATTGCTGTTCGCGTTGGTCGAGATCTAATGAGGAGGGTAATACGGAACGGATCGTGCAGCCACGTCTCGATCCCTGAGTCAGCAGATGGCGAAGTTTGCAAGATAATAACCATCTGCACGAACAGTTCGACGACTTTCGCAGCAGCATGGACTATCATCTCGGAGACCATGGCTGCGGTTACCCTTGACTCTGCGTCACAGACAGGAGCGCCTGCGATGGTGTACTCAACGACGAACCTGGGTGCACAAATGGCAAAACGTCATTTTTTCGGATGATTCCAGGTTCTGTTTACAGCATCATGATGGTCGCATCCGTGTTTGGCGACATCGCGGTGAACGCACATTGGAAGCGTGTATTCGTCGTCGCCATACTGGCATATCAACCGGCGTGATGGTATGGGGTGCCATCGGTTACACGTCTCTGTCACCTCTTGTTCGCATTGACGGCACTTTGGACAGGGGACGTTACATTTCAGATGTGTTACTACCCGTGGCTCTACCCTTCATTCGATCCCTGGAAACCCTACATTTCAGCAGGATAATGCACGACCGCATGTTGCACGTCCTGTACGGGCCTCACAGAAAATGCTCGACTGCTGCCCTGGCCAGCACATTCTCGAGATCTCTCACCAATTGAAAACGCCTGGTCAATGGTGGCCGAGCAACTGGCTCGTCACAATACGCCAGTCACTACTCTTGATGAACTGTGGTATCGTGTTGAAGCTGCATGGGTACCTGTACACGCCATCCAAGCTCTGACTCAATGCCCAGGCGTATCAAGGCCGTTATTATGGCTAGAGGCGGTTGTTGTGGGTACAGATTTCTCAGGATCTATGCACCCAAATTGTGTGAAAATGTAATCACATGTCAGTTCTAGTATAATATATTTGTCCAATGAATACTCGTTTATCACCCGAATTTCTTCTTGTTGTAGTAATTTTAATGGCCAGTAGTATTTCACCTGTTTTCTTTCGGCGCACTGTGCATGCAAATCTCAAGATAATTTCACCGGATGATGTTTTTTCCCTTTTCAGTGCACACTGTAGGTCAGGCTGTTTTAGCTCGTGCGCTCGCCCGTGAGCTGAGAAGCGCTCACTTGCCCGTGGGCAGCGCCTCTCCGCCGTGGGCTGCCGCGAGCACGCTACGAGTAGCGGCGAGCACAAGTGACACGGCTGTGACGTCACGAGGAACTGCGGCTACACTCCAAATCCCGTCTCGGGCATAGCTGTTCGTCACATCGCTCTATTTCTTATTTAATCTGCATTAAATTAGAGACTTACAAATTGAAGGCCAGAAAAATGTAATAGCTAGTAGGCGATGAGTCGGCTGTGTGGATGTGGCGACAGACCAAATGAACGAGTAACCTTTGTCCAGCTGGCGAAATATTTCTTAATTTTATTGTTTTCCGCATAAATTTTGCGAGAGAATTGCACTTTAATCAGGTGATGTCTTCAGAATGAATTTTCACTGTGCAGCGGAGTGTGTGTTTATGTGCAACTTGTTGGCAGATTAAAACTGTGTGCTGCACCGAAATTTAAAATCGGAACCTCTGCCTTTCACGGGCAGGTGTTCTACCAACTGAGCTACCCGAGCACGATTCAGGACCCGTTCTCAGAGCTCTACTTCCGCCAGTTCCTGATCCCGTACCTTTCAAACTTCAGAGACGTTCTCCTCCGAAACTTGCAAACTGTGTATAGTGTTGAACTGGGCACAACCAGCCGCGGTGGCCGAGCGGTTCTAGGCGCTTCAGTTCGGATCCGTGCGACTGATACAGTCACAGGTTCGAATCCTGCCTCGGGCTTGGATGTGTGTGATATCCTTCGGTTATTACGTTTAAGTAGTTCTAAGTTCTAGGGGACTGATGACCTCCGATGTTAAGTCCCATAGTGCTCAGAGCCATTTGAACCATTTTTTTAACTGGGGACCTAGAAACGAGGGAGAGGCTTCGTCCCCCCGTAGACCTCAGTGGTTCAAAACCTCACAACAGGCTACTACAGCAGGCCAACCACTCCTCCACTGCCCCACACTGAACCCAGGGTTATTGTATGGTTCGGCCCCCAGTGGAAAACAACACAGTTCTAAAGCACCTTGTAGTGATGTCCACACACATAAAACACCACTGATACTTGGTAGAGGTTGTACTGCATAACAGTGCACATTTCTGCACTTGTTTAAGCTAATATGTCGAGCAGAATACATTATTTTAAGTACAAATTCAATTTCTCGAATTATGTACTTCAAAGGATGTGCATCCAGGAGATAGCTCATATTGTAAACGTAACCAAGCGCAAAAATAACACCATCATGCAGTTCAAACTCTGACAAGCATCAGTGGAAAGTTGTGTGTTCAAAATTGCTCTGAGCACTATGGGACTTGACATCTGCGGTCATCAGTCCCCTAGAACTTAGAACTATTTAAACCTAACTAACCTAAGGACATCACACACATCCATGCCCGAGGCAGGATTCGAACCTGCGACCGTAGCGGTCGCGCGGTTCCAGACTGAAGCGCCTAGAACCGCTCGGCCACACCGGCCGGCTGAAAGTTACGTGTGTGGACATAACAATTTACACAACGTGCATTTGTAATGTATTGTTTTTAAACAAACCTCTTTTAATTCTTATTTTTAACCAACCTGTGTTTAATCAACTAGAATGTCAACATGGTATGTGTGAAACTGTCATAATGAAACAGGACGTATAACAATAAGTTTTTGAAAGGTATGAAAACTTTGAATTTCCATTTCATATTTTGTAATGGCAAATATAAATAATGATTGTGTATGTACTCTATGTAATGTCAGAAGCTGAGAAGATGTCAGAGTTGTATCCGCTTCCATTCGATCATCAAGGCGATTGTAATGATGCTTTAAATCTTATTTATTTGCAGAAACATGCGTTTTGTGACACACCAGGAACTGTGGACGTCCGTTTCATCTAGTGAAACGGGCTGTGGGCTTCGGCGACAAGACATTTTAGTTGCTGTCACCAAACACACTCACTGGACTCGCATTCGGCAGGACGACGGTTCAATCCCGCGTCCGGCCATCCTGATTTAGGTTTTCCGTGATTTCCCTAAATCGCTCCAGGCAAATTGTTCCTTTGAAAGGGCACGGCCGACTCCTTTCCCCGTCCTTCCCTAATCCGATGAGACCGATGACCTCGCTGTCTGGTCTCCTTCCCCAAAGAACCCAACCCAACCAAACACACTCACAAGAACTAAGCAGGTGGAGGCACATCTGTTCACTTGTGCCTGCGTAGTTCTAGCGCGCGCGACGTCACCTCCCCTCTTCAGCTCTCCTGCCCGCGAGGCATTTGTTGGAACTGCTGCTGGAGGTAGTTTCAAATTTTTATGAAATAGAGAATGAGGAAAGAAAGGAGAGGGATGGGTGTGAATTCGCGACTTTCAGCCGCACACGGCATTGTGGTAAAACAATGACGAAAGTTGAAAATTTGTGCCGCACCGGGACTCTTAGATTTACCGCTTCTCATGAGCGGTTGTCTCAACCGCTTCGGGCATTCGGGACCGACTCAGATTTCGAACTTATCGCACACTGCAATGCGAAGTCCCTCTTTCAGTAACCCACTACTCGCAAATTATTGATTCCCGTCGGAGTTCGGACGACGTTAGTGCATACGCACTGAAACAAATGTCACGAGTCGTCACATTTTTCAGGAATGTAAATGTTTGGGTCGTGTCTGTTCTGTTGGACACGAGCTATAAATATTATGAAATCATTAAGATTTTCCTTTGTATTATAACAACGGAATTACTTTATCTCACGATGTTGCTGTTTATTTGTACTGAGTGTCAGAAACCGATTTCTAAGTGGACAGTTTAATTAGATGTTATGCGGTCGGACAAAACAGACATTACCCAAAAATGTACATTTCTCTATGAGCGCTATGGCTCGCGCCGGCCGCAGTGGCCGAGCGGTTCTAAGTGCTTTGATCTGGAACCGTGCGACCGCTACGGTAGCAGGTTCGAATCCTGCCTCGGGCATGGATGTGTGTGATGTCCTTAGGTTAGCTAGGTTTAAGTAGTTCTAAGTTCTAGGGGACTGATGACCTCAGATGTTAAGTCCCATAGTGCTCAGAGCCATTTGAACCTAAGGACATCACATACATCCATGCCCGAGGCAGGATTCGAACCTGCGACAGTAGCAGCAGCGCGGTTCCGGACTGGAGCGCCTAGAACCGCTCGGCCACAACGTCCGGCTCTTACGGGAATCAATAATTTGCGAGTAGATGATTGACGGACGAGCGACGCTGCATTACAAAGTGTCATATGCTGGAAATTGAGTCTGACAGAGACAGCGTATGGATAGCTGAAGCGGCAGAGGCAACCACTCATCAAAAGCGGTGAATCTGGGTTCGAGTCCCGCTCCAGCACACACATTCAACTTTCGCCACTAAATGCCACAATGCCCTGTGCGGCTAAAGTCACGAATTAGACCCACCCACTCCAGTTCTTTCCTCAGTCTCTATTTCAAATAAATGTATGCACCAGCCGCGTCATCACGAGTGGTGTCTGTTCAACACACACACACACACACACACACACACACACACACACACACACAAGTACATACAAGTGTTAAGAAAGTTCCCTGTTAACTGCAAACCGACACTTGAGACACTAAGATTACTGGCAACCAATGGTCGCACGGCTTTTTCCGCTTATGTGTTCTTTGGTTTCTCTAAGCCACTGATGGCGGATAACTGGACACTTCCTTCAACACTGTTGCATCCAACTTCTTTGACCAACTGACTTACTTCTCCGTCCCTAACGACCCTGACATCGGCATATCGTTAAGCTTTTTCTTACATACACTCTCTCTCTCTCTCTCTCTCTCTCTCTCTCTCTCTCTCTCTCTCTTCCATGCTGTTAATCTGGCCTGTTTCGGAGATAAATGCTATGAACGGATTAAGATTCTCCTTTATGGTTCAAATGGCTCTGAGCACTATGGGACTTAACATCTGAGGTCATCAGTCCCCTAGAACTTAGAACTACTTATACCTATACACTTTTTCAAATTCTAAAGATGGCAGGGGAAAAATACAGGGAGCGAAAGGCTATTTACAATTTGTACAGAAACCAGATGGCAGTTATAAGAGTCGAGGGGCACGAAAGGGAAGCAGTGGTTGGGAAGGGAGTGAGACAGGGTTGTAGCCTCTCCCCGATGTTATTCAATCTGTATATTGAGCAAGCGGTAAAGGAAACAAAAGAAAAATTTGGTGTAGGTATTAAAACCCATAGAGAAGAAATAACAACTCTGACGTTTGCCGATGACATTGTAATTTTGTCAGAGACAGCAAAGGACTTGCAAGAGCAGCTGAACGGAATGGACAGTGTCTTGAAAGGAGGATATAAGTTGAACATCAACAAAAGCAAAACGAGGATAATGGAATGTAGTCGAATTAAGTCGGGTGAAGCTGGGGGAATTAGATTAGGAAATGAGACACTTAAAGTAGTAAAGGAGTTTTGCGATTTGGGGAGCAAAATAACTGATGATGGTCGAAGTAGAGAGGATATAAAATGTAGACTGGCAATGGCAAGAAAAGCGTTTCTGAAGAAGAGAAATTTGTTAACATCGAATATAGATTTACGTGTGAGGAAGACGTTTCTGAAAGTATTTGTATGGAGTGTTGCCATGTATGGAAGTAAAACATGGACGATAAATAGTTTGGACAAGAAGAGAATAGAAGCTTTCGAAATGTGGTGCTACAAAAGAATGCTGAAGATTCAATGGGTAGATCACATAACTAATGAGGAGGTATTGAATAGAATTGGGGAGAAGAGGAGTTTGTGGCACAACTTGACAAGATGAAGGGACCGGTTGGTAGTACATATTCTGAGGCATCAGGGGATCACAAATTTAGCATTGGAGGGCAGTGTAGAGGGTAAAAATCGTAGAGGGAGACCAAGAGATGAATACACTAAGTAGATTCAGAAGGATGTAGGTTGCAGTAAGTACTGGGAGATGAAGAGGCTTGCACAGGATAGAGTAGCATGGAGAGCAGCATCAAACCAGTCTCAGGACTGAAGACCACAACAACAAGAAATACCTAACTAACCTAAGGACATCACACACACCCATGCGCGAAGCAGGATTCGAACCTGCGACCGTAGCGGTCGCGCGGTTCCAGACTGTAGCGCCTAGAACCGCTCGGCCATCTCCTTTATGTCACAACAGCAGAATTATCTTTATCTTTCTCATGATGGTGCTGTTTATTTGACCTGAATGTCATACACTGAAGTCTAAGTGGAGAGCTTAATTTTACGTTATGCCGTTCTCATGTAGTGTGGTTAGATAATGTTTTTGAATGATGGGTAATCTCGCATGCGTGGCAGAGAAAATGAACGAAATGCGTAAATGTATATTAGCGAACAACGAATAGTACTTGATGCCGATGAACACGAACCCTGCGAGTTAGCGCGGCAGCGAGATAATTAATCGTGTCACTGATTTATCGGTGACGCTAAGCATCGTTATTAGTTCCACTTAGCGCGAACGTCCGCCCTGATTTAACTGCCTCAATTTTTATGTTACGGCCAAATGTAACACCGGCCTATACCGGCTTCCCGCTGCGAAAACAATTCAAACGAAACAGACGTGTGTTATCACTCAGCTACGCGGAACCATCATAAGAAACAAAAGACTATAACACGAAGATGAAAAGACTTGGAATAAATGAAACTAAAACCAAGTCTGAATTAATTTAGAATGTCTGTAACGTGCCAGCAGTGCTCCGCAACTTATATTTTGGTTGTGGGAATTCCAGGCTCGCCATGTTTGTAAACTAAGTTAGGAAAATGCTTTTTTCACTGAAAAATATTAATCGATTACATTTTATACCTCTACACGGTGAACATGTAACTTCATTCAGATATACGTTTATGTATAATACTTTTGTGACGTCATACACTTAACTTACGAAATGCTAATATTGGAGCGATACTTCATTCTGTAGCCACTTGAACTTGCCATTACTCTCCGCGCTGCAACGCAAGGACTTTAAATATTCTAGGGCGAGTTCAAACGATATAGAAATTGCTACACAACGAAATCGCCTTTTAGTGATTTGGGAATCCGGTTTCACAGAGTATTTTAATCTTCTATAATGCTTTGGCATGCAGAATATGATACGATATCATTCTGTAGAATAGAGGGGCAGTTACATGAATTTACTTTCTTCAGTCTTCTGCCTTTTACTAAATTACGAGAGAAAGGTTTTTATACACTGAGGTGACAAAAATCATATGATATCACCTAATATCGCGTCGGATCTCCTTTTCTCCGGAGTAGTGCAGGAACTCGACGTGCCATGGACTCAACAAAGGCCGGCCGATGTGGCCGAGCGGTTCTAGGTGCTTCAGTCCGAAACCGCGCTGCTGCTACAGTCGCAGATTCGAATCCTCCCTCGGGCATGGATGTGTGTGCTGTTCTTAGGTTAGGTAGGTTTCAGTACTTCTAAGTCTAGGGGATGATGACCTCAGATCTTAAGTCCCATAGTGCTCAGAGCCATTTGAACCATTTTTGAGTCAACAAGTCGTTGGAAGTCCCTGCAGAAATACTGACAAGGGAACCTCCCCATCGCACCCCCCTCAGATTTAGTTATAAGTTGGCACAGTGGATAGGCCTTGATAAACTGAACACAGATCAATTGAGAAAACAGGAAGAAGTTGTGTGGAACTGTGAAAAAATAAGCAAAATATACAAACTGAGTAGTCAATGGGCCACATAAGCACCATAATGGACTCTGTGAGATCAGGAGCGCCGTGGTCCCGTGGTAGCGTGAGCAGCTGGAGAACGAGAGGTCCTTGGTTCAAGTCTTCCCTCGACTGAAAATTTTACTTTCTTTATTTTTGCATAGTTATTATCTGTCCGTTCGTTCATTGACATCTCTGTTCACTGTAATAAGTTTAGTGTCTGTGTTTTGCGACCGCATCGCAAAACCGTGCGATTAGTAGACGAAAGGACGTGCCTCTCCAATGGGAACCGAAAACATTTGTCGCAAGGTCATAGGTCAACCGATTCCTCCACAGGAAAACACATCTGATATATTCTATACGACACTGGTGACGGCATGTGCGTCACATGACAGGAATATGTTGTCGACCCACCTAACTTGTACACTTGGCGAATGGGTAAAAAGATTCTTCTACCTTGCCCGATTTAGGTTTTCTTGTGGATGTGATAATCACTCCCAAAAAAGTGATGAAAACATAAGAGTTTGTCACATAAACTGAAAATAAAAAATTAAACTTTTCACTCGATGGAAGATTTGAACTTAGGACATTTCGTTCCGCAGCTGCTCACGTTACCACGAGACCACGGCGCTCCTGCGTTCCTATCGTCCTTAATGTTGGATATCTTCTATCGTCCTTAATGTTGGATATCTTCCCTTGAACTATTCAGTTTGTATATTTTGCTTATTTTTTCACAGTTCCACACAACTTCTTCCTGTTTTCTCAATTGATCTGTGTTCAGTTTTTCAAGGCCTATCCACTGTGCCAACTTATAACTAAATCTGAGGGGGGTGCGATGGGGAGGTTCCCTTGTGAGATATACTCCCTCTATAGTCGTCTATAACTGCTCAAGTGCTGCCGGTGCAGTATTTTGTGCATTAACTGACCTCTCGTTTACGTTCCATAAATATTCGATGGGATCCATGTTGGGGGATCTGGGTGGCCAAATCATTCGCTCCAGTTGTCCAAAATTTTCTTCAAACCAGCAGTGAACAACTGTGGCACGGTTCAAAATGTCTCTGAGCACTATGCGACTTAACTTCTGAGGTCATCAGTCGCCTAGAATTTAGAACTACTTAAACCTAAGTAACCTAAGGACATCACACACATCCATGCCCGAGGTAGGATTCGAACCTGCGACCGTAGCGGTCGCTCGGTTCCAGACTGTAGCGCCTAGAACCGCACGGCCACTCCGGCCGGCTGTGGCATGTATTTGGAACTTACAGTCCGTGAATGGCTGCACATAGTCTCCAGGTAGCCGAACATAACCATTTCCAGTCATTGCGCAGTGCGTTGTTGACAACTTGGGTTCATGGTTTCATGTGGTCTGCCCAACACAATGATCTTACCATCCGCGCTTACCAAATGAATTCGTCGTGCAAGTTCCCGAAGTGACGTCAAATCGAAAGACTTACACCCGGCGAACGGTCTACACGACGGGAGGTCCTAGTCACACGACATTTATATTACCAACTGAATTCGGGCCTCATTTTCTAAACCACGGTATTCCAGTCGTCTATGGTCCGAAAGATATGGCTACGGACCTGTAGAGGCACTGAAGGAGCTGTCGTGCTGTTAGGCCGGTATTACACTATCAAATTTCTTTGTCCAATATCTTTGTCCAATATCTTTGTCAAAGATATTTGATAGTGTAATAGGGACTTTGTCAAATGTCGTCCAATATTTGATCAAATCTAGGGCCTCGCTGTATATTTGATCAAAGAAATCGCTTGTCTTCTGTTCACTGCAATGTGACATGTTACCACATGGAGCGCTAGCATCGCTGCAGCGTTATGTCGTCTGTAGTGTTTTTATAACCATTGCCGGTAAATACGATTGGTGTGTGCCGACAACTACAAAATTAATAGAGATGTCTGAAGCTGATGAGGCGCTTTACAACGTGAGGCACCCTGAATACGAAAATAGATTAAGAAGATTGGAGACCTGACCTGACCTGACCTGACCTAACCTAACATAACATAACATAACCCTCTCCTGTAGCAAGGAATCGGAGTGTTACAGTGAGCATGTCTCCTGAAGATGTAACAGTTCTTAAGTGAATATTGTGCTTTGTGATACGAGGATACACTTCACTGAGCACATACAGAAATGTATGCTCATCCATTCTTAAGTAATTGATGTACGACTTGACGTCTTCCACTGTAACCTCACGTAACAAGTTTTGTTGAATGCTTTTATCGTGTTGTCGAAAAACCCACGGCTTCACCCCGATTAGATTAGTTTTTCGTTCCATAGATCCGTGCTGAGGAGATCCTCGTGGATGTGGAACATGTCGATTTTTTTTAAAGCTGAAATAACAATACTAATAGTATGAATAAATACAATACATCATTTGTTTCTATTAAAAATTTCGCCAATGGAGTAGAAGGAGTTGGCCAGTAGTAAGTCTTTCAGGCTCCTTTTAAACTGATCTTTATTTCTAACTAATTTTTTTATGTTTGCTGGCAAATTATTGAAGATGAGTGTTCCTGAGTAGTGGACCCCTTTTTGAACTAAAGTAAGTGCCTTTAAGGCCTTGTGCAGATCATTTTTGTTCCTGGTATTGTATGTATGAACTGAGTTGTTTGTTGGAAAAAAGAGACATATTATTTACGACAAATTTCATTAAGAAGTAAATATACTGAGAGGCAGTAGTTAGTATACGCAGTTCCTTGAAGAGCTTTCTGCAGGACGTCCGTGAATTTACTCCACAAATAATACGTATTACACGCTTTTGGACCTTGAAAACTTTTGTTTGACTTCAAGATTTACCCCAAAATATTATCCCATATGACATTATGGAATGAAAGTAGGCAAAGTATGCAAGCTTTTTCATTTTTATGTTGCCTATGTCTGCTAACACTCGAATTGCAAATACAGATTTGTTAAGGCCTTTCTGCAGTTCTGTGGTGTGCTCCTCCCAACTGAAATTATCATCAAGTTGTAATCCCAGGAATTTAAGACTGTCAACCTCGTATGTATGGTTCGTTTTTTCCCCCACTTCTTTTCCGCATGTGCACACAATGCAATTGCGGTACGTGCAACTGCTGCGGTTAATAACAAGTTGTTGTCAGCCACCTTGAACTTTGAGGAAAAATTTGATGACAGTGTAATACCCCTTCTAGCGCTACGTCAAAGATCTTTGTCAAATATATTTGACGGAATATTTGATCACATCTTTGATCAAATCTCTGACAAAGAAATTTGATAGTGTAATACCGGACTTAGCAAAGGAACTGGCGCCGATTGTCTCCCGTCATGGCCCATTAATGCCAAATTCTGCCGCACTGTCCTAAGGATACGTTCGTCTTATTTCCCACATTGATTTCTGCGGTTATTTCACGCAGTGTTGCTTGTCTGCTAGCAAGGACAATTTTAAGCAAAGGCCACTGCTCTGAATTTTTAAGTGAAGACCTTCGGTCGCTGCATTGTCCGTGGTGAGAGGTAAGGCCTCAATGTTGTTATTCTCAGCACACCCTTCACACTGTGGATCCCGGAATACTGAATTTGGTAACTATTTCCGAAATGGAATGTCCAATGCCGGCCGCGGTGGTCTAGCGGTTCTAGGCGCTCAGTCCGGAACCGCGCGACTGCTACGGTTGCAGGTTCGAATCCTGTCTCGGGCATGGATGTGTGTGATGTCCATAGGTTAGTTAGGTTTAATTAGTGCTAAGTTCTAGGGGACTAATGACCACAGATGTTAAGTCCCATAGTACTCAGAGCCATTTTTTTTGGAATGTCCAATGCGTCTAGCTCCAACTACCAATCCGCGTTCGAAGTCGGTCAGTTCCCGTCGTGCGGCCATA
The DNA here is from genome assembly GCF_023864345.2 of Schistocerca serialis cubense. NCBI lineage: Eukaryota > Metazoa > Arthropoda > Insecta > Orthoptera > Acrididae > Schistocerca > Schistocerca serialis. Next base: position 860,371,814 of record NC_064640.1, on the reverse strand, counting down.
ATCACGTCGGATACTTTTTCACTTGAATACAAATGGGATCTCCGCCAATGCACTGCCCTTTTATGCCTTGCGTACGCGGTACTACCGCCATCTGTGTATGTGCATATCGCTGTCTCATGAGTCACCTCAATGCAGCATACCAGGTCTCTGGTCTGATGATCAGATTACTGAGATAGCATGGAAGGAAGGGAGGTCAGGGTTTTATATCACGCCGACGACGAGGTCGTTAGAGACTGTGCAAAAACTCGCAGTGCAGAAGGAGATCTGACATTTCCTTTCAAAGGAACCATGCCCGCATTTGCGATTTAGAAAAATCACTGCAATCTCAACTCTGGATGACTGAACGTGAATTTGAACCCCCGTCCCCAAGAATGTGAGTTTATTGGGCGATCCTTTTAACAGTTCATTCATTCATTCATTCAAATTTTGTCTGTAGCGTTCCTTCTGAACGGAAACTAGAATACTGAAGTTTCCAACCGATTGCGTCTCCCTCTTTAACGTCCCAAGTATTACAGATGATGTAAATTACCGCAGTATGTGTCAAACAATTTTTTTTACAACATTAAACTGTTTGCATCATCTGACTCATTCCAAAAGAGGTGCACATAATTCTCTTGCATTTTAGGCCACGCCAGTTCGACTAAAATTCTCTAACTTCAGCAAGCTTCGTTGCCATCGTGCTCACGATTTAGTATTGAACGACGGGAGTGGTGCGGCGTACACCATACTGGGTGTGGCGCTTACATCCGAACAAATTTCAATTTAAATTTCCCGCCATATCGCATCGTAGTTCTGCCGGAGGTCGTGATTGGCGTTCTTGAAAGCCATAGGCATCTAGTAAACAATCAGAGCCTCAAAATGGCCGAGATGTGAGGATCAAGTCCGGAGTACAGCCAAAGAGCCGCGATTATTGAAAGTCGTTGCGCCGGCCGTTCGCCCACTGAAATAGTTCGATTCTCCGAGTACCCGAGTTCAACTTAAAATGGTTCAAATGGCTCTGAGCACTATGGGACTTAACATCTGAGGTCATCAGTCCCCTAGAACTTAGAACTACTTAAACCTAACTAACCTAAGGACATGACACACATCCATGCCAGAGGCAGGATTCGAACCTGCGACCGTAGCGGTTCCAGACTGCAGCGCCCGAGTTCAACTGTCTGGGGAAGTTCCACTAACACGGCGAGGAAACCTCATTCGAGGAAACGCTTTTTACGAATACTCGAAAAGGCTCAGGCGCTGATTTCGGAGGACCCGGGGCAATCACTGAGGAAATTGGCCTCAGTATTGAATTACAGAGAGCGAACAATGCCTCAGATGGCAGAGGAGGATTTCATACGAATCATTTAGTTCAAAAATGGCTCTCCGATATGCCGGCCGGTGTGGCCGAGCGGTTCTAGGCGCTACAGTCTGGAACCGTGCGACCGCTACTGTCGTAGGTTCGAATCCTGCCTCGGGCATGGATGTGTGTGCTGTCCTTACGTTAGTTAGGTTTAAGTAGTTCTAAGTTCTAGGGGACTGATGACCTCAGCAGTTAAGTCCCATAGTGCTCAGAGCCATTTGAACATTTTTTTTTCTTTTTTCTTTTTTTTTTCTCTCGGATAACGATGACATGTTCTGGCCAAAGGAGTTCTGGCCCCCGAATAGCCCAGATTTGAACCCTCTCGACTACTATGTTTGGAGTGTTGTCGAAAGAGTTGCCAATAAGACGAGGCACCCCAATGTCGCATATCTATGCACCGCTATCGAAGCAGCATACGCGAATATGGATAGCGCTATTTTGAAGAGTGCGTGCGATCGCTTCCGGACAGGATTGGGGGCTGTCATTGCGGCAGAAGGGAGTTATGTCGAGTAATGTTACTCTTAAAAGATACCACTACTTACATGTAAAATGATTTTCATTTTCATTTGTATCTTGTTTTAATAAATTTGATTTTTTTTTTAAGTTTCATTTGTCCGGATTTAATCGCCGCTGCCTGTATATGGGCGAAGCAGCTGTGTCTAGAGCAATCAAGGAATACGCCGAAATTACTCATTCGCTGAAATGGCGAATTAAATAGCATCCAAGAAGGTTTTGCGCGCAATTTTCTGCCCATGGTCTATATGTCTATCACACTATTTTATGAAACGCCTGTGTTCGGCATAGCCGCTGGCTACAAAGCAAACGCAGCGTACCACGCAAATTCTGTCATATTCAGAGAGAATGATTTACACGGCCCGGGTTCGATTCCCGCCGGGGTCGGAAATTTTCTCCGCTTGGGGGTTACGCACCGTGTTGTCCTTACATTCGTACCGTCATTACTGACACGAAAAATCGCCTCCAGCACACTGTTGTATCGTCTTTCGACTACCGAGATGGGTGTACGGGCACCAATGAAAACCAACAAATTTAATTAAAAATAATAATTTACACATATGGAATTCAAAGATATTCACTAACTCTAACTAGGCGCAACATTTTCTGATTCTTCAGAGCGGGCGCTGAATCTCATGTCAAGCAACAGCTTTCAATCACCCGTCCTATTTTGCTAGTCATCGCACCGTAGTACGGAAGGAATGCAGCCAGATTGACCTCTCCCGTGGATTCGTGATAGTTACTTTTGGTACATATGACAAGCAGTATTAACGCGCCGAGTCCCTTCAGAAAACGCCACGAATAAACGCCATTTTCCTCTCTAAATTAAAATCAGCGATATGAAACATAACTGTTGCGAGAAAGTCATCGACTGTGTGGCTGGTCCCGGCGGAGGTTCGAATCCTCCCTCGGGCACGGGTGTGTGTGTTTGTCCTTAGGTTCAAAAATGGCTCTGAGCACTATGGGACTTAACATCTTAGGTCATCAGTGTGGTGTCACCGCCAGACACCACACTTGATAGGTGGTAGCCTTTATATCGGCCGCGGTCCGTTAGTATACGTCGGACCCGCGTGACGCCACTATCAGTGATTGCAGACCGAGCGCCGCCACACGGCAGGTCTAGAGAGACTTCCTAGCACTCGCCCCAGTTGTACAGCCGACTTTGCTAGCGATGGTTCACTGACAAATTACGCTCTCATTTGCCGAGACGATAGTTAGCATAGCCTTCAGCTACGTCATTTGCTACGACCTAGCAAGGCGCCATTACCAGTTACTATTGATGCTGTAAAACATGTACCGTCAAGAGCGATGTTCACCATTTATTGATTAAAGTTAAATATTCCACAGCTACGTCCTTTTTTTGCTAGTCTCTCTTCCTTGACCTGTTCCGGACCTCACGCCAGCCTGCGTGAGCTAAAACGCGTGCACCGAGCGAGGTGGCGCAGTGGTAGCACACTGGACTCGCATTCGGGAGGACGACGGTTCCATCCCGTCTCAGACATCCTGATTTAGTTTTTCCGTGATTTCCCTAAATCGTTTCAGGCAAATGCTGGCATGGTTCCTTTGAAAGGGCATGGCCGATTTCCTTCCAAATCCTTCCCTAACCCGAGCTTGCGCTCCGTCTCTAATGACCTCGTTGTCGACGGGACGTTAAACACTAACCTAACCTAACCTAAAACGCGTGCCTTTCGGCTTCCTCTCATAGTGGGTTGGCTGTCTTGCCAATCCACAACAATCAGTCCCATAGAACTTAGAACTACTTAAACCTAACTAACCTAAGGACATCACACACATCCATGCCCGAGGCAGGATTCGAACCTGCGACCGTAGCAGTCGCGCGGTTCCGGACTGAGCGCCTTAACCGCGAGACCACCGCGGCCGGCGACTTCTGAGGTCATCAGTCCCCTAGAACTTAGAACTAAGTAAACCTAACTAACCTAAGGACATCACACACATCCATGCCCGAGGCAGGATTCGAACCTGCGACCGTAGCGGTCGCTCGGTTCCAGACTGTAGCGCCTAGAACCGCTCGGCCACTCCGGCCGGCAAGGTTAATTAGTGCGTAAGCTTAGGGACTGATGACCTTAGCAGTTAAGTCCCACAAGATTTCACACACATCTTCTTCTGTTGCGAGAAATGTCATTTGTATGTGACATAACTTATCACACAACAGAGAAAAAGCTGATCTTCAGGGTGTTTTGCGATGGTGTTTCGACAAGACACCACGTGTTATGGTTCTAGGCGTCTCATTATAGCTGCATACTTTAACAACACAAATGCTACTATTTCCTGTGCCAAACTGCTCAACAGTGTTATCATCATCATCATCATCATCATCATCATCAGCTGCAGCAGCAGCAGACATTTAACATACACTATTGGCTATTTTACAGAGTAGGCAAAATAAGATTAGGCCGGAAAATTTTTCATGCACCTTAAGATAGGTAACCCAACTTACATCACATGCCCTAGGAGATAGCGATTTAAGTTGGGTTGCTTATTTCAACAAGCGCGAAGTCTTTTCCGGACCAGTTTCGTTTGCCTGTTCTAGATTTATCCAGGAATTTCGGTTCTCCGCTATGCTCTTCTGCACGTTTTCTGTCATCTACACAACTTCCATTGCTTCGTCGTCTCTGCCATTTTATTATCTCTTGGAATTCTGGCGAGAACTTGCTTGGCGTTTCTACCATTCCGTCGTCTCGTTAGATGTCAAAGCCACACCACTTCCTTCTTCATACAGCCGTAATTACGTCTCCTTTTCCAAACTACTCCTAGCTTCATTTCTTTGTTTTACAGTCCCTCCCAGTAATTACCAACATGCATCTCCCTAAACGAATCTCCGTTTCCTCATGGTTTTTGCAGTAAAGTCCTTGTTTCACTGCCATATGACAAAATTTTCAAATCCATTTCCAGAGAAAACGGAAACTTATTTTTTAAAACCTTATTTAATTTACCAAAAGCACTCCATTTTTGCTCTTAAGTTTGTTTTCTTTCTATCCTGTTGCAGTCTTCCACTGCAGTAAAACAAAACCTCATCAACTTGTTACAGAACTTAATAATTAATTTGTCCTCCGTTGTTATCGATATGCTGGTTAATTACTTCTATCGCAATTGTTGATCAGGCCTACTTTCAGATTTACTCTATTAAGTTCTGCAATTGGTTCTTGTAGTTTATCTGCTCAAGGGATAAACAATAGAATGTCGCTGACTTCGCACTCCCTATTCAATGATTTTAAAACTTCACGGAGTGCTGGCGATAGTTATAGTGGCATGCCTAACCCTTCTTTCCATTTGAAATTTGTCACTATTCTGATGAAAAGTAATGAAAGGCTGTAGCGCTGACCTATATATTTTTTAGCATACATGTAAAAGGTGACAATGCTTTCTTTCTCAAGGGCTTCCTGAAACCGACTTCAAAGTTCTCAAAACTTAGAATTGCATACAAAGTGTTAATTCACACTCACTGTCCGTTAGAAACGGCTCAAGAAAGTTGTGCACGATTATCTTATTTGCTAGCGTGTATGGTCTCAGATTCAAGACAAGCAAGGAATGGAAGAATTCTGCGTATGCACTAAAATATAGCTTCATTATGAAATAAAAAACAATAACTATAAAACAGTTAGCCAATTCGGATGGTTAACTTTAATCACGTGTGCTATCAGAATCTGCTTCTGGGTGTCACTCAGTATCGTGTTGCTCCCCTCTGTGCAGTGTAACGTGCTAGAATTCTCCTTCCAGGCTACCCACAAAGCAGACGAAATGTTGCTACTCAAGCCTGTCCGACTCTTCGACAGGAAGCATCTGAAGTCATCCGTTTTGCTTCCATTTTGTTAGAAAAGGTCCTGCAACGACGCAATGCACGATTCAACTGGTCCCACGCATGCTCAGTCCGGTTAATGTCAGCAGATATCGCAGGCCATTCCGTTTGATTGATTACTGCGTCCTGGCTGAATGTGTTCGCGAGGCGCGCGCCGTGTACGCACGGATTATCGTCTTGCAACACACACCCACTGCAAAAACGTTCACTGCGGGGCCGGTCTACACGTTGTCTCAAACCTTTTGGCTCAAATTGTGACAGTTGATAGTGAGTCCACAACCGATTATATTAAGACAGGGAACCAATAGTTGGAAATACGTATTTATTGTTTTATGGACATACACAGCCGAACAGCATAGCTACAACGTAGCTTCTAATAACTGTTCAAAGCGAAGGACGTCTGTCTCAATCAGTGTGCGTTTACCAGTGGGAGTGGGGGGGGGGGATGTCTTAGGGGTTCAATATAATTATATATGTTACCAGCATGGACCGTGGCGTTGCCCATGGTTAAACAGTTATTTATAAATAGATGTTAATGCTGAAACTCACTATTCACGCGTATGCACTATCAGAAAAGCCATCCCTTGTTATATCTTTAAAAGTACATTATATCTACTACATCCTTACTCCGCAAGCCACCTGACGGTGTGTGGCGGAGGGTACCTTGAGTACCTCTGTCGGTTCTCCCTTCTATTCCAGTCTCGTATTGTTCGTGGAAAGGAGGACTGTCGGCATGCCTCTGTGTGGGCTCTAATCTCTCTGATTTCATCCTCATGGTCTCTTTGCGAGATATACGTAGGAGGGAGCAATATACTGCTTGACTCCTCGGTGGAGGTATGTTCTCGAAACTTCAACAAAAGCCCGTACCGAGCTGCTAAGCGTCTCTCTTGCAGTGTCTTTCACTGGAGTTTATCTATCATCTCCGTAACGCTTCCGCGATTACTAAATGATCCTGTAACGAAGCGCGCCGCTCTCCGTTGGATCTTCTCTATCTCTTCTATCAATCCTATCTGGTACGGATCCCGCACCGGTGAGCAGTATTCAAGCAGTGGGCGAACAAGTATACCGTAACCTACTTCCTTTGTTTTCGGACTGCATTTCCTTAGGATCCTTCCAATGAATCTCAGTCTGGCATCTGCTTTACCGACGGTTAATTTTATATGGTCATTCCGTTTTAAATCACTCCTAATGCCTACTCCCAGATAATTTATGAAATTAACTGCTTCCAGTTGCTGACCTGCTATATTGTAGCTAAATGATAAAGGATCTTTCTTTCTATGTATTTGCAACACATTACACTTGACTACATTGAGATTCAATTGGCATTCCCTGCACCATGAGTCAATTCGCTGCTGATCCTCCTGCATTTCAGTACAATTTTCAATTGTTACAACCTCTCGATATACCACAGCATCATCCGCAAAAAGCCTCAGTGAACATCCTATTTCATCCACAAGGTAATTTATGTATATTGTGAATAGTAACGGTCCTACGACACTCCCCTGCGGTACACCTGAAATCACTCTTACTGTGGTGTCACCGCCAGACACCACACTTGCTAGGTGGTAGCTTTAAATCGGCCGCGGTCCATTAGTACATGTCGGACCCGCGTGTCGCCACTGTGTGATCGCAGACCGAGCGCTACCACAAGGCAGGTCTCGAGATACGGACTAGCACTCGCCCCAGTTGTACGGACGACTTTGCTAGCGACTACATGGACGAAGCATTGCTCATTAGCCGAGCCAATAGTTAGAATAGCCTTCAGCTAAGTCAATGGCTACGATCTAGCAAGGCGCCATTAGTAACATTGCATGTATCTAAAGAGTCTCACTTGTATCGCCACAATCTCCAGATGTACCAAAAGGATGGATTAAAGTTAAGTATTCCAGAAGCTACGTACTTTTCTTTATAGCATTCATTACGTATCCTGTTTCAGACCTCACGCCATCCTGCTTTAACTTAGCGCGTGCCTTTCGGCTTCCTCTCATTGTGTCTAGGCTGTCTTGTCTAGACACAACACTTACTTCGGAAGAGTTCTCTCCATTGAGAATGACATGCTGCGTTCTGTTATCTAGAACTCTTCAATCCAATCACACAATTGGTCAGATAGTCCATATGTTCTTACTTTGTTCATTAAACGACTTTGGGGAAAGCTTATTTACAAAATCATCTACATACAGGTGTACGAGGGGAATTCAAAAAGTAAAGGCACATTTGTGAAAAGCTGTACTTATTCTGATGATAGAAAACTGAAACGTGCGTTATTTTTCTACGTAACCTCCCTGAACTTCAATGCAGTTTTCCCGACGTTTTACGAGTTTTTTTTTATTTCATCAGAAAATACGTTCTTAGGTTGCATCTGTAATCAATTTTGTACCGCAGCAATGACTTCTTCATCACTTTCAAATCTTCTTCCTTGTAGTGCTTCCGTTAAGGGTCCAAACATGTGAAAATCATTTGGAGCCGGGGCTGGACTATATGATGGATGTTCCAGTACCTCGAATCTGCTCTTAAGGAAATCAGAATTTTTGCTTTGTTTGAATGACATCCTGAAATTCCGTAGTTCTTACAGGCCCAGACGCACTCAACTCACGAATGAAGCTACTGAAGCGGGAACGTGTGAAGGTCGCCGTGTGTTTGGCGGACGCGAGGTAACGAACGAACGGCACCAATTAGTATGGATGCTGGGGAGCCTGTGTTAAGCTCCACCCACGTGGTTCGCGGCTAGCGGAGTCAGATGTCCGATCCTGTCTGGTAGGTAACGTTGCCCACTTCGCACTGCCGGCCGCGGTGGCCGAGCGGTTCTAGGCGCTTCAGTCCGGAATCGCGCGACTGCTACGGTCGCAGGTTCGAATCCTGCCTTGGGCATGGATGTGTGTGATGTCCTTAGGTTAGTTAGGTTTAAGTAGTTCTAAGTTCTAGGGGACTGATGACCTCAGAAGTTAAGTCCCATAGTGCTCAGAGCAATTTGAAAATTTGAAATTTCTAAACTGAAGGAAACACTTCACGGCATTCGCTTCAGAACTGCTACTAATTCGTCGGGCAATAGACCGCGCCGCTGGAACACTCAACACAACTGGCACTGCTACGAGTATCCTACGACTTCCACATCGCTGGCAACGGGTTATACACAATGCTGGTGACTACTTTGAAACCGAGCGAGGTGGCGCAGTGGTTAGCACACTGGACTCGCATTCGGGAGGACGACGGTTCAATCCCGTCTCCAGCCATCCTGATTTAGGTTTTCCGTGATTTTCCTAAATCGTTTCAGGCAAATGCCGGGATGGTTCCTTTGAAAGGGCACGGCCGATTTCCTTCCCCATCCTTCCCTAACCCGAGCTTGCGCTCCGTCCCTAATGACCTCGTTGTCGACGGGACGTTAAAAACCACTAACCTAACTACTTTGAAGGTCAGTAAAATTTTGAAACACATATCTATTTTGTACAAGCTGTAAATAAATAGTTGCCACTACTGATGTTCTAACCCTCGAATTAACTGCCAACCGATAGCGTTTATAAATACGTCTGTCTTGTTCATTATACTTCAGCAACCAGATTTTGCTGTATAAGAGATATGCATATGGCTGTTGGAATTCGGTTATGATCTAAATGTAGAAAATGATTAATAAAATACTAAAACTAAGCTAACAGCTCTCGACTGGACAGGAGAAGTCTTTTCCTCAGGTAAAAAAATGCGCTTATCATCAGGTGTGGTTCTGAGAAGTCTCAAGTGCAACCCTCAGAGATTTCCATAGCCTCTACTGGACTGAAAAAAACTTCTAGTCACTAATCTTTTCATACGTCGAAAAGTAAGATATTAAATGTGGTGACTAGGGAGGATGTCCCAAATACTTCACTTTTCCTTCCGCAAATCTCCTTCGTGTGCAGCTGTAGGATAATATTTTCTGCTGGAATCCAGACCTCTTCCAGCGTTTAAATTTGTCCAAAAAGCTTACAGAATACCTGGTAGTAGTTGTTTTACCTTAACGAATACAATTAACAGAAAGAAACCTTTTTCTTTCCAAGAAACAATGGCTATCTTGCCTTGTTGATTTAAATAAATATGAATTTTGTTTTACAGTGCACCCGTTTGATACCTGTTTAGTTTCTGGTTTGGACCCATAGTTAACCCATAGTAGGTAAGAAGTGGACAAAATCAGTTTTATTCTTATCAAATTTGTCCAAATATTGTTGAAAAATACGTTTTCGCATTTGTTTATGGTTAGAACTCCACAAATGCGGCTCCCATCTAAGAAATATTTCTTACGGTGTATTCTTCATCTAAAATGGGCCGTACTCTTTCTTCTGATATACGTATGACGTAATCTGTTACATACAACTTTAATCGCCAATCTTCCAATACCCTAGCCTTCGGGAGGTCCCAATAAAAAGTACGGCTGGATTTGAAATTAACTACCCAATTTTCATCGTTGCAACTGAAGGAACAGATTCTTTATAGGCCTTTACCTGCGGTTAATGAGTTTACGTATGTGGTAATTATCTGAATTTTGTGACAGCTCTGTATTCCGATTTATCTCGCCACACGACTATTTTAAGAAACCATGTAAAGAAAATATACCGCCGATGAGGTTGACAATTGATTTACGTTACTGAGCAACATCTATTCATGGAACGAAATGATGCCATTGCTACAACCTCATTTTCAGTCATACCGAGAACTTTTTACTTTCCTTGGTCGTAACTGTGCGCGCTTTATTTCACCATGATAAAAAACGGCCTTGATTCAGATCAGACCCTAACAGCTACACAACAAGGAAAAGACAAGGAAAGGATTTACATACTCCGCCGTGATTCACGAAGCGCAATGCATCTAAATTTCCTTCCTATTCTTTTTCTCCATTCCACAGTTTTTGTGTCGGAGGCAAATGTATTCGTTGGTCAGGAGATTCGTATCTCCTGAGTATACGTAGTCCTATGCCATTTATTTTTTTCCCTTGCACGGTTTCACAGGCTTTAGCTTTATTTCGGGAGGCACGAAACAGCAGCAACTTTACGGTCTGCTTTTTTCCGCGGCACGCTTCTTGTCAGTATCTAATTACAGCAAGAATTATTGTCTGAATGTCTCGTCACTGAAATAGTACAGTTTTGCTTACTGTAAATTACCAGACTAAGCTTTCTGCGAACGTTTTCAATTCACGTGTATAGTCAGCAGTACTGAAGAATCTCTTATTTTAAAATAAATTAATCTTGTACAGTATGTATGCTGTTACTTTATCATGGCACTTGTCACAATTCCTTTTCTAATCATACTGCCCATAAACCAACATTTAAAAACCTCTCTACGCCTCAGTGCACTTCTCTGTCTGCAGCGACCGAGGTCAAATGAATTATCCTTATTTTTTTAAAACCATACCTTTAGTGAAACAACAATGCAACCACGGACGTTTTTAAAATTTTGTAACTCATGCACAGATGGGTGGGCAGGGGAACGTTATGAAGATATTCTTGCAGTACTTTTCATTATATACTGAACTAAGAAGTCCAGTTTCTGGCTTGAGTAACTAAAAAGAAAATAAAAGCGCGTAGGGTGAGACACGGAAACAGCTTAAGCAGTTTCTTCTAAAACATTTTTGAATGAGCTAAAATCGTTGTACGTTTGTATCCAAGACAGCGTGCTGTTTGCAGCTTCAAGAAAAAACTAGCCATACCTTTCCACGGGTTTCTCTTATTGTAATGAGGGTTAAATTTCACTAGACAACATTGTATGCCAGACTTTGATTTTAACCGTCGTCCTCCCGAATGCGAGTCCAGTGTGCTAACCACTGCGCCACCTCGCTCGGTGCCGCGTTTGAATTTTGTATGGATAGAGGTGTAAACTCTGGCGCATGAGACGATACGTGGACGTTGGCGTCATTTGGACCGAAGCTGCAACACGGCGAACGGAAACCCGAGGCCGCTGTTGGATCACTAGCTGCGCGTTGCCCTCTGTGGTTGCCGTACGCGGTCGCCCTACCTTTCCAGCACGTTCATCCGTCACGTTCCCAGTCCGTTGAAATTTTTCAAACAGATCCTTTATTGTATCACTTTTCGGTCCTTTGGTTACATTAAACCTCCGTTGAAAACTTCGTCTTGTTGCAACAACACTGTGTTCTAGGCGGTGGAATTCCAACACCAGAAAAATCCTCTGTTCTAAGGAATAAACCATGTTGTCTACAGCACACTTGCACGTTGTGAACAGCACACGCTTACAGCAGAAAGACGACGTACAGAATGGCGCACCCACAGACTGCGTTGTCTTCTGTATCTTTCACATCACTTGCAGCGCCATCTGTTGTTGAAAATTGTAACTACTGTAATTTCGAAAGTTTGTCTGCCTGAAAATGTACTGTTGTCCCAAGCATATTGCAACAAACGGTGTATTTCTATCGCTGCTTGTTTAGTTTTTATTGCCGTTTCAAATATACCGGTCATTTTTGAAACACCCTGTACATTGCGCTTAAGGACCACAATGATATGATACGAGAAATCAGGGATCATACGGAGGCATATAGACAGCCGTTCTTCCCTCGCTGCATTTGTGAGTTGAACAGGGAAGGAAATGACTAGTAGTGGTACAGGGCACCCTCCGCCACGCACCATACGGTGACTTGTGGAGTATCGATGTAGATGACGTTGTACCCGCTCTGGCCCGGATGCACGTGTCGATTCCATTGCGAAGGCCGTTCTATCCTCTCCTGGCCCACATTTGTTGTAACTCTAGTCACTGATACCCTGGATACTGGCTTTGAGATGGAGTTTATGTCCGACATGGTTTCATGAGTTTCTATGTATGGCTAACAGGTGCGACTGCTGGCCACGGGATTGCCTCACCACCATTCAGATTGTTCACAGAGTCACGTGCCACGTGTGGCCAAGCATTGTCCTGTTGAAAAATGGCAACACAAAACTGTCGCATGAAAGGTAACGCATGAGGACGGAAGATGTCTGTTACGTACCATTGCGCCGTCGCTGTTCCCTCAGTCTGTATCAGCCACCACCTATAGTTATACCGGATAGCTCCACAGCGCTTGTGTGCCTCATCAATACATTGGAAGAATAGGACTCCCTCCCAGCTCGCCGCCATACTCGCTTACGATGGTCATCGGGGTAGTGCATAACCGCGATTCATCGCTGAACACAACGCGACGCCATTAAACAGCAGGAGCGGTTCCCGGTCCCAGCACCACTCCAATTGCAGCCGTTTGTATTGTGGTATTCACGACAGGCTGTGCACGGGACGATAATTCCATCGTCAGGCCGCTGCTACTCTCCGATCAATTGTGCGGGATGATTCAATGTTGCAGAGAATACATTACTCGGATGTCAGCCGAAGGTGTGAAGGGCTTACGAACTGCTCAGTGCACAATACGGCGATCCTTCCTTGTAGTGGTCAGCCGTGGTCTACCATAACCTATACAATGAATCTGCTTGCGCTCATATTCTCATGCAGTCCAACATCGGGCCACTGTCACATCTGAATGCCGCACTAATTGCACGATTCGACCAGTCGGCCAAATGTAGACCAACGATGTGTCCCCGTTGCCTTTCAAACACTTTCAGATGCTCATACCGCTGTCTCACGAGTACGCGGCATTCTCGTGTCCTTGAAAGTGATCACTCTACGTCTGACACCGTAAGAAAAGTAATCTACATCTATATTTATACTCCGCAAGCCACCCAACGGTGTGTGGCGGAGGGCACTTTACGTGCCACTGTCATTACCTCCCTTTCCTGTTCCAGTCGCGTATGGTTCGCGGGAAGAACGACTGTCTGAAAGCCTCCGTGCGCGCTCGAATCCCTCTAATTTTACATTCGTGATCTCCTCGGGAGGTATAAGTAGGGGGAAGCAATATATTCGATACCTCATCCAGAAACGCACCCTCTCGAAACCTGCACAGCAAGCTACACCGCGATGCAGAGCGCCTCTCTTGCAGAGTCTGCCACTTGAGTTTGCTAAACATCTCCGTAACGCTATCACGGTTACCAAATAACCCCGTGACGAAACGCGCCACTCTTCTTTGGATCTTCTCTATCTCCTCCGTCAACCCGATCTGGTACGGATCCCACACTGATGAGCAATACTCAAGTATAGGTCGAACGAGTGTTTTGTAAGCCACCTCCTTTGTTGATGGACTATTTTTTCTAAGGACTCTCCCAATGAATCTCAACCTGGTACCCGCCTTAACAACAATTAATTTTATATGATCATTCCACTTCAAATCGTTCCGCACGCATACTCCCAGATATTTTACAGAAGTAACTGCTACCAGTGTATGTTCCGCTATCATATAATCATACAATAAAGGATCCTTCTTTCTATGTATTCGCAATACATTACATTTGTCTATGTTAAGGGTCAGTTGCCACTCCCTGCACCATGCGCCTATCCGCTGCAGATCTTCCTGCATTTCGCTACAATTTTCTAATGCTGCAACTTCCCTGTATACTACAGCATAATCCGCGAAAAGCCGCATGGAACTTCCGACACTATCTACTAGGTCATTTATATATATTGTGAAAAGCAATGGTCCCATAACACTCCCCTGTGGCACGCCAGAGGTTACTTTAACGTCTGTAGACGTCTCTCCATTGATAACAACATGCTGTGTTCTGTTTGATAAAAACTCTTCAATCCAGCCACACAGCTGGTCTGATATTCCGTAGGCTCTTACTTTGTTTATCAGGCGACAGTGCGGAACTGTCATTCAGTCTGTGCACCTGTCTGCCGAATATTACATTAATTTATTCTTCCACTTGAGTTAACGCAGTTTTTGAGATAAATTTACTCCTAAACAGAATCCCAAGACTTAATTGGATTCTAATATTCATAATTGCTACTATTTTTCAATGATGGCTATTCGACACCCTTTCGCTATTCCACAGTTTTTTTTTAATTACTTCTGAACAACATTACAACTGCGTACAGACTTTACCTCTTTACTCCGCTGTCCCTTTGTACCGATCAGTCATTTTTTATGCTACATGGAACTTGAGGATTTTACCCGCCACGGTAGCCGAGAGTGCTAATGCGCTGCTTCCTGGAGTCCGGTAGGCCTGCCGGCCCCGGATCTAATCCGTCCGGCGGATTAACGATGAGGGCCTGTACGCCACCCAGCCTGAATGTGGTTTTTAGGCGGTTTTCCACATCCCACTAGGTGAATACTGGGCTGGTCCCCTCATTCCGCCTCAGTTACACGACTCACAGACATTTGAATACGTTCGCACTTTTTTATGGCTTACACTAGACACGTACAGCTGGGGTACACTAATTTCGGCCCCGGGGGTTTGGGGTGGCGTCAGGAAGGGCATCCAGCCACCCTCTGCACCTAAAACTGCCAAATCCGTAATAACACGGTCGAATCCGCGTTGAAGCGGGGCAAAGGCCCAAAGGAAAGGAAAGGTAAGGAAAGGAAAGGAACTTGAGGATTTTATTACCACACTGAAAGCAACAAGAGTAACTCACAAATCCTGCCTCGGGCATGGATGTGTGTGATGTCCTTAGGTTATTTAGGTTTAAGCAGTTCTAAGTTCTAGGGGACTGATGACCCCGCCGCGCGGGATTAGCCGAGCGGTCTGAGGCACTGCAGTTATAGACTGTGCGGCTGGTCCCGGCGGAGGTTCGAGTTCTCCATCGGGCATGGGTGTGTGTGTTTGTTCTTAGGATAATTTAGGTTAAGTAGTGTGTAAGCTTAGGGACTGATGACCTTAGCAGTTAAGTCCCATAAGATTTCACACAAATTTGAACATTTTGAACTGATGACCTCAGATGTTAAGTCCCATAGAGCTCAGAGCCATTTTTGGTAACTCACCGTCGCAACCCCCCCCCCCTCTCCCCCCTCCCCTCAAATTTTGTAGTAAGAGCGCCCAGTGGACAGCCCATCAAAAACTAAACACAGATCAAGCATGAAAACTGGAAGGAGGTGTACTGAACTGTGATAAAAAAAGGCAAAATAGAAACAGTGAACGGTTGAGTGACAAGAAATGCAATTAGAGCAGCCCACTATAACAATGACGTCGTGGTTAGTTGGTGACGGACTGCCATGCGGATGAGCTGTGTTCAAACCTCCATCGTGCCAACTTTTTTTTGTTTTTGTTTTTGCTGTTCGCTGTATTCAAATTTGTGTCTGTGTTGTGGTGTAACGTCCGTTTGCAACAGCGAAGTGTACGGAAGGGACCTATAATGACAGGTGATTCTGCTAAACTACTATAGTAGCAGCCGAAAGGAAGTGGCTTTCGAATGGGAACCGCAAACGTTTGATGAAGAGGCGACAAGTCAACTGAATCCTCCGCCGGAAAACACGTTTCGTGTGTCATACACGGCATTAGTGACAGTGTGTCATACGACAGGAACCTCTTACCGACCCACCTAACTTGTACGCCTGGTGAGTGGGTGAGTCAGGTAAGCCTCCTTGCCCCATATCGGTGTTTGTATGAATGTAAATGTGCTCACTCCCAAGGAAGTGACGAGAACATAAGTTTGTCACATAAGCTGCAACAAATGAACGCAACGGTTTCACAATCACACAGTTTCTCTGTGCTCTGTCAAACAACATGTTTTTAACGTTTTTGAAGTTGCGTTCCCCTTTTGCAAGTTATTACTCTTGAATTCCTTTGTTGTAACATAGTTCACATCCGTCTATTTGTTGTTTTTTTTTCATTTCTGTGAGACGACTGTGTAATATCTCGCCATCTCTCACTATTCATCGCTTTTACTTGCGACGGCTTATCACATGGCTCATATTCTATAACCAATGCATAACATGACAACTGCAAAGGCTACAGAAAGAAAACAAACATTTCTGTGACCGGATGGCCACTTCAGAATGTTGTGAAAAAAAAAGTAAATGTCACGAGAGAGTTTTGAACACCGGTTGCCTGTTTCACAGTCCAATGTGGTGACCATTTAACCACGACGCCGCGGCTGTACATTTTCGCTAAATATTCCACTTGTTAAGCCTCGACCGTTCACCGTTTCTATTTTGCTTTTTTTTCACATTTCAGTATACCTGTTTCCTCTTTTCAGTTTTTGACGTGCTATACAATGGGTCATCTTGCCACTAAATTTCAAGTGGTGCGATGGGGAGTTTCGCTTGCAAGAAAAAAAAAAGTTGCTTCTTTCTGTTGCACGTTAGTGGAGATGACTATACCGCGACTTCTGAACGATTTGAGCGTTACTTAAGCGACACGTTTATCCGTTTACAGATTCTTTATTTAACCCTTCCAGACATGATTTTTTTAAGGCGGACGGAAAATTTCTTCATATGGTGATGCTCTTATGTGATCTTTTAATGATTTCAGACGTAAGATTTATACAAAAATATGTATCCGTTTTCATAAGATACTTTGTACACTTGGCTTCATTTTATAGACTAAAATAACTAATTACGAAATATTATGTATTGTAATAAGTAGTACAATGATCATTCAATAATTACCATGCGAAATAGCAGCAACAATATTCAATTATACGGTGGAATATAGCGAACCAACCACATCGTGTATTCTGGTGGTCACGGTCTGCTGCACACTGCTAAACTGACTTGCTGAAATTTTCATTGTTATGCCCAACAGTTGGCAGCACTTGCGCATGATGAAACGAAATGAAACCACTTCGGGGTTCGGCCACCGTATTGCAAGTCTTTTTGGTAGACGCCCCATCGGCGACTGGCGTGTCAAAAAAATGGTTCAAATGGCTCTGAGCACTATGGGACTTAACTGATGTGGTCATCAGTCCCCTAGAACTTAGAACTACTTAAACCTAACTAACCTAAGGACATCACACACACACATGCCCGAGGCAGGATTCGAACCTGCGACCGTAGCGGTCTCGCGGTTCCAGACTGTAGCGCCTAGAACCGCACGGCCACTCCGGCCAGCTTTGCGTGTCAATGTTGATGAAAATGATGAGGGGGACACAACACCCAGTCCCCTGCCGGGAATCAAACCCGGGCCCCCTTGCGTAGTAGGCGGTAACGCTACCGCTGCGCTACAGAGGCGGATTGCACGTGATGAAGAAGTTTAACATTCACGTATGTTTACCTCAGGTTTCCACTGGAAAGGAATTCTTCTGTTGCAGCGAAGACACAGTAAAAGTTATTCTACACAACTGCAGCCAGAGAGTCTGAAATAGTTAGCTAGACAAGGCATTTGTAAACCATGTAGTTTATCTTAACTGCCACTGAAAGGTAAATACCATAAATACTGGGGGTCTTAAGTTTTCTCGGCGGATAGAATATTCAGTCATCTTTCGAGATGTGTGGGGCAGAGCAGCCTATCACACAGGCGCTGCCCGAGAAACGCGCTAGGCGATTGGATGCTGAAGCTGTGGCAGCCAAGATTGCGAGTGCTGCATAGAAAGTAGGCAGCGGAGCATGCGAAGCAGTGCGCCAGGGCAATTTCGCTCAGGCTTTTTCTGTGTAGTGTTATTTGCATCCCGTATGAAGTACAATTTTTCTTTGAGTACACGAAAGCTCAATCAGTTTCCCTCCGGAGCACAACACGGCACATAGGTGTCCCCTTCGCTTAGCCGGGTTATGCGGCATCAAATCGTTCTTCGTCTGACTAATATGGGAAACTCCCCATCTCACCCCCCGTCAGATTTAGTGGTAAGGTCGCACAATGGCTATCCCGTCAGAAACTGAACACAGATCAACCACGAAACCAAGAAGAACGTGTACTGAACTGTGAAAAAAAAGAAGCAAAATAGAAACAGTGAACGGTTTTTGTTCAAGATGTGCAATATAGAGCGAAATGAAAGTAACATGGCCTCGTGGTTATGTGTTCATTGTGTTGGACTGCAGAGCGAGAGATCGGTGTTCAACTCTCTCTCGCAGCTTTTTTTGTCACAAACATATGAACTGTCTGTTCGGTCACTAACATGTCTGTTCTCCTTCTGTAGTCTTGGAAACTGTCATATTATACATTGGTTACAGAATACGAGTTACGTGGTAAGAATATATCACCGTCGCAAGAAAATGTGATGAGTAGAGATAACAGGTGAGATGCCGCAAAGTCCTCTCACAGAAATGAAAACAAATTGATGGGTGTGAAGTACGTTACAACAAAGGAATTCAAGAGTCAGAACTTTCAAAACGGAATGCAAGAGTTTATATTAAAAAACTAAAAACCCGCCTCGATTGCGAAAAAAAGCACCTAGTGTTAACCCAGGTTTCGGCGTAGATAACCACACCTTCTTCAGAACAACAGTAAAACCCACAAGTGCCTAAGAAGACCTTTGTCAATGATTAAAAGAACACCATAGCTATACATTTATAAAAAAAGAAAAGGAAAACACAAACAGTACATATGTACAAAGTCAAAACCACTACTTAATAGTGTACGCTCCACTTCACACCGGCCTATGTTCGATGGGCCATGACCCGCCATAACCTGCTGCGATGTTGAAGGTTCTGGAATGCAAGAGCCTTAACATGTGGTACTTGTATGGAACGAATAGGAGGTGCGTACGTCTAAAGGATCCTTCCTCAGACTTCGCTGTTGCGAACCGCGTTAAGACCGCGACACAGAGACATATTTCAATACAGCGAAAAGACACGTTGATGACCGGGTGGACAGTTCATAATTTTGTGGAAAAATGGAGCACGAGAGCGATTTGAATACGTATCTCCCCCTTTGCAGTCCAACACCGTGACAATGTGACTACAACGACGACGCTATTCAAATTCACTCGATGGTACACATCTTAATCTTGGACTGTTCACTGCTTCTATTTTGCTTCCTTTCTCGCAGTTCATTACACCTTCTTCCTGATTTCGTGCTTGCTCTGCGTTCAGTTTTTGACTGGATATCCACTGGAACATCTTACCACTAAATTGATGGGTGTGCGATAGGGGGGGGAGGGAGTGTTACCTTGCAAGAATGATTCATAAACGTAGAGAAAGATTTATCTTCTAGTCTCTTTGAAGGTACTGCTTGATACGCTGTCCTTTCATACCTATTGCATTGTATGTTAAGCAGGAGGCTAGAAACGACGGAGAGGCCCCGTCCCTGGCGCAGCCGCAGTGGTCCACAACCCCACGACGACTACCGCAGTCCACTTCACCCCTCCCCTGGGAACGTCTCACACCAGACGAGTGCAACTCTGTAGCTGAAGCGGAATAAGGGGAACCAGCCCGCATTGGCCGAGGCAGTTGAAAAACCACCTAAAAACCATCCACAGACTGGCCGGCTCACCGGACCTCGAAACAGTCCGCCGGGCGGATTCGTGTCGGGGACCACGCGCTCCTTCCCATTCCGGAAAGCCGTGTGTTAGAACGCACGGCTAACCGGGCGGGCCCTTTCATACCGAAATAATATTTTCAAGTATCTTTGATGCATACAGACATCTACAGAAGATGTGAGTGGTGGTGTAGGTCACGTAGCTATGTCGTACTTTGAAAGAAACGTATGCTACTGATTGACGGACCAATTTCGTTGGATTTGACTGACACTGGCAGCGATTTGTTATCATTAATGATTAAGAGTATCCTAGAAAAATAATTTTCCACAACATGAAAGCTCCTGAAGCGTCTCATCGGATCGCACACAGTGACGATGATGAGCAATACGATCCCACGCAACGCCCGACAACCTTTACAGCAGTTCTACATCTACAGCAATAATCCGCAAGCCACCTGACGGTGTGTGGCGAAGGGTACTGATCCCTCCCTTCCCTGATCCATTCGCGAATGATGTGGGGCATTTATGATTGACGGTAAACCTCTGTTTTACTCTAATTTCTCGAATTTTTCTCGCTATGGTCTTTTCGTGAGACGTACGTGGGAGGTTCAAAATGGTTCAAATGGCTCTGAGCACTATGGGACTTAACATCTGAGGTCATCAGTCACCTAGAACTTAGAACTACTTAAACCTAACTGACCTAAGGACATCACATACATCCATGCTCGAGGCAGGATTCGAACCTGTGATCGTAGCGGTCACGCGGTTCCAGACTGAAGCGCCTAGAACCGCTCGGCCACACTGGCCGGCCTATGTGGGAGGAAATAACATGTTGTCCGACTCTTCCCGGAAAGTGCTCTCTCGAAATTTCAATAGTAAACCTCTCCGTGATGTACAACGTCTCACCTGTAACATCCGCCACTGGGGTTGGATCATCTCTGGGACGCTCTTCGTTGGATCTTCTCTATCGCTTCTACCGTTCCTACCGGGTAAGTGTCCCGAAATGTTTAACAATACTCAAGAATCGGTCGAACAAGCGCCACTTCTCCACTGAACGAAACACATTTATTTAAGATTCTTCGTATGAATCTGTCTCGCATCTGCTTCCTTAACTGTTCGTTTCATGTGGACGTTCCACTTAAGATTGCTCCTGATACATACTCCTACACGCTTTACGGTGGTTAATGACTCCAATAATTTGTCATCTATAGTCTAGTTATGAGCAGTGGATTTCTTTACCTAAGTATATGCAATGTTGCTGTTGTTGTGGAGGCCATCATCATTTAACCACACAGTAAAGCTGCATGCCCTCGGGAAAAATTACGACTGTAGTTTCCCCTTGCTTTCAGCCGTTCGCAGTACCAGCACAACAATATGTGATTTATTTACGATAAGGATCAACAACTAGAGCCTGCACCATACATCAGTCATCTGTAGATCCTTCTGCAAATCGTTACTGTCTTCTGGCGTTGCCCGCGTCTCGTGGTCGTGCGGTAGCGTTCTCGCTTCCCACGCCCGGGTTCCCGGGTTCGATTCCCGGCGGGGTCAGGGATTTTCTCTGCCTCGTGATGGCTGGGTGTTGTGTGCTGTCCTTAGGTTAGTTAGGTTTAAGTAGTTCTAAGTTCTAGGGGGCTGATGACCATAGATGTTAAGTCCCATAGTGCTCAGAGCCATTTGAACCATTTCTTCTGGCGTTGCTACCTTCGTATAGACAACCACAACTGCTAACAACCTTGAAGAGGAGACGAGGTACTGGCGGAATTAAAGCTGTGAGGACGGAGCATGAGTCGTGCTTGGGTAGCTCAGTTGGTAGAGCACTTGCCAGCGAAAGGCAAAGGTCCCGAGTTCGAGCCTCGGCCTGGCACACAGTTTTAATCTGCCAGGAAGTTTCAACCTTGAAGAGCTTCGAGCGCATTATGCTGGATCATTTACATACACTGTAAACAGTAACGGTCCTATAGAACCCCCGAAATTACCTTTACACCTACAGATAACATTCCGTTACCCTTTTAAGCCGCAGTGGTTTCTGCCCCAAACCATCGATGTTACGAAAGCCCTGATTCAGGGATTTGGTCACATCGGTGGGTGATGCTAAAGGCACTGGTACTCCAAAACAAAATTAATAAAATTGTGGTTTGAGGTAGAAACCACAGGGGTTCAAAGAGTTAAGAGCGACGTGTCGAGTTACGTCTGCAAGCAAGTCTCGAATGCAGTAGCAAATCTAGTCCGATTCTCGGTATTATTGCGTCGGGAAAGCCTCAAGCAGTACAATTTACTACAACCTGCTGCAGAATACCTGGAAGCTAAAAATATACCATGAAAACAGTCTCAGCGGCTGACAGGACGTTAAACACTAATCTTCCTTCCATCCGAATGATAGCTATCATTACTCGTTACAGGTTTCGACTAAACTGAGAATCCTTCTAACTTGTTTGTAGTTTACTATAGCAGCAGCTACGCCCAGAAATGTTCTACTGGTGGTGCTCGGCATGAGCTTGAGTGCCGTAGGATGACTGTTTCCGTGCCACGTGGCATGGATATAAATAGACGTCGTGCACAGAGGGGCCACGCCCACCACGTGGAAATTCCTCTTGACTTACGGGTGAAGATATTCTACCTAAGAAATTAAGCTGTGTTATCTCTCTGCGTTCCTTCCTTAGCGTGTGGCCTCTCATGTACTGTCACATTTTACTGGCCTTATGAGCACTGTTGCTCAGGTATGGCGATGTTTTCTCCTTTGCTTTTACTTTTTCCTTTTAAGCTAATTAATAGTGTAGCTTTTTATTACCTAAAAATGAAAAAGAACAGTCACAACCGAAAGAAACTTTTTGTATCATGTTACCGGTTTCGGTCTGCTTTAGACTTATCTTCAGGCCTACCACCATGATGGTAGACGGTGGCGGTGAAACGAACGGACGCTATGTCTCCGTGAACGCTAACTTCTAAAAGTTTCTTGCGGTTGTGACTGTTCATGTTCATTTTTAAGTTAAAAAAAAAAAAGTGTTCTCCAAGAGAAATGTTCTCAAAAATTACTAAAAGTGTAATTACTTCTGATTCTGCGTTTCACACATAAGTCTCTAAATATTAGATTGCAGTAGCTATTTACCACTGTTTATTATCCTATTTAATTTATTAGACACTATAAATGTCCAGTCTAATAGACATTGTTCGTAAAGTACAGTACTAGCAAAGCCGAGAACCTGAGATTACCAGGCACTCCTTCTGTGACTGCACACAGCAGCACTGAACAACCGCAACTGGAGAAAAAAAATGGCTCTGAGCACTATGGGACTTAACCTCAGATGTAATCAGTCCCCTAGAACTTAGAACTACTTAAACCTAACTCACTTAAAGACATCACACACATCCATGTCCGAGGCAGGATTCGAACCTGCGACCGTAGCAGTCGCGCGGTTCCGGACTGAAGCGCCTAGAACCGCTCGGCCACAGCGGCCGGCAACCGCAACTGGAGTCCGTACTTATTTTACTCCGCAAGTTTAACAGTCAATCAGGCGATCACAGCAGCAGGGGATCAAGGCAACAGGCAAACACATACAAAGAATAATAATAAGCAAAACAAAGAACTAAAAAACGCACTGGCGATGTCAATCCCAAAGAGATTCTGGTCATACACAAAGCACACCCGTGGCAAGACGCAATCAGTACCTGCACTGCTCGATAACAACGCTGAAGTCAGTGATGACAGTACCACTAAAGCAGAGTTATTAAAAACGGTTTTCCGAAACTCCTTCACCAAAGAAGACGAAGTAAATATTCCTGAATTCCAATCAAGAACAACTGCCAAGATGAGAAACATAGAAATAGATAGCCTCGTAGTAACGATGCCACTTAAATCACTTAATAAAGGCAAGGCCTCCGGTCCAGGTTGTATACCAGTCAGGTAGTCAGGTTCCTCTCAGAGTATGCTGATAAAGTAGCTCAATATTTAGCAATTATATACAACCACTCGCTCATAGAAAGATCCGTACCTAAAGACTGGAAAATTGCTCAAGTCACACCAATACCCAAAAAGGGAAGTAGGAGTAATCCGCTGAATTACAGGCCTATATCAAAAATAGTTCAAATGGCTCTGAGCACTATGGGACTCAACATCTGAGGTCATCAATCCCCTAGAACGTAGAACTACTTAAACCTTACTAACCTAATGACATCACACACATCCATGCCCGAGGCAGGATTCGAACCTGCGACCGTAGCTGTCGCGCAGTTCCAAACTGTAGCGCCTAGAACCGCTCGGCCACTCCGGCCGGCCACCTATATCACTAACGTCGATTTGCAGTAGGGTTTTGGAACATATACTGTATTCGAACATTATGACGTACTTGGAAGAAAACAGTTTATTGACACATAGTCGGTTCTAGGCGCGCAGTCCGGAACCGTGCGACTGCTACGGTCGCAGGGTCGAATCCTGCCTCGGGCATGGATGTGTGTGATGTCCTTAGGTTAGTTAGGTTTAAGTAGTTCTAAGTTCTAGTGGACTGATGACCACAGCTGTTAAGTCCCATTGTGCTCAGAGCCATTTTTGACACATAGTCAGCAAGGTTTCAGAAAATATCGTTCTTGTGAAACGCAACTAGCTCTTTATACTCATGAAGTAATAAGTGCTATCGACAGGTGATGTCAAATTGATTCCATATTTTTTGATTTCCAGAAGGCTTTCGACACCGTTCCTCACAAGCGTCTTCTAACCAAACTGCGTGCCTACGGAGTATCGCCTCAGTAGTGCGACTGGATTCGTGATTGCCTGTCAGAAAGGTCACAGTTCCTAGTAATAGACGGAAAGTCATCGAATAAAACCGAAGTAATATCCGGCGTTCCCCAAGGAATTGTTATAGGCCCTCTATTGTTCCTGATCTGTATTAACTACATAGGAGACAATCTGAGTAGCCGTCTTAGATTGTTTGCAGATGATGCCGTCATTTACCGTCTTGTAAAGTCATCAGATGGTCAAAACGACTTGCAAAATGATTTAGATAAGATATCTGTATGGTGCGAAAAGTGGCAATTGACTCTGAATAAGGAAAAGTGTGAAGTTATTCACATGAGTACTAAAAGAAATCAGCTAAATTTCGATAACACGATAAGTCACACAAATCTGAAGGCTGTAAATTCAACTAAATACTTACGGATTACAATTACAAAAACCTAAATTGGAAAGATCACATAGATATGGTCGTGTTTATAGCAAACCAAAGACTGCGGTTCATTGACAGAACACTTAGAAGGTGCAACAGGTCTACTAAAGAGACTGCTTACACCACTCTTGTCCGCCCTATTCTGGAGTATTGTGTGCTGTATCAGGTGGGACTGACGGATGACATCGAAAAAGGACAAAGAAGGGCAGCTCGTTTTGTATTATCGCGAGATAGGGGAGATAGTGTCACAGACATGATACGTGAATTGGAGTGGCAATCATTAAAACAAAGGCGTTTTTCGTTGCGACGGGATCTTCTCATGAAATTTCAATCACCAGTTTTCTCCTGCGATTGCGAAAACATTCCGTTGGCACCCACCTACATAGGGTGAAATGATAATCACGATAAAATAATTTTTTCTGTGCGAGCTCTGATTTCTCTTAAGTGCTCGTTTTCCAGCGTGCCGTTCGAGAGTGGAACGGTAGAGAGACAGCTTCAAGGTGGTTCATTGAACCCTCTACCAGGCACTTTATTGTGACTAGCAGAGTAATCACGTAGATGTAGATGTTGTCGAGGAACACAAGAAACGTGTTCTTCGCCTTATGATTTCCCAGAGAACCAACAGATACACTTAAAAATTCAGTAAATGCATGGCCCTGCATGTCTCGTTCTAGTTCGCCAGCGCGGCAGGACATGAAATTTCCGTCCGTCGGTTCGTAGCAGCACCAGACTCTGGCGTTTTACTTCTTATCCTCTCCATAGTGCGGGATCGCAAAGTGTCTTGTTATTAACGCCACTATGGAGACGTCTAATTTGACACCATGTGCCATAAGCCAGGTCATTTGGAAGGTACAAATCACTTAGTACTTCTCAGAAACACGAGTCTGTTCACGCAGCAACACTGTACGAAAGCCCGACATTAACATCCCTTCCTGCTTTTAGGAATAACCTACAGCAGGATTCGATTTGTGTTTCAAGTCTCATCTTCACTGCGGTTCTACGCTCGTCTTCCAGTATTTCAGAGCCAGGTTCAAAACCAAGCCATACATCAAATAAAATCTCAGTTACACTCCCAGAGAAGAAAATTAATAAACTCTTAGATTTTTTCCAGTTCACTCAAGATTTATTGTTTCAATAGTGCGTACGGAGTACATGAAATGATTGAATTTACGTATCAACAGCAGAAGCGGTTCTGAGATACCAGGTATCGACCCATGCTGAAACGCCCATATTACAACGTGGTCGCAGGTTCGAATCCTGCCTCGGGCATGGATGTGTGTGATGTCCTTATGTTAGTTAGGTTTAAGTAGTTCTAAGTTCTAGGGGACTGATGACCTCAGATGTTAAGTCCCATAGTGCTCAGAGCCATTTGAACCATTTAACCTCTTGAGTCACACAAACACTCTTATTCCTGTGGAGGATTCTTCAAATTATGCGATGGAGTCGGGCGACGAAGAGACTATTTTAGGTATGTCAGGGGTTCCATTTCATCTTTTGTAAATATCGCTCACATGAAGTTTGGTGTCACTGTCACTGGTCTAGTTGATAAATCGCAGCTATTTAATAATCTCTGGTCAGCTCTAGTCCATTTCTGTTCACACTTTGTGTAAGACGTCATGGTCTCCTGACCTTCATTGCTTACATATTCCGCCCTCACAATCATATTCCGCACATCAAGACGCTTCATTCGAAACCAAGCTCGATAAGATGAAGTCAATGTTGTATGAATTCATGTAAGCGATATGCAAATAACTAGTAAATCGCAAATGTGCACCGAGATTGAAATACTCGAGGCTGGCGTACACACACACATTCCAGACACAACGGTCACAGGAGCTTTTAGTTCGGAAGAGGCAGACCGCATGCCGGGAGGCCGGTCCCTTCAGAGGACGAGCCATCCTATCTACGTCGGATGGTGAATGACCGTAGAGCAGACCAGTGTTTGCCCGAGTGATACGAAGAATGACCCCGTGTTCGGCTTAAAAGCAAATTCCGCTACATTGGGTCGGAGCGCCCAGCCTATGCATTCTTTACAAACATAGCACGCAGTTTCAGAGGTTTTCACAGGGAGACAGTAAACGCCAAACGTCGATGCTACAGATTTCCGGATTGGTCACCTTAAACGAAACGTCATTCTCCCGTTTTAGACGAGCAATGTTGATTGGCAGACGATATTTCTGACGCCTTGAGCTGAAGGAGTAATGGAAGAGACCGAAAAATATACCCCTTCACGTCTGGCGTGGAGAGAGGCCGTTCTGTTGTCGCTCCTGGAGCGAGAACACGTAACAAGAGCATGCGCGCTTGTACGTGTACTCAAAGAGCGGGGAACAAGTCTCTCCTCAGTACTTCACTGGGAGAGCACCTCTGCTGAGAGCGAATCGGAGTGTGACTCTATATTGAGTCCTTGCGATTAAGCATTGTTCACTGTGTTGGCCGCCACACTTATTGTGCGGTGTGAACGGACAGTTATACTTAAACGCCTGCAAGTGAATTTTTGAGTGGCATTGTGGTGGACTGGTTATCTGACCGATGTACCACGCCAATAGTTAGACTATGGGCGAATAGGAGTCCTTGACTTCATCAAGGCGTAGGGAGAGTTTGATTGGCGAAGGTCAATCCAGATAGAACGAGAGTTATCTGATTTGTCAGCAGCGAGCGGCGCAGACAGCCGTCATCGCAGCTTACGGTATGGTGCGCTACAGCTCTTGCGAGCCCGATATTTCCTCCATAACAGTACACTTCACTGCATTTCACACGCGACAGCTTCGACCGTACCTAGCAACATTCTAACGGATGATTATCCAAGTTGAGTAGGTGCGGCTCTCAGCCATTCTGCCAAGTCAATAACAATCTTAAACTTTGTATAGAAATTTCACTAGCGAATCCTATCCTTAAGAGGTAACTTCACATTTGTCTAGGTAACATATGTAATCGCCGGCCAGAGTGGCCGAGCGGTTCTAGGCGCTACAGTCTGGAGCTGAGCGACCACTACAGTTGCACGTTCGAATCCTGCCTCGGGCATAGATGTGTGTGATGTCCTTAGGTTAGTTAGGTTTAAGTAGTTCTAAGTTCTAGGGGACTGATGACTTCAGAAGTTAAGTCCCATAGTGCTCAGCGCCATTTGAAACATATGTAAGCGATTAACTGAAGATCAAAGGTAAATTTACGTACGAGATAAGCCATTGCAAACGTGAAATGGTGGTACGTTAATAACCTGCAATGCTTATGTTACGGCGTAAAGTCAAGCGCGGGCACGCCAGTCGGGAACGATAGAGCAGAGATGTCAGCCAATCGCACGCTGACCGACCCCTCTCCAGGACGACAACGCGACAGCGGCTCCCTCAATGCGAAGAGGACACAAGCGCCGCGCCCGAATGCGCCACTGTGCCACACTCGAACCCTACCATGAACTCTGTATCAGTCCTCTAGGGTCCAACTGATATGGTCACGAGCCGAGGAGAGGTGCTGCAGGCAATGTTGTGCTATTAGCAAAGTTAGTCTTGTCGGTCGTCTGCTGACATAACGCATTGACGCCAGATTTCGACGCATTGTCCTAACGGATACATTCGTCGTAATTCCCATTGATTTCTACGATGATTTATTTGTTTGTCTCTTAGCACTAACAACTCTACGAAAACGGCGCTGCTCCCAGTCGTTAAGTGAAGGCCGACGGCCACAGCGTTGTCCGTGGTGAGAGGCAATGCTTCAAATTTGTTATTCTCAGCACACTCTTGACGTTGTAGATCTCGGAATATTGAATTCCCTAACGATTTTGGAAATTGAATATCCCACGCCTCTAACTCCAACTATCATTCCATGTTCAAAGTCTTAATTCCCATCGTCCGGCCGTAATCACGACGGAAAAATTTATATAAATCACGGGAGTACATCTCCGCCAATGCACAGCCCTTTCTTATCTTGTGTACGCGATACTACCGCCATCTTTGTATGGACATATCGCTATCCCATGCCTTTTGTCATCTCAGTGTATCCGTACCAACAGTAACACTATTGCCAACTGAACTTTAACAAGAGTAATTACCGTCGCATGAATAGTTGTACGAGAATGAAAAACATGAAATTTTAATATTTGTGAACTAATCAGAACTGTTACGAAATACAATCTGCAACCATTTAATTTGTATCCGCAGCCATTTAATTTGTATCCACTGTGATCCAATCGAGGTAAAATACTCTGAAATACCCGCAGGAAATATACACTCCTGGAAATTGAAATAAGAACACCGTGAATTCATTGTCCCAGGAAGGGGAAACTTTATTGACACATTCCTGGGGTCAGATACATCACATGATCACACTGACAGAACCACAGGTACATAGACACAGGCAACAGAGCATGCACAATGTCGGCACTAGTACAGTGTATATCCACCTTTTGCAGCAATGCAGGCTGCTATTCTCCCATGGAGACGATCGTAGAGATGCTGGATGTAGTCCTGTGGAACGGCTTGCCATGCCATTTCCACCTGGCGCCTCAGTTGGACCAGCGTTCGTGCTGGACGTGCAGACCGCGTGATACGACGCTTCATCCAGTCCCAAACATGCTCAATGGGGGACAGATCCGGAGATCTTGCTGGCCAGGGTAGTTGACTTACACCTTCTAGAGCACGTTGGGTGGCACGGGATACATGCGGACGTGCATTGTCTTGTTGGAACAGCAAGTTCCCTTGCCGGTCTAGGAATGGTAGAACGATGGGTTCGATGACGGTTTGGATGTACCGTGCACTATTCAGTGTCCCCTCGACGATCACCAGTGGTGTACGACCAGTGTAGGAGATTGCTCCCCACACCATGATGCCGGGTGTTGGCCCTGTGTGCCTCGGTCGTATGCAGTCCTGATTGTGGCGCTCACCTGCACGGCGCCAAACACGCATACGACCATCATTGGCACCAAGGCAGAAGCGACTCTCATCGCTGAAGACGACACGTCTCCATTCGTCCCTCCATTCACGCCTGTCGCGACACCACTGGAGGCGGGCTGCACGATGTTGGGGCGTGAGCGGAAGACGGCCTAACGGTGTGCGGGACCGTAGCCCAGCTTCATGGAGACGGTTGCGAATGGTCCTCGCCGATACCCCAGGAGCAACAGTGTCCCTAATTTGCTGGGAAGTGGCGGTGCCGTCCCCTACGGCACTGCGTAGGATCCTACGGTCTTGGCGTGCATCCGTGCGTCGCTGCGGTCCGGTCCCAGGTCGACGGGCACGTGCACCTTCCGCCGACCACTGGCGACAACATCGATGTACTGTGGAGACCTCACGCCCCACGTGTTGAGCAATTCGGCGGTACGTCCACCCGGCCTCCCGCATGCCCACTATACGCCCTCGCTCAAAGTCCGTCAACTGCACATACGGTTCACGTCCACGCTGTCGCGGCATGCTACCAGTGTTAAAGACTGCGATGGAGCTCCGTATGCCACGGCAAACTGGCTGACACTGACGGCGGCGGTGCACAAATGCTGCGCAGCTAGCGCCATTCGACGGCCAACACCGCGGTTCCTGCTGAGTCCACTGTGCCGTGCGTGTGATCATTGCTTGTACAGCCCTCTCGCAGTGTCCGGAGCAAGTATGGTGGGTCTGACGCACCGGTGTCAATGTGTTCTTTTTTCCATTTCCAGGAGTGTAGTTACATGTCTTCATTCCGGGTGTCCAGTGGACTATGTATGAACGCAATGACAGCTATACTGCGTCTCGACGAGAATGCGACAGTGAATTGAGCAATTAACTACCCGCTTAGTCATCTGCTACGCTGGCAGTGTCAGATTATTTCCCCATTTCCTTTTTCTAGTATGTCGCATACCCGTTTCTACGGTCGCATCGATTTTGCCAGGAATTTGAACTGCAGTAATAGATTTGTGCCCGTCACGGAATTTTAATCGCAAAACCCGCGAACAATAAGGGACCACAAGCGTTCGATTATGGAATTAGTACTCTGTTACATAAAAGTGGCAAAGGTCAGATGTGCAAGCGTAGCTGAACAAAATAGTTCAATCAACTGTGCCAGCACAAAGCCACTGAACGAGTGTATGCGTAATTACACACAGAAATGTCATATAGTGTAGCCAAAATGTGAATGGAGTTCATTTGTCAACCTTAAGCAAGTATGTTTTCAACTGCACTAGTGTGTTTATTTCCGCTTCGAAGAGACTCTAAAGTGGGTGTCACCAACTGCAAATGGGCAGATACCCTGTTTAGGACCTTAAGGTTACGTTGAAGTTACGCATTTTCTCCCTTCCGCTTTTTTTTTCAGTTGAAGGGGAGTTTCGATACTTTTGGTTTACAACACTGCCATGATTTAGCTATTACCGCCAGGTGCAAAAGTTGAATTTACATACTATGTATTATGTAGATATCAGACGTTCTTCTTCAGAGATGAAATGTTCGCCAAATTTGTCATACGTTGCACATACGTTCTTAGATACACAGTCTCAGCAGTTCGTCACGAAGTGTTTACACTAGATACTTGCCGAACGAAATATTCAGGAGATATCCTGCTTCCGTCAAGCATTCGATAGTTATAACAATCAGGTCTGTATACCACTGTCTGAACTGTAATGATTCTTTATGATTATGCTGGCATTCACTGAAAAGGGAAAGGCTAAAAATTTCGCAAGGCAACTTCAAAAGAAAAACACTTAATTTATAATAAAAAAACTACTTATAAACCTTCAAGAACATCCAATAATCTTCCTGCATTTGACGCAACTGTGAACATGCGTATTCCTTGCCTCTGTATACAAAGTACGTTCAATTCCTTTGGTTGAAACGTATACGAGTGAAGATCAGACTATCTAGAGCCATGCTTAAAAACCATGTGTAATAATATTGTTACAGGGCCGGTAATTTTGCAACGTACTTAAAATGAGAAGAATGAGAAACAATTCGAATTAACCATGATGGACGTTACATAAGGTCTCCATATGCTAAATGTTGTGCTATTGTTAGCCTCAACGACAAACGAAAAGTTTCTAAAGCTTTGAATAGTTCACGCAGCTTCCTTGGGTTATGACTCTCACTAAATCTTGAATGGACGAGGCTAACGCAACCGCATGTAAGACATCCGCAAGCACAAAAGTTTCGGTCTTCTACAAGGATAATTTTATGAACTAGTGCTTCAGATTTTATATACGTTAAGACAACTGTTTACATCAAACGTTTATTAACTAATACAACACGTGAATAATGATCTGAAGGTTCTTAGTAGTACTAATTTACAAGTAATCTGATGAATATAGTCTCAATCTACAGCAAAATTTTAGATTTATTTTTTGAATTCTGCTATAAATATATGCGAAATGGGATAATCAAGAAATAGGTATCGAACCGAAAAACTTCGCCTGTAATAAACACTTTTCCTCAAGACGAGAACTTCGGAAGCTGTAATCAAAATTAACAAAATCTTTCTGCCGCAAATAATTTTGATAAGAATATCGAGCTTAAAAACTAATGGTTTCTTCCGACTTTACTTCTATTTGCTCGCTGCAACAACAACGTGGTGACGGGTTATTCCTTAGATTTCGTAGTTCCCTATTTTGAGTACTAGGCTTGTAAATAACCGTCGAACTTCGTAGTTGAGACAGCAGTTTGTTATGAAGAATATGGAGTCTTACGTGGAATGAAAGAGTCAGTGAGACAAGGGATACCACACACTGAGTGAGACAATCGGCCTGTGAGGAAGGCATCTGGAATAAATACATCCTAGATGCGCCAGAATAGCGTGTTAACTATCGTGGAGCAAAAGTTCTTGTTTTTGTGAGAACATCAAGCTACTGAACTGTTTTCCAAGTTGCCCACCGTTGGAGTGATCATTCATCTAATAGTGTATGAAATTTAAAACCTTCTAACTGAATGTTTCATTTTTGACGGACGAGCAATCGGCCGATTGGTCTGTCAGGTGCCGATGATTGTAACTTCAGAGAAGGATGATACGTTCCTTGTAACCATACAGTGTGTTTAAAAAAAATTGTCATACATACCTACACAAAATTTCGGGTGATTATAACTGAAGTGCATTTGTTCACAGAGGCCCAATGTGGGCTGTAATTTTCGTATGGCAGCGAAATTTGGTAGGTATTCTAATGAGTTAATGCCGAACCGATTTACGCTGAAAAAAAAGTTCAAATTTTGGAGACCAGATGCAAATCCGGCGCTGTGAATGCAGGAAAGACGTATACAAATGTTTCCATATGTAATGGATTAGGAACGGGACGGCAGAAAATGTCAAAAAAGTGAGAAATACATGAAGTTGATTTAATTATTAGCCACCGATTACACTATTTCAATATGAGCACCGAGGACGTCGACGAGATGGCGTACAGCGCCAGATTTGCGTGTGGTGACCAAAATTGGAACTCATTTTTTCCCAGCGCATATTACAACTTTCGTTGCCATACGAGAATTGCAGGCAAAACTGGACCTCCGTGAGTAACTGCGCTTTAATTATAACCATCAGGTAGAATTGGTCAAAACTACACACATCGAAAAAAGTTTTGCATCACCCCGGTTCCCAGAACTCTTGAAGATAGATGTTGACTGCGGATATTGTATCACAGACACAGTCCTTTGATGTCACTAAACCCGCACAAAGATATACACAACCATGCATGAGCAGCTCCTATCAGCCTACCAGTTCCAGTTATTCCACCAGGAAGGAGGTTCGTGTCGTCTGTAGTTCAAGCATGCCTAGGCGGTCAATACCACGGTTCGATCGCGTCCTCATTGTTACTTTGTGCCAGGAAGGGCTCTCAACGAGGGAAGTGTCCAGGCGTCTCTAAGTGAACCAAAGCGATGTTGTTCGGACATGGAGGAGATAGAGAGAGACAGGAACTGTCGATGACATGCCTCGCTCAGGCCGTCCAAGGGCTACTCTACTGCAGTGGATGACCGATACCTACGAATTATGGCTCGGAGGAATCCTGACAGCAACGCCACCATGTTGAATAATGCCTTCCGTGCAGCCACATGACGTCGTGTTACGATTCAAACTGTGCGCAATAGGCTGCTGCTGCGCAATTTCACTCCCGACGTCCATGGCGAGGTCCATCTTTGCAACCACACCATGCAATGCATGCGGTACAGATGGGCCTAATAACATGCCGAATGGACCGCCCATTGGCATCACGTTCTCTTCACCGATGAGTGTCGCTTATGCCTTCAACCAGACAATCGTCGGAGACGTGTTTGGAGTGAAACCCGGCCAGGCTGAACGCCTTAGACACACTGTCCAGCGAGTGCAGCAAGGTGGAGTTTCTCTGCTGTTTTGGGGTGACATTATGTGGGGCCGACGTACGCTGCTGGTGGACACGGAAGGCGCCGTAACGGCTGTACGATACGTGAATGTCATCCTCCGACCGATAGTGCAACCATATCGGCAGCAAATTGGCGACGGATTCTTCTTCATGGGCGACAATTCGCGCCCCCATCGTCCACATCTTGCGAATGTCTTCCTTCAGGATAACAACATCGCTCGACTAGAGTGGCCAGCATGTTCTCCAGTCATAAACCCTAACGCACATCCCTGGGATAGATTGAAATGGGCTGTTTATGGATGACACGACCCAGAAACCACGCTGAGGAATCTACGTCGAATCGCAGTTGTGGAGTGTGACAATCTGAACCAACAGTGCCTTGATGAACTTGCGGATAGTATGCCACGGTGAATACAGGCACGCATCAATGCAACAGGTCGTTCTGCTGGGTATTAGAGGTACCAGTGTGTACAACAATCTGGACCACCATCTCTGAAGGTCTCGCTATATGTTGTTACAACATGCAATGTGTGGTTTTCATGAGCAATAAAAAGGGAGGAAATCATGTTTATGTTGATCTCTATTCAAATTTTCTGTAGAGGTTCCGGAACTCTCGGAATCAAGGTGCTGCAAAACTTTTTTTGATTTGTGTATATAGACTGCGCCGATTGTGGAGTTCTAAATTTTCGATTATGCTGCACAATGCACATAGGCAGAAACAAGGGATTGTGGTGGCGTCTGCTAACATTAGAAGATAACCCATTCTGGCCGAGCTCACTCCTACTATAGGAATTGATTTTGTGCTTTCGCGTCTTCTTACACTTTATTGTGCTGTTTTGTTTTCGAGAGACACTGGAATGGTTGTATGAGATCTTGGTATTTTTCCTACTAGTGTTCTCCTACAAGAAAGATGAAATGTATGAAAGCAAAAAGTTATTTGCGTTTCACAGAGAATAAACCTACACAGTGTATAAATATAGCGTAAATAGATAAATGCGTTTAATGAAAATTATTTCAGCAGTGAATGAGTTACAATTATTCGGTGTTATTTGCAGCTTAACAAGATAAAAAGGATAAAGTAAAAATAGGCTACCTTCTAGACACTGTTTGATGTGTTTGCAAGTACATATTTCGTCTATAAAATAAATATATATATTCTGAAAGGTTTGGACGACAATTTTCCTGATCTTTCAGTTCCCAAAAATGCAGACAGTTAACCACACAACCTTAGACAAGAACATCTTCTATGAATTTTGTATTGATCATCAGTAAACTACTGTTATTGCTTGATCCTTCTTTGTTACTATATCTCGATTTTTTCGTAAAAGAGATAGTCCCTCAAGACCTCACTTTCGCCGTTCATGTGCCAAACTGCACAGCATACAGTTCTCACAACACACGCTGTTTTGACGCTGACGTGTAAACGAAAACCACCACTTGAGAGAGAGGCGAGACTCAGTGCAGGAATAAAACGCCAATGGCACTGCAGTAGACTCACTTGCATCGTTTGGTCAGCTTATACAAGAAAGTGAGTCGTGTCGAAGGGGCTTAATGTTCGCTAGGCTTCGACCAAGCGAGCGTAGCAGAGCGGCCAAGATTCAAGGCTGCCACGCCGGCGGTATGGATTTGCCACCTCTGCGATGCTAATTTTTACAGGAAAGTTAAAATGCTCAAGAGAAAAATTTTAAATGCCCACGACTTGCTATTGACTAAAAGAGAAATCGCGTCGAGGGAAGATTCCATAAGAATACATTATTTCATTCTGCATCAGTTCAGTGCACCTGCCTTTACAGAAATGGTTCGCATGGAATTTGATCAAAGAAAAAACCATCTTCTTGAGTTCAAACGAACTGTGCTTTTTCGTATCGCTTCTGAAAAATTCTGCGCGTGGAAGGCAGGAGCTTTCATGTAATGTTCTCGGTGCTCTACGAATTTCTGTTTCGGTTGCTACTACAAAAAATACAGTCCGGAACTTCGTTTTAGCACAACAAGCTTTGCTAGCGATAGCGAGTAAGACGACTCTGCAAGCTATTCTAGAGCAAATTAAATACACATCTGTAGAGTGTTTCCTGTAGCCACTTATTTATTAATGATAATAATACGGCTAAAATAACCACTTTTGAATTATTTTGCATAGTATACACACTATTGTTATTCTGTACGACGAAACTGAAAAACAAATATTCACAGGAAAGATTTGAACCCGTACTGCCAGCGCGGTACTTGTGAACCTTAAGCAGTCGCTCGGTCGAAACGTTAAGAACATTGCGGGTATAGTACGTATGAAAATCCAACATGGATTTTCTCGGACAATGCGGGCCGTCGTATGCAAAGCCACTAGCCAGGTACTCAGGACAGAACCCTCTACAACATAGAGAAGATTCATCAAATTCCTTGTTTAAGGGGTTCGACGGTCCCCTTGTAAGTGAACTACGCCTGTCAGTATAGACTCACCATTTTGCGTCCGTGCGTCCACATTTCAAATGTGTGTGAAATCTTATGGGACTTAACTGCTAAGGTCATCAGTCCCTAAGCTTACACACTCATTAACCTAAATTATCCTACGGAGAAACACACTCACCCATGCCCGACGGAGGACTCTAACGTCCGCCGGGACCAGCCACACAGTCCATGACTGCAGCGCCCCAGACCGCTCGGCTAGTCCCGCGCGGCGTCCACATTTCAACATCTGACTTGCTGCTCAAGGGAAAAATAACCATTAATGTCTAGCTCTTGTCAACTATACACAGCCGGAAAAAAAATTGTGCATCTGGAAAGCCGACGTCGATATTGA
The DNA here is from genome assembly GCF_023864345.2 of Schistocerca serialis cubense. Taxonomy (NCBI): domain Eukaryota; kingdom Metazoa; phylum Arthropoda; class Insecta; order Orthoptera; family Acrididae; genus Schistocerca; species Schistocerca serialis. The sequence goes on along the minus strand of NC_064640.1, from coordinate 860,334,753 downwards.
CCCGATGACGGCATATGCCATCTATGGGGTACCAACAGATAGCTACCACAGTGCCATTTGTGTGTACCCTTTAATCGGGAATCCTCATAGCCAGAAGGATCAATGTAGTGCAAACGTGTAAAGCAAGAAGACAACCATTCCACGGGATGCATTTTTCCTTCTTACAGCCAACCGAATGAGGTTCAAAGGGGTTAAATTGTGGCCTTCCGTCCGTCCTTTCACTGCCACACAAGTTAGATGTGATGCGTCTGTTGTAAGACAATGCTGGTGTCAGTGGTCTCGTGAACATTCTGACACGCGTAGACGAAGTTCTGGACGTCCACGCAATACAGACGCCCGCCAGGATCGTTGTAAGAACAGCAGTGGCAGATCGCATATACACTACTGGCCATTAAAATTGCTACATCAAGAAGAAATGCAGATCATAAACGGGTATTCATTGGACAAAATGTATTATACTAGAACTGACATGTGATTACATTTTCACGCAATTTGGGTGCATAGATCCTGAGAAATCAGTACCCAGAACAACCACCTCCGGCCGTAATAACGGCCTTGATACGCATGGGCATTGAGTCAAACAGAGCTTGGATGGCGTGTACAGGTACAGCTGCCTATGCAGCTTCAACACGATACCACAGTTCATCCAGAGTAGTGACTGGCGTATTGTGACGAGCCAGTTGCTCGGCCACCATTGACCAGACGTTTTCAATTGGTGAGAGATGTGGAGAATGTGCTGGCCAGGGCATCAGTCGAACATGTTCTGTATCCAGAAACTCCCGTACAGACCCGTACATGCGGTCGTGCATTATCCTGCTGAAATGTAGGGTTTCGCAGGGATCGAATGAAGGGTAGAGCCACGGGTTGTAACACATCTGAAATGTAACGTCCACTGTTCAAAGTGCCGTCAGTTCCGAACAAGAGGTGACCGAGACGTGTAACGAATGTCACCCCATACCGTCACGCCGGGTGATATGCCAGTATGGCGATGACGAACACACGCTTCCAATGTGCGTTCACCGCGATGTCGCCAAACACGGATGCGACCATCATGATGATGTGAACAGAACCTGGATTCATCCGAAAGAATGACGTTTTGCCATTCGTGCACCCAGGTTCGTCGTTGAGTACACCATCGCAGGCGCTCCTGTCTGTTATGCAGCGTCAAGGGTAACCGTAGCCACGGTCTCCGAGCTGATAGTCCATGCTGCTGCAAACGTCGTCGAACTGTTTGTGCAGATGTTTGTTGTCTTGCAAACGTCCCCATCTGTTGAGTCTGGGATCGAGACGTGGCTGCACGATCCGTTACAGCCATGCGGATAAGATGCCTGTCATCTCGACTGCTAGTGATACGAGGCCGTTGGGATCCAGCACGGCGTTCCGTATTACCCTCCTGAACCCACCGATTCCATATTCTGCTAACAGTCATTGGATCTCGACCAACCCGGGCAGCAATGTCGCGATACGATAAACCGCAATCGCGATAGGCTACAATCCGACCTTTATCAAAGTCGGAAACGTGATGGTACGCATTTCTCCTCCTTACACTAGGCATCACAACAACGTTTCACCAGGCAACGCCGGTCAACTGCTGTTTGTGTATGAGAAATCGGTTGGAAACTTTCCTCATTTCAGCACGTTGTAGGTGTCGCCACCGGCTCCAACCTTGTGTGGATGCTCTGGAAAGCTAATCATTTGCATATCACAGCATCTTCCTCCTGTCGGTTAAATTTCGCGTCTGTAGCACGTCATCTTCATATTGTAGCAATTTTAATGACCAGTAGTGTAGCTACAACAGAACACACAAGAGGGACTGTGAGCTCAGGCGTGTCAACACGAACTGTTACGAACCGGTTATTAGCGGAGGGACCACGGCACGCACACCTCTAACCCGTCTTCCACTCACGCTACAGTATCGACGTATACGACTCGAATGTGCCGTCAGCGGATCACTTCGAAGACTGAATGGCGCGCTGTGGTCTTCACCGATGATAGCATATTCTGTACGTACGCAAGCAATGGTCGTTTCTGCGTACGACGTAAAACAGAGGAGTGCTGCCTTCGTTCAAGACACCATGGGCCCGCTCCAGGCCTTATTGTCTGGGATGCGATAAGCTACAACTCTCGTTTACCTTCGGCGTTTATGTAGAGGACGCTAACCAACACTTGGTACGTGCAGAATGTTATTAGACCCGTTCTTTTGCCGTTCTTGCAGCAGCAGGGTTGTGTGTTGTTCCAACAGCATAACTCTCGCCCACACACTGCCTGTGATTGGACTGAAGACTTCCTAGATAACAGAACGCAGCATGTCATTCTCAATGGAGAGAATCTTCCGAAGTAAGAGTGGTTTCAGGTGTGTCGTACTACCGTTGCTATTCACAATATACATAAATGACCTTGTGGATGACATCGGAAGTTCACTGAGGCTTTTTACGGATAATGCTGTGATATATCGAGACGTTGTAACAATGGAAAAATTGTACTAAAATGCAGGAGGATCTGCAACGAATTGACGCATGGTGCAGGGAATGGCGATTGAATCTCGATGTAGACAAGTGTAATGCGCAGCGAATACATAGAAAGAAAGATCCCATATCATTTAGCTACAATATAGCAGGTCAGCAACTGGAAGCAGTTAATTCCATACATTATCTGGGATGACCATATAAAGTCGATCGTCGGTAAACAAGATGCCAGACTGAGATTCATTGGAAGAATACTAAGGAAATGCAATCCGAAAACAAAGGAAGTAGGTTACAGTATGCTTGTTCGCCCACTGCTTGAATACTGCTCAGCAGTGTGGGATCCGTACCAGATACGGTTGATAGAAGAGATAGAGAAGATCCAACGGAGAGCAGCGCACTTCGTTACAGGATCATTTAGTAATCGCGAAAGCGTTACGGAGATGATAGATAAACTCCAATGGAAGACTCTGCAGGAGAGACGCTCAGTAGCTCGGTACGGGCTTTTGTTGAAGTTTCGAGAACATACTTTCACCGAGGAGTCAAGCAGTATATTGCTCCCTCCTACGTATATCTCGCGAAGAGACCATGAGGATAAAATCAGAGAGATTAGAGCCCACACAGCGGCATACCGATAGTCCTTCTTTCCACGAACAATACGAGAGTTGAATAGAAGGGAGAACCGATAGAGGTACTCAAGGTACCCTCCGCTACACACCGTCAGGTGGCTTGCGGGGTATGGATGTGGATGTAAAACTCTATGTGTTCTGCAAGACGTGCAGCAATTTCCGGAATCAGCACGATCTCCGGACTCGTCTCCACTCTAGCACGTGTGGGATATGATGGAACGAGAAGTGACTCGTGCATCTCCTCAAGAGGCAACTGTTACAGAACTACGTGAACATGTCGGGGAGGCGTGGCATGACATATCTCAAGACAGTATTTGCCGTCTGTACGATCGACTCGACGCCAGAGTCAGCGCCTGCACTCCCACCCATGGAGGTTGCACCACTTACTAATATGGGTTTTTCAGCGTGGGTCGATACCTGGTACCTCAGAACCACTTGTGCCATTGATCTGTAAATGTAATTGTGGTATTGCTAGCAACTATGCCACGGCGTAGGTGCAAGTTCATAAGTTGGCACTATGAGACACCGACGACAGCGCCCTATAGCCGGCGCTGTGGAGCTCTACGAGCATCGCTACAGATTCAGCCCATCTGATCAAGAGCAGACGGCCTGGAAACATCGCTTCGACTTCAGAGGGTGTTGGCTTGCTATTGAGGCTTTGTACTACTTACGACGGCCCTAAGGCTTGCTTATCATTGCTAAGTTATGTAACCATTTATTAACTTGTTCTTGCCTATAGTAAACATATATAGTTTGACACACAGTACCGACGTGTTTTACCTTTTCCTGCTCCTACTCACTTCCTACATTCGACCTACCCTTCAGTTTACAGGAGCAGACCCATGCGCTGCCTTCCAGGCGGGATACAAAAGTAATCATTTCATGTACTCCATAGGCACTGTTGCAAAACTAAGTCTTGAGCGAACTGGAAACTTCTGAAAGGGTGTGCTCATTTTTTTTCAGCAGAGTATTTGGAAGTACTAAACAACCTAAGACCGTATTACTCCTAATAACTATAATTATTAGCATACAAATGAATTAAATTTTGATGTAATGTTGTTCAGTACGCCATCCTCAGTCACCAATAAAAAGATCTGCACTTTTACCCCTAACAACTTTTTTTTGAATTACCTCACCTCTTATGCCAATAAAACAAATAGTTCTGTCTGCTGATTATTCAAGCACCAGAATGATTCTGAATAGAAATGAAGCAACAGGAGCAGTGATAAATTTTCCCAACAACTGTTCATCGATTTTGCATGTGACCTATTAATCTGAAATAGAATGGCTATGTACAAGATACAATATAACCAACATTACAGAGCAGAATGGAAAGGAAATATGCAAAAATAAATGTTCCACCCCCCCCCCCCCCCCCATGAACCATGGACCTTGCCGTTGGTGGGGAGGCTTGCGTGCCTCAGCGATACAGATAGCTGTACCGTAGGTGCAACCACAACGGAGGGGTATCTGTTGAGAGGCCAGACAAACGTGTGGTTCCTGAAGAGGGGCAGCAGCCTTTTCAGTAGTTGCAAGGGCAACAGTCTGGATGATTGACTGATCTGGCCTTGTAACAATAACCAAAACGGCCTTGCTGTGCTGGTACTGCGAACGGCTGAAAGCAAGGGGAAACTACAGCCGTAATTTTTCCCGAGGGCATGCAGCTTTACTGTATGATTAGATGATGATGGCGTCCTCTTGGGTAAAATATTCCGGAGGTAAAATAGTCCCCCATTCGGATCTCCGGACGGGGACTACTCAGGAGGATGTCGTTATCAGGAGAAAGAAAACTGGCGTTCTACGGATCGGAGCGTGGAATGTCAGATCCCTTAATCGGGCAGGTAGGTTAGAAAATTTAAAAAGGGAAATGGATAGGTTGAAGTTAGATATAGTGGGAATTAGTGAAGTTCGGTGGCAGGAGGAACAAGACTTCTGGTCAGGTGACTACAGGGTTATAAACACAAAATCAAATAGGGGTAATGCAGGAGTAGGTTTAATAATGAATAGGAAAATAGGAATGCGGGTAAGCTACTACAAACAGCATAGTGAACGCATTATTGTGGCCAAGATAGATACGAAGCCCACACCTACTACAGTAGTACAAGTTTATATGCCAACTAGCTCTGCAGATGACGAAGAAATTGAAGAAATGTATGATGAAATAAAAGAAATTATTCAGATTGTGAAGGGAGACGAAAATTTAATAGTCATGGGTGACTGGAATTCGAGTGTAGGAAAAGGGAGAGAAGGAAACATAGTAGGTGAATATGGATTGGGGGACAGAAATGAAAGAGGAAGCCGCCTCGTAGAATTTTGCACAGAGCACAACATAATCATAACTAACACTTGGTTTAAGAATCATGAAAGAAGGTTGTATACATGGGAGAACCCTGGAGATACTAAAAGGTATCAGATAGATTATATAATGGTAAGACAGAGATTTAGGAACCAGGTTTTAAATTGTAAGACATTTCCAGGGGCAGATGTGGACTCTGACCACAATCTATTGGTTATGACCTGTAGATTAAAACTGAAGAAATGCAGAAAAGTGGGAATTTAAGGAGATGGGACCTGGATAAACTAAAAGAACCAGAGGTTGTACAGAGATTCAGGGAGAGCATAAGGGAGCAATTGACAGGAATGGGGGAAATAAATACAGTAGAAGAAGAATGGGTAGCTTTGAGGGATGAAGTAGTGAAGGCAGCAGAGGATCAAGTAGGTATAAAGACGAGGGCTAGTAGAAATCCTTGGGTAACAGAAGAAATATTGAATTTAATTGATGAAAGGAGAAAATATAAAAATGCAGTAAGTGAAACAGGCAAAAAGGAATACAAACGTCTCAAAAATGAGATCGACAGGAAGTGCAAAATGGCTAAGCAGGGATGGCTAGAGGACAAATGTAAGGATGTAGAGGCCTATCTCACTAGGGGTAAGATAGATACCGCCTACAGGAAAATTAAAGAGACCTTTGGAGATAAGAGAACGACTTGTATGAATATCAAGAGCTCAGATGGAAACCCAGTTCTAAGCAAAGAAGGGAAAGCAGAAAGGTGGAAGGAGTATATAGAGGGTCTATACAAGGGCGATGTACTTGAGGACAATATTATGGAAATGGAAGAGGATGTAGATGAAGATGAAATGGGGGATATGATACTGCGTGAAGAGTTTGACAGAGCACTGAAAGACCTGAGTCGAAACAAGGCCCCCGGAGTAGACAATATTCCATTGGAACTACTGACGGCCGTGGGAGAGCCAGTCCTGACAAATCTCTACCATCTGGTGAGCAAGATGTATGAAACAGGCGAAATACCCTCAGACTTCATGAAGAATATAATAATTCCAATCCCAAAGAAAGCAGGTGTTGACAGATGTGAAAATTACCGAACTATCAGCTTAATAAGTCACAGCTGCAAAATACTAACACGAATTATTTACAGACGAATGGAAAAACTAGTAGAAGCCAACCTCGGGGAAGATCAGTTTGGATTCCGTAGAAATGTTGGAACACGTGAGGCAATACTGACCTTACGGCTTATCTTAGAAGAAAGATTAAGGAAAGGCAAACCTACGTATCTAGCATTTGTAGACCTAGAGAAAGCTTTTGACAATGTTGACTGGAATACTCTCTTTCAAATTCTAAAGGTGGCAGGGGTAAAATACAGGGAGCGAAAGGCTATTTACAATTTGTACAGAAACCAGATGGCAGTTATAAGAGTCGAGGGACATGAAAGGGAAGCAGTGGTTGGGAAGGGAGTAAGACAGGGTTGTAGTCTGTCCCCGATGTTGTTCAATCTGTATATTGAGCAAGCAGTAAAGGAAACAAAAGAAAAATTCGGAGTAGGTATAAAAATTCATGGAGAAGAAGTAAAAACTTTGAGGTTCGCCGATGACATTGTAATTCTGTCAGAGACAGCAAAGGACTTGGAAGAGCAGTTGAATGGAATGGACAGTGTCTTGAAAGGAGGATATAAGATGAACATCAACAAAAGCAAAACAAGGATAATGGAATGTAGTCTAATTAAGTCGGGTGATGCTGAGGGAATTAGATTAGGAAATGAGGCACTTAAAGTAGTAAAGGAGTTTTGCTATTTGGGGAGCAAAATAACTGATGATGGTCGAAGTAGAGAGGATATAAAATGTAGACTGGCAATGGCAAGGAAAGCGTTTCTGAAGAAGAGAAATTTGTTAACATCCAGTATTGATTTAAGTGTCAGGAAGTCATTTCTGAAAGTATTCGTATGGAGTGTAGCCATGTATGGAAGTGAAACATGGACGATAAATAGTTTGGACAAGAAGAGAATAGAAGCTTTCGAAATGTGGTGCTACAGAAGAATGCTGAAGATTAGATGGGTAGATCACATAACTAATGAGGAAGTATTGAATAGGATTGGGGAGAAGAGAAGTTTGTGGCACAACTTGACCAGAAGAAGGGATCGGTTGGTAGGACATGTTCTGAGGCATCAAGGGATCACCAATTTAGTATTGGAGGGCAGCGTGGAGGGTAAAAATCGTAGAGGGAGACCAAGAGATGAATACACTAAGCAGATTCAGAAGGATGTAGGTTGCAGTAGGTACTGGGAGATGAAAAAGCTTGCACAGGATAGAGTAGCATGGAGAGCTGCATCAAACCGGTCTCAGGACTGAAGACCACAACAACAAACAACAAATGTTCCACAGTTGTGCGAGTGCAAATAGGTAAGAACTTCAATTGTAAACCGGCCGGGGTGGCCGAGCGGTTCTAGGCGCTACAGTCTAAAACCGCGCGGCTGCTACGGTGGCAGGTTCGCATCCTGCCTCGGGCATGGATGTGTGTGATGTCCTTAGGTTAGTTAGGTTTAAGTAGTTCTAAGTTCTAGGGGACTGATGACCTCAAAAGTTAAGTCCCATTGTGCTCAGAGTCATTTGAACCATTTTTTTTTCCAATTGTAAATCATATTGTTGTTGATGTCGTCGTCGTCTTCAGTCCGAAGACTGGTTTGACGGTGCTTTCCATGCTACGCTATTCCGTGCGAGCCTCTTCACCTCCGAATAATTAATGCAACCTACATCCTTCTCAATTTGCTAACTGTATTCATCTCTTTGTCTCCGTCTACGATTTTTACCCCCTCCCCATCTACTTCCCTCCAATTCGTGACCCCTTGATGTCTCAGAATGTCTCTTATCAACCGATGCCTTCTTTTGGTCAACTTGTGCCACAAATTTCTAGCCCCATTTGTATTCAGTACTCCTCATTAGTCACGTGATCGATCCATCTAATCTTCAACATTATTCTGTAGCACCACATTTCAAAAGCTACTATTCTGTTTTTTTAAAGTGTTTGTCGTCCATGTTTCACTTCCATACACTCCAGACAAAAACCTTCAGAAAAGACTTCCTAACACTTAAATCTACATTTCATGTTACCAGTTGTCTCTTCTTTAGAAATTCTTTTCTTGCCATTTCCAGTCTACATTTTATATCCTCTCTACTTCGGCCATAATAATTTACTTTGCTGTCCAAATAGCAAACCACATCTACTACTTTAAGTGTCTCGTTTCCTAATCTCATTCCCTTACCATCACCTGATTTAATTCGGCTACATTTCATTATCTTCGTTTTGCTTTTGTTGATGTTCATCTTACATCATCCTTTCAAGACACTGTCCATTCCGTTCTACTGCTCTTTCAAGTCCTTTGTTGTGTCTGACAGAATTAAAATGTCATTAGTAAACCTTAATTCTTACTCCAATTCTTCTTCGGTTTCCCTTACTGCTTGTTCATTGTACAAACAGAATAACATGGGTGATAGGCTACAACCCTGTCTCACTCCCTTCCCAACCACTACTTCCCTTTCGTGCCCCTTGACTTTTATTGCTGCTGTCTGGTTTCTGTACAAGTTACCGCTCCTTCCTTCACAATTTCAAAGAGTATTCCAGTCAACATGGTGAAAAAGCTTTCTCTTAGTCTATAAACGCTATAAAACTAGGTTTGTCTTTCTGTAACCTATCTTCTAATAAGTCGTAGGGTCAGTACTGCCTCCCGTGTTACTGCCTTTCTCCGGAATCTTAACTGATCTTCCCCGAGGTCGGCTTCTACTAGTTTTTACATTCTTCTGTAAGGATTTCCGGTTAGTATTCTGCAACGAAAACTTATTAAACTGATGGTTCGGTAATATGCACACCTGTCATCAACTGCTTTCCTCGGAATTGGAATTACTAGATTCTTTTGGAAATCTGAGGGTATTTCGCCTGTGGCCTTGCACACCAGGTGTGAATCACTAATTTTCTCAAGTGCAACCCTTTATTTGAGTGCGGTAACTGATTTTACTGAAGAAAGTGTGAAGAGACTAGCACAATTTGCATACTATCACTCTCTCATATCATAAAGAAAGATTTCCTGTGGCAGTTGTATACTTACATACTTAACATAGACAAATGTAATGTATTGCGAATACATAGAAATAAGGAACCTTTATTGTATGATTATATGATAGCGGAACAAACACTGGTAGCAGTTACTTCTGTAATATATCTGGGAGTATGCGTACGGAACGATTTGAAGTGGAATGATCATATAAAATTAATTGTTGGTAAGGCGGGTGCCAGGTTGAGATTCATTGGGAGAGTCCTTAGAAAACGAAGTCCATCAACAAAGGAGGACGCTTGTAAAACACTCGTTCGGCCTATACTTGAGTATTGCTCTTAAGTGTGGGATCCGTACCACGTCGGGTTGACAGAGGAGATAGAGAAGATCCAAAGAAGAGCGGCGCGTTTCGTCACAGTGTTATTTGGTAAGCATGATAGCGTTACGGAGATATTTAGCAAACTCAAGTGGCAGACTCTTCAAGAGAGGCGCTCTGCATCGCGGTGTAGCTTGCTGTCCAGGTTTCGAGACGGTGCGTTTCTGGATGAGGTATCGAATATATTGCTTCCCCCTACTTATACCTCCCGAGGAGATCACGAATGTACCGGGTGATCAAAAAGTCAGTATAAATTTGAAAACTGAATAAATCACGGAGTAATGTTGATACAGAGGTAGAAGTTGACACACATGCTTGGAATGACATGGGGTTTTATTAGAACCAAAAAAATACAAAAGTTCAAAAAATGTCCCACAGATGGCGCTTCATCTGTTCAGAATAGCAGTAATTAGCATAACAAAGTAAGACAAAGCAAAGATGATGTTCTTTACAGGAAATGCTCAATATGTCCACCATCATTCCTCAACAATAGCTGTAGTCGAGGAATAATGTTGTGAGCAGCACTGTAAAGCATGTCCGGAGTTATGGTGAGGCATTGGCGTCGGATGTTGTCTTTCAGCATCCCTAGAGATGTCGGTCGGTCACGATACACTTGCGACTTCAGGTAACCCCAAAGCCAATAATCGCACGGACTGAGGTCTGGAAGCCTGGGAGGCCAAGCATGACGAAAGTGGCGGCTGTGCACACGATCATCACCAAACGACGCGCGCAAGAGATCTTTCACGCGTCTAGCAACATTTTTTTTGGTTCTAATAAAACCCCATGTCATTCCAAGCATGTGTGTCAATTTTCACGTCTCTATCTACATTATTCCGTGGTTTATTAAGTTTTCAAATTTATACTGACTTTTTGATCACCCGGTACAATTAGAGAGATTCGAGCGCGCACGGAGGCTTTCCGGCAGTCGTTCTTCCCGCGAACCATACGCGAGTGGAACAGGAAAGGAATGTAATGACAGTGGCACGTAAAGTGCCCTCCACCACACACCGTTGGGTGGCTTGCGGAGTATAAATGTAGATGTAGATGTATATATTCACGGCACACAATGTCCCTGTTAGGTTAACATCTCCTGTAAACTCGTGAAAGTTTTGTGGTCCACCGTTTGAAATACTAGACGTGGTAGCGGCAGTATTTAAAAACAAGACAAGAATGACTCCCGCTGTTATTACACTTGCACGTAAGAACGCATTACATTCCACAGGCAATCTGCACGCTCCAAATCACAGCAAGATATTCCGAACATAATTCATGAAACATGGAAAGAACTAAACTACTCTAATTTATCGCTGACGCAGTAGTGAAACATCTCAACGGAAATGACAGCCCTGTCACTACAATGAAGTAGGAGGCTCCCGGACAAGGATAAATGCCACAAACTGCTTTTAATCCGTAGGCACACGCCATTCCGAGGTTTTTGTGTGGGAGAAAGAAATGAGCGTGGATTCTATTTCTGGGGGCGGCCGTCAGCAGCGGCAGCATACGCCACTAACTGGGGCTCTGTTTATCTCCCAGTCTTCCTGCTCATAATGACACCGGAGGAGCGGCCTGCCGGCTCACGTGCACCTTAGTTGCGAATTTTATAATGAAAGACTGTCTGATATAGCTACCGAGCTTTCGCAACCTTTCATAGTTAACAGGTTTACACAATCGTAGACAGTAATCTGTTCCACTCTGTAAGCGCTCGGTGACAACTGGTGAACTTTATCTTTTTAGTTAAAGCTATACTACTATACAGAAATACACTGCCAGCAAAAGATGCGCGCACACTCAAGGAAAGGTCATTTTCATTGACACGTGAGGTGACAGGTACCGCATCATTAGAGATATAATGTGACGAAAAGTATCCGGACACCGCCAAAAACATACGTTTTTCATATTAGGTGCACTGTACTGCCACCTACTGCCAGGTACTCCATAGCGTTACGGAGATGTTTAATAAACTCAAGTGGCAGACTCTGCAAGAGAGGCGTACTGCATCGCGGTGTAGCTTGCTCGCCAGGTTTCGAGAGGGTGCGTTTCTGGATGAGGTATCGAATATATTGCTTCCCCCTACTTATACCTCCCGAGGAGATCACGAATGTAAAATTAGAGAGATTAGAGCGCGCACGGAGGCTTTCCGGCAGTCGTTCTTCCCGCGAACCATACGCGACTGGAACAGGAAAGGGAGGTAATGACAGTGGCACGTAAAGTGCCCTCCGCCACACACCGTTGGGTGGCTTGCGGAGTATAAATGTAGATGTAGATGTAGATATCACCGACCTCTGTGGTCATTAGACATCATGAGAGAGCAGAGTGGGGCGCTCCACGGAACTCCGGACTTCGGACGTGGACAGCTGATTGGGTGCCACTTGTGTCCTACGTCTGTACGCGAGATTTCCACACCCTTCAACATCCCTAGGTCCACTGTTTCCAATGTGATAGTGAAATGGAAACGTGAAGGGACACGTACAGCACAAAAGCGTACAGGCCGACCTCTTCTGTTGAATGACGGAGACCGCCGACTGTTGAGGAGGGTCGTAATGTGTAATAGGCAGACATCTATCCAGACCATCACACAGGAATTCCAAACTGCATCAGGATCAACTGCAAGTTAGGCGGAAGGTGAGAAAACTTGGATTTTATGGTCGAGCGGCTGCTCATAAGCCAAACATCACGCCGGTAAATGCCAAACGACGCCTCGCTTGGTTTAAGGAGCGTAAATATTGGACGATTGAACTATTTAAAAACGTTGTTTGGATTGACGAATCACGGCACACAATGTGGCTATCCGATAGCAGGGTGTGGGTATGGTGAATGCCCGGTGAACGTCATCTGCCAGCGTATGTAGTGCCAACAGTAAAATTCGGAGGCCGTGATGTTATGGTGTGGTCGTGTTTTTCATGGAGTGGGCTTGCATCCCTTGTTGTTTTGCGTGGCACTATCACAGCACAGGCCTACACTGAGGTTTTAAGCACCTTCTTGCTGTCGAGCACCTGTCCATAATTCACGGCCTGTGGCGGAGTGGCTACACGACAATAACATCCATGTAATGGACTGGCCTGCACAGAGTCCTGATCTGAATCCTACAGAACATCTTTGGTATGTTTTGCAAAGCCGACTTCGTGCCAGGCCTCACCGACCGACATCGATGCCTCTCCTCAGTGCAGTACTCCGTGAGGAACGGGCTGCCATTCCCCAAGAAATCTTCCAACACCTGATTGAACATATGTCTGCGAGAGTGGAAGCTGTCATCAAGGCTAAGGGTGGGCCAACACCATATTGAATTCCAGCATTACCGATGGAGGGCGCCACGAATTTTTAAGTGATTTTCAGCCAGGTGTCCGGATACTTTCGATCACATAGTGTACAGCTTCCCGCAGCCCCACAATTCGACCCCGTTTATATGGCTAAAGCTGTTCAGCCGGTGTATGTACTCGTCGGTGGGCACTGTCGTATCTCGAATAAATGTTTCAAACACTATTCACCTGTAAACTCACTATATTTACTGGCTACAGAGCCAAAACAGGGGGTGAACTGGCAGCCCTCCAGAGCGCCAGCTCGTCGTCCGCGACCGCGACAAATCAATCACTAACACTACAACCCCAGAGCGTGCACGTATTATTCGCTTGTGTTACTGAACACAGTGGGGTGTTGTTCTCTTTTCCTGCAGTATAGTTGTACCTTCACTACTGGAGACTACGTGTATTGTTAATTGGACGTCATATAAAACAGTTTTTTTGATACAGAAACAACTCACGTGCACCTACAATATTCAGGGAACTGGAAGTACCGGGTGATCAAAAAGTCAGTATAAATTTGAAAACGGAATAAATCACGGAATTATGTAGATAGAGAGGTTCAAATTGACACACATGCTTGGAATGATATGGGGTTTTACTAGAAGCAAAAAAATACAAAAGTTCAAAAATGTCTGACAGATGTCACTTCATGTAATCACAATAGCAATAATTAGCATAACAAAGTAAGACAAAGCAAAGAAGATGTTCTTTACAGGAAATGCTCAATATGTCTACCATCATTCCTCAACAATAGCTGTAGTCGAGGAATAATGTTGTGAACAGCACTGTAAAGCATGTCCGGAGTTATGGTGAGGCATTGGCGTCGGATGTTGTCTTTCAGCATCCCTAGAGATGTCGGTCGATCACGATACACTTGCGACTTCAGGTAGCCCCAAAGCCAATAATCGCACGGACTGAGGTCTGGGGGCCTGGGAGGCCAAGCATGACGAAAGTGGCGGCTGAACACACGATCATCACCAAACGACGCGCGCAAGAGATCTTTCACGCGCCTAGCAACATTTTTTTTTTTTTTTTGTTCTAATAAAACCCCATGTCATTCCAAGCATGTGTGTCAATTTTTACCTCTCTATCTACATTATTCCGTGGTTTATTAAGTTTTCAAATTTATACTGACTTTTTGATCACCCGGTACAATTAGAGAGATTCGAGCGCGCACGGAGGCTTTCCGGCAGTCGTTTTCCCGCGAACCATACGCGAGTGGAACAGGAAAGGAATGTAATGACAGTGGCACGTAAAGTGCCCTCCACCACACACCGTTGGGTGGCTTGCGGAGTATAAATGTAGATGTAGATGTATATATTCACGGCACACAATGTCCCTGTTAGGTTAACATCTCCTGTAAACTTGTGAAAGTTTTGTGGTCAACTGTTTGAAACACTAGACGTGGTAGCGGCAGCATTTAAAAACAAGACAAGAAACAAATACCGGGTGATCAGAAAGTCAGTATAAATTTGAAAACTGAATAAATCAAGGAATGATGTAGATAGAGAGGTACAAATTGACACAAATGCTTGGAATGACATGGGGTTTTATTAGAACCAAAAAAATACAAACGTTCAAAAAATGTCCGACTGATGGCGCTTCATCTGATCAGAATAGGAACAATTAGCATAACATAGTAAGACAAAGCGAAGATGATGTTCTTTACAGGAAATGCTCAATATGTCCACCATCATTCCTCAACAATAGCTGTAGTCGAGGAATAATGTTGTGAACAACACTGTAAAGCATGTCCGGAGTTATGGTGAGGCATTGGCGTCGGATGTCGTCTTTCAGCATCCCTAGAGATGTCGGTCGATCACGATACATTTGCGACTTCAGGTAACCCCAAAGCCAATAATCGCACGGACTGAGGTCTGGGGACCTGGGAGGCCAAGCATGACGAAAGTGGCGGCTGAGCACACGATCATCATCAAACGACGTGCGCAAGAGATCTTTCACGCGTCTAGCAATATGGAGTGGTTCTAATAAAACCCCATGTCATTGCAAGCATTTGTGTCAATTTTTACCTCTCTGTCTACATTATTCCGTGGTTTATTAAGTTTTCAAATTTATACTGACTTTTTGATCACCCGGTACTTTATTCCCAGTTCATAGCTGCGCAGAACCAATGAGTCATCGAACGGTTGTGTAAAATAATTACTCAGCGAACGATGTTACGTGGATCTTCCTATCACTAAATGCTATGTTGTTACATGAGATTAGTTACTTTTTTATTTATCAGACAATTACGAAGGAAATTACTAGTTATAGATTGATTAGCTACTATCTCCTTCTCAGGACAAGTGAGAGGGGAGAAGTCGTCGACTACGAACATTAATGTTCGCCAGCCTCATCTTGATCTAAAGATGATTTGGTTAATAAACTGTAACCGATAATTACAAAAAACTGTAACTGCGATACTGACTGATAGTAAATATTGTTCCGACAAAAACATTCTAGACAGGATACACCAATTTTCCGAAATTTTATTAAAATATACTAATTTTGTACCAGCTTACTATTTGAAAATTTGAATTTGATCAGTTTCCTTGATTTTCTAGCGCGTTTCAGGTAATGCAGTGTTCCCTATTCAATTTATCCCCAATGGTCTGCGTAAAATGCATACTACACAGATGAGTAGGGCAGCAAACACCGGAGATGCTCAAATACGTATTGGTAGCATCGTGGTAGGTCGGGATAGACCAATAGAAAGTGTAACAGATTCCTAGGGTACTTAAATGGGAATTTTTGGGAGAAAGGCGAAGCTGTTCTCGAAAATTGGTATCTGATAGAAGATTAGGGGATAACGTCCCGGCTACAATGGAGGTCGTTAGACACGGAGGAAAAATCTGTACTGGGCAAGGACAGATATGGAAACCGACTGCTTACTTTTCAAACGAACAAACTCGGCATTTCCCATAAACGTTTTAGGAGGTGAGCCACAGATAACCTAAATCTGGCCGGCTGGACGTATATTTGAAGCCTGGTCTTCACGAATACGTGTCCGGTGTCTCACAAATGTGCCTCCCTGCTCAGTCGGTATTTAAGGGAGACTACGTAACAACTCTGTTGCATACGTGGTAAGAATTATTATTAATTTTCCTCCGGTTCATGCAAGACTGAAGTAGGACAAGGAATTACTAAGTTAGTACAAAGTATTCTCCGACATTCGCTGTTATGTGGCTTGCGGAGAGTGGGAGTGTCTGGGTAAAGATACAATCTGAAGATACCAAGATGTCACGACTGACCCCAATGGTCATATTTCCGCCAGGGCCATTAGTCAGCAGTAAGAGTTATTTTTGATGTTCGACGACAGCAGTGGCACACGACCAATTGCTTAAGTGGAGAATTGGACACCGCTAGGTGCAGCTGCGGAACTTGATTGGTGTGCGGCAGCTCGCCTGTGGCAGTCACTCCAGCCAGTTTATTGCTCAAGCTGCACCAGCCATTCCGCTACGGAGTAATAGCCGGATTATATGACAAATATTAACTGCGTAACGCTCTAAACCACCAACAGAGTGGACTTCGCAGGTTTATTTGAGAGCACAGGGTGTATTTCAATCCGTAGGGTTATCTCAATCGCGAGGCTGACTTCCACTTTTCGCATAGTAAGAGTGTGAATGGAGGCTCCTTTTTCAGTGGACCGCGAGCTATTAAAAGCCTTTCGTTGCAGATTAAAGCGGTATTGCGGACAGGACTCACTTGAATGGTTTCTGCGCGCGGTGTTGCATCACGGACGGACCTAAGCACTTATCACGACCAGACTTCCCCTCTTTCCTCTCCCACGCACCGAAAAAAAAGGCGATGTGTACTACGTGTCAGAGTAGAATACAGCTTGAAACTATACCAAGAATGTTAATACGAACACGAAGCGGATGAGGAATAAAATATTTCACTCAGCCACGATTTTAATCGTGGTGGGAAAAGACTTTTCATTGTCAGTATCCGACTGGCAACGGGCGTTTTTCCTCGTTATCACAGCAATGCGATACTGTACAAGGTTAATCAGAAGGAAAGGTACATGCTTTAAAGAGTGATGGTATTGGTGATTCTGAGCAAAAAACTTAATATTGACATGTGCCCTATTCCGAATAGTTTCCGAGATAAAAGGCCTTTAATGTGAGTTATTATGTTCGTTTTTCTTGAATAATTCTAAAAACCCGTCCTCTAGTGAAAACGTGTTGCAAGTCAGAACTGAACTACATTAAATTTTCTTCAAAAAAGGTCTTATTCATTTCCTTCTCTACGACTAATAGTTTGCGCGGAGAGAGCGAGAGAATACTGAAAATCTCGCGCGACGTAGATGTGCTGTAGCGTTCGTAACTTTTGGAGGTTAATTGGAGGTAGTTCCCGACTTTATAGACCGCAAGTATCTTATATCAAATTGTTCGTGTCGGATTCCTCTATACTTCAATGGTACATTGTAAACAATAACAACGTATGGAATAACACAGAAAATAAATAACAACGTATATTCAACCTGTTGTATCTCGGAAACCATTCGGAATAGAGCTTATGTCCACATGAAGTATTTTTGTTCCGAATCACAGATACTGTCACCCCTCGAAGTACGTACCGTTCCTCTAGGCTCCCCCTGCATTTACTGTTGGAATTTGTAATTCATAGTGTGAGGTGGTGTTCTGTGAAAAAACACTGAATGTTACAGAAAACCGTGTCCACCCACACTTTCAACACATTAGCCTTTTGAAGCTAATAAGAGAGAAAATGCAGAGTAAAATGCTCGAAAGATTTTTGCGCACCACAGTAAGAATACCAGTGGAGAAGTGCAACAAGATATTAATTCTGGTGTCCAGGCAGAGTATCGTAGGCGTGAACGATTAGCGACATCCAGGGAAGTCATTGGGGTCTGATATCACCTGAACACCTTAATCCCTGATTACGTATATCAGGGTAGTGGAGAGTTAACAGATGTGATAAAATGTTATCAGTCAACCACCGTCCAACTTCTTCGTTCAATGGGAAGCGCTAAATAACCCGCTAAGATGCAGTCAAATGGAACCCTGGTGGCAGGAGACAACATCATCGCCTGTATTTGATTGGCAAGAGGAGATGGGGTGTTAGGTTACAGTTCTTCGACACCAAAATTTGCAGTGACGTTCTGAGTCGAATATCTAACTTTTACGCAGCAGTGTTTATTGTATCTGTGACATGTGCCACTGGTGATGTTGACAGTGTTCCGGTTGCCGAGAGGCGCTGTTAAGTTTGGTACTATCTTGGTACTTGGTTGTCTACGTGTACTCTCTTCCATCTAATCAACAACATTAACGGGGGCACACCAATACACGACCGTATACTCATTACACTCACCAATATTACTGTTGGTGGTGGTGGTTGTTGTTGTAACAGTTGCTGTTTGACGGTAGTGTAGTTTCGGTAACGGTTGTGAACTTCAGCCCGAATGCTGGCTCGATCCAGCTGTCCCCATTAGCCTATCCTGTGCATGTCTCTTTATCTCTCCCCAACAGCAGAATCATACATGAAATTTTATCTGCTTACTATAGTCAAGCTTTGGTCTACTTTTACGGATTTTACCATCGAGACTTTCCTCCAATGACTAATTATTCGCCGGCCGGTGTGGCCGAGCGGTTCTAGGCGCTTCAGTCTGGAACCGCGCAACCGCTACGGTCGCAAGTTCGAATCATGTCCTGCCTCGGGCATGGATGTGTGTGATGTCATTAGGTTAGTCAGGTTAAATAGTTCTAAGTTCCAGGGGACTGATGACCTCAGATGTTAAGTCCCATAGTGCTCTGAGCCATTTTTTGACATGACACACATCCATGCTTGAGGTAGGATTCGCACCTGCGACCGTAGCGGTCGCACGGTTCCAGACTGTAGCGCCTAGAACCGCTCGGCCACCCCCGACCTCTTGCATTGTTGCATGCCTGTATTCGTTGTGGCATACTATCCACAAGTTCGTCAAGGCACTGTTTGTCCAGATTGTCCCATTCCTCAACGGCGATTCGGCGTAGATCACTGAGAGTGGTTGGTGAGTCACGTCGTCCATAAACAGCCCTTTTCATTCGATCCTAGGCGTGTTCGACAGGGTTCATGTCTGGAGAACATGCTGGCCACTTCCTTCAGGAAGTCATTCACAAGGTGTGCACGAAGGGGGTGCGAAATATTGTCCATGAAGACGAATCCCTCGCCAATATGCTGCCGATATGGTCGCACTATCGGTCGGAGGATGACATTCATGTATTGTACAGCCGTTACGGCGCCTTCCATGACCACCAGCGGCGTACGTCGGCCCCACATAATTCCACACCAAAACAGTAGGGAACCTCCACGTTGATGCACTCGCTGGACAGTGTGTCTAAGGCGTTATCTTCTTGGTAAGTATTTTGTATGACGAGAACATTCTGCCCTTAAATCTGTTCACCTGTTACATGTCAGTGTGTTCTTCTCATAAATCTGTTCGGTATAGTATGATCTATTCTTGGTTTTTCTCTATGTTAATGGTTTTGTAACATTTTTAGATGATCGTCTAAGTTTTCTGACTAGGAAAACTACAGGCTGTGTCTAAGCCATGTACAAGTAAAATTTTGTTGCAACTGTTTGGCTGTATTAAACATATCACAAACTTTTATTCTCGTCTTGTCTGAATTGTTTATTCTCTACGTTTCAACCCAGACGAATACTTTCTGAAAATACTTTGTAAGACATGAATCTACAACGGATGGTAAAAAATATTTTCTTTTTTTGAAACTACATTTCTAGATATTGCTAGTTTGTACTACACATCTGAGAAAAATTTTCCGCACGCTCGAAATGTTTCAAGGATGGGGAGGGAAATCAGCCATGCCCTTTCAAAGGAACCATCCCAGCATTTGCGTGGAGCTGTTTAGAGCCATCACGGAACATCTAAATCTGGGTGGCGGGACGCGGATTTGAATCATCGTCCTCCCGAATGCGAGTCCAGTGTGCAAACCACTGCGCCACCTCGCTCGGTGATTCAATTCGAATACACTCCAATATCATTCCTTTACTACTGTTGATGTTCAGCTTTAAACCTTCTCTCAGCAAACAATTCATCTCACACTGGTAATTTTCCTTAGTCCTTTCCCGTCTCTGAAAGAATACGATGTCATCGGCAACATCCCCGTTTTTAATCCTCGCCGGCCGCAGTGGCCGATCGGTTCTAGGCGCTTCAGTCTAGAACCGTGAGACCGCTACGGTCGCAGGTTCGAATCCTGCCTCGGGCATGGATGTGTGTGATGTCCTTAGGTTAGCTAGGTTTAAGTAGTTCTAACAAGGGGAAGGCCTGAGACACGGCCAACCGATTCGACCCAAATTTCGCAGGTCGCTTGTGTACAACCTAAAACGAAGGGCTCTAAGATATTTTGGCTCAACATCCCCCTGTTTTTGTGAAAATCGCCTCTAAAGTTTATGATGAGCAATCGACTCATAATTGGCGGGTGCGATAGATAATTGTAAATAGAGATTTTCCATCATCAGGTATGGGATGCGCAAACGAATATTTTTCCGGAAATCGAGGAAAGAAACTTTTACAGCTGTCGCTTATGTACGTACATGGTAAACACTTACCGTCGATAGCCGTTGATGCTCTCGGCGTAAAGCGTTTACCATGTGGGTATATAAGCGGCAGTTGTAAAAGTTTCTTTCCTCCGTTTCTGGAAAAGCATGCGTTTGCGGACCACATATCTGATGAAGAAAAATGCTCTATTGACAATTATCTATCGATCCCGCCAATTATGAGTCGATTGCCCTTTAGGGGTGATTTTCTCAAAAACGGGAGGGTGTTGAGCCAAAATATATTACAGTCCTTTGTTTTAGGTTGTACACAAGCGACCTGCCAAATTTGAGCCGAATCGGTTGGCCGTGTCTGAGGCCTTCCCCTTGTAAGTCTAGGGTCTTACGACCTCAGATGTTAAGTTCCATAGTGCTCAGAGCCATTTGAACCATTTTTAATCCTCCTTCCTGAACTTTAATGTCCCTATTCGAAGTTCTCCCTCATTTTTTTAAAAATTTCTCAATGTACAGATTGAATAAGATCGGGGATACGCAACAATACTGCCTCACTCCATTCTCTGTTCGGCCAGCTGTAAAGTTTACGTCTGGCTTTGTCTTTCATGTCATTCGCCTCCAGCAACTGTTATTTGATTTCTCTACAAGTTGTAAGGAACCGCTAGGATCATGTATTTTATCCCTGTTGATTTCAGAATTTCAGTAAGTGTATTCCGCACTATAGAATTCATAATGCCGAATACGAAAAAAAAAGAAAAAAAAACGTCAATTTAGAGGCTTGCGACAAGGAATGTGTCACAATGAAATTAAGTCTGCGCCTTCGTCCTGCAGAAAGAAGGTGAAGAGGTGAGGTTGTTTTCACGTGGAAACATTTGCGTCTACTGAAGAAAAAAATACAGCAGGACAAGTGGTTATATTAGTCTGCGCGTTGAGAACCGTCATCTTGCAGACTCCCAGATGTCGAGAGTGAATAGCTTCGTTATAACTTTACGCTTAAAAATATCTAAAGAAACCATTGTGTGTTAACGACGTTGACTCACCAAGACTCGTACTCTTAAGGTAAAGCACAGTGCCGAGCGAGTTCAGTATTCACGCGTAACTCCTCATATGCGCGTATTTCCGAATGAAAGCTACTTTATTTAATTGCCGATGGGAGATGCAAAGCTTAATCTGCGACAAAATACAGCACAAAGAGTAAGAAAGGCAATGAATGTGTCCTTTGACGATGCAACGGCCTAACAAAGGACAGCAGCGCCGCAAGCACGTCGTAGCAAATACTCGCAGCAAGCGGCACGAACAGGCGCATTGTGTATGTAGCGACTTTTATGAGCCGCAGACACACACGCGACGTAGTACTCCACGTGCATTCTGCAGCCACTGCCTTTTGTGCTACTGTTCGGCCAGCTGGAAAGTTCACCGTCTGGCACGAAGATAGTACGCCTATCAATGAAGTAATTCTAATAATAGTACCTTTGGGGCATAAAAGTAAGTCTGATCTGGAGAATACTCAGGATTACACGACTTTTTAAAGTAGGGTGATTTATTGCCAAAGGGGACTTACTCAAAGTTGGTTAAGGGTTATCAGGAGTCTGCTCGCGAAACTCTAACAGTAAAGAAATTGGTGGCTGAATTAAAAAAAAAAAAAAAAAAAAAAAAAAAAAAAAAAAAAAACAAGGAATATCAATGTTTTAGGAGGTCATTAGAGATGGAGCACAAATTCATATTGAGGAAGGATAGGACAAGATAGAACAGGAGATCGGCTCTGTCCTTTCGGAAGGACATCACCCCCTTCATTTGCCTGAAGGGGGGTAGGACGTCAAACGGGCTGACTTGGAGTAGGAGAGGCACCACAGGACATTTTAATTTCCACTGTCTCCACTTTTATAAATAAATTCAAAACTTTGTCAGCATGACCAGGAAGGATTAAGGACTCACACTCATAGCAGTGGAAGTTCAAAAACGTAGCAAAATACCTTTTTTTACACTTGAAATTTCATAATTTTTTTCACTTACTACTGGCTGCATTTGTTACTATAGGTGGACTTTTCTTCCTAAGTAAGAGTGATTCTTCGATGAATTTTCCCCAGCATACATACAGGTCTCACACGTGTATGAAACTCTAGAATTTTCCAAATCTATTAAAAACTGTGATAAAAATTAAGATAATTAACTATAAAATTTGAGTTTTTTCTAAACATGAAGTATAAAATGTAACAGTTCATTCATTTTTTCATAAATTAAATAAGTTCTAGAGTTTCATACACCTGTAACTATGGTTGGTATGCTGTGCAAAATTCATCGAAGAATCTCTCTTACTTAGGAAGAAAAGTGTACCTATAGCAGCAAATAAAGCCAATAGTAAGTGAAAAAAATGATGAAATTTCACAGTCCGAAAACAAAGGAAGTAGGTTACAGTACTCTTGTTCGCCCACTGCTTGAATATTGCTCACCGGTGTGGGATTCGTACCAGATAGGGTTGATCGAAGAGATAGAGAAGATCCAACAGAGAGCGGCGCGCTTCGTTACGGGATCATTTAGTAATCGCGAAAGCGTTACGGAGATGATAGATAAACTCCAGTGGAGGACACTGCAAGAGAGACGCTTAGTAGCTCGGTACGGGCTTTTGTTGAAGTTTCGAGAACATACCTTCACCGAGGAGTCGAGTAGTATATTGCTCTCTCCTACGTATATCTCGCGAAGAGACCATGAGGATAAAATCAGAGAGATTAGAGCCCACACAGAGGCATACCTACAATCTTTCTTTCCACGAACAATACGAGACTGGAATAGAAGGGAGAACCGAAAGAGGTACTCAAAGTACCCTCCGCCACACACAGTCAGGTGGCTTGCTGAGTATGGATGTAGATGTAGATGTAAATGTAGAATACGAATACAGTGTTCTAGCACAGATCCACTTCCCTCGGTTGACTGCATTCCAGAGAGACCGTTCATCTCTTGAACGGCAACCACAGATGGAAACGATCGTAGAGTGTACAGTAGAGTGCTGGGAGACAGGAGAGTACAGATGTACGAAATAGCCGACGTCATACGCATATCAGAAGATCGATAAAATTCGAAGGAGGTTGAATAAATATCTCTCGAGGCAAAAACAGATAAATAAGTAAATACTGCACTTCGCAGTTTCACAGAATTCTAATTCAACATGTTGCACTCTGGTTGTGCCCAACACCACGTCACAGACTCTCTCAAAACTATAGAAACGTAATAAAAATAGTATTTCACCAACCTTTTCAGTGCTTCTCAGTAAATGGTTTTCAGTTAAGACCATCAAAAGCGCTGTAGTCTACGAATGAGTAACCCGTTAAACGTGAATTATCGAGACAGAGGTTCCACATTTCTGAAAATATGTACCAGTAAGTATTTTTGTACTAAGGAATGACGAGATACGGTTGAAATTCTCTACGACTATAGATTCAGCAATAAGGAATAGCTCAGTATGCAGTACAGTTGAAGAGGAATGGACGTCTCTAAAAAGTGCCATCACAGAAGTTGAGAAGGAAAACATAGGTACAAAGAAGGTAACGGCGCAGAACCCATGGGTAACAGAAGAAATGCTTGAACTGATCGATGAAAGGATGAAGTACAAAAATGTTCCGGGAAACTCAGGAATACAGAAATAAAAGTCGCTGAGGAATGAAATAAATAGGAAGTGCAGGGAAGCTACGACGAAATAGCTGCAGGAAAAACGTGAAGACATCGAAAAAGGAATGATTGTCGGAAGGACAGACTCAGCATACAGGAAAGTCAAAACTCCTTTCGATGACATTAAAAGCAAGGGTGATAACATTAACAGTGCAACGGGAATTCCACTGTTAAATGCAAAGGAGAGAGTGGATAGGTGGAAAGAATACATTGAAAGCCACTACGAGGGGAAAGATTTGTCTGATGTGATAGAAGAAGAAACAGGAGTCGATTTAGAAGAGATAGGGGATCAAGTATTAGAAACAGAATTCAAAAGAGCTTTGGAGGACTTAAGATCAAATAAGACAGAAGGGATAAATAACATTCCATCAAAGTTTCTAAAATCATTAGGGGAAGTGGCAACAAAACGACTGTTCACGTTGGTGTGTAGAATGTATGAGTCTGGCGACATACCATCTGACTTTCGGAGAAGCATCATCCACACAATTCCGAAGACGGGAAGAGCTGTCAAGTGCGAGAATCAGCTTAACAGCTCATGCATCCAAGTTGCTTACAATAATAATATACAGAAGAAAGGAAAAGAAAATTGAGGATGCGCTAGATGACGATCAGCTTGGCTTTAGGAAAGGTAAATGCACGCGAGAGGCAATTCTCACATTGCGTTTAATAATGGAAGCAATACCAAAGAAAAATCAAGAGACGTTCATAGAGTTTGTCGACCTGGAAAAAGCGTTCGACAATGTAAAATGGTGCAAGATGTTCGAAATTCTGAAAAAGTAGGGGTAAGCTATAGAGAGAGACAGGCATATACAACATGTACAACAGCCAAGAGGGAATAATAAGAGTGGACGACCAAGAACGAAGTGCTCGTATTAAAAAGGGTGTAAGACAAGGATGTAGCCTTTCGCCCCTACTGTTCAATTCGTACATCGAGGAAGCAATGATAGAAATAAAAGAAAGGTTCAGGAGTGGAATTAAAATTCAGGGTGAAAGGACATCAATGATACGATTCGCTAATGATATTGATAACCTGAGTGGAAGTGAAGAAGAATTACAGGATCCACTGAACAGAATGAACAGCCTAATACACTCCTGGAAATGGAAAAAAGAACACATTGACACCGGTGTGTCAGACCCACCATACTTGCTCCGGACACTGCGAGAGGGCTGTACAAGCAATGATCACACGCACGGCACAGCGGACACACCAGGAACCGCGGTGTTGGCCGTCGAATGGCGCTAGCTGCGCAGCATTTGTGCACCGCCGCCGTCAGTGTCAGACAGTTTGCCGTGGCATACGGAGCTCCATCGCAGTCTTTAACACTGGTAGCATGCCGCGACAGCGTGGACGTGAACCGTATGTGCAGTTGACGGACTTTGAGCGAGGGCGTATAGTGGGCATGCGGGAGGCCGGGTGGAAGTACCGCCGAATTGCTCAACACGTGGGGCGTGAGGTCTCCACAGTACATCGATGTTGTCACCAGTGGTCGGCGGAAGGTGCACGTGCCCGTCGACCTGGGACCGGACCGCACGGATGCACGCCAAGACCGTAGGATCCTACGCAGTGCCGTAGGGGACCGCACCGCCACTTCCCAGCAAATTAGGGACACTGTTGCTCCTGGGGTATCGGCGAGGACCATTCGCAACCGTCTCCATGAAGCTGGGCTACGGTCCCGCACACCGTTAGGCCGTCTTCCGCTCACGCCCCAACATCGTGCAGCCCGCCTCCAGTGGTGTCGCGACAGGCGTGAATGGAGGGACGAATGTAGAAGTGTCGTCTTCAGCGATGAGAGTCGCTTCTGCCTTGGTGCCAATGATGGTCGTATGCGTGTTTGGCGCCGTGCAGGTGAGCGCCACAATCAGGACTGCATACGACCGAGGCACACAGGGCCAACACCCGGCATCATGGTGTGGGGAGCGATCTCCTACACTGGCCGTACACCACTGGTGATCGTCGAGGGGACACTGAATAGTGCACGGTACATCCAAACCGTCATCGAACCCATCGTTCTACCATTCCTAGACCGGCAAGGGAACTTGCTGTTCCAACAGGACAATGCACGTCCGCATGTATCCCGTGCCACCCAACGTGCTCTAGAAGGTGTAAGTCAACTACCCTGGCCAGCAAGATCTCCGGATCTGTCCCCCATTGAGCATGTTTGGGACTGGATGAAGCGTCGTCTCACGCGGTCTGCACGTCCAGCACGAACGCTGGTCCAACTGAGGCGCCAGGTGGAAATGGCATGGCAAGCCGTTCCACAGGACTACATCCAGCATCTCTACGATCGTCTCCATGGGAGAATAGCAGCCTGCATTGCTGCGAAAGGTGGACATACACTGTACTAGTGTCGACATTGTGCATGCTTTGTTGCCTGTGTCTATGTGCCTGTGGTTCTGTCAGTGTGATCATGTGATGTATCTGACCCCAGGAATGTGTCAATAAAGTTTCCCCTTCCTGGGACAATGAATTCACGGTGTTCTTATTTCAATTTCCAGGAGTGTAAGTACATAGTATGGATTGAGAGTAAATCGAAGAAAGAGGCAGGTAATGAGAAGTAGCAGAAATGATAACAGCGAGAAACTTAACATCAGGATTGATGGTCACGAAGTAGATGAAGTTAACGAATTCTATCTAGTACCCAGGCAGTAAAATAACCAATCACGGACGGAGCAAGGAGGACATTAAAAGCAGACTAGTAATGTCTAAAAGGGCATTCCAAGCCACGAGAAGTCTACTAATATGAATTATCGGCCTTAATTTGAAGGAGAAATTTCTGAGAATGTACGTCTGGAGTACAGCACTGTGTGACAGTGAAACATGGACTGTGGGAAAACCGGAACAGAAGAGAATCGAAGGATTTGAGATGTGCTGCTACAGACGAATTTTAAAAATTAGGTGGACTGATAAGGTTAGGAACGAGGAGGTTCTGCGCGGAATTGGAGAGGAAAGGAATATGTGGAAAACACTCATAAGGAGAAAGGACAGGATGATAGGACATCTGTTAAGACATGACGGATGACTTCCATGGTACTAGACGGAGCTGTACAGTGCAAAAACTGTAGAGGAAGACAGAGATTGGAGTACATCCAGCAAATATTGGAGGACGCAGGTTGCAAGTGTTACTCTGAGTTGAAGAGGTTAACACAGGAAAGGAATTCGGGGAGGGCCGCATTAAACCAGTCAGAAGACTGACTAAAAAAGTATTTTTGAAGTTCTTTAAACTCTGCATTAACAACTCACGTTTAAAAGTGTACTTAGCGGTAGACTATATTTTATTTGTAATTAAGTTTGGCAAACGTATTATGCATTTATCTTTCTGCAATTCATGTTTTGAGACGTACGAGCTCACTAAATTGACATTGTGTAAAATAAGCAGTAGTAGTGGAATTATTGTAATGTTTCCACATGCTAAGTATTATACATGTTTATGATGTTAATGGCAACCGAAAAAAAAAACACTGAAAATGTAGCAACGCTAATAAACAAAACTATATTTCTTTTTTTGTCTTACTTAGCAGTCGAAGAGCACGTGCTGGGTTGTACATACCTGCAAAGAAAGAAAAAAAATGGTTCAAATGGCTCTGAGCACTATGCGACTTAACTTCTGAGGACATCAGTCGCCTAGAACTTAGAACTACGTAAACCTAACTAACCTAAGGACATCACACACATCCATGCCCGAAGCAGGATTCGAACCTGAGACCGTAGCGGTCACGCGGTTCCAGACTGTAGCGCCTAGAACCGCTCGGCCACACCCCGGCCGGCAAAGAAAGAAAACATTTGTTATTAATGTGTCATCGGGATACTGTAGTGATTATACGAATGTTATTTAATAAACAACGTCCTACAATTTTCTTTTAAGGAACATATTTATTTTTAAGAGTTACACTTTGGTGACATTCTCAGTACACATTTCATTTACATAACTATTTTCCTGCCCGCATCTCGTGGTCGTGCGGTAGCGTTCTGGCTTCCCACGCCCGGGTTCCCAGGTTCGATTCCCGGCGGGGTCAGGGATTTTCTCTGCCTCGTGATGGCTGGCTGTTGTGTGCTGTCCTTAGGTTAGTTAGGTTTAACTAGTTCAAGTTCTAGGGGACTGATGACCATAGATGTTAAGTCCCATAGTGCTCAGAGCCACTTGAACCATTTGAACTATTTTTCTCCATAGTCTACATCACATACTGTAAGAGCATAACACTGTGGTAAAACGTGTGTTCTTTGTTGGTAAACGCTCTTTTCCTTTGCTCATGGACAGGTTTCACTGCATGAATTGCGCTCTCATGATTTTCGTGTATATCCCACGTAGTCGAGCCTTAACTTGCCGAACAGATGCATTTATGTATGTCTGGACTATAGGATGGATAGAGGAATGATGTCCAACCAAATTCGGCAATGTGTTCCCGGGTTGAGAGGCTTGTGTGTGGGTGTGCATTGCCGTTTTGAAGCGAGATTTCTTTTAGATTCTTGTCAGGCACAACATGTCAAATGGTTCTTCACTTTGTTCAGTATCTCGACATATGCCTTTGAATTGATGGTTGATCCATTTGGGAAGACTTCTACCAGAATGACATCGTTTCTGTCTCAAATTTAAAAAAAAAATTAAACTGTCGTCTTGACCTTGCCGGCAGAGGGAGCTGACTTGAATTTTTTCTTGCAAGAAGCGCCGCTTCAGCGGCTGCCTTTTCGTATCTAGCTCAAAGTGATGCACCGCGATTTCGTAACTTCTGACGATCCATAAGAGAAATGTCTCACCATTAGCATTTAAGTTGCTCCAACAGTTCACAAGAAATGGCTTTGCTCTTAATCTTGTGGTCTGCTACGAGCATTCATGGAACCGATCTTGTGCATAACTTCGAAAATCCAAGGATCGCGGCCATTGCACACGCACTTCCAATCTTGTGATGCAGTGCAAACGCAACTGATAATGGTGCTCAGTTTCTGCACTTCTTTTCGCTTTAACCCTCTTACCCGTCGCCGAAGACTAGTGCTACCAACTGTATCCTCATCATAAACTGCACAGACACGTTCATGGATGTTCATCATGGTTTCTTTCTCCACATCCAATAATTCAATTACAGCACATCGATTGTAACGACTGTCTTCAATAGACGCCATTTTGATGGTACAGTATAGCTCTCCCATCTGTCGGAATCCCAAAGTTCACACACGTGCAGAAGAACATAAATTAGTGAAACTTAAAAGGACATTTCCCTACGAATATTTACCGGCTGTAAAAAGGGGGCATTATTCATTGTATGACCATCATATTTTACCAACGAACCCCAGTACAAGCTCCAAGCAAATGGCCCACCAGCATGGTTTACGCCAAAGTACGATTAAGTGTATCCTGCATGACAACCGCTGCTATCCCTATCACCTGCAACGAGTGAAACGACTATCAGCAGCTGATTTACGTCTATGGGAAGGATTTTATGAATGATTTTTTTTTCAAATGGCTCTAAGCACAATGGGACTTAACATCTGAGGTCATCAGTTCCTTAGACTTAGACCTACTTAAACCTAACTAACCTATACCGGCGAAGCAACTTTGGCAGAACTGGCATCATCAATCTGTATAATCGTTATTTGTGGGCTGCAGAGAATCCTTGAGGAATGGTGCACACTGTACTGTGTTACGGGATGATTTGTCGTCGTTGCGCGCACATCGTCTGTTCCCGGACTCACGTTCATACGACCTTTTTTCCTCCATTCCCAATCAGGAATAAGTCATTGCAATTGATCGATCTTATTTATGGTCACACAGTATAAAAAACTGTTTTGGACTGAAGGCACCCTCAGTCGCACAATCGTATTAACACAGGACTCATGTTACTAGAACAGCTCTAATGAATACTACTTCATCTGGCACGATCAGGAAGCAAAATGGAAACAATGTTTTAGAAACAGTTACGGAATACTGAATAATAAGGTTTATATTCGGACACAGACGTTTCACAACACAATGAGTAGAAATGAGGCGAAGAGCAAACATTTTTTGGAGGTAAACAAACCAATAAGGAGTGAAAAAAAGGAACCAACGGACAACCA
Source organism: Schistocerca serialis cubense (assembly GCF_023864345.2). Taxonomy (NCBI): domain Eukaryota; kingdom Metazoa; phylum Arthropoda; class Insecta; order Orthoptera; family Acrididae; genus Schistocerca; species Schistocerca serialis. Next base: position 860,304,425 of record NC_064640.1, on the reverse strand, counting down.
ACGATTGAAACAGGCCTCGGAGCCAGCAGCAACTACTGTGCTGACGAGCAGAACATGATTAATGTATTAACCATCATAGGACCTGCCCTGAGAGGTAGTGAGCTGTTGTGTAACACGGTAGTAGCGAGACATGGCTTTATCTTCAGAGTATAGTGACCAATATTTTTAAATTTTAAATTGCCATTCGGCTTCTCGCCCATTTACCTATCTTTGTAGTTATTTGGAATTCTTTTACTCGTAAACATTTATTATTATTATTATTTTATTAATGCGTATTTCTTTCTTCACACACCATTCCAATCATCACACATTCTTTTGAATCACGCAAGTACAGAATACAGGCTTTGTATTGGAGGCACTCTTAAACACAGACCTCCTACTCACGAGGCCGGCAGGATGCTTTAGAGCCCATTCGGTCATACTCAAAGGGCGGCACGTGTGATCTTATCAGAACGCAAGTACATCACGTTCAGCTATTCCAATTAGAACCTCACGTGCGTCAGGTTTTCGTGTGCTGTCCTTCTGACCTTTGTTATCCTTCGTCAGTTGTTCTGGGTGATTCGGACGGAACAATCATTCACGTCCGTCGTTGTGAATGCAAGATAGTGAGGCACCTTGTGGGAAACGGTTTCAAATGGCTCTCACCACTGTGGGACAACATCTGAGGTCATCAGTCCCCTAGAACTTAGAAATACTTAAACCTAACTAACCTAAGGACATCACACACATCCATGCCCGAGGCAGGATTCGAACCTGCGACCGTAGCGGTCGCGCGGTTCCAGACTGTAGCCCCTAGAACCGCTCGGCCACCCAGGCCGGCTAAGCAGGTGGTGGTGATGTTTTGGTTCATCAGTGTATATGTGTACCTGTGACAGTAGTAAAGAAGAAGTAGCCGTTTTGTATTTCACAAAACACTGGCTAAATCATTTCTAGCAAAAGAAACCAAATAGCATTTTTTTAATGCTGGGTCACTACTTCCAGCACATTTTTTTTCGTTCCTTTAGTGGTTAACCGATTTCCCATCCACAGGAACAAATCGGTAGGCAAAATCAGTTGAGTTCCTTTTGTAGCTGGTCCGAAAACAGGTGAGAAATTCTTCCTTGTATTTGCTTTTGGTAATCATGCGGCACCCCAAGCCCACATAAAGCATTCTAATTCTGAATTTGATGCTTACAACACACCGTACTATTTCTTCGCCGGCCTTTGTGGTCGAGCGGTTCTAGGCGCTTCAGTCTGGAACCGCGCGACCGCTACGGTCGCAGGTTCGAATCCTGCCTCGGGCATGGATGTGTGTGATGTCCTTAGGTTAGTTACGTTTAAGTAGTTCTAAGGTCTAGGCGACTGATGACCTCCGATGTTAAGTCCCGTAGTGCTCAGAGCCATTTGAACTATTTCTTCCCAATGCGTAAAGTGTCATCAATTTTAAGTACTTTTAATCGCAGACTACCGCTCTCTCCTTTCTCTCCCTCCCTCCTACCCAGTTCACTGACTGTAAATGGACGGGTGGACTCCTTATAAACTTCTGCGAACTTTGAATAAGATTATGGAGGCAACTGCCCATACTAGTTCAAAAATTTCTGTAATCAAAGCTATTGTACAGCTCACATTGAGACTGACTAAACGTATTTGGTACCTTGTAGCAACGTATTGACCTACCGGGACCTTCCAACCGCCGTGTCATCCGCAGTGGACGATGCGAATAAGAGGGGTGTGGGGTCAGCACACCGCTCTCCCGGTCGTTATGATGATATTCTTGACCGAAGCCGCTACTATTCGGTCGAGTAGCTCCTCAATTGGCATCACGAGGCTGAGTGCACCCCGAAAGAGGGCAACAGCGCATGGCGGCCTGGATGGTCACCCATCCAAGTGCCGACCACGACCGACTGCGCTTAACTTCGGTGATCTCACGGGAACCGGTGTATCCACTGCGGAAGGCCGTTTTACTGACATCAGCGTCATTTATTTATCAGGTCAAGAATATTATACACAAATAGTGTACAATTAGAGACAAAGCTTTATGGCGACAAAAAAAATAAATAAATAAAAATGGCTCTGAGCACTATGGGACTTAACATCTATGGTCATCAGTCCCCTAGAACTTAGAACTACTTAAACGTAACTAACCTAAGGACATCACACAACACCCAGTCATCACGAGGCAGAGAAAATCCCTGACCCCGCCGGGAATCGAACCCGGGAACCCGTGCGCGGGAAGCTAGAACGCTACCGCACGACCACGAGCTGCGGACAAATAAATGAATAAACACAAATCTTGTACACCTATCCCGCATGTAGAATGTGGATGAACTGAACATAGCAGTACCCCAGACTATCAAGCACAGGCGAACATCGTCAATTCTGTAGGTTTTTTTTAAATATTTGATGAGAGGGTTTACAGGCTGAATGGCCGAGAGAGAGAAAGGGGTCACTGGGAGGGACTGGTATACTGCAATTCCGGGACCATTCTCCCCAAATTACCAGATGCGGCCCGTGGGTGTAGAATTTATTTTGACAACGGCCGTGCGCTTGTCTGCCCTCGTTCGTACGAATGCTCCGCATTATTAATGTCCTCTGCTGTCCGCAGGATGTCAGCACCTCCTGCCCCAACTAAGCTCCGATTCTTGTTAGCGCACCCTATGCACGAAGCGGGTAAGTTTGTTTCAGCGAGGGAAGAGACAATTCCAGACAAGCCGATTACGAGATCTGCGTTAAGCTGTTCAAAGGCAAGGTAATTGTGGTCGCTGCCGCTGCACCGCAACTGAGTTCCAGAGATGCAAGCCACGAATGATACATGCTGCACTGCAGCGTGCTAACCCTTTAACAGGGCTCTGAAAGCCACGAGTACACCCTGTTTTAACGGTGCAGCTGTACAGTTCCGACAAATACCGAAATAAATACAAAAACACAGCAGTAGGATACTAAAGTAGTATCCGAGGAAGCACGGTTCCCTCGCATCTTAGCCTTTTATTCACCAGTAAGCACTTCATACACTACTGGCCATTAAAATTGCTACACCACGAAGACCACGTGCTACAGACGCGAAATCTAACCGACAGGAAGAAGATGCTGCGATATGGAAATGATTAGTTTTTCAGAGCATTCACACAAGCTTGGCGCCGATGGCGACACCTACAACGTGCTGACATGAGGAAAGTTTCCAACCGATTTCTCATACACAAACAGCAGTTGACCGGCGTTGCCTGGTGAAACATTGTTGTGATGCCTCGTTTAAGGAGGAGAAATGCGTACCATCACGTTTTCGACTTTGATAACGGTCGGATTGTAGCCTATCGCGATTGCGGTTTATCGTATCGCGACATTGCTGCTCGCGTTGGTCGAGATCCAATGACCGTTAGCAGAATATGGAATCTGTGGGTTCAGGACGGTAATACGGAACGCCCTGCTGGATCCCAACGGCCTCTTATCACTAGCAGTCGAGATGACAGACATCTTATCCGCAAGGCTGTAACGGATCGTGCAGCCACGTCTCGATCCCTGAGTCAACAGATGGTTATGTTTGCAAGACAACAACCATCTGCACGAACAGTTCGACGACTTTTGCAGCAGCATGGATTATCAGCTCGGAGACCATGGCTGCGGTTACCCTTGACGCTGCATCACAGACAGGAGCACCTGCGGTGGTGTACTCAACGACGTACCTGAGTGCACAAATGGCAAAACGTCACTTTTTCTGATGAATCCAGGTTCTGTTTACAGCATCATGATGGTCGCATCCGTGTTTGGCGACATCGCGGTGAACACACATTGGAAGCGTGTATTCGTCATCGCCATACTGGCGTACCACCCGGCGTGATGGTATGGGGTGCCATTGGTTACACGTCTCGGTCACCTCTTGTTCGCATTGACGTCACTTTGAACAGTGGACGTTACATTTCAGATGTGTTACGACCCGTGGCTCTACCCTTCATCGATCCCTGCGAAACCCTACATTTCAGCAGGATAATGCACGACCGCATGTTGCAGGTCCTGTACGGGTCTTTCTGGATACAGAAAATCTTCGACTGCTGCCCTGGCCAGCACATTCTCCAGATCTCTCACCAACTGAAAACAGATCTCTCACCAACTGAAAACGTCTGGTCAATGGTGGCCGAGCAAGTGGCTCGTCACAATACGCCAGTCACTACTCTTGATGAACTGTGGTATCGTGTTGAAGCTGCATGGGCAGCTGTACCTGTACACTCCATCCAAGCTCTGTTCGACTCAATGCCCAGGCGTATCAAAGCCGTTATTACGGCCAGAGGTGGTTGTTCTGGGTATTGATTTCTCAGGATCTATGCACCCAAATTGCGTGAAAATGTAATCACACGTCTGTTCTAGTATAATATATTTGTCCAATGAGTACCCGTTTATCATCTGCATTTCTTCTTGGTGTAGCAATTTTAATGGCCAGTAGTGTAAATTAAAAAAATGTATTTGCAAGTAAATCCACAGGACGGGTGGAATGACTTCCAGTCTGGTGCAAGTCTTCTTGGTTGCACGTCACTTTCGCTATGAGAACTGTGCTAGCGTCTTATTTGGCCTACGGAGGCAAAAATTCTAAAATCACAGGAACATGAGAGTGGAAATTCTGACGTGTATGTCAATAACCAGCGATGGTAACAAGTAGACAACGAACGTAACTACAACAGCTGATTTAATATCGACTTACGAACTGTAGGTTTCCCTACCTCTAAGGCACATTACCCTACCGGGGTAAAGAAAGAAGCATAAAATGGAATTCCAAGTAACGTAAGAAAAAAGAAATCCGCTGAAGTTTTCAGTTTTAAATAAAATGTACTGAAATTGGTACGGAAGGCATAACTGATAACTGAATTTGTCGAGCTATATTCTCGCCACGCATCACTATAAACTACGTGTCCTGGTTTTCTCCACTTTGCGCTTAGTGGATGACAATAACGTAAACTATCTGATTAAACGTAACCGGACACTGTTGTGTTGTCTGTAGGGAAGCAGTAACAGCAGAATTGGTCCGTCTGGCGAGCTTTTTTTTAAAAAAGGTTGGAATGGCTCTGAGCACTATGGGACTTAACTTCTGAGGACATCACACACATCTATGCCCGAGGCAGGATTCGAACCTGCGACCGAACGGTCGCGCGGTCCCAGACTATAGCGCCTAAAACCGCTCGATCACTCCGGCCGGCCTGGCGAGCTCAGAGACATCGAATGTGGACTAATTAGTAGATGTCACCTGAGTAACAAATCCATCAGGTACACTTCGACCATTCCAAGGTTGCCCAGGTCGATTGTTCGTGATATTATTGTGAAGTGGGAGAATGAGAGAACTAACATAGCTCAATGAAGACGGCCAAGGACTTCGGAGCATTGCAAACGTTGGTTATAAAATAATAAGAAATCAGTGGAAGGAATTGCTCCTGAACGCTAACGGGCTACCAGCACTATCAGCAGTCTCGGTAGCGCGATACCTCTGTATAAGGCTAAAGAGAATGGCGTGTTATGGTCAAGTAGTTTCTCATACGCCACGCATTTCAGTGACCAGTGATAAGCGGCGCTTGAGGTAATGTATAGAGCGACGACACTGGGCCGTGAATGACTGAGTGATATGGAGTGATTCATCATGCTATACCTTTGGCAATCCGATGGAAGGGTCTGGGTTTGGCGAATGCCTGGTGAAAAGTACTTTCCGTTATACACTAATCAGCTAGAACATTATGACCAGCTACCTAATAGCCGGTATCTCCACCTTTGGCACGGATAATTGCGGCGACGTGTCATGGCACTGGAGCATTGAGGCCTTGGTAGGTCGCTGGAGAGAGCTGACATCACATCTGGACACACATGTCACCTAATACCGGCAATTTGGGGGGGGGGGGGGCTCGGACACCACGTTCAATCACATCCTACATTTTTTCGACTGGCTTCACATCTAGCGAGTTGGGGGGCCAGTATATCAATTGGAGCTCACCACTGTGTTCCTCGAATCACTCAATTACATTCCTTGGATTTGTGAAATGGCGCCCTATGTTGTTGAAAAATTCAGACATGAAGGGGTGTACGTAGTGTGCAACCAGTGTACTCCTTGGCCGTCATCGTGCCTTTAGCCGGTATCTCCACCTTTGGCACGGATAATTGCGGCGACGTGTCATGGCACTGGAGCATTGAGGCCTTGGTAGGTCGCTGGAGAGAGCTGACATCACATCTGGACACACATGTCACCTAATACCGGCAATTTGGGGGGGGGGGGGGGGGCTCGGACACCACGTTCAATCACATCCTACATTTTTTCGACTGGCTTCACATCTAGCGAGTTGGGGGGCCAGTATATCAATTGGAGCTCACCACTGTGTTCCTCGAATCACTCAATTACATTCCTTGGATTTGTGAAATGGCGCCCTATGTTGTTGAAAAATTCAGACATGAAGGGGTGTACGTAGTGTGCAACCAGTGTACTCCTTGGCCGTCATCGTGCCTTTAGCCGGTATCTCCACCTTTGGCACGGATAATTGCGGCGACGTGTCATGGCACTGGAGCATTGAGGCCTTGGTAGGTCGCTGGAGAGAGCTGACATCACATCTGGACACACATGTCACCTAATACCGGCAATTTGGGGGGGGGGGGGGGCTGGGACACCACGTTCAATCACATCCTACATTTTTTCGACTGGCTTCACATCTAGCGAGTTGGGGGGCCAGTATATCAATTGGAGCTCACCACTGTGTTCCTCGAATCACTCAATTACATTCCTTGGATTTGTGAAATGGCGCCCTATGTTGTTGAAAAATTCAGACATGAAGGGGTGTACGTAGTGTGCAACCAGTGTACTCCTTGGCCGTCATCGTGCCTTTAGCCGGTATCTCCACCTTTGGCACGGATAATTGCGGCGACGTGTCATGGCACTGGAGCATTGAGGCCTTGGTAGGTCGCTGGAGAGAGCTGACATCACATCTGGACACACATGTCACCTAATACCGGCAATTTGGGGGGGGGGGGGGGGGGCTCGGACACCACGTTCAATCACATCCTACATTTTTTCGACTGGCTTCACATCTAGCGAGTTGGGGGGCCAGTATATCAATTGGAGCTCACCACTGTGTTCCTCGAATCACTCAATTACATTCCTTGGATTTGTGAAATGGCGCCCTATGTTGTTGAAAAATTCAGACATGAAGGGGTGTACGTAGTGTGCAACCAATGTACTCCTTGGCCGTCATCGTGCCTTGTACGAGCTGCACTCTACCAATGGACGCCCACGTGCATGTTGCCTAGAGCATAATGGAGCCGCCGCCAGCTTTTCTCCGCCCCGCAGTACCGATTCGAGGAGTTGCTCCCCTGGAAGACGACGGATTCGCGGCATGATGAAGAAGACCACGCAACCGTGCAACGCTCTGCCACTGCGTCAATGTCCAGTGCTGATTTTCACGTGCCGAATTCAGTCGTAGTTGCCGATGTCGTGGTGTTAACATTGGCTCAAAAATGGTTCAAATGGCTCTGAGCACTATGGGACTCAACTGCTGAGGTCATTAGTCCCCTAGAACTTAGAACTAGTTAAACCTAACTAACCTAAGGACATCACAGACATCCATGCCCGAGGCAGGATTCGAACCTGCGACCGTAGCGGTCTTGCGGTTCCAGACTGCAGCGCCTTTAACCGCACGGCCATTTCGGCCGGCTTAACATTGGCACATGCATCGCTATCAGTGTTCGGTGCACTGTATGTTCAGGCACACTTGTACTCTGCCTAGCATTATTAAAATCTGACGTCAGTTCCGCTACAGTTCGCCGGCTGTCCTGTTTTACCAGTCTGCCCAGCTTACGTCTTCTGGCATCTGTAATGAGGGTTGGCCGCCCAGGCCTGCGACGTCTGGACGTGATTTCACCTTGGTTTCGCCACGCGCTGAAGACACCACAGCACCTCTGGAACACCCGACAAGTCGTGCAGTTTCCGAAATGCTCGTGCCGAGTCTCCATGGCATCACAACCTGCCCTCGGTCACACTCAGATATATCGTGCGCTTTCCCCATTCTACAGATGGACAGCACGTTTACTGATACTACACGCACCGTGCGGCATTCTTCGCCAGGAGACGCTGCTTTCGCCCGGACGGGTTTATATAGGTTCATAATGTTCTGCCTGACTAGTGTATGTAATACCGACAGTGAAGTATGGAGCAGGTGGTGTTACGGTGTGAGGGGGTTCTTTGGGTTTAGGAAGTTGTCCCCTTACTGCGATTTACAGGATTTTGCACTGTGTGCAATAGAGTAACAGGTCGGGGGCGATCATTATTCGCATCAGCACGGGAATGCACCTTGCCATAGAGCAGCATCTGTGAGCCAATGGTTTGTGGACGTAACATTCCTGAAATGGACTGATCTGCTCGAAGTCTCGACCTTGAACAGAACTTCATTCCAGACCCAAATGTCCTACATCACTACCATCTCTCCTTCAAGAATAGTGGGCTCCAATCTCTCCACATATATTCAGATACCATAATGAATGTGTCCGCTGCATATTTAAAATCGTCGGAGAGGCGGATAATGGACACACTCAATATTGAAGTCAACTGCTCCGTGGCCGGATACTTCTTATCAGATAAGTGTGTGTTTGATGGTGTACCAGAGAGCCTGATGTTGTTTAATTGTGAGATGCGTTCAAAAATGGATCTGCCACAAATTGTGAAATGCTGGAAGGAAGTTTTGAGCAACCCTCAAGACTCGCACAGATTGTGTCTTTCGTTCCAAAACCTAATTCCCAATACTCTGTTTTGACAGGAAATCTCTACTGTGAACTGAGGGTAGAAGTAAGCCTGCATTGTCAGTGAAATTCCGTAATGCGCGGTGCGCCTCCAGTTGCGAACGGGACAGTGCATCTTGTCCTTACAGTTTGGTGTGGTCCGCAGCTCGTGGTCGTGCGGTAGCGTTCCCGCTTCCCGCGCCCGGGTTCCTGGGTTCGATTCCCGGCGGGGTCAGGGATTTTCTCTGCCTCGTGATGACTGGGTGTTGTGTGATGTCCTTAGGTTAGTTAGGTTTAAGTAGTTCTAAGCTCTAGGGGACTGATGACCATAGATGTTAAGTCCCATAGTGTTCAGAGCCATTTAGTTTGGTGTGTCAACATACCGAGAGGCGTCTCACTTAATGCCAAGAAGGGTTGCCAATAGGGAAAGCTGACATTGCGACGTCATTCGAACATTCAGCCGCTATCGCGAGGTACTGAAGACTGAACATCTGCTAATAAGTAGTCACCCACTGTCATCAACACTAGCTGATGACCGCTGCCAAGAATTACAGAGGTGACAGAAGTCATGGGATTAGCGAGCGATATGCACATAAACAGATGGCGATAGTGTCGCATACGCAAGGTATAAAAGGGCAATTCATTGTCGGAGAGGTCATTTGTACTAAGGTGATAAGACTTTGAACGCGGAAAGGTAGTTGTAGCTAGACGCATGGGATATTCCGTTTCGGACATCGATACGGAATTCAGTATTCAGAGATCAACAGTATCCAGAGTGTGCCGAGAATACCAAATTTTAGGCATTACTTCCCACCACGGAAAACAGTGTCGGCGATGGCCTTCACTTAACGACCGAGAGTAGCGGCGTTTGCGTATATTTGCCGGTGCTAATAAAAAAGCAACAATACGTGAAATAACCGCAGAAATCAATGTGCGAAGTAGGACGAGCGTATCCCCTAGGACAGTACGGCGAAATATGGCCTATGGCAGCTGACGACCGACGCGAATGCCTTTGCTAACAGCACGATATAGTCTGCAGCGGTTCTTCTGCGCTCATGGACTTCATGTTCCCAAACATGTCCCTCGGCCACAATTGTTTGCGATTGGTTTGAAGAACATTTTGGACAATTCCAGCGAATTTTATGGCCACCCATATCGCCATCGAATGTTTGTAAGACATATTCGAGGGGGCAGTTTGTGCACAAAATCCTGCACACGCAACACTTCCGCAATTAGAAGGCTATGAAAGCAGTATGGCTCAACATTTCTGCAAGAGTTTCCAACGACTTGTTGAGCCCATACGACGCCGAATTGGTGCTCTTGGTCGGGCGAAGTGGGGTCCAACAGGATATTAGTAGGTAGGTATCTCAAGACTACTGTCACTTCATTGTAAATGGGCACCTGACAATAGCATAGGCCTGAGTAGCAATGTTTTGAACGCCTTGTAGACTGCTTGCGAAGGAGGATTAAGCATGTGAGAATGCATGATACCGAGTAGTAACCAACAAGAGATTTTGATTTCCCATATGTGCGCTTTCGAACGGACTGCGTTTATTTTGGTGGTTGTTTCATTTTTATTTCATGGTGACGTCAATTTTGGTTTCGTGAGTCTTATTATTTCATTCTTTGCTCCATTTGAATCTAGCCTCTCCATTTTTCCCTGAATGTAGGTCGTGAACATTTATGGTGCCGGTAATCGGAACTACAGTCAATTGTCTAAAAGCAAAAGTGGTAACAATAATAATACTAGATCTTCATTGTTAGACAGTGTGAACAATACTTCTGTAAAATCTTACTCTATCTATTTCCCTGACAATGAAGACTCTTCAAGTTGCGTAAAAATTAATATACCATGCCTTACAATGCCAATTTTCACAGAGGTATTGGACGACACCAGCGGTATCAGGAACTTCCGTTTTAAAGCGTCTGTCTTTTGGTTTAACAACGATGCAGCTCCGTGATTTAATAATAATAATAATAATAATAATAACAAGAATTCACACGATGTATTTCCAGGTGAAAATCAGAAAAATAATTAGTCATTTTTCTTCTAAGTTTATCAGGTCCTGATGGCAATCGCAGCAGTCAAATCAGGCTGTGTATGGACCACAAGGTACAGTAGACAAATGTAAGCAAAACATAAGTGGAACTTACTGAAACCGAAAACACTTAACTGAGAACAAACTGAAAGAATCATGAAAGTCCAGATGGCAATGGTCTTGTATGGACAACGAAATATTTTTTACTGTAAGGTAAGGTATATTGGTTCAAATGGTTCTGAGCACTATGGGACTTAACATCTGAGGTCATTAGTCCCCTAGAACTTAGAACTACTTAAACCTAACTAACCTAAGGACATCACAAACATCCATGCCCGAGGCAGGATTCGAACCTGCGACAGTAGCGTTCGCGCAGTTACAAACTGTAACGCCTAGAAACGCACGGCCACTGCGGCCGGCGCGGCAAGTCTCCATAAAGGAAGAAAATTAAGTCGCTAACGGTGTCAGCAGCGATGGAATGTTAATATTAAGGACTGCGCTGCACCCTATTTTCTAATGTCTCAGACTGTGTCGTAGGCTTTATTAAATTTCAAAGTATCAAAAACATATTTCACAGCTGAAAATTCGTACAGTGTGATACTGCTACTCGAGGCACGAAATTTTATTTTTAATCAAATTGGACCTAGTAGGGCGATTTTTGTGTCTACGTATTAACCACCAAGAACCGAAGTAATCCCTACAGCTTCTAGTTTGCAGGTTTTGATTTTTTGTTTTGCTTAAGGGTGAAAAAAACAACTGGGGTCATATCTACATCTACATCTACATCTACATCCATACTCCGTTAGCCACCTGACGGCGTGTGGCGGAGGGTACCTTGAGTACCTCTATCGGTTCTCCCTTCTATTCCAGTCTCGTATTGTTCGTGGAAAGAAGGATTGTCTGTATGCTTCTGTGTGGGCTCTAATCTCTCTGATTTTGTCCTCATGGTCTCTTCGCGAGATATACGTAGGAGGGAGCAATATACTGCTGGACTCTTCGGTGAAGGTATGTTCTCGAAACTTTAACAAAGCCCGTACCGGGCTACTGAGCGTCTCTCCTGCAGAGTCTTCCACTGGAGTTTATCTATCATCTCCGTAACGCTTTCGCGATTACTAAATGATCCTGTAACGAAGCGCGCTGTTCTCCGTTGGATCTTCTCTATCTCTTCTATCAACCCTACCTGGTACGGATCCCACACCGTTGAGCAGTATTCAAGCAGTGGGCGAACAAGTGTACTGTAACCTATTTCCTTTGTTTTCGGATTGCATTTCCTTAAGATTCTTCCAATGAATCTCAGTCTGCCATCTGCTTTACCGACGATCAAATTTATATGATCATTCCATTTTAAATCACTCCTAATGCGTACTCCCAGATAATTTATGGAATTAACTGCTTCCAGTTGCTGACCTGCTATTTTGTAGCTAAATGATAAGGGATCTATCTTTCTATATATTCGCAGCACATTACACTTGTCTACATTGAGATTCAATTGCCATTCCCTGCACCATGCGTCAATTCGCAGCAGATCCTCCTGCATTTCAGTACAATTTTCCATTGTTACAACCTCTCGATACACCACAGCATCATCTGCAAAAAGCCTCAGTGAACTTCCGATGTCATCCACAAGGTCATTTATGTATATTGTGAACAGCAACGGTCCCATGACACTCCCCTGCGGCACACCTGAAATCACTCTTACTTCGGAAGACTTCTCTCCATTGAGAATGACATGCTGCGTTCTGTTATCTAGGAACTCCTCAATCCAATCACACAATTGGTCTCATAGTCCATATGCTCTTACTTTGTTCATTAAACGACTGTGGGGAACTGCCCAAGTCAAAACTATGCAACACGAAAACAGAAAGGAATTAAAAAAAAAAAAAAAAGTCTACACGTCAGTCCCAATTGACATACTAGAAGACAGCTAAAAACAGCAGGTGGAAATAGGGCTAAAAAAGGCACCATACAGACACGGAGGTCCAAGAGTATAAATTAAATGTCCTTCTCCATATTGCTTTGGCAGATAAAAAGTAAAACTCGGTCGACAGTCCGCGCGTAGTTTGCTAAAACGGTCGATAAATCAGACGGCAAAGCCATGCGGGAAAGTAAAAGGCTAAAAAATGGTCATTCCATCAGGAAACGGCGGACACTTAAAACTTGGGTGCAATGTGTACAAAGTGGAGGGGTAGCGCCACTTATCAAATGACGATGGCTAAGAAGGCAGTGCCCAATACGCAGCCTGGTTAGAATGACTTCCTCCCCGCAAGAGGGCCGAGAGGAGACCGTCCAAGCTGCTGGGAGAGGTTTAATAATCGTGAGATTATTCCCGTGAAGACAGAACTATTGGCGATGCCAAAGGGGAACCACCTCCTGATAGACGACAACGCAGAGATCACCGGAGGGAACATAGTAACTCGCGGGCTGAGGTACGAGGCAGCAGCGTCAGCAGCCTTGTTTCCTGGCAGACCGACATGACCAGTAACCCACAGAAACATCACACTGGCTCCACCAATACTGAGCAAGTGACAGATTTCCTGGAGCCGCTGCACTAAGGGATGGGCGGTATACAGCGCACATAGACTTTGAAGGGCGCTGAGTGAGTCTGAGCAGAAGACACAACTGAAGAGGCTGTGTCGCCAGATGTAAACCGTGGCCCGATACAAGGTGAGGAGCTCCGCTGTAAACACTGAGCAATGTGCTGAAAGCCGATATCGAAAGACAAGGGTGCCAATGACGAAGGCACACCCGACCACACGGTCGGCCAGAGCCATGCAACCGTCGTACATCGGCAGAAAGTATTTTTCTTAGTAAACAGCTTCCGTCACAGCTACTTACTTCATCGTATTTAACCCTAGAACACTGAAGAAGAGAAAACGTTAAATTGCTACTAAACCATTGTGAAGTTTACTAATCCACATTTTACTCAGAGGAAGTCATAATTTATAGGTTACACAATTATTTACCCTTATTAGACGGTTCAAAATAATGGATCAAATGGCTCTGAGCACTATGTGACTTAACTTCTGAGGTCATCAGTCGGCTAGAACTTAGAACTGCTTCAACCTAACTAACCTAAGGACATCACACACATCCATGCCCGAGGCAGGATTCGAACCTGCGACCGTAGCAGTCCTGCGGTTCCGGACTGCAGCGCCTAGAACCGCACGGCCACCGCGGCCGGCTACGCCACACACGTCGAGACTAAAATAGTAATATCCGACAATTCAAGCCAATGTTGCACACGCCCTAAATCGGGTTAGTCCTGGTCACCGAGTTGGCATATACAGTTTGAATGTTAAGTGCGCAAATTGCTGGCACCATGTACGCCTCTGGCCAGCCACATTTAGATTCCTCCCCTACTTCTACTCGGTATGGTATTTGCCGGCCGGGGTGGCCAAGCGGTTAAAGGCGCTACAGTCTGGAACCGTGCGACCGCTACGGACGCAGGTTGGAATCCTGCCTCGGGCATGGATATGTGTGATGTCCTTAGCTTAGTTAGGTTTAAGTAGTTCTAAGTTCTAGGGGACTCATGACCTTAGAAGTTAAGTCCCATAGTGCTCAGAGCAATTTTTTTCTCGGTATATAGGGATGCTTCTGGATTTTAGATTAAACACCATGTTTGGTATCTGCAGCGTTGAGCTGAAAGCTGAACGTCGCTGCCACTCCTGTTATGGCCATCAACAACAGTTTTTAACGTCACTTGGCCCCACCCTCTGCCCTTCTGTGGATGGAGATTGCTGCAGTAGCGGTCTAACCTGTGTAAACCCACTGACGTTGCAGTTCAAATGGCTCCAAGCACTATGGGACTTTACAACCTGCGACGTAGCGGTCGCGCGGTTCCAGACTGTAGCGCCTAGAACCCCTCGGCCACTAGGGACTTGGTTGTATCAGCAGGGCGAAGTATGAATCCACGATGGTCTAAGTTGTTCACTCGCTAAACAGTACTATTAGCAATGCAGAATACGCTGCGTTATTGATGAGCCAGTGGGAGCAAAGTGTTACGACAGCACTGGCGCTGACGGCTGTGGAATATTAGGTTTACAAGAGAAAAATGTTAAATGCAGCCTTAAAAAAAACACACTGGTCGTCTTGGAATGCTATAGATGGTATCGAACAGATAACAGGCGATCATGCGGCCATCCACTGCTGACTGAAGTCATGACAGTGAGATGGCAAGTATAAGCCAAGTGGTTGTAGGGAGTCAGCGGATTAATATCAGTTGACGTAGAAATGTGATACAATCCAAGACATGAACTGTCCTGATTTGTTGGGGTATCAATGTGTAATGTCCAACATGTTGTAATATCTCCGTCTGTGGGAACTGTCGCCAACTCGCAGCGGCAGCAGCCTAGGAGGAGGGAGCCGGACATCCTGAGACGAGCGCCTGAGGAGAGGACACTGCAGCCATTGTGCAAGCACACGGCGGGAAACTGGGCAGACGCGTTGTGAAGCGCCTGGCTGACAATGGGAAGTGTTCTGAGAATTAATGGACACCTGCAGCCATTAGGACGGAACCTCAAGAATGCATGCGCAAAAGCATGCGACTTCTTCTGGCCTAGCGGCAGTCATTTAATCTTCCTTAGAAATAAGGAATGTGCCGCCAATTTCAGCACCCCACAGGCACAGGATGTAGTGTACACAAAGAGCGGAGAATTCGCGCAGGGAGGTGTGTGAAAGACGTCAGCGTTCTTGTTGTTGGTTTGGTCTTCAGTCCTGCGACTGGTTTGATGCAGCTCTCCATGTTACTCCATCCTGTGAAAGCTTCTTCATCTCCCAGTACTTACCAACTGCAACCTACATCCTTCTGAATCTGCTTAGTGTATTCATCTCTTGGTCTTTCTCTACAATTTTCACCCTCCACTCTGCCCTCCAGTACTAAATTGGTGATCCCTTGATGCCTCAGCACATGTCCTACCAACCAATCCTTTCTTCTAGTCAAGTTGTGCCACAAACTCCTCTTCTTCCCAATTCTATTCAATACCTCCTCATTAATTATGTGATCTAACCATCTCATTTCCAGCATTCTTCTGTAGCACCACATATCGAATGCTTCTATTCTCTTCTTGTCTGAACTATTTATCGTCCACGTTTCACATCCATACATGGCTACACTCCCTACAAATACTTTCAGAAACGACTTCCTGACATTTAAATCTATACTCGATGTTAACAAATTTCTCTTCATCAGAAACGCTTTCCTTGCCATTGCCAGTCTACATTTTATATCCTCTCTACTTCGACCATCATCAGTTATTTTGCTCCCCAAATAGCAAAACTCATCTACTACTTTAGGTGACACATTTCCTAATCTAATTCCCGCAGCATCACCCGACTTAATTGGACTACATTCCATTATCCTCGTTTTGCATTTGTTGATGTTCATCTTATACCCTCCTTTCAAGACACTGTCCATTCCGTTTAACTGCTCTTCCGAGTCCTGTGCTGTCTCTGACAGAATTACAGTGTCATCGGCGAAACTCAAAAGTTTTTATTTCTTCTCCATGGATTTCAATACCTACTCCGAAGTTTTCTTTTGTTTCCTTTACTGCCTGCTCAATCTTGTAACTGCCATCTGGTTTTCTGGTTTCTGTACAAATTGTAAATAGCCTTTCGCTCGCTGTATCTTACCCCTGCCACCTTCAGAATTTGAAAGAGAGTATTCCAGTCAACATTGTCAGAAGCTTTTAGCGTTCTTAAGAGGATGTTTTTCCCTACAGTAAGGACGTTCCTTATAAACCATGGACGCCAGCAGACTCTGAGACGAAGCCCAAACATGAGTCTGTCTAGCCCTCATGCAGAGAGAGCGTTTAGAAACAAGTGTTGTGTAGCTGCTCCCACAAGTCTCGGAATTCAGAAAAACATCGTAAGAATGTGAAATCACGAGAAAGATGCCAATTCACGAGGCACACACCAGCCCACACCAGATTGGAAATTTTCACCCTGCACGGAGAGGAGTGGCCACGAAGCAGCGATCTGTCATTGGGCTGCTTTGAAAATGTTGTCCGTCAAGACAATGCTGGAAGGAAGAAAATTTCGAAGAGGAATTGAGTGGAGAGATGGATGAAGAGCGAGAAGTGGCAGTCAGGGAGACGGCGCGGAAGCGAGAGGACATGAGGTCTGTTCCACTCACCGCTAACATCCGCCTTCCGACATCGTAATACCACAGCTTCGGCCGCGCAACCGACAACGGGTGTGACCGCAAAGCCGCGATTGCCTACGACGGCAGCCGAATCTCTCTGCTCGCGCCGTACCGACGCAGCGCCTGCCGCCGACAGCAGTACACGACGAATGATAACGAATAATGGCGAGAAGATTCGTCCCCCCTCCTTCTCCTTAATAACTGAGTCGTGTCCACTCCCTGTCAAATCAGCCCTGAGGTTTGTAATTTTGTTTTGGTTTTTGTAAACAGCACTGAAATAAAGACATTTCCTGTGGTGTCACCGCCGGACACCACACTTGCTAGGTGGTAGCTTTAAATCGGCCGCGGTCCATTAGTACATGTCGGACCCGCGTGTCGCCACTGTCAGGGATCGCAGACCGAGCGCCACCACAAGGCAGGTGTCGAGAGACTGACTAGCACTCGCCCCAGTTGTACGGACGACGTAGCTAGCGACTACACTGACGAAGCCTCGCTCATTAGCCGAGCCAATAGTTAGAATAGCCTTCAGCTAAGTCAATGGCTACGACCTAGCAAGGCGCCATTAGTAACATTGCATGTATCTATGGAGTCTCACTTATATCGTCAATAGCGATGTACCAAGGATGGATTAAAGTTAAGTATTCCAGAAGCTACGTACTTTTCTTTATAGCATTCATTACGTATCCTGTTACAGACCTATCTCTTGCCTGCGTAAACCAAACGCGTGCCTTTCGGCTACTTCCGTGGCGTGGCTGTCTTACTACGCCATAACATTTCCTTCATGTTTTGATCATATAATCAGCCTTTTACATTCATGCGAGGCGTGTTTTTTTTAAGTAAGTACGGTTTTGAAACAAAAAAAAGACGTGCTAAGATATTTCAATAATTTTATTTTTACATGAAAGCCTATACCTTAATCTACGCACTGACGCCATTACAGTCTGAGTCTTCCTTGTTTACGTTGTGTACTGAGTGTTTAAGATGCCTCCGATAATCGTTAGTCCCACCGACTGCCAAGTATGGGCTGTTATAAGATTTCTTAATGCTTAAGGCCTAAAAGCGACGATATTCATCGTAAGATCTGAGCAATTTACGGAGAAAGCATTATGAGTGATGGAATGGTAAGAAAGTGGGTGAGAACATTTAAAGACGGCCGCACAAATGTGCATGATGAACAACGGAGTGGGCGTCCTTCGGTCGTTAAAGAAAGTTTGGTGCAGGAAATGGACAATAAGGTGAGAGAAAACAGACGTTTTACGATTTCCTCCTTGCGGGATGACTTTGCTAATGTTTCTCGTAGTGTTTTATATGGCATTGTGACCGAGCACTTGAATTAGACGTTGGGTACCGAAAATGTTGACGGATGTACACAAAACCAAACGTTTAGACAGTGCATTGACTTTCCTTGGGCGGTACCACAACGACGGTGATGATATCTTAAGCCAAATTGTTACGGGCGATGAAAAATGGGTAGCCTACGTCACACCAGAATCAAAGCAACAGTCCATGGAAGTTGAGCAAGGGCATCGTTTTGCTGCAAGACAATGCCCGTCCGCATGTGGCGAATCAGACCAAAGATCTCATCACATCTTTTCAATGGGAAACTCTAGATCATCCTCCGTACAGCCCCGATCTTGCGACCAGTGACTACCATCTGTTCCTGCACTTGAACCGAGCGACCACTGCGGTCGCAGGTTCGAATCCTGCCTCGGGCATGGATGTGTGTGATGTCCTTAGGTTAGTTAGGTTTAATTAGTTGTAAGTTCTAGCCGACTGATGACCTCAGAAGTTAAGTCGCATAGTGCTCAGAGCCATTTTTTTTTTTTTTTTTTTTTTTTTTGCCTGCACTTGAAGTAACACCTGGGCGGTAAGCGTCTTCAGGACGATGACGAAGTCAAAACAGTGGTGATGCAGTGGTTAACAAGTCAGGCGGCAGACTTCTATGAGGAGCGTATTCAAAAACTGGTACAACGTTATGTAAGACGCGCGGGATTAGCCGAGCGGTCTCAGGCGCTGCAGTCCTGGACTGTGCGGCTGGTCCTGGTGGTCGTTCGAGTCCTCCCTCGGGCATGGGTGTGTGTGTGATTTTGTCCTTAGGAGAATTTAGGTTAAGCAGTGTGTAAGCTTAGGGACTGATGACCTTAGCAGTTGTCCCATAACATTTCACACCCATTTGAACGTTATGAAAAGTGTCTCAATGTTGACGGAAATTATGTAGAAAAGTAGATTAAGGTACAGGCTTTCATGTAAAAATAAAATTATTGACATGCCTTAGCACGTCTTTTTTTTTAATTTCAAAACGGTACTTACTTAAAAAACACGCCTCGTACATAACCACTTAATTTTATACCCTTTATGTTTGATTTCATTTCATTATTGATATCAATTAATTGTTGACTCCTAGCGTGGGGGCAATCTCCGTAGTCATCTACTCGTCTTTTATGTCCAACAGCAGAGGAGACTTCACGGTTGTACCTCTTGTAGCCATGGAACATGGTATAGAAATAATTGTCATAAAATGATCCCAAGAGACATGGATCAGAGACAGGTGTCCCCTTGTCAGTGACAGTCAGTTTCCGACCTAAGGAAATTGACGCTATCAGTGAATTCACTCTAAACCAATTTCCGAGTAAACGTTGAGGAGGGAACTGCATGAAACGGGCACTTCTAGATGGGTACCTCGCAAAAAGCAATTGCTTACTGCGCAGGGGATGGACAAAAATACGGATATACCGTGAGAAATTCATGCTGGAACATAACTGCGGATGCACTGCTGTATTTGACCACCTGAGGCACCTGTGCAATGTCATCAATAAGTTGCAAGTGTCAATCGTGGTCGGAACACTGTTCTATGTACACTACTGGCCATTAACATTGCTACACCAAGAAGAAATGCAGATGATAATATGGCATTCATTGGACAAATATATTATACTAGAAGTGACATGTGATTACATTTTCACGCAATTTGGGTGTATAGATCCTGAGAAATCAGCACCCAGAACAACCACCTCAGGCCGAAATAACGGCCTTGATACGCCTGGGCGTTGAGTCAAACAGAGCTTGGATGGCGTGTACAGGTACAGCTGCCCGTGCTGCTTCAACACTATACCAC
Organism: Schistocerca serialis cubense; assembly: GCF_023864345.2. Lineage (NCBI taxonomy): Eukaryota > Metazoa > Arthropoda > Insecta > Orthoptera > Acrididae > Schistocerca > Schistocerca serialis. The sequence goes on along the minus strand of NC_064640.1, from coordinate 860,284,423 downwards.
AGTTCGTCAAGAGTAGCGACTGGCGTATTGTGACGAGCCACTTGCTCGGCCACCATTGACCAGACGTTTTCAATTGGTGAGACATCTGGAGAATGTGCTGGCCAGGGCAGCAGTCGAAGATTTTCTGTATCCAGAAAGGCCCCTACGGGACCTGCAACATGCGGTCGTGCATTATCCTGCTGAACGTAGGGTTTCGCAGGGATCGAATGAAGGGTACAGCCACGGCTCGTAACATATCTGAAATGTAACGTCCACTGTTCAAAGTGCCGTCGATGCGAACAAGAGGTGACCGAGACGTGTAACTAATGGCACCCCATACCATCACTCCGGGTGATACGCCAGTGCGGCGATGACGAATACACGCTTCCAATGTGCGTTCACCGCGATGTCGCCAAACACGGATGCGACCATCATGATGCTGTAAACAGAACCTGGATTCACCCGAAGAAATGACGTTTTGCCATTCGTGCACCCAGGTTCGTCGTTGAGTGCACCATCGCAGGCGCTCCTGTCTGTGATGCAGCGTCAAGGGTAACCACAGCCGTGGTCTCCGAGCTGATAGTCCATGCTGCTGCAAACGTCGTCGAACTGTTGGTGCAGATTGTTGTTGTCTTGCAAACGTCCCCATCTGTTGACTCAGGGATCGAGACGTGGCTGCACGATCCGTTACAGCCATGCGGATAAGATGCCTGTCATCTCGACTGCTAGTGATACGAGGCCGTTGGGATCCAGCACGGCGTTCCGTATGACCCTCCCGAAACCACCGATTCCATATTCTGCCAACAGTCATTGGATCTCGACCAACACGAGCAGCAACGTCACGATATGATAAACTGCAATCGCGATAGGCTACAATCCGACCTTTATCAAAGTCGGAAACGTGATGGTACGCATTTCTCCTCCTTACAGGAGGCATCACAACAACGTTTCACCAGGCAACGCCGTCAACTGCTGTTTTTGTATGAGAAATCGGTTGGAAACTTTCCTCATGTCAACACGTTCTAGGTGTCGCCACCGGCGCCAGCCTTGAGTGAAACCTCTGAAAAGCTATCATTTGCATATCACAGCATTTTCTTCCTGTCAGTTAAATTTCGCGTCTGTAGCACGTCGTCTTCGTGGTGTAGCAATTTTAATAGCCAGTAATGTAGTTGTGAGTACGTTATGTCAAAGCTTTCGAACGTCGTGAAATTGTTGGTGTGCGTTTGGTGGTTGCTTTCGTAACTAAGGGAGCCGCAATGTTCGGCGGTTCCAAGAGGCACCGTATAGAATATTTATATCGTACACAAGGAAAGTGGAAAAACATCATCCGCTAAGTCACAACATGTATGAAAATGTGTTGAATGACCGCTACAGTCAGTAACTGAAGAGCATTATGACGAAAACTCAGAGGATGACAGACGCAGAAGACACTGCAGAACTGAATATGGAAGTTGCGAACCCTGTCAGCACCAAAACAATACAAACGGAACTCCAGATGAAGGCAATGGCAGGACGAGATGGAATTCCAAAACCAATCATCAGTGATCGAAATCCTGTAACAGGAAAACGTGTTGCCGAAGCCATAAAATATGGGCTATGGAGCAATGTGGGAAAGTCATTTGGTCGGATGGGTCTCGACTGACACGTCTGGTCGAGTTTACGTCTCAAGAGTGAGACATGGCAGGAGTTCAACGGAGATTGGGCAGCCATGTCGTGGTATTCCATAAACCCAAAAATTAATCTGCAGGGTCTACATTTACAAACATACATACATACTCAGAAAGCCACTGTAATGGAGGCTAACATGTACCACTGATAGTCAGTTCCTTTCCTGTTCAACAGGTACACAGAGCGAGGGAAAATTGAATATCTATAAGACTCTGTACGAGCACTAATATCTCTTACCTTCGTGGTTCTTGCTCGAAATGCACGTTAGCTGCAACAGCGTCGTTCTGCAATCGACCTCAAATGCTGGGTCCCTAAATTTCCTACATAGTACCTCGTGAAAAGAACGTCGGCCGGTCGCTGTGGCCGAGCGGTTCTAGGCGCTTCAGTCCAGAACCGCGCTGCTGCTATGGTCCCAGGTTCGAATCCTGCCTCGAGCATGGATGTGTGTGATGTTCTTAGGTTAGTTGGGTTTAAGCAGTTCTAAGTCTAGGTGACTGATGACCTCAAATGTTAAGTCCCATTATGCTTAGAGCCATTTGGACCATTTTTTGAACGTCGTCTTCCCTTTAAGGATTCCCATTTGCGTGCACAAAGAATTTCCGTGATACTTGCATGCTAATCGAACCTACTGATAGCAAATCTAGCGGGGCGCTTCTGAACTGCCTCGATGTTTGAAACTTTCACTCTGCAGCCTGTGGCTAAGCCAGGTCTCCGCAATATCCTTCCTTCCAGGAGCGCTAGTTCTGCAAGGTGTGCAGGAGAGCTTCTGTGAAGTTTAGAAGGTACGAGACAAGGACCTGGTGGCATTAAATCTGAGAAGACGGGTCTTGAGTCGTGCTTGGTTAGCTCAGATGCTAGAACACTTGCCTGCGAAAGGCAAAGGTCCCGAATTCGAGTCGCGGACCGCCACACTATTTTAATCTTAAAGGAAGTTTCGTATCAGCGCACACTCCGCTGCAGAGCGAAAATGTCATTCTGCTTCGATGTTTTCCTTCAATCCGAAGTGAGGGAAATCTCAATCGCTTGAGGAGTACCCAAGAATGAGTCGCACCAGTGTTCTACATGGCGTCTCCTTTATAGTTGAACATTACTGCCACGGATTATATGGCCATTCTGGCTGATCAAGTCCATCCCATAGCAGAAAGTTTGTTCCCCAATGGTGATACTGTGTTCAAAGACGACAGAAACTCTTGTTCATACAGTTCACATCGTCCAGGAGTGGTTTTGTTAGCACGAGGATGAACTTTCTCATCTCCACTAAGCACCAGTCATCAGATCTCAATATTATCGAGCCTTTGTGATGTACTTTGGAGAGATGGGAGTTTGATCGCTATCTCCATCACCGTTCCCTGATCTTGCCATTTTTTTGCTGGAAGAATGGCATTAGAGTCCCCTGAAAACCATAAAGGACCTCTATTTATACATTGCGAGACAACTGGCAAGACGGTAAGCTGTTTTTTCGGTGTAACCATGTTTTTATCTATATCTGCACGTATTCTGTGGGTCGAAGAACACAGAAAGACCAACACCTGATATGAGAACCTTAGCGTGATCCCACGAGTCACAATTGTTCCAAAAGACCCAAGGCGGTGAGTGCACCGATGGTCTTGATTGATTTTTGGGGAAAGGGACCAAACAGCGATGACATCAGTCCCATCCGATAAGGGAAGATGGGGAAAGAAGTCGGCCATGCCCTTTTAAAGGAATCATTGCCTCAAGCAATTTAGGGTACTCGCGGAAAACCCAAATCAAGGTAGCGGGAAACTGGTATGAACCGCCGACGGTGTAATGAGGCGTTTAGCCTGCAGTGTTTGGGGAGTGTACTTCAAGATAGTGTTCTGTGATGTTTTTTGGGCGGTGTTCTTACCATGACTTGGGCCCATTCATTCAGGTTAAAGCGAACATTAACTACATTATTTCAACATTCTGTGCGACTTTGTGATGCTGTGTTCTTCTAAATATACTTGATAAATACGCTGTGGACACTCTTCTTCGAAGTCCGCCACCGTAGCTGAGTAGTCATGTGGCGGGCCCCAGGTTTGATTCCTGGTACTACCAGTGACTTATTTTCGTGGGGGGATTGGTACGGGTTGCACTGAGCCTCTTAAGGCCAGCTGAGCCACTACTCAATCTATTATTTATTTATCAAGTAAAGCCTGCTGCCTGTTATTATATATGTATGATTTTACATGTTATATTATACGAATTCAGTTTTATTACTAGTACATTTTTTTGTTTAAAATTTCACAAAAGGGAGATTATATATATATATATATAAATTTTGTTTTAACTTGTTGCTAATTTAGATAATTATAACAAATAACATACATAATAGGTTGTGGATGTATTTTTAAATTAAAACTGAAAGCGTATTTAATGGAAGAACCAAGAGATGGAAATTTGACTTAGATATGATGCGACATTCTTCCCTCTACACCATCGATTCCTTACGGTCCCAAGGTCAAGGAAACCGACAACGATCGGGAGAGCGCCGTTGAGGAGTGAGACAATCTGGACCAACAGTACCTTGATGAACTTGTGGATAGTACGCCACGACGAATACAGGCATAAACCAATGCAAGAGGACGTGCTACTGAGTATTAAAGGTACCGGTGTGTACATCAATCTGGACGACCACCTCCGAAGGTCTCGCTGCATGGTGGTACGACATGCAATGTGTGGTTTTCATCAACAATAAAAACGGCGGAAATGATGTTTATGTTGATCTCTATTCCAATTTTATGTACAGGTTCCGGGACTCTCAGAACCGAGATGATGCAAAAGTTTTTTTGATGTGTGTAATTTAAAATATTAGGTTGGTGCGTAAGTTCTTAGCGTTTTTGTATTTCTTGTTGGTATTCTGGTCGCTATGGGTGTATTTATCTTTTATTATTTTTTTTTATTTTCAGTTCATTATTGCTATTGCTGGACCTGATGGGATACCAGTTCGATTTTACACAGAGTACGCGAAGGAACTTGCCCCCCCTTCTTGCAGCAGTGTACCGTAGGTCTCTAGAAGAGCGTAGCGTTCCGAAGGATTGGAAAAGGGCACAGGTCATCCCCGTTTTCAAAAAGGGACGTCGAACAGATGTGCAGGACTATATCTCTAACGTCGATCAGTTGTAGAATTTTGGAACACGTATTATGTTCGAGTATAATGACTTTCCTGGAGACTAGAAATCTACTGTGTAGGAATCAGCATGGGTTTCGAAAAAGACGATCGTGTGAAACCCAGCTCGCGCTATTCGTCCACGAGACTCAGAGGGCCATATACACGGGTTCCCAGGTAGATTCCGTGTTTCTTGACTTCCGCAAGGCGTTCGATACAGTTCCCCAAAGTCGTTTAATGAACAAAGTAAGAGCATATGGACTATCAGACCAACTGTGTGACTGGATTGAAGAGTTCCTAGATAACAGAACGCAGCATGTCATTCTCAATGGAGAGAAGTCTTCCGAAGTACGAGTGATTTCAGGTGTGCCGCAGGGGAGTGTCGTAGTACCGTTGCTATTCACAATGTACATAAATGACCTTGTGGATGACATCGGAAGTTCACTGAGGCTTTTTGCGGATGATGCTGTGGTATATCGAGAGGTTGTAACAATGGAAAATTGTACTGAAATGCAGGAGGATTTGCAGCGAATTGACGCATGGTGCAGGGAATGGCAACTGAATCTCAATGTAGACAGATTAGATTAGATTAGATTAATACTAGTTCCATGGATCATGAATACGATATTTCGTAATGATGTGGAACGAGTCGAATTTTCCAATACATGACAATTAGGTTAATTTAACAACATACTTAAGTTAATATAACAACTTTATTTTTTTGTGTTTTTTTATTTTTATTATATTTTTTTTATTTTTTATTTTTTTTTCTTAATTTATATCTAAAAATTCCTCTATGGAGTAGGAGGAGTTGTCATTCAGAAATTCTTTTAATTTCTTCTTAAATACTTGTTGGTTATCTGTCAGACTTTTGATTCTATTTGGTAAGTGACCAAAGACTTTAGTGCCAGTATAATTCACCCCTTTCTGTGCCAAAGTTGGATTTAATCTTGAATAGTGAAGATCGTCCTTTCTCCTAGTATTGTAGTTATGCACACTGCTATTACTTTTGAATTGGGTTTGGTTGTTAGTAACAAATTTCATAAGAGAGTATATATACTGAGAAGCTACTGTGAATATCCCTAGATCCTTAAATAAATGTCTGCAGGATGATCTTGGGTGGACTCCAGCTATTATTCTGATAAATACTTTATTCCTCAGTGATGAATTACTCCAAAATATGATGCCATATGAAAGCAATGAGTGAAAATAGGCGTAGTAAGCTAATTTACTAAGATGTTTATCACCAAAATTTGCAATGACCCTTATTGCATAAGTAGCTGAACTCAAACGTTTCAGCAGATCATCAATGTGTTTCTTCCAATTTAATCTCTCATCAATGGACATACCTAAAAATTTGGAATATTCTACCTTAGCTATATGCTTCTGATTAAGGTCTATATTTATTAATGGCGTCATACCATTCCCTGTACGGAACTGTATGTACTGTGTCTTATCAAAATTCAGTGAGAGTCCGTTTACAAGGAACCACTTAGTAATTTTCTGAAAGACAGTATTGACAATTTCATCAGTTAATTCTTGTTTCTCAGGTGTGATTACTATACTTGTATCATCAGCAAAGAGAACTAACTTTGCCTTTTCACGAATATAGAATGGCAAGTCATTAATATATAATAAGAACAACAAAGGACCCAAGACTGACCCTTGTGGAACCCCATTCTTGATAGTTCCCCAGTTTGAGGAATGTGCTGATCTTTGCATGTTACGAGAACTACTTATTTCAACTTTCTGCACTCTTCCAGTTAGGTACGAATTAAACCATTTGTGCACTGTCCCACTCATGCCACAATACCTGAGCTTGTCTAGCAGAATTTCATGATTTACACAATCAAAAGCCTTTGAGAGATCACAAAAAATCCCAATTGGAGGTGTTCGGTTATTCAGATCATTCAAAATTTGACTGGTGAAAGCATATATGGCATTTTCTGTTGAAAAACCTTTCTGGAAACCAAACTGACATTTTGTTAGTACTTCATTTTTACAGATATGTGAAGCTACTCTTGAATACATTACTTTCTCAAAAATTTTGGATAAAGCTGTTAGAAGGGAGATTGGACGGTAATTGTTGGCATCAGATCTATCCCCCTTTTTATGCACAGGTATAACAATAGCATATTTCAGTCTATCAGGGAAAATGCCCTGTTCCAGAGAGCTATTACACAGGTGGCTGAGAATCTTACTTATCTGTTGAGAACAAGCTTTTAGTATTTTGCTGGAAATGCCATCAATTCCATGTGAGTTTTTGGTTTTAAGCAAGTTTATTATTTTCCTAATTTCAGAGGGAGAAGTGGGTGAGATTTCAATTGTATCAAATTGCATAGGTATGGCCTCTTCAATTAACAGCCTAGCATCCTCTAATGAACACCTGGATCCTACTATATCCACAACATTTAGAAAATGATTATTAAAAATATTTTCAACTTCTGACTTTTTGTTCGTAAAGTTTTCATTCAATTTGATGGTAATACTGTCTTCCTCTGCTCTTGGTTGACCTGTTTCTCTTTTAATAATATTCCAAATTGTTTTAATTTTATTATCAGAGTTGCTGATTTCAGACATGATACACGTACTCCTGGATTTTTTAATAACTTTTCTTAATATAACACAGTAGTTTTTATAATTTTTGATAGTTTCTGGGTCACTACTCTTTCTTGCTGTCAGATACATTTCCCTTTTCCGGTTACAAGATATTTTTATACCCTTAGTAAGCCATGGTTTGTTACAAGGTTTCTTACGAGTATATTTAACTATTTTCTTAGGGAAGCAGTTTTCAAATGCATTTACAAAAATGTCATGAAATAAATTATATTTTAAATTGGCATCAGGTTCACGGTACACCTCATCCCAGTCTAACTGCTGTAGGCTTTCCCTGAAATTTGCAATTGTTAAATCGTTGACTGAACGTACTACTTTGGAGGACTGTTTAGTGTTGCTGAATGGAGCTATGTCATATATTGTAACTAGCTGTGCACCATGATCAGAAAGACCATTCTCAACAGGCTGAGCATTTATCTGGTTAAACTTATCTTGGTCTATAAAGAAGTTATCTATCAGTGAGCTGCTATCCTTTACCACCCGAGTAGGAAAATCAATAACGGGTGTCAAATTGAAAGAACCGAGTAATACTTCAAGGTCATTTTTCCTATTACCCTCTTTCAGAGAATCTACATTGAAGTCCCCACAAATAATAATTTGCTTCCCCCTGTCTGACAGATAGCACAACAAGGAGTCCAAATTTTTCAGAAATAGATGAAAATTTCGTGATGGGGACCTATATACAGTTACAATTATAAATGTGCCTTTATTTAATTTAAGCTCACAGGCACATGCTTCTATATGTTTCTCTACACAAAACTTTTTTGTTTCTATACTTTTTGCACAATGATAACTTTTGACATATATGGCAACTCCTCCTTTCTCCATATTTTCTCTCATTACATGTGCAGAGAGCTTATAACCACTTACATTTACCTTATCCATATCAGTAACAATGTGATGCTCAGACAGGCATAGTATATCTATTTCATTCTCAGCTTCTAAATCTTCTAAACAAACCAGAAGCTCATCTACTTTATTCTTTAAACTCCCAATATTTTGATGAAATATACTTACATTATTTTTAATTATACTTTTATGAGAACCTTTCCTTATTCTATCATTTGCAGTACTCTCTTGTCTGAGTTTCTCATTGTGCTTAGGCCTAGATCCTATACCAGTGGTCACATAGTGTTCAGAGAGGCAGATTATGTCAACTGGGTTGGGTGACTTGAATTCATCAATGGAATTACCTAGGACTGAGATACAACTTGGTGGAGATAAAATTTCTGGTGATTGGTGAAAATTTATAATTGATAGCTGTGATTGGTGATCCAATGTGCTAGAATTGTGCTGTTTAATTTCTTTCCTAAACTGAAGATTTGTTTCAATCCTGACCTCTCGTAGAACTTGACATCTTTCTGTCTTACCTATCCTAAAAAAGGTGCTGCTCCAACACCTGTAACCACCGGTATTTTACCATTCATGGCAGTGCCTCCCCCCCTTAAATTTCCTGCTATTACCCCAGCCAGTTTCCCCTTCCCTTTCCTGTTGAGATGTAGGCCGTGCCTGGTATAGTCCCACCTACTGAGATAATCAACAGGAACCACACCAATATGAGCCCCCGCACCCGACCCAAGCAGCCGTTCCAACTCCAAATTAACTCTCCCAACAGAAGAGTTCAAATGAGGCCGGTCATGGCGTCTCAGGACAGATACAAATTCAACATTGGTGTGTCTCGATGCTGACGCAATCTTTACCAGGTCACACTCGATACTGTACCCAGGATCTCTGTCGATGCTGTTCCCTGGCCCTCCCACAATAACCACGGTGTCTTCCCTGGTAAATCCTTTACAGAGTGAACCTAAATCCTCTGTCACCTGATCCAGACTAGCACTTGGTTTGAAAAAATTTGTGACCTGGTATTCTGGTCCTAATTCCTCCTGCAGAAGTTGGCCTACACCTCTGGCATGAGAACTGCCTAACAACAAAACTTTCTTCCTTTTCGATGACTTTCCTACATTCTTTTTCAATTTCCTATTGAAAGTTTGTTGCGTCCTGTCTACACCTACCTCTGCTTGAGGCTCATCAGTTTCTAACTGAAGCAACAGGTCAAACTTATTTTTGACATTCACCACAAAACTGTCAGACTTAGTTCTAGGCCTGTTCCTTCTGCTACCTGTTGCCACTTCCCACCTCTCTTTGCCCTTCTCCCTCCTTAACCTGTCCAGATCTTCCCTAGCCTGATCTAGCTCAGCCTGAAGGGCAGCAATTTTCCCTTCCTGTTCCACTATCTTCCTATCTCTGCTGCAAATCCTACATAACCACTGATGAGCCTGATCCACTTTCCCAACACCCACGCCACTGCAGTCCCCCCGTGAAAAAAACTACTGCATCCATCACACCAAACCCCGGAACTAACACTTCTACGGCAAGTCAGGCACTTCTCACTCATGGCAAAAATAATACTTTAGCTAGAATAAATCAATTAAATTACCGAAAATCAAAAAAGACGTTACAAGAATTAAGCCTATTCACAAATGTATATAAGCAAGTTTCTGATTTAAAATTCCGCTGTTTTTCTGAGATCTGTATTAAAACAACGAAGGTATACGCTATTTATTATATATTTCACTCGATGGAATGAAAAAAAGGACAATTAATCGAGATACTTTAACTTTGATTCTCCAAAAACGTTACGAGAATTAGGCCTATAAACAAATGTATATAGGCAAGTTTCTGATATAAAGTTACGCTGTTTTTCTGAAATCTGTATTAAAACAATGAAGTTATACGCTATTTACGGTAGTTTACTTATTTGTTACCGAGAAACTAGTTAAATTACCGTGAAACAAGAAACAAACACGTTTACAAAATTTAAGCCTAAGCGCGACTTCGCGAAGTTACGATCTTTTCGTGTTTTCTGAAAAAATACGCAAAGAAAAGTCAAACCTTTAACGGCAAGACTAAACGATACACTAATGCACGTATTTAATTTGTTGTCGGCGTTAAACTAAATTATATTCCTGTCTAAATCACTTATCTTTCTGGAAATGGTTTCTGGCGTCACTTACTCGGCGGCCATCTTGGCACAAACCCTAGACAAGTGTAATGTGCTGCGAATATATAGAAAGAAATATCCCTTATCATTTAGGTACAATACAGCAGGTCAGCAACTGGAAGCAGTTAATTCCATAAATTATCTGGGAGTACGCATTAGGAATGATTTAAAATGGAATGATCATATAAAGTTGATCGTCGGTAAAGCAGATGCCAGACTGAGATTCATTGGAAGAATCCTAAGGAAATGCAATTCGAAGACAAAGGAAGTTGGTTACAGTACACTTGTTCGCCCACTGCCTGAATACTGCTCAGCAGTGTGGGATCCGTACCAGATAGGGTTGATAGAGGATATAGAGAAGATCCAACGGAGAACAGCGCGCTTCGTTACAGGATCATTTAGTAATCGCGAAAGCGTTACGGAGATGATAAATAAACTCCACTGGAAGACTCTGCAAGAGAGACGCTCAGTAGCCCGGTACTGGCTTTTGTTGAAGTTTCGAGAACATGCCTTCAACGAGGAGTCAAGCAGTATATTGCTCCTTCCTGCGTATATCTCGCGACTAGACCATGAGGATAAAATCAAAGAGATTAGAGCCCACGCAGAGGCATACAGACAATCCTTCTTTCCACGAACAATACGAGAGTTGAATAGAAGGGAGAACCGATAGAGGTACTCAAGGTAGATGTAGATGTAGATATATATTAGCATTTTGTCATTTGGAGAAAGTAAGTGGACGCTAGAAAATGGCGTGCCAAGAGGAGAAATCTGGATTTTTCCGACATATTCTTTTGAGCGAGTTCCCGGTGTGGCCGCGAAGTTCTATGCGCTTCAGTCTGGAACCGTGAGACCGCTACGGTCGCAGGTTCGAATCCTGCCTCGGGCATGGATGTATGTGATGTCCTTAGGTTAGTTAGGTTTAAGTAGTTCTAAGTTCTAGTGGACTGATGACCTCAGATGTTAAGTCCCATAGTGCTAAGAGCCATTTTGAGTGAGTTCAATGGAAAGGTGACACCACTGGAGGAAGCCAGAAACATTTGCGCCGTGTGTGGGGATAATGTCATCGGACAGAGCATGGCAACACAATGGCTGTCTCTTTTTAAGGAGGATCGTTGTGACATTGTGACTCTCCGCGTCTAGGAAAACCCTCGACTTCGGGGTTGGATGAAGATCGTGTAAACGCATTAACCAACAATGATCCACGTCAATGTACTCGAGAACTGGCGACTGTGATGAACTGTGATCATTTCACCATCGTGCGACATTTGCATGCAATGAGGAAGGTTCAAAAATCAGCGGGAGGCCATACACTGATCAGCCGAAACATTATGACCACTGCCCTCAGCGACGTTGGCTGCCGCCTGGTCGCGTTGCGGGCACGTGCTGCTGTAACAGAAGTATCCAAGTGGAGCACACTCTAGCGAAGATATAGGCTGCAAATGGGGAAATCCATTGAGATAAGCGATTTTGACAAATGGTAGATTAATATTACGGAAAGCCTGCAAAGGAGCATCTCGAAAATTGCGAAGCTGGCCGCATGTTCTCGTGCTAGTCTTGAGCATCTAGGGAAAGAGGTAGGATAGAGAAACTACCACTTGGCGGTAAATGGTTTGAAGTCCACTACTTTTCACAGAACGTGGGGTTCGGAGGCTCGCCTGATCTGTATAGTAGGATAGATGGTGATCTGTCACATCTATGCCGAAAAATACAGTGCTGGTGCACGCTGAAGTGTTCCGGAGCACACCGTACGTTCTTGAACCTGGAGTCAGCAGCGGAACACCCCTACATGTTGGTATGTTGACCCAACGAAATCAATTACAATTGCATGATCGCAGTGGGCACGGGACCATCGCGTTTCGTCTGTGGTATTAACGGAAATGTGTCGGCCCTTCGGCTGAATGACATTTTTGCTACATTAGGCCGCTGGTCGTCTCCACAAACGCCGTCATCGAGGTGAACGAACGCTCGAGGAGTGCAGTGCGCCACGGACGCAGGCTGGTGGAGCAGTTTATGCTATGGGAGACATTCACCTGCGCTTGCGTGGGACCTGTTTCAGTAATCTAAGACACGCTGACAGCTGCGAACCACCTGTATCCCTTCATGTTTGATGTCTTCCCCGGAGGGGATGTCATCAAAATGGCTCTGAGCACTATGGGACTTAACTTCTAAGGTCATCAGTCCCCTAGAACTTAGAACTACTTAAACCTAACTAACCTAAGGACATCACACACATCCACGCCCGAAGTACGATTCGAACCTGCGACCGTAGCGATCGCGCGGGTCCAGTCTGTAGCGCCCAGAACCGCTCGGCCACATCGGCCGGCTAGGCAACTGTCCCCAAATCGAAGCAGTTCATCGCCGCCATTTGCAGGGATGAATTCTAGAACTGGGGTTGTGATTTGAAGTATATGAGACGCAACAAGAGCAAATTGAAGCACAAATTAGACTAGTACATAAACAACGATTCTTGTTCGTTTATGAGCACTAATCCAGTACAAGGCAACACGTTGGCACCGTTAGAGTGAACACAGGCCATAGTGCTTTTTAATATGTGTTGTATGAATGCAATGATCAAATAAATTAGACTCATATGGCCTCACGGAACACACGAAAATAAATAAAGGAGGGCAGCGCATTACCAATCTGTTAAGATGGTCCAGTGTCGCAATAACTTCTGCAGCGTACATTATCGTACATAATACTTGGTTCAATAGTTTGCAGATAAAATGCTTCAAATGGCTCTGAGCACTATGGGACTTAACTTCTTAGGTCATCCGTCCCCTAGAACTCAGAACTACATAAACCTAACCTAAGGACATCACACACATCCATGCCCGAGGCAGGATTCAAACCTGTGACCGTAGCGGTCGCGCGGTTCCAGACTGTAGCGCCTAGAACCGCTCGGCCATCCAGGCCGGCAGGGATGTCATCTTTCAACAGTATAATTGTACGTGCCTCAGAGCTAGAACCGTGCCACAGTGGTTTGAGGAGCATTATAATGAACTCACGTTGATGTCTTGGCGACCAAATTCGCCTAATGTAAATCCTATGGAACCCATCTGTGTCGCCATCAGGTGCTATCACCGCGTACGCCGATCAGTGGCCCGTTATTTACGCGAAATACATGACCTGTGCGTAGACATCTAAAGGCACATACCACCATAAAATTAAGAACATACTAACGGATGCCTGATACCCAGAATCAGTGACATTCGTTCCACACACGGAAAAACAAGCTATTAAAAAGGTGATTATAGCGTTTTCGGTCACCAGTTATGCGCATCTCTCCTTGCTGCCATCAGTTGGATCGCGAGCAACACCGACTATTCCTGTCCTGTATCGTTACTGGTGACTACCAATCATCTCTTAATGCTAACTTAAGTTAGACAAAGGAATAGTTGTGCCCAGACAAAGCAGCAACTTCCCGTACAAATTTTGATCCGCGCGCATCCACCACAGGTAATGTTATGCATTTGGTGCAACAGCTACGATGTGGTATACTAAGAATTGCTTCCCCGAGGAGTCACCATCACTGCTGACATTTTTTGTCAACTATGGAGACGTCTTGCAGGTGCAATCCAAGAACAACGACCAGGAAGATTGTGTAAAGTGCTGCTACTCCACTGTAACGCCCACCCGCATTCTGTTCGACAGGCAAGAAGCACTATACAGGATTGGGGTTAGGAATTCATTCCGAACCCACCTTACTCAATGACGTTGTGCCCTCAGGTTTTTACTTTTCCTCACTCCTCCTCCCCTACCCCCACCCGCCCCCGCTATCAATAAATCCTTCGCCTGAAAACCACACGATTTCTGCAGTCGCGGAATCGGAATGTTACCCCATTGTTGGCAGACTGTTGCAAGAACAGAAGGAAGGAAGATTGGGTTTAACGTCCCATCGACACCGAGGTCATTAGAGACGGAAGCCGGCCGGGGTGGCCGAGCGCTTCTAGGCGCTTCAGTCTGGAACCGCGCGACCGTTACGGTCGCAGGTTCGAATCCTGCCTCGGGCGTGAATGTGTGTGCTGTCCTTAGGTTAGTTAGGTTTAAATAGTTCTAAGTTCTAGGGGACTGATGACCTCAGATGTCAAGTCCCATAGTGCTCAGAGCCATTTTGAACCATTAGAGACGGAGCACACGCTCGGATGTCAAGGATGGAGAAGGAAATCGCCTGTGCCCTTTCAAAGGAACCATCCCTGCATTTGCGTGTAACGATTTAGGGAAATTAAGGAAAACCTAAATCTTGATGGCCAGAATGCGAGTCCACTATGCTAACCTTTGCGCGAACTCGCTCGATGACGGTTGTAAATAGTGAAGGATAATACATTATTGATGACTGAAGCCTCTGATACATTTATCTGTCGTGTTTATTAAACTTATGGAAAAACGCTACGAACTTACGCACCAACCTAATAAGGAGATGTTTTCGCCGCTTTAGCAAAATCAATAGGAATTATACACCAGAGAATTATGACACAGCAGACAGGCAGCTTTGAGCACAAATCTTCAAGCTGTCATCGTAGTAGTTAAATCTATACGGAGTTCCTCGCCTTCGTCGAGGTAATAGATGGATTGCGGTTGCTGCTGTTGAATACCGTGAATCAATATTGCTTTAAGAAACATGGGAACGTCGCGAAGTATGAGCTGAGTTTCACACCAGAAATCGACCTCGAAAGCTGATCTAATAATTTGTGTATGGTAACGCAGACGAAGCAAAAGCGGTTGGGTCACGCATGCATGCATCAAAGAGAGTAAATGATTTCCTGTCACGCACTAGTGGGAGAACATGCTAAGTGGAGCGTACAGTTGGAGCCGCAGGAACGGCAAATTTAACTGAATCATGCAAAACGACGATAGGAAGGTACACTACTGGGCGACTAAAACCAAGAGAGCAGCATTAAATACCAGAAACATGTTTACAGAACGGAGCACTGGACGATTACTAAAGAGTCCCAATTCTGAATTTGGAACTCCAGCGGGAACATTAATCAAACTGAGCCATAACGATTACGGTTGTTTGTTACAAACATGGAGTGACTAACTGTATGCCGAAAGACTAACATACATACTTTTGTGGCGGTGTTCGTAGCGACAAACAATTCGCTGTAGAAACAGCTTACGAAGTCACCGCCACACTTTTAATAGCGGGCCGACCGGTCCGCTGGAACAGTGAACAGAAAGATGAAAACCCAAACACTCTGATTAAATAAAAGTCGGTATTTATCTTTATTGACGAAGATACAGCAACACAATAGTGAACTCCGTGTCTACAGAAATCTGTCTAGTTCGAGTCGGAGCGGCTAGGTCAGCGTCGGCTGACGACAAACAACAACTCTGCTGCGATGAACACACGACTGACTAGCAAGTACACAATTCGGTGGCGAGTATACAACTGAGCGGCGAATACAGAACTGTCCTAGCGCTCGCGACTCCAGCGCTTAAGAAGCCAGAAGCCAGCGGTGGCGCGCGCAGACTTGCGGCGATTTCCTGTATCGCTGGCGCTGCTTATGCGGACGGCGTCCGGACTTTGATGCTGCCAACCTTTTGGCAGCGGGCTCGGGTGGCATTACTAGCTAGGATATAACACATACTTTTTCAAACTTTTCAGTAGAAAGAATCTACACTTTTCATTTGCTGGATTGCATTAACGTGCGGTCAGCGAAGACATCTTTGAATAAAATCCATCCACGTACTCGGAACTTAGATGTATCGGAGAAATCGCCTTTCGCTCATGAGCGTAACAACGATAATTTATTTTGGAATTCACTCAACATAATATCAGGACGACATGACACGAATTTTATTAAGGACATTTCATATTCTACGAGACGTATCGTGACTCGTCTGGACTGATATTGCATGTATTATCATGGAGTGATATTGCATGTATTATCAGGTATCGACGTGAACACAGGCGTGTAAATTTCTTTAGAAGTGATTTCATAAAAGGAAGTTTCATGCCTATCAATGTGGGTGTGGTCTAAATGGTTTTCTAGTTCTCATAGCCGACACAGACATAATTAAAAATATCAGCTCACATTTTCTCTCCTCCTCCCCTCCTTCACACATACGCGTAGATTCGTATATCACCCAAAATTACTAGTTCGTATAATTCCAACTAATTATACACTCCTGGAAATGGAAAAAAGAACACATTGACACCGGTGTGTCAGACCCACCATACTTGCTCCGGACACTGCGAGAGGGCTGTACAAGCAATGATCACACGCACGGCACAGCGGACACACCAGGAACCGCGGTGTTGGCCGTCGAATGGCGCTAGCTGCGCAGCATTTGTGCACCGCCGCCGTCAGTGTCAGCCAGTTTGCCGTGGCATACGGAGCCCCATCGCAGTTTTTAACACTGGTAGCATGCCGCGACAGCGTGGACGTGAACCGTATGTGCAGTTGACGGACTTGAAGCGAGGGCGTATAGTGGGCATGCGGGAGGCCGGGTGGCCGTACCGCCGAATTGCTCAACACGTGGGGCGTGAGGTCTCCACAGTACATCGATGTTGTCGCCAGTGGTCGGCGGAAGGTGCACGTGCCCGTCGACCTGGGACCGGACCGCAGCGACGCACGGATGCACGCCAAGACCGTAGGATCCTACGCAGTGCCGTAGGGGACCGCACCGCCACTTCCCAGCAAATTAGGGACACTGTTGCTCCTGGGGTATCGGCGAGGACCATTCGCAACCGTCTCCATGAAGCTGGGCTACGGTCCCGCACACCGTTAGGCCGTCTTCCGCTCACGCCCCAACATCGTGCAGCCCGCCTACAGTGGTGTCGCGACAGGCGTGAATGGAGGGACGAATGGAGACGTGTCGTCTTCAGCGATGAGAGTCGCTTCTGCCTTGGTGCCAATGATGGTCGTATGCGTGTTTGGCGCCGTACAGGTGAGCGCCACAATCAGGACTGCATACGACCGAGGCACATAGGGCCAACACCCGGCATCATGGTGTGGGGAGCGATCTCCTACACTGGCCGTACACCACTGGTGATCGTCGAGGGGACACTGAATAGTGCACGGTACATCCAAACCGTCATCGAACCCATCGTTCTACCATTCCTAGACCGGCAAGGGAACTTGCTGTTCCAACAGGACAATGCACGTCCGCATGTATCCCGTGCCACCCAACGTGCTCTAGAAGGTGTAAGTCAACTACCCTGGCCAGCAAGATCTCCGGATCTGTCCCCCATTGAGCATGTTTGGGACTGGATGAAGCGTCGTCTCACGCGGTCTGCACGTCCAGCACGAACGCTGGTCCAACTGAGCCGCCAGGTGGA
This sequence comes from Schistocerca serialis cubense, assembly GCF_023864345.2. Taxonomy (NCBI): domain Eukaryota; kingdom Metazoa; phylum Arthropoda; class Insecta; order Orthoptera; family Acrididae; genus Schistocerca; species Schistocerca serialis. Next base: position 860,266,765 of record NC_064640.1, on the reverse strand, counting down.
AATGGCATGGCAAGCCGTTCCACAGGACTACATCCAGCATCTCTACGATCGTCTCCATCGGAGAATAGCAGCCTGCATTGCTGCGAAAGGTGGATAAACACTGTACTAGTGCCGACATTGTGCATGCTCTGTTGCCTGTGTCTATGTGCCTGTGGTTCTGTCAGTGTGATCATGTGATGTATCTGACCCCAGGAATGTGTCAACAAAGTTTCCCCTTCCTGGGACAATGAATTCACGGTGTTCTTATTTCAATTTCCAGGAGTGTATATCATATTTACGGTCACGTTAAGAGGAAAACGGAACACCTTGAACGGGTCGAGATAAGACGTTCATATTCACAGATCATGTACATTATATGTTCTGCAGAAATAATTAGCGTTTCAGTCACCTCGGCTCAGCATGTATCATGTTTCCTAGTAGGCACAGGTTCCGCCATGGGCCCTGATAACTAGTTTCATGCGCGATGGCATCGACGCGTGTAAGGCACGAATGGCGTCCTGTGATATAGCCATTCAAAGTTCATCCGTAGTGGCGCTGTACCCGTCGCTTCACCGTACCCCACACATTTTCGATTGCCGACATCCTGTGTGACACCAAGAAGACACCTGTTCGTGCAGCAACATGTGGTCCTGCATTGTGTTCCTGAAAAATGGAGTCTGGGATGTTACGCAGAAGCCGGCCGGGGTGGCCGAGCGGTTAAAGGCGCTACAGTCTGGAACCGCGCGACCGCTACGGTCGCGGGTTCGAATCCTGCCTCGGGCATGGATGTTTGTGATGTCCTTAGGTTAGTTAGGTTTAAGTAGTTCTAAGTTCTAGGGGACTTATGACCACAGCAGTTGAGTCCCATAGTGCTCAGAGCCATTTTACTTTTTTACTTTGTTACGCAGAAATAGACTACGGGTCGCCGTACGTCATTCGTCACAGCGTCCAGGACAAGCCCCAACTATGATTTATGGCTGTACCCAATAGCACTTCACTCCATAAGGGTCAAATGGTTCAAATGGATCTGAGCACTATGGGACTCAACTGCTGTGGTCATCAGTCCCCTAGAACTTAGAACTACTTAAACCTAACTAACCTAAGGACATCACACACACCCATGCTCGAGGCAGGATTCGAACCTGCGACCGCAGCAGCAGCGCGGCTCCGGACTGGAGCGCCTAGAACCGCACGGCCACCGCGGCCGGCACACTCCATAAGGCCTTGAGTTGGCGCTACATGTCGTGTGCGAATGCGATCACTGTGATGCTGCTTCCCCTGTCAGCGGCGAACCAACTAACAGAACTTGCATTCGTCCCAAAACACAATATGATGCCATTCCTGTCCTCAGTGCCGTCGTTACAAAGGCGCACTTAACCCCTGCCGTAATAAGCGGTGACGGCCTGTCACCCCTGATAGTGAACGATGTGTTCCACTGTAGCACAGAGCCGAGGAGGACGCGTATCTATCCTGCAGTGCCATTCGGATGGGGTGTCGTCTTCTCCAGGGGTAGTCTGGATGATGATATAGGCGCGCGGGATTAGCCGAGCGGTCTCACGCGCTGCAGTCATGGACTGTGCGGCTGCTAACGCGGGATGTTCGAGTCCTCCCTCGGGGATGTGTGTGTGTGTGTGTGTGTGTGTGTGTGTGTGTGTGTGTGTGTGTGTGTGTGTGTGTGTCCTCAGGATAATTTCGGTTAAGTAGTGTGTAAGCTTAGGGATTGATGACCTTAGCAGTTAAGTCCCATAAGATTTCACACACATTTGAACATTTTTGGTGGTGAGGCCTGACTCATTTCGTCGTGTTCTATGGCCTTCCGTGAACCAGTCTGGACACTCCCGTTGCACTGGCTAACCACTTCGTCCCACACGAGCGGTAGTTCACAGGATGGATGCATCACACCCTCTCATGTCAAAAATGTGCCCTCTTTTGAAGTTACAGATATGACGGTACGGCAGGCGTATACGTCTGCTAAGTCACAGTGATCCATTACCTTCGGCTTATAGCGACAACAAGAGCCGCAGGCACATATTACAGGATGGTGGCGTTTCGGCGCGATATCGATGTTGACCTTGAACCCGTGGGCCTACATGATTCCAATGGCTCTAAGCACTATGGGACTTAACATCTGAGGTCATCAGTCCCCTAGACTTAAAACTACTTAAACCTAACTGTACGGCAAGAAAGGAAGAATGAATTGATTGTTGGTGTTAATAAAGGTCATCCTCCTCTACCTCCTCTGCATTACTGCAGGTGACGTGTCACTGAGCACATTTGTTCTGTGCATGCAGTACACGTGAGGCGCCTAGTTGTTTCCACTGCACTGTGTGGAATACGAAGGCTCTGTTATAATTCACTAACCTGCTGCCATCAAGTTGATGTCCCCAGCGCAGAAAACAGCACGCAGGTCGTAGGTTCTGTATCTTGAAGCTGAAACTGACTTTTAGCGATGTTCTGTTCTACTGAATACTGGCAAACACATTCTGCCCCAGACAACATGAGCGTACATCTCAACTGCCTAATCCAGAGTGACGAACAGGAACTTACATAAAAATTGGAAACACATCCTACGACAGACAGCATGTCTGTTGTTCTCGACTGCCTAATCCAGAGTGACGAACAGCCCGAAACACTTCGCGCGCCATACCAGAAAAGGCGTGACCCGAACGCTTCCGAAGTGCTTCGTCTGCAATTTCGTCAGTCTTTTGCTTTTGATTTAAATTGTTTTTAATAATTCTAAAATGACTGATTGATAGTCAGCTGTTGAGAGATATTTATATTAAAAAGTGAAGTCATTCCAATGAGTAGTTTAACTAATAATAATAACTATACTTTAACATTTTGGCGCCCTTGCTCCGAACACAGCAGCCAATCACAGAGCAGTTGCATTATGCAGGCGGCCTTTCTCACGGGAATGGTACCGAATCTAACATCTGTCACAGGTACCTCACACCACATTTCGTCATCTGTATACTTCTTGCATCTCCACTGCTCTGGGAACAGCTTCTTGGAGCCTAATATGGTGGCTGACTAAGCCACAAATATTACAACTGACCTAAGGACATCACACACATCCATGCCCGAGGCAGGATTCGAACCTGCGACCGTAACAGCAGCGCGGTTTCGGACTGAAGCGCCTAGAACCGCTCGGTCACAGTGGCCGGCCCCCTACATGATTCAAATGCTTATCATTTCTGCAGAACACACATAGATACATGCCCTCTGAATATGAACGTCCTACCTCTAGGCGCTCAAGATGTTCCGTTTTTTTCTGAACGTGAGTGTACTTTATCAGTTGTTGTCTCGCAGAATAAGGTCGTTTGAAGCCAAATTATTTCACTTCATTTCCACTGGCTTTGAAGCACGTAACTAAGCGCGTTACGTACTTAAAAACGCATTCTTTGACTTCTTCGCCTATTTTACATATTAAAAATAGGCGTGTAAGAAACGTATGCCAGATTACCTCAGCGCACGCATTCACACAAAGTTCGACTGCATCAAAACCCGGAGAGCGAACACGGAATTGGGAATTTTGTCTGAAGGCTAGTGACACACTGATCACGTTCTCACAGCACGTCCGGCGATCGGCTACACGAATTCAGTTCCCAGACTTCCTTTCCTCTCAGGTGGCTTTGAGCAGAAACTGTTCCCTGGTAGGTCAGTGGGCTACAGCTCGGTCATTTAAAGACGATAGTAGCAGTTACATTCTTATTCTGAATCCAATTTCTGTACGTGTAATTATCACAGAACCCTTTTCGCTCCGTTCTTCGTTTCACGCAGCTCATTAAATATCACGCTATTGCATTCAAGCTCTGCCTTTTCAATAAACAACAAATACCTTCTAAGATATTGACGCTGAGAGACAGACTGGGAAATGATTTGAGAAGGCGAAAAAACATCGTCTTGACTGTTTTTCACAAAAGTTTATTTCATTTTAAATGACTTAGGTTTCGCGATGTGAGCCCATTTTCATCAGTAAGTAAATATTCAATAGCATTAACATATTCCGTTTTCTTTTCTATGTATGCAGAGAGTATTCTGTTCCTACACTGAAACGTAAAATTCAGTTATGATAACGCACTGTCGTGTCCTTTGCGGTATTTAGGCTGTCGTCGACATTGACCTGACCAGCGACAGGGAGAAGGAGAGTGTGCTCCGCCGATCCAAATCCCACTGTTCACTTACTACAATAACTGATCACGTAACAAAATGTTCAAATGTGCGTGAAATCTTATGGGACTTAACTGCTAAGGTCATCAGTCCCTAAGCTTACACATTACTTAACCTAAATTATCCTAAGGACAAACACACACACCCATGCCCAAGGGAGGACTCGAACCTCCGCCGGGACCAGCCGAACAGTCCATGACTGCAGCGCCTGAGACCACTCAGTTAATCCCGCGCGGCGATCACGTAACACTATTTCTTTTAAGTTGTGCTGAAAAAACATTTTGATGTAAAACCACCTCAAGCTCGGAAAATTTTTTTATTATTCTACACCTTTTGAATCTGGTAGACCTAAATACGACACGCAAGAACGTGCAATTTTATTAAGAAAGATACATAATTCAGTACGATAACTAGTTATAACACAATTTTTATTGTGTTCGCAACATGTCTACAGTTTTAATATGCACGGTAATTATAAATTCCATGAAATATTTTAAAAACCTTTGTAGGTAAATAGCTAAACATACAGTATACAGGGTGAGTCACCTAACGTTACCGCTGGATGTATTTCGCAAATCACATCAAATACTGACGAACCGATTCCACAGACCGAACGTGAGGAGAGGGGCTAGTGTAATTGGTTAATACAAACCATAAAAGAATGCACGGAAGTAGGTTTTTAACACAAACCTACGTTTTTTTAAATGAAACCCCGTTAGTTTTCTTAGCACATCTGAACATATAAACAAATGCGTAATCAGTGCCGTTTGTTGCATTGTAAAATGATAATTATATCCGGAGATATTGTAACCTAAAGTTGACGCTTGAGTACCACTCCTCCGCTGTTCGATCGTGTGTATCGGAGAGCACCGAATTACGTAGGGATCCAAAGGGAACGGTGATGGACCTTAGGTACAGAAGAGACTGGAACAGCACATTACGTCCACATGCTAACACCTTTTTATTGGTCTTTGTCATTGACGCACATGTACATTACCATGAGGGGTGAGGTACACGTACACACGTGGTTTCCGTTTTCAATTACGGAGTGGAATAGAGTGTGTCCCGACATGTCAGGCCAATAGATGTTCAATGTGATGGCCATCATGTACCGTGTGTACCGTGATGTGCCTACAACACCAGAGGATATGAAACAACGTATTGTGGCAGCCTGCGGCGACATTACACCAGATGTACTGCGGCGTGTACAACATTCATTACGCCAGAGATTGCAATTGTGTGCAGCAAATGATGGCCACCACATTGAACATCTATTGGCCTCACATGTCGGGACACACTCTATTCCACTCCATAATTGAAAATGGAAACCACGTGTGTACGTGTACCTCACCCCTCATGGTAATGTACATGTGCGTCAGTGAAAAGGCCAATAAAAAGGTGTTAGGTGGACGCAATGTGCTGTTCCAGTCTCTTCTGTACCTAAGGTCTATCATCGTTCCCTTTGGATCCCTACGTAATTCGGTGCTCTCCGATACACACGATCGAACAGCGGAGGAGTGGTACTCAAGCGCCAACTTCAGGTTACAATATCTCCGGATGTAATTAACATTTTACAATGCAACGAACGGTACTGATTACGTATTTGTTTATATGTTCAGATGTGCTAACAATACTAACGGGGTTCCATTTAAAAAAACGTAGGTTTGGGTTAAAAAACATACTTCCGTGCATTTATTTATGATTTGTATTAACCAATTATACTAGCCCCTCACCTCACGTTCGGTCTGTGGAATCGATTCGTCAGTATTTGATGTGGTTTACGAAATATATCCAGCGGTAACGTTAGGTGACTCACCCTGTATAAGACACAAACTGTCTGAGTTTCTTTTTTAAGATGGTCACGACAAGTTAATGAGGAAAATCGCCGTCAGGGGCGCTACCGACCATAGTGGCTTAAAATAGCGACGAACCAGGCAGAGAAGGCATTTTGTGTGTCGGTATTTGGCCGTTGCTAATCGATGGTGGGTGTGAAGAGATTTCCGTGGCAAGTTTCACAAGAGATCAGCAGTTTTACAGCAGCGGAGTGAAATGATATAACAAATTCGAGGAGGATTGTAGTTTGTGCAATGAAAGGCTCTGGGATCGACCAAGCGTGTCAGAACAGACAGTGAACCGTGTCAGGGCCGTGTTGCCAAGTCCCACAAGGCTTCCCATCAAGCTAGTGCAGAACTGAAGATCCGCCAGCCAGCAGTGTGTTAAACCTTCAGAAGTGATTAATAGTGAAGCAGAACAAACTGCTGCTCCTGTAACACATAAGTAATGAAGACTAATTTCGCCGTCTAAATTACGACATTGATATGAAGAACCATCTTGAAACGGCGGTTCTAACTTGCCTCCGGACATCCTGATTTAGGTTTTCCGTGGATTCCCTAAATACATAACTGGCCATTAAAATTGCTACACCAAGAAGAAATGCATATGATAAACGGGTATTCATGGGACAAATATATTATACTACAACTGACATGTGGTTACATTTTCACGCAATTTGGGTGAATAGATCCTGACAAATCAGAACCCAGAACAACCACTTCTGGCCGAAATAACGGCTTTGATAGGACTGGGCATTGAGTCAAACAGAGCTTGGATGGCGTCTACAGGTACAGCTGCCCATGCAGCCTCAACACGATACCACAGTTCATCAAGAGCAGTGACTGGCGTATTGTGACGAGCCAGTTGCTCCGCCACCATTGACCAGACGTTTTCAATTGGTGAGAGATCTGGAGAATGTGTCGGTCACAGCAGCAGTCGAACATGTTCTGTACCCAGAAAGGCCCGTACAGGACCTGCAACATGCGGCCGTGCATTATCCTGCTGAAATGTAGGGTTTCGCAGGGATCGAATGAAGGGCAGAGCCACGGGTCGTAACACATCTGAAATCTAACGTCCATTGTTCAAAGTGCCGTCAATGCGATCAAGAGGTGACTGAGACGTGTAACCAATTGCACCCCATACCATCACGCCGGGTGATACGCCAGTATGGCGATGTCGAATACACGATTCCAATGTGCGTTCACCGCGATGTCGCCAAACACGGATGCGACCATCATGATGCTGTAAACAGAACCTGGATTCATCCGAAAAAATGACGTATTGCCATTCGTGCACCCAGGTTCGTCGTTGAGTACACCATCGCAGGCGCTCCTGTCTGTGATGCAGCGTCAAAGGTAACCGCAGTCATGGCCTCCGAGCTGATAGTACGTGCTGCTGCAAACGTCGTCGAACTGTTAGTGCAGGTGGTTGCAAACGTCCCCATCTGTTGACTCAGGGATCGAGACGTGGCTGCCCGATTCGTTACAGCTATCCGGATTAGTTGCCTGTCATCTCGACTGCTAGTGATACGAGGCCGTTGGGATCCAGCACGGCATTCCGTATTACCCTCCCGAACCGGCCGATTCCATATTCTGCTAACAGTCATTGGACCTCGACCAACGCGAGCAGCAATGTCGCGATACGATAAACTGCAATCGCGATAGGCTACAGTCCGACCTTTATCAAAGTCGGGAACGTGATGGTACGCATTTCTCCTCCTTACACGAGGCATCACAGCAACGTTTCACCAGGCAACGCCGGTCAACTGCTGTTTGTGTATGAGAAATCGGTTGGAAACTTCCCTCATGTCAGCACGTTGTAGGTGTCGCCACCGGCGCCAACCTTGTGTGAATGCTCTGAAAAGCTAATCATTTGCATATCACAGCATCTTCTTCCTGTCGGTTAAATTTCGCGTCTGTAGCAGGTCATCTTCGTGGTGTAGCAATGTTAATGGCCAGTAGTGTAGCTTCAGGCAAATGGCGGGATGGTTCCTTTGAAAGGGCATGGCCGACTTCCTTCCCCATTCTTCCCTAATCCTATGGCACCGATGACCTCGCAATCTGGTCCCCTCCCAAAATCAACCAACCAACCAGCCAACCCCATATCATCTCGAAAATGACTTTGCAAGAAAATTAATCTTCAGTTACGAAGGCACTTTCAGTCTTTCGTGGTCATTTATCTTTACCGATAAACACACTGCATATTGAATAACTATTCAGCCTTGTTAATTTAGATGTATTTACATGTTAATTTAGATATATTTTCCTCCATTCACAGAGAGAAATATCTATCTAACATATTTTAAAAATGTAGACATGCAGTATTAAAAACCTGCCACGTTAGCCGAGAGCACTAATGCGCCGCTTCCTGGACTCGGGTAGGCGCGCCGGCCCCTGCGGCTTAACGACGGAGGCCTGTGTGCTGGCCAGCCTGGATGTGGTTTTTAGACGGTTTTCCACATCCCACTAGGTGAATATCGGGCTGGTCCCTATGTCCCGCCTCAGTTACACAGCTCGCAGACATCTGAACACATTCGCACTATTCCATTGGTTGCACTAGACACAGATAGTTGGGGTACACTCATTCCGTCCCAGGGGTATGGGGTGGCGGCAGGAAGGGCATCCGGCCACCCCCTTAAATTAAACTTGCTACATCCGATTAACCATGCCGACCCTGCGTCATTGTGGGAAAAACGGCACAAGCGAAAGAAAGAAATACATGTAGTATTAAAGAAAAAATACACTTTGAAGTGTGCATGCGTGTGCGCGTGTACACTTTGAAGTGTGCATGCGTGTGCGCGTGAGCGTGACATGATCATCATGAACAGACGTTAGTTTTCGATATATACTTCGTTAGGTTGGCAACATGTAGGTAAACTAACCAAACAGTAGGAAGAATAATAGTGCACCACAAAAGGATGGGTAAACGTGCTGAACAGTGTGAAGGAAAAATTGCGGAATATAAAAATGTGCTTATGTTTCGGAAATGAAGTGGTAGTGCAACCTCCAGAGGAAACGCAGATGCCAACAAACTGTAATTACTTATTTACACAAAAAAACGCAAAGTGAACTGTTTGATAGTCTAAAAATAATACATATCGAAAGAAAAATGTACCGTTCTAGATCCCTCTTAAGATGCCTTAGAGTATAAAAATGCAAAATGCATCGGAAGAAATAAATTACTTGCAGGAAGAAAAGACAGTTTTTATTTACCAAAAAATATTTCTGTCCTTGCTGCGGAGGATGGCCACGCAAACAGACGTGTTGCTCACTGCTCTATATATGTAACTACAGCAAGAATCATTCATGCTCGTGATTTTTGTTGCTCACGGTTGAAGTAATGCGATAAAGTGGAAAGTCGACGTATGAAGTAAAACTGATGCTTATTGTTCAGACGGTCGCTACTCTGCAAGCTTAATAAAAATTATTGCTGTCAATACCAAATCTGAGTATCCTGAAAATTTAGCAATACTAATAAGTGAAAATTAGTAATCTGTCACATACCGACCGAAGTGTAGATACTACGTTGAACGTACCTGAAAAGAAAAAGAAAATGCGTAATTAATTTTCTATAAAGGCAGTGAAGTTTGTAACATGACTGGTAAAATCGCTTCGCAATCCTCTATCAGTTCAGTTAAACTGTATTTCACATATGAAGCAGGCAGTACTGACTGAGGGGCAGTTCTGTGGTGGCTGAAAGGTTCTCACTGGAATCTGTGGATTTCGGGACATCCCGTGTCTACTGTGGACTTCTAGCAAGAAGGCTGTGATCGAGTTGGGTGGTAATTCTGGTGTGGTTTCAAGGGCCTGCTCGGCGAATTATGAAGTTACGGTTTCCGGAAACTAATCCCCGACATCCAGTCGCTGTGGTGACTTGATCCACAAGTGCCCACTTGAGATGCAGCAGTTATCTGTTCAGCGTGGATGTCAGCAACAATCCTACCTCTCTGTTCTCATGAAAAGTGAGAGATTTTGGTTCCTCTTAACAGTGTCTCTGTCAGGCCAATCCTACGTATTTCCTCCCCTTCTATACACTGTGTGTCCTGTGTCCTCCAATAATGGAAAACCGTTCAAACTCGGTGCCAACCTAAAAATTTGTTTATGCGTGTTTGTAACGTCGTATCAGGCAACCATTTACCGCATTCCTCTCTATTTTCATGCTTTGAGGCACATTTAAGTTCGTCGCATCGGCTGCAAGCTTGCTGTCGCCACACCAAAGGGAGCTCGGTTTGAGAACAGAGAACTATGTGTTCTTATCTTACGTTTCCTGGGAACTGTCCCGCCCCAGCTATCATTTGCTGACTGTGCAGTTTAAGTGTTGCTTTTTGCTACAGCATGGGGTGTTTGTTTCATATTTCAGAGTCCGCAACTGAGCAGCTCGCATTTATCTGGTTGTTTGAGTATCTTAGTATGAGGTATTCATTGGGTCATTTACTTTATATTCCAAAATGCGGGTTGTACAGGTGAGGAACTCTGATTTTATTCATTCGTCGAAGTACCACGTAATTAACTTCCGTATTTCGTGTTAATTTTCTGTGCTTTTTGTTTTTCAAGAGTCACGTTGCAATAAGATTCCATGTTGGTTTTGAATTTAAATTTTGTTGTTGTCCTGAGCCCAAAGAGTGATTTGGTGCAACCCTCCATGCTACTCTATCCTGCGCAAGCCACTTCATCTCGGAATAACTACTACGACTATATTCTCCTGAATCTTCTTACTTATTCATGTCCTGGTCTTCCTCTACGACGTGTACCCCCCCCCCCCCCCCCACACACACACACACCAAACACAACACCCCCCGTTTCTAAATTGGTGCGCCCTTGATATCTCATAATGTATCCTACAAACCGACAGTCAATTTGTGACACACATTTGTTGTCCCCCAAATTCTATTCAGCACCTCATTAGTTACATGATATACCCATCTAATCTAAAGCATTCATCTCTACCACCGCATTTCGAAAGCTATTCACTTCGTGCCGAATCTGTTTATCGTCTACGTTTTACTTCCATACAAATGTCTTCGAGAAAGACTTCAGAACACTTAGGTCTATATTTGATGTTAATAAATGAACCTTCTTCAGAAACGCTTTTCTTGCAGTTCAATCCACTGTTTGTACCCTATCTACTTCAGCGATCTTCAGTTATTTTGCTGCCCAAACAGCAAAACCTATCTACTACTTTTAGTTCCTCGTTTCCTTCTCTACATCTACATCTACATCTATACTCCGCGAGCCACCTTACGGTGTGTGGCGGAGGGTACTTATTGTACCACTATCTGATCCCCCCTTCCCTGTTCCATTCACGAATTGTGCGTGGGAAGAACGACTGCTTGTAAGTCTCCGTATTTGCTCTAATTTCTCGGATCTTTTCGTTGTGATCATTACGCGAGATATATGTGGGCGGTAGTAATATGTTGCCCATCTCTTCCCGGAATGTGCTCTCTCGTAATTTCGATAATAAACCTCTCCGTATTGCGTAACGCCTTTCTTGAAGTGTCCGCCACTGGAGCTTGTTCAGCATCTCCGTAACGCTCTCGCGCTGACTAAATGTCCCCATGACGAATCGCGCTGCTTTTCGCTGGATCATGTCTATCTCTTCTATTAATCCAACCTGGTAAGGGTCCCATACTGATGAGCAATACTCAAGAATCGGACGAACAAGCGTTTTGTAAGCTACTTCTTTCGTCGATGAGTCACATTTTCTTAGAATTCTTCCTATGAATCTCAACCTGGCGCCTGCTTTTCCCACTATTTGTTTTATGTGATCATTCCACTTCAGATCGCTCCGGATAGTAACTCCTAAGTATTTTACGGTCGTTACCGCTTCCAATGATTTACCACCTATGGCATAATCGTACTGGAATGGATTTCTGCCCCTATGTATGCGCATTATATTACATTTATCTACGTTTAGGGAAAGCTGCCAGCTGTCGCACCATGCATTAATCCTCTGCAGGTCCTCCTGGAGTACGTACGAGTCTTCTGATGTTGCTACTTTCTTGTAGACAACCGTGTCATCTGCAAATAGCCTCACGGAGCTACCGATGTTGTCAACTAAGTCATTTATGTATATTGTAAACAATAAAGGTCCTATCACGCTTCCCTGCGGTACTCCCGAAATTACCTCTAAGCCCTCAGCATTGCGTGATTTAATACGACTACATTCTCTTATCCTTGTCTTGGTTTTGTTGATGTTCATCTTTTATGCTACTTTTAAGACACTGCCAATCCCTATCTCTGATAGAATTAAAATGTCATTGGCAAACCCCAAGGCTTCTATTTCTTCTCCTTGAACTTAAACTCATACGCTATTTTCTTCCCTTTTGTTTCCTTTACTACTTGGTATTGATGGCCAAAATTTCGGCTCATGCACTCTGCCTCGACTCACAATTCCCCCACCGCCATGCCGCACTTTCTGAGCACGTGGAGGGGGAAGGGGGGGGAAGGGGGAAAGCTGGCCGCATTTAAATTGCAGTACAGCCTTACTGCATACGACTTGATTTTGTATTTCAAATTTCTCAAAAACATAGATCACAAACAATATAAGTTTTCAGTGTAAATTATTTTTTGTGCACTGGGGACAATTTAATTTTCACCTGGTACAAACTGTCGGCATACAGACAGTCGCAGACAATTTCACAGAGTTTTGCACTCAAGTTGCCACGTAATCGAGACTTATTTTAATTTCATAATCGAAGAAAGTCGATCACACAAACATGCCGATCGTAATATTGTAGCACTTTTGCAGCTTCATCAAATCAGAAAAAAGTTACCTTGCAATATCCTACTGATGGCAGTGTACAGACAAGTCCACTCAAAATTCGAAGTCTGCAATCCATTCCAGATGTTCTAGCTTTCGTTCCAACATTCCTTTCTCCTTCATAAATTCAACATTAGCGAGATTTAAATCGAAGAATAGTTCCAGGCATGCCCCTTGACTTAACCAACGTACACTATGTCATCAAAAGTATCCGGACACCTAGCTGAAAATGACTTACAAGCTCGTCGCACTCTCCATCGGTAATGCTGGATTTCAGTATGGTGTCCGGCCCACCCATAGCCTTTATGACAGCTTCCACGCTCGCACGCATCCGCTCAATCATGTGCTGGAAGGTTTCTTGGGGAATGGCAGCCCATTCTTCACGGAGTCCTGCACTGAGGAGAGATATAAATGTCGGTCGGTGAGGCCTCGCACGAAGTCGGCTTTCCAAAACATCCCAAAGGTGTTCCATAGGATTCAGGTCAGTATTCTGTGCAGGCCAGTCCATTACGGGGATGTTACTGTCGTGTAACCACCCCGCCACAGACCGAGCATTATGAACAGGTACTCGATCGTGTTGAAAGATGCAGTCGCCATCCCCGAATTGCTCTTCAACAGTGGGACGCAAGAAGTTGCTTAGAACATCAGTGTAGGTCTGTGCTGTGATAGTGCCACGCAGAACAACAAAGGGTGCGAGCGCCCTCCATGAAAAACACGACCACACCATAACACCACTGCCTCCGAGTTTTAATGTTTGGCACTACACACACTGGTAGATGACGTTCACCGGGCATTTGCCATACCCACACCCTGCCATCGGATCGCCACATTGTGTACCGTGATTCGAGACTTCAAACAACGTTTTTTCACTGTTCAATCGTCCAATGTTTACGCTCCTTACAACAAGCGAGGTGTCGTTTGGCATTTATCGGCGTGATGTGTGGCTTATCAGCAGCCGTTTGACCATGAAATCCAAGTTTTCTCACCTCCAGCCTAACTTCATAGTACTTGCATTGGATCCTGATGCAGTTTGGAATTCCTGCCTATTACACGTTATGACCCTCTTCAACTGTCGGTGGTCTCTGTCAGACAACCGGCCGGAGTGCCCGACGGTTCAAGACACTACAGTCTGGAACCGCGCGACCGCTACGGTCGCAGGTTCGAATCCTGCCTCGGGCATGGATGTGTGTGATGTCCTTAGGTTAGTTAGGTTTAAGTAGTTCCAAGTCTAGGGGACTGATGACCTCAGATGTTAAGTCCCATAGTGCTCAGAGCTATTTGAACCATTTGAAGTGAACACAACGAGAAAATCCGGGCAATGGTTCAAATGGCTCTGAGCACTATGGGACTTAACATCTGGGGTCATCAGTCCCCTAGAACTTAGAACTACTTAAACCTAACTAACCTAAGGACATCACACACATCCATGCCGAGGCGGGATTCGAACCTGCGACCGTAAGAGTCGCACGGTTCCAGACTGAAGCGCCTAGAACCGCTCGGCCACCGCGACCGGCAATCCGGGCAGTCTGAGCTACTACGGAGGTTTACCGACACTCATTCTTTCTACGCGCCCTTATCGAACTGAACAGGGAAAGGGGGATGGGGATGGAAATAGTTGTACTGAAAGTACGCTCCGCTTGTAGGGTATGGCTGTAACTGTAAAAGACAACAACGAGATTATTGTCAGTGTAGTAATTACGTACGTAATATCGCAGATGAACCTCTTGAGGAGCAGGTCCTCCGCGTGTCGTGGGAAGTGTGCGCGCGCAGCGGAGGAAAGTGGTCCGCGTCCTTAAAAGGCGGTAACGTTTGCTCCAAGACGAATCTGCTTTTCTCACGCAGTTGGCGGCCGTGCTAAAACGAGTGTCCTTTCCCTTGTGGCCTGAAAGCCCGGGAGCGCCGGGGCTTAGCGGTGACCACTCAGCGGCGCGGACGCTGAACAAGCTGTTCCATCCACCCTCCCCCTGTTTCCCTCTCCCCAGCTCGCTCTCACCGCCCCGCCCCCCACCCCCCTACTCATCCCATGCCTTCTAGACTTTTACCGAACTGTTTCATGTCGCCTAACGTGCCTGTAGTTAATGAGTTTCAAAGGCTCCACTCCGTAGCACACAGTAAAACATACATGGAGAAAAGGAGCACGTTGCCTTCTCCAGGGAAAGTCAGCTCTTGCTTTCCATATACTAATTTTCAACAGTCTGCGATTAATTGGCATTCATAGAGACCGCTTTCTCTTTGAGGGTGATAGCAGCATATACACAACGCCTATTTGGTTCAAATGGCTCTAACAAGGGAACCTCCCCATCGCACCCCCCTCAGATTTAGTTATAAGTTGGCACAGTGGATAGGCCTTGAAAAACTGAACACAGATCGATCGAGAAAACAGGAAGAAGTTATGTGGAACTATGAAAAAAATAAGCAAAATATACAAACTGGGTCGTCCATGTGCAATATAGGCAATATTAAGGGCAGTGTCAGACGAGGAGAGCCGTGGTCCCGTGGTTAGCGTGAACAGCTGCGGAACTAGAGGTCTTTGGTTCAAATCTTCCCTCGACCGAAAATTTTAACTTTTTATTTTCAGTTTATGTGACAAGCCCTTATGTTTTCATCACTTTTTTTGGAGTGATTATTACATCCACAAGAAAACCTAAATCGGGCAAGGTAGAAGAATCTTTTTACCCATTCGCCAAGTGTACTAGTTAGGTGGGTCGACAACATATTCCTGTCATGTGACGCACATGCTGTCACCAGTGTCGTATAGAATATATCAGACGTGTTTTCCTGTGGAGGAATCGGTTGACCTATGACCTTGCGATCAAATGTTTTCGGTTCCCATTGGAGAGACACGTCCTTTCGTCAACTAATCGCACGGTTTTGCGGTGTTGTCGCAAAACACAGACACTAAACTTATTACAGTGAACAGAGACGTCAAGAACGAACGGACAGATCATAATTTTGCGAAAATAAAGAAAGCAAAATTTTCAGCCGAGGGCAAATTCGAACTAAAGGGCTCTCGTTCCGCAGCTGTTCACGCTAACCACGGGACCACGGCGCTCCTCGGCTCACATCGCCCTTAATATTGCCTATCTTAGGCATGGACGACCCAGTTTGTATGTTTTGCTTATTTTTTCATAGTTCCACACAACTTCTTCCTGTTTTCTCGATTGATCTGTGTTCAGTTTTTCAAGGCCTATCTATCCACTGTGCCAACTTATAACTAAATCTGAGGGGGGTGCGATGGGGATCTTCCCTTGTAAGCAGTATGGGACTAAACATTTGAGGTCATCAGTCACCTAGAATTTAGAACTACTTAAACCTAACTAACCTAAGGACATCACACACATCCATGCCCGAGGCAGGATTCGAACCTGCGACCGTAGCAGCAGCGCGGTTCCGGACTGAAGTGCCTAGAACGGCTCGGCCACAGCGGCAGGGCCGGCGGGAGGGTTCGCGCAATCCCTGACATAGCGCTCACGCCTTCGCGGCACCTTCGCACTGCAGGAGTATATGGATTGTGTTGTGAATGCGGAGTTACCTACATAGGGGACACAGGGGTGCCAGGCAACGCAAGCGTGGCAGAACAAGAGCGCTACGTGCAGTTAGAATACAACAATAAACCAGTGATAGTCGAACACCACCGTGACTCTGAACTAGTGCTGTTGATAAAATTTCGATATTTTTTCTATAACATATCGATATATGTCGGCGATAGATTTTTCACTGATATATCTATATAGTAATGACACATCGAGTGCCGATATTTTTATTTTATATCTCTTTTTGCGATTTTCGACAAATATTTGAAGTAGTTGTTTTAAAATGGTGGGAGAACATAATTTTACTTTCATTGTGTGAATGAGTCTTCCTACTTCTTGAACTTTCATCACGTCCAGTCTCTCTCTTTGACTGTGTGAAGCAACTATAGATGGCATGGGGAGGGGGGCGGGGGGGGGGGGGGGGGTGCGGCGCTGTGAATGGAACGACAAGATATCCGATGTGAAAAAATAGCACACCAGTTGCGTTAAAAGTACTGTTTCTTCATATCGGCATTCTTCAAAAACAGCTGCTGAATCTGATGAACAAAAATCTAAATTACAAGACTGGTCTTTCCCGTGGGCAGAGGCGTAGTGAGGGGGAAACGCTGACGTAATTGGCGCTCGGCGCTACCAACAGAAAATCCGACGTTTAGCTTCACTACGCAATTTTGACACTACAACTGCGAGGTCACTGGCGTTTGCAGAAATGAAAAAACAGGGAAGTCGACATGAAGTGTTCCGGACAAATCCGTGACGAAACCGAACGACGGACCCATCGGACACCTTTTATTGTGTCACTTACCACCAGTTGCCATTGTTAGCAAAGTAGTTGTCACCAAGTGTGAAAGTGCATTGTTTTTCTTTCACTCCTTGCTCTAAGGGGAACAAGAAGGCTGCTAGCTAGTTGATGTACGGAATATCTAATAATAAATCAATACTTAAATACACAGCTCTAAAACTGGCAGTATATTCACAAGATGCAGACCTTTTGTTTTTTTTTACCAATACGTTGATGTGTCTTTACGTCGACATATCGATAATTATTTCGATACATCGAGAACGTATAATATACTTTTTAAATATCTGTATATGGTATACCTGATATCTTTTAAAATATTAAATCCTTCTGTTGACTATCTATCATGTTCCAGGAAGCCCGTGTACTGACAAAGAGAGTCGTGGATGCGCCAATGCAAAAAAGGAGCGATTCAAATTATTAAGCAGCCTGAAAACATTAGAGAGGATGGCTACAAACTTGTAGTGTCCTGGCTGCCAGATATCCCAGTCCGACGGGCCGCGACGAGTACTGGGGAAGAAGACTCACCGAGGAAGGACGCGACAGCCTAAACAAACAACTACATTGCAACTGTCAGTGTATTTCCGGGCACACCGAGAAGAAAACATGTCCACCAGAAGCTTCCAGACATGACGTATTGACACCGACATTTTGAATTAAATAGGGGAACCTTTGCACCAGGAAAACGAGTCTTACCCGCAGGAAGGCCATCGTAATACGGCCGAACGTTGGTTTTATAGGTTAGCCGTGCGGTTAAAGGCGCTGCAGTCTGGAACCGCAAGACCGCTACGGTCGCAGGTTCGAATCCTGCCTCGGGCATGGATGTTTGTGATGTCCTTAGGTTAGTTAGGTTTCACTAGTTCTATGTTCTAGGGGACTAATGACCTCAGCAGTTGAGTCCCATAGTGCTCAGAGCCATTTGAACCATTTTATAGGTTACATATTTTGAAGTAATTTATGTTTTCTATCCGATAGCCAGAAAAATTTTAATCATCTTTAACAATCTTATTGTAAACTATTAAAATGACTGTCTTTTAAATACAACGAACCATGGAGTACCTCTATGACGTGGATCTCTGATGTTTATTAACACTGTAATACATCATTAGAAAATCTTCCATTCTCTGAGTAAGTTTTATGAAAACCCAAAAATTAGGCGAACCAATCAACTAACAAATTTTTCATATGTTGCCATCGGTTAAGCATTCTTACCAGCCAGGGATTCCACACGATGCAAAAATGGCTCTGAGCACTATGAGACTTAACATCTGTGGTCATCAGTCCCCTAGAACTTAGAACTACTTAAACCTAACTAACCTATGGACATCACACACATCCATGCCCGAGGCAGGATACGAACCTGCGACCGTAGCAGTCGCGCGGTTCCGGACTGCGCGCCTAGAACCGCTAGACCACCGCGGCCGGCTCACACGATGCAGAGCTGAAGTCCAAAGGGGAATTAAAGGATAAATTGTAACATTAACCAGTTATCGATTACACAAGAAAACAAAATGCACTGTTGTTTCGAGAAGTATAGCGTGTCCCAAAAAGAATGACTCGATTTTAAATAGAATTATTTATTAGGAAGAAGAGCGTAACACCAACAAATTGCATACTATATTAGCCAGAAAAGACAGAAGTTTAAAAGATCCATCATAAATGTCCAATATGTCCTCCACTGGCTGCACGGACGACATCTAGCCGATAGCCGAATTCATCCCAAACTTAGCGTAAGGTGTCCTCTATCACTGAAGCTACAGCAGCTCATATTCTGGTTTTCAGTTCAAATGTGTGTGAAATCTTGTGGGACTCAACTGCTATGGTCATCAGTCCCTAAGCTTACACACTGCTTAACCTAAATTATCCTAAGGACAAGCCGGCCGAAGTGGCCGTGCGGTTAAAGGCGCTGCAGTCTGGAATCGCAAGACCGCTACGGTCGCAGGTTCGAATCCTGGCTCGGGCATGGATGTTTGTGATGTCCTTAGGTTAGTTAGGTTTAACTAGTTCTAAGTTCTAGGGGACTAATGACCTCAGCAGTTGAGTCCCATAGTGCTCAGAGCCATTTGAACCATTTTTTTTCCTAAGGACAAACACACACACACACACACACACACACACACACACACACACACACACACACACACACGAGGGAGGACTCGAACCTTTGCCGGGCTGGTTTTAAGGTCATCAGTGTCACGAGGTAAGGGAGGAACGTAAACACATTGTTTAACATATCTCCACAGGAAGAAATCATATGGTGTTAAGTCCGGACCTAGGAGGCCAAAAGTGTAAAGCCTGGTCTTGCGGTCCTGTACGCCCTATCCAAGGTTGAGGCACGTTGGCATTGAGGAAACTGCACGCGTTGTTGTGCCAGTGCGGTGGTGCTCCATCTTGCTGATGGATGAAATTGTCAGAGTCACGGCGCGTAGACTTGCGGGGGCTCCGCTCAAATGCTCGTCGGATTGGTTCCACTATTTGTTAAGGAACGCGTGGCCAGCCAGGACTTTTGCCTTTACAGAGGCACCCTGTTTCTTCAAACTGTTTATACCACCGTCGAATGTTCTTTGGTGATGGTGGTTTGGCATGAAATCGAGTATGAAACGCCCGCTGAACTGCGATCACTGAGTACGACTAAATTCAAGAACACAATATGCATTCTTTTGCGCGGACGTCATATTGCGCGAGATTGGCTGCACGCTCCAGCTCAACGCTCATAGCGACATCTAGCGGATTTTTTCTGAAACTCTAGACCATGCCGATTACATCTAGCGCTGTTTCATTTACCTAGTTACATTTGTCTCAATATTATTACAAGTTAAAATCGGGTCATTCTTTTGGGACACCCTGTTCTTTTGTTGTCAAGTTATCAGTCTTTGGAGAGAGAGAGAGAGAGAGAGAGAGAGAGAGAGAGAGAGAGAGAATATGGGGTGGGGGAGCGAAGCGAAGAACGTGGAAACCATCGTAACTAAAAATGGCTCTGAGCACTATGGGACTCAACTGCTGTGGTCATTAGTCCCCTAGAACTTAGAACTAGTTAAACCTAACTAACCTAAGGACATCACAAACATCCATGCCCGTGGCACGAATCGAACCTGCGACCGTAGCGGTCTTGCGGTTCCAGACTGCAGCGCCTTTAACCGCACGGCCACTTCGGCCGGCAAACCATCGTAACTCGTAGGAAGGGAATACTTGTACTGTGTTCTCGTAATTCAGTTTAGTTACTGTACGTCCCCATTTCAGTAAGGGCGTATTTCGATGTAATTAAGTCAACTGCATTAATTACCTTTGGTCTCAAATCAGTTTTAGTGCATTAAGAAACTCTGGGTCGTTCCATCAACCGTGACCGAGACAACGCTGTCGTCGTCGCCGATATCACCGCCGCCACCACCACCTTTGTTAGCCCCCCCCCCCCCCAATCTCTTCGGTGGCGATTAACGTACCGTATAACGTTATTTTTATTTCAGAATTTGTTACCTATTTATCTGCCGGCTTGCATTGCATCTTTCACCGTAACTAACAAGGGGAGGCCGCCAATTGTGAAATTCAGATTCGATTCACACTGCGCATAATAAAAGCTCATGGCCAGAGGTGTAATGTGGCAAAGCACAAAGATGCACTTCTCAGCCGCTGTCGAGAAAATCGACAGTTAAAAGAAACCGCTGCGGTGTAATACTCTCTACGATTAATAATTTTCTACAGCGTCGTGGCGCAGCGGTAAGCGCTCGGGTTCGTAATCCGAAGGTCGCCGGATCGAATCTCGCGCCATGCAACTTTTTTTTTTTTAGTATTTGTTTTTTGTAATTCAAATATATATATAATAAATTCCTGGCAATCAGTTGCAACAATTATGCATATAATAAGTTGTTGAAAGTAGTTTGTCGTGGAAAAACTGGCGACTTCGAACATCATTATGTTTTCCGCAAACAAAGTTGTATTTCACAAATGTTATTAATTATCTTCATCATGTTATCCACGTATAGTTAACGGAAGACGTAGAAACGATATTCCGAAACGAATACGTATAGCGTAAGTCAAACGTTCGAATTAGAATAGAGACCCCACAAACACAAATTTGCTGTGGCAGGTATGAAATATAAACTCCGTTACTCGCTCGTTACACTTGAAGGACAGATGTTGAATGGGCCGAAACGAGCCGCCGCATAACAGCGTAGTTGCCTGCTAACTTCGAAAGAAGGTAGATGCGGTCCCTAGCGCAACTTATAACATCGTCGAAAATCAGTGCGTACGGGAGAGCTTTGGTACACCCTGTTAAAAAAAAAAAGGGAAAAATGGAGGCGGTACAATTGGAGAGCGATCCGCCTTCACCAACATGCATAAGCAATTCATTAATAGTATATATATATATATATATATATATATATATATATATATATATATATATATATATATATATATATATATATACGTTTGAATTACAAAAAACTAATAATAAAAAAAATGTTGCATGGTGCGAGATTCGATCCGGCGACCTTCGGAATACCAACCCGAGCGCTTACCGCTGCGCCACAACGCTGTAGAAAAATGTTAATCGTAGAGAGTATTTCACCGGAACGGTTTCTTTTAACTGTCGATTTTCTCGACAACGGCTGAGAAGTGCATCTTGGCGCTTTGCCACATTACACCTTTGGCCATGAGCTTTTATTATACGCAGTATGAATCGAATCTGAATTTCACAATTGGCGGCCTCCCCTTGTAAGTCAGGTTCATCGGGCTTACTATAACAACTGCCAATATTGTTTTAAATTCCAAGGGGAAAAATCCCCCCAAAAAGCTACAGAAAGCTAATAGCAACGATTCTGTACATTGCTGTAATGCTTGCTTCGCCTGTAGGACAGTACAGAGGTTCACGAGAGGCACTGTTAGACTGTCCTTAAGACTTACGACTCTTACTGAAAAGGTAGGACAAGTTAACACACACAGTTGCTAAAGTCATCCGTGTTCGTCTATCAGTAATTTATTAATTAATAAAAGGTTTTAACACCTGGTTTGATGCTTGAGTTTTTCCTTGGTGCAGTGACTAGTAGGTCTCATTAAACAAAAGCAAGTGTAAAACAATGATAAACTGACGAATGTTGCCTGTAATTTTTAAATACCATTGCGTGAGTGTTCAGACTGCAACGGCCACCTGAGTCTTACAGTAGAATATGTGAACGCCAGACTGGGAGGTAGAGACTAAGAGGGCCATGGGCACGGGTTCCCAGGTAGATGCCGTGTTTCTTGACTTCCACAAGGCGTTCGATACAGTTCTCCACAGTCGTTTAATGAACAAAGTAAGAGCATATCGACTATCAGACCAATTGTGTGATTGGATAGAAGAGTTCCTAGATAACAGAACGTAGCATGTCATTCTCAATGGAGAGAAGTCTTCCGAAGTAAGAGTGATTTCAGGTGTGCCGCAGGGGAGTGTAGTGGGACCGTTGCTATTCACAATATACATAAATGACCTTGTGGATGACATCGGAAGTTCACTGAGGCTTTTTGCGGATGATGCTGTGGTATATCGAGAGGTTGTAACAACGGAAAATTGTACTGAAATGCAGGAGGATCTGCAGCGAATTGACGCATGGTGCAGGGAATGGCAACTGAATCTCAATGTAGACAAGTGTAATGTGCTGCGAATACATAGAAAGAAAGATCCCATATCATTTAGCTACAGTATAGCAGGTCAGCAATTGGAAGCAGTTAATTCCATAAATTATCTGGGAGTACGCATTAGGAGCGATTTAAAATGGAATAATCATATAATGTTGATCGTCGGTAAAGCAGATGCCAGACTGAGATTCATTGGAAGAATCCTAAGGAAATGCAATCCGAAAACAAAGGAAGTAGGTTACAGTACGCTTGTTCGCCCACTGCTTGAATACTGCTCAGCAGTGTGGGATCCGTACCAGATAGGGTTGATAGAAGAGATAGAAAAGATCCAAGGGAGAGCAGAGCGCTTCGTTACAAGATCATTTAGTAATCGCGAAGGCGTTACGGAGATGATGGATAAACTCCAGTGGAAGACTGCAGGAGAGACGCTCAGTAGCTCGGTACGGGCTTTTGTCGAAGTTTCGAGAGTCAAGGAGTATATTGGTCCCTCCTACGTATATCTCGAGAAGAGACCATGATGATAAAATCAGAGAGACTAGAGCCCACACAGTGGCATACCGACAATCTTTCTTTCCACGAACAAAACGAGACTGGAATAGAAGGGAGAACCGATAGAGGTACTCAAGGTACCCTCCTCCGCACACCGTCAGGTGGCTTGCGGAGTATGGATGTAGATGTAGAGGTACTGACTAACCAAAGAACATAAAACTTGAAATAGCTATATTTATTGGTCTGCAAATAACGTTAATACTGATGTAATGTTCAGTACACTGACGTCAGTCACCAATAAAAATATCTGCACTTATACCATATACACAGGGTGAACATTAATAAAAACCGACAAACGCAGGGACGGATTCCTGACTGGAAGTGGAGGGAGAAAAGTCCTATGAACTTGTGACCAGAAATGCATCGTTGCAACGGCAGAAAGCGCTGACCAATGACAGTTTCTCTGGCCACATACCAAGAGTTCTTTCCTTGTTGCAGGCTGTGCGATTGACGCGACCTACTGTAAGCAGCAGAGCGGTCCGATATTCGTGTCAGGAACAAGGCAAGATGGTGTTCGCGTATGGCCCATCAGATAGAAACGGTCGAGAGGCAGCGCGTCTAGACCCAAACGAGTACCCCTACAGACACCAACCACATCACACAACATTTCAAGCCCTTTTCGCACGTTTGTGTGATCTTGGGCCCTTTCAGACAGGTGAACGTACAGGGAGGCGGCCGACTGTGCATACATCAGATTTGGAGGATTGGGTTCTACAGGATATTGAGACGAACCCTAGGGCAAGCTCCAGGCAAGTGGCCCGCCAATATTGTGTAAGCCAGAGTACGATTACGAGTATCCTGCATGACAACCGCTACTATCGCTATCAGCTGAGATCCCACGGATTCCACTTTGAACATCTGTTGGGACGTGGTTCAAATGGCTCTAAGCACTATGGGACTTAACATCTGAGGTCATCAGTCCCCTAGACTTGGAACTGCTTAAACCTAACTAACCTAAGGACATCACACACATCCATGCCCGAGGCACGATTCGAACCTGCGACCGTAGCAGCAGCGCGGTTCCGCACTGAAGCGCCTAGAACCGCTCGGCCACAGCGGCCGGCTGTCGTGGCGTGGATGCGATGCAGCACTGTACTGTGTTCCAGGGCGATTTGTTGTCGTTGCACGCGCATCTTTCTTTTTCGGACACGTGTTCATAGGACCTTTCTTCCTCCATACCCAGTCGGGAAGCCGTCCCTGCAGTTTGTCGGTTTTATTAATGTTAACCATATGACAACGACCGATGATCATTTCTTTCAGTGGGGATGCAAACCATGCCCGATTTCTTACGGCAATCAGAAGTGCGAGTAAGGGGGTTCATGGGTAGATAACGCTACGCCAGTAGTGTTTATGGGGTCGGCAGGGAAGTGTGTTCGGATGTGCGAGCCAGTTAAGGCGACCTCTCTCGCTGAGCGGGTAATCTGGGATCGAGTCCCCGGTCCAGCACGAATTTTCACGTGTTACCATGATTTCAATGCCAAAACGCGGCTAACGTCATTAATAAATCTTAGAAAACCTTGTAGCAATCCTTATCCTGTAAGAGGTTGAATAAGAGACTGCGACCGAGCGATTCTAGGCGCTTTAGTCTGGAACTGCGCTTCCGCTACGGTCGCAGGTTCGAATCCTGCCTCGGGCATGGATGTGTGTGATGTTCTTAGGTTAGATAGGTTTAAGTAGCGCTAAGTTCTGGGAGACTGATGACCTCCGATGTTAAGTCCCATCGTGCTCAGAGCCAGATTAGATTAGATTAGATTAGATTAGATTAGATTAATACTACTTCCATGGATCATGAATACGATATTTCGTAATGATGTGGAACGAGTCAAATTTTCGAATACATGACATAATTAGGTTAATTTAACAACATACTTAAGTTAATATAACAACTTTATTTTTTGTGTTTTTTTATTTTTTTAATTATTTATTTTTTTTAAATTTTTTTTTCTTAATTTGTATCTAAAAATTCCTCTATGGAGTAGAAGGAGTTGTCATTCAGAAATTCTTTTAATTTCTTCTTAAATACTTGTTGGTTATCTGTCAGACTTTTGATACTATTTGGTAAGTGACCAAAGACTTTAGTGCCAGTATAATTCACCCCTTTCTGTGCCAAAGTTAGATTTAATCTTGAATAGTGAAGATCATCCTTTCTCCTAGTATTGTAGTTATGCACACTGCTATTACTTTTGAATTGGGTTTGGTTGTTAATAACAAATTTCATAAGAGAGTATATATACTGAGAAGCTACTGTGAATATCCCTAGATCCTTAAATAAATGTCTGCAGGATGATCTTGGGTGGACTCCAGCTATTATTCTGATTACACGCTTTTGTGCAATAAATACTTTATTCCTCAGTGATGAATTACCCCAAAAAATTTGAAGAGACTAAAATGGAACGAGAAAACGGGTCCTACGATAGACTGCTCCAATGTGCTTCTTAACAACCAGTACTTGCAAGTCCAAAAGAAGACCTTTCCACAATTAAAACATCGGAATGTTTTATTATTTAAGACAAAAGTAAGGACTAAAATACATTATTTCGATTCTCGTATAAGATAAAATAATACCCTAAAACCGAAACTGGGGACAGTTCACTGGATGCAGCCTAAGAAACTTTATCCATCATTTTTAACCAGGCAAGACATCCTGGAACATTTCACATTCCACAAACACTTATCTCATAAAATTAGTAAGAAATCTGTCCGTCACAGTATCATCTCACGAGTCACGTTGCCCATCCACAAGAAAAGAGATGACTTCATGGAGCAGAATTCTACCTAGCAGACGGTGTTCATACACGTCCAGTCGTCTACTGTTAGAGATACTATTCGAACGGGTACTAATTCGACTTTACAGTAATGAATAGACTAAATAATTACACCGAACTACTGTGACAAATGAGTTGGCCTCGAAATGTTTAGCTACTAAAGCACTTGTCACTGTTCTAAATTACTAGTATAATGGTTCTGCTGAATTTCGAGACACTACCTTCTACACTGTCCTGCCGCATTGTGATCACCTCTCAAAAGCCTGAGTGCCGGCCGTAGTGGCCGAGCGGTTCTAGGCGCTACAGTCTGGAACCGCGCGACCGCTACGTCGCAGGTTCGAATTCTGCCTCGGGCATGGATGTGTGAGATGTCCTTAGGTTAGTTACGTTTAAGTAGTTCTAAGTCTAGGGGACTGTGGTGTGCGTACTGTAAGACCTTCAGTACACGCACCATCAGATTATTTGACCTATCGCTCTAACGAAGTAGGCGAGTGTCAGCAACATGTCTCGTGGTCTTATCGTGGCGTGTTTATCTTCTGCCGTTAGGTCAGACGATAGAAATGCCACTTGCACGCTCAGAGTAGCAGATTGACGGTGACCAACTTTAAACAAAACTTCATTAATTTTCACACACATTTATTAAAATAATAACGAGCATAAAAAATTACTTAACTTGGTTCTGGATGTTATTTACAATTGACAATCTGAAGTTACTTTGGTCTTGGTACGTTAATCTTGTTCTCACATATATCTCGGATACTTGACAAAAGTGTCTATACATGTATCTTCATGGCTATGTACAGGAATATGGTAATCTTACTAGGCGCAGACTGAAACTTGACTATAGACTGGTACAGACTAAAGCAGACTGATGCAGATAAATGCAGACTCTAATCGGAGGTCTGTACACTCGTTATAATACCTCGCGCGTTCAGGTATCACTGCGGGAGTGTGATCCGCGAGGAGAAAAGGTTCTATGTTAGCAGCACTCTCATTGGCTGCGTTACATATTAATACGCGGATCGGCGGAAGCAGAATTTGGTCCGTCTTAATGGCAGCGCCATCTCGTAGTGCGGAGACGGGCGAGCGCTGCGCCTGCGCTGTTGTGCTTAGCGGGGCGCGCTCTAGTGGGAAAGTAGTGTACGCACTGACTACGCGGAACTATGTACACAACAGTAGAGATGGGTCGAACTCGTTCATTCCCGTGAACTACTTCATTCATTTCACTCTTTGCCGTGAAGCGTTCAAATGAAGTAGTTCATTCACAAAGTACGGAAGCCTGGCGAAGTTGCCCAGTTCGCCGCTCAGCCGCGGCTACGCTCGCTTCTCCTCGCTCGTACAATAACGCTTCGTAATACTTCATAATTTTACCAACAGATGGCCGAACTATGCAGTAACGTCCACGCAACGTTTTACGCTCTCACAGCGTCTGAGTTAAATAGAGCGCGGTCGAAGGGGACAAAGGAAAGATAAACAGAGAAGTCTGTCACATATAAAGAAGGTATTACATTTAATCTTGCTCGACATTTTTTCATAAAGCGCCCAAAAAGGTCTTCATCTGTCAAGTGAAACATTATTTGTTGTATTCATGGACTGAAAACTAGGGATACCAACGAAATGCAGCCAATTTTATGTTCCTTTTAAAATTTAATCCAAAATAGAATGAGTATGTTTACCACTGTCACAAAGTCTATATACCTACGTTAAGTAATTATTCAGAAGTCTTCTTGTAGATTTTATTTTTGTTGAGAATAATAACCCTCCAGATTCAAAACGTAAACTGTCACATGTAGTCATTGGTACGATTTCAGGTAAAATCCCTCTTTCAGTGTTATTAACAAACCTTTTATTTTCTTGTTGGCTGTGCGTGCTCAGACAGATAGCCACTTCGTTTGTATCTTTAATATTCATTTGTCTGCAAGCGCTGCCAACGGTAGACTACCCGTAGACGCGAAGTTTAACTGCACAAATAGTCACGGGTAATGACGTCAGCACTGCAGGAAGCAGCTGACGCTGTCTTCCCCTCGCCCCCTCACCTTCGCAACCCAACCCATCGTAAACCTATTGTTCCCCACAAACACCGCGCGATTCGTCGACAGGCAGTAGAGGGCGGACTAAAGTGAGGGGAGGATGAGTGACGTAGCGTCGATGTAGTGAGGGAGCGAGAGGGGAAGAGAGTGAGTGAACTAGAAAAAAGTGTGGAGTGTGCTATCTGTGAAGAGTTTGAAGTACCAGTTCATTGAAATTGAGTGGTTAGTTCACAGTTCACTGGAGTGAAGCGTTCATTTGAACGACTCATTCACGAGCTCCCCATCACTACACAACAGAGACTGATGACCTCAGATGTTAAGTCCCATAGTGCTTAGAGCGCAGGAAGAGTGTCAGTGAAGTTCTGAAAGGTAGTGATAGGGACGTCGAGCCATGTCGACCTAACGCTTTGGCCAGCTGCGCTAGGTTTCATGGTTAACAACCCGATCCAAGTGGTCCCACAGATTCTCGGCTGGGTTTAGATCCGTTGAGTCTTGTGTCCAGGGGCGTACGGTAAACTCATTCTGGTGCTCTTCGAACCACGCACTTATCCTGCGAGCTCTGTGACCAGTTTCATTGTCTTGCCGGTAGACGCCATCGTGCCGAGGAAAAATTAACTCTATTAGCGGTGGATATAGTCCCCGAGGATAGATACGTACATGTGTTGATGCAGTGTGACTTCCAGAACGAAGAGATCACCCAGAGAATGCCACAAAAACATTCCAAAGACAATAACTCTCCCTCCTCCGGCCTGGAGCCTTCCGGCGATTGTTGCGCGGTGTTCGCTTACAGACGTTTCATGACGTACACGCCGACGGCCGTCTGTCCGATTGAGCATTAAACGTCATTCATCTGAAAAGTCCACCTATAGCTACTCGGTGGACGTCCAGTTGTGGTATTGGCATCCAAATTCCATCCTTCATCGCCGATGAACAGTATTCAGCATGGCTGCTAGAACCAGGTACATGTTGCGGAGGCCCATACGCAGCAACGTTCGCTGAACAGTCTTTGACGAGATACTTTTGGTAGCCCCTTGGTTCACATGGACAGGCAGTTGCTCAACAGTTGCAGGTCTATTTACCTGTACAGATCACCGCAGCCGTCGTTCACTCCTGTCACACAAGGCCCGTGGTGCACCACAGTTGTCACGGTTTTACATAGCGCCATTTTGCCATGGACAGCATAAAAATGGTTAAAATGGCTCTGAGCCCTATGGGACTTAACTGCTGTGATCATCAGTCCCCTAGAACTTAGAACTACTTAAACCTAACTAACCTAAGGACATCACACACATCCACACCCGAAGTACGATTCGAACCTGCGACCGTAGCGATCGCGCGGGTCCAGTCTGTAGCGCCTAGAACCGCTCGGCCACTCCGGCCAGCATGGACGGCATACTTCAGTCAAGCCCCTACCACGCCGTAGCGGAGAAGCCATGCAACTGTCAAATGGTTCAAATGTCTCTGAACACTATGGGACTTAACATCTAAGGTCATCAGTCCCCTGGAACTTAGAAATACTTAAACCTAACTAACCTAAGGACATCACACACATCCATGTCCGAGACAGGATTCGAACCTGCGACCGTAGCGGTCGCGCGGTTCCAGACTGAAGCGCCTAGAACCGTTCGGCCACATCGGCCAGCTAGGCAACTGTCCCCCAATTGAAGCAGTTCATCGCCGCCATTTGCAGGGATGAATTCTAGAACTGGGGTTGTGATTTGAAGTATATGAGACGCAGCAAGAGCAAATTGAAGCACAAATTAAACACGTTTGTTTAAAAAAAAAATACTGAGTATTCGAGTCTGTTTTAAAAGTATACTTAAATGAATGAAGTTTCCTAATTTCAGAAATACGCCTGCATAGAGACGCGAAATTTAAGAATGTAAAGCTCATTCCTGACAAGGTGGAGCGAGTTTACATCGAGCTATTTGCATTAGATAATTACATGAAACTTTTAAAGTAGCAGACAGTTTGCTTTTTGCCGACTACTGTGTACATTTTGCACGCTTACTTTTGTTTAGCACAGTATTGTCGACACTCGAATATTGGTATGATTAACTGTAATAGCCGATATCACTTTAAATACCGTAGGAATTTCATTCGCACATTAGTTTTTAACACTGATAGCACCTCTGAAAGTGGTTGAGTTTGCAACATTTGATCAAATATTTGACCATTTACTTAGTATAATCACCACCTGACAACACATGTTAAGTATCTAAACGCATTTATTCCACCTACCTCTGATTCATACTTAATATATATTTGATTAAAAATCTAAATACTTATCATGTGCCTAGTTCTTCATTCAGTTCAACTTAGTACATTAACCCTGTTAGTAGTTTTAGTAATTTATATGGAAATACAATATAACTACTTGACATGCAACAAAGTACCATTGTCTGTAATTTAACACTGAAACTTTTTCCCTATGTAGCTTGCAATTTTTGTAGCAGAAAGTTTATTAGATACAGCATAAGGTGTAAATATAGACATCAGGTTAGGCTGTAGAACAATCTGCTGTCACCTACATTTAGTATTTGCATTAAATGGCTTTGCAAACACTATACCTTTTTCAAACGAGTTGGAAATCCAAATACTGTCGGTATAGCATCGTCCTTCAGTTGACGTCTATTTACATAATTTTCCATGTAACAATTCTCTTCAAAATGAAGAGAGCACAGCAAATGATTTGCTGTCGGTTGGAAGTTCTCTCTCCGAGTAGCAACAATCCATTTCCGATTTATAAAATCATTTGTAAGGGGAAATCTAAACAAAAACAAACGCTCATGCTGTATTATTTCTCCATGAAAATATTATATACAAGTAATAGAAAGTAACAAACAACCAGAAATGACTGACATTGTTTCCGTCTTCGTCTTTGCTTCCATTCTTACTGTTACAATTAAAAGCAGCACACGAACGAACCATGTTTACGCAATGTTTCCCTGCAAATGGCGGCTTCTATCACGTTCAATGTGAGAACGCGACACTAGCGCCAATGCGCGGTCTAGTTTTTATTTCGTAAGTCTATGACTTCAGTCACAGCGGCACGCATTCACAGACTTAACTATTCCGGAAATGCTTCCATCCTTGGCCCGAAAGCCAATGATGAGGGACTTTTGAACATCAGATAAATTGCTCCGTTGCCGCGTCAAGACAAAGACCGATCTGTTTTTCACGTCCCCCGGACGCACTTTATACGCCCTCCTCTGTTAGTGCTGCTACTTGCTGCCTGCGAGTGGTTACTGCACGTTGACGTCTAAAATAGGCGGTCGTCGCATTAATGTGACTTCACCGTGTAGTGTAGGCAGGTAAATACATTTCGACTTCCCGAAGTTCCGTGTAGTTCTACCTTTCCACTGTGGTCTTCATCGGAACGCTGATTTGCTACAGCTATCAAAAACGTTTTATCCTGTGTAATAGTGATGGGGAGCTCGTGAATGAGTCGTTCAAATGAACGCTTCACTCCTGTGAAGTGTGAACTAACCACTCAATTTCAATGAACTGGTACTTCAAACTCCTCACAGATAGCACACTCCACACTTTTTTCTAGTTCACTCACTCTCTTCCCGTCTCCCTCACCCACGTCACTCCTCCTCCCATCACTTCACTCCTCCCTGTCCTGCCTGTCGACGAATCACGCGGTGTTAGTGGGGAACGATAGGTTTAGGACGGGTGGAGGAGGTGAGGGGTGAGGAGAAGGCAGCGTCAGCTGCTACCTGCAGTGCTGACATCATTACCCGTGACTATTTGTGCAGTTAAACTTCGCGTCTACGGGTAGCCTACCGTTGGCAGCACTTGAAGACAAATGAATATTAAAGATAGAAACGAAGAGGCTGGCTGTGTGAGCACGCACAGCCAACATGAAAATAAAAGGTTTGTTAAAGCACTGAAAGAGGGATTTTACCTGAAATCGTACCAGTGACTACAGGTGACAGTTTACGTTTTGAATCTAGTGGGTTATTATTGTCAACAAAAATAAAATCTACAGGAAAACTTCTGAATAATTACTTAACGTAGGTATATAGACTTTGTGACAGTGGTAAACATACTCATTCTATTTTGGATTAAATTTTAAAAGGAACATAAAATTGGACTGCATTTCGTTGGTAGCCCTATTTTTCAGTTCATGAATACAACAAATAATGTTTCATTTGGCAGATAAAGACTTTTTTGGGCGCTTCATGAGAAAATGTCGAGCAAGATTAAATGTAGTACCTTCTTTATATGTGACAGCCTTCTCTGTTTATCTTTCCTTTATTCCCCTTTTTTTATTGTCATTTTGAAACCTGTATACAGGCAGGCCTGCAGCAGCATACTACGCCGTTCTTTGGCCGCAGAGAAACACAAAAGATAGAAATGAAGACTATTAGAGAAAAAAGATGGTGGACATATAAACGCAGCCAAACACTTTTTAAAATACAAGGTGCCGTTCACGGGCGTAAAGTCCAAGATAAAATTGTTTAGACACTTGGACACAGACAGAAACGCCCTTTGTCCCCTTCGACCATGCTGTATTTAAGATAACTCAGACGCTGTAAGAGCGTAAAACGTTGCGTGCACGTTACGCCATAGTTCCGCCATCTGTTGGTAAAATTGTGAAGTATTACGAAGCTTTATTGTACGAGCGAGGCGAAGCGAGCGTAGCAGCGGCTGAGCGGCGAACTGGGCAACTTCGCTAGGCTTCCGTACTTCACGAATGAACTACTTCATTTGAACGCTTCACGGCAAAGAGTGAAATGAATGAAGTAGTTCACGGGAATGAACGAGTTCGACCCACCTCTACTGTGTAAGCTGCTTTATTTCTATGTAACTACTGCGGTCTACATCCATTTGAACGTACTTACTGTAGCCAAGATTTCATGCCCCTCTACAGTGTTTGGTGATTCCTTGGTGCTCCACGAGGGATCATATGGACCGATCCATCTGTAACGTCGCAGCTATTTACACATCTGCAGAGTTTTGCAGTAAGTTTTATTCCGTTAGGTCAAGCTGTATTGGAGGCTGGCAATGAAGCCTCCAGCCCCGGCCGTTGTGTGGTTGGCTGCTGGCGTCATAATGCCATCTGTCGCGGTGTGCAGACCGTGAGAACTGCTCTGTGTGGAATGTACTAACGAGGGAACCTCCCCATCGCACCCCCCTCAGATTTAGTTATAAGTTGGCACAGTGGATAGGCCTTGATAAACTGAACACAGATCAATTGAGAAAACAGGAAGAAGTTGTGTGGAACTGTGAAAAAATAAGCAAAATATACAAACTGAGTAGTCCATGGGACACATAAGCAACATCATGGACGAAGTCTGCTTAGAAGCGCTGTGGTCCCGTGGTAGCGTGAGCAGCTGCTGAACGAAAGATCCTTGATTCAAGCCTTCCCTCGACTGAAAATTTTACTTTCTTTATTTTTGCATAGTTATTATCTGTCCGTTCGTTCATTGACATCTCTGTTCACTGTAATAGTTTAGTGTCAGTGTTTTGCGACCGTACTGCAAAACCGTGCGATTAGTAGACGAAAGGACGTGCCTCTCCAATGGGAACCGAAAACATTTGATCGTAAAATCATAGGTCAACCGATTCCTCCACAGGAAAACACATCTGATATATTCTATACGACACTGGTGACGGCATGTGCGTCACATGACAGGAATATGTTGTCGACCCACCTAACTTATACACTTGGCGAATGGGTAAAAAGATTCTTCTACCTTGCCCGATTTAGGTTTTCTTGTGGATGTGATAATCACTCCCAAAAAAGTGATGAAAACATAAGAGTTTGTCACATAAACTGAAAACAAAAAATTAAAATTTGCACTCGATGGAAGATTTGAAGCAAGGACCTTTCGCTCCGCAGCTGCTCACGTTACCACGAGACCACGGCGCTCCTGCGTTCCTATCGTCTTTATTGTGGCTTATCTTCCCTTGAACTACTCTGTTTGTATATTTTGTTTATTTTTTCACAGTTCTACACAACTTCTTCCTGTTTTCTCGATTGATCTGTGTTCAGTTTTTCAAGGCCTATCCACTGTGCCAACTTATAACTAAATCTGAGGGGGGTGCGATGGGGAGGTTCCCTTGTAAGATCACTTATTCATCTCACCTAAGAAGCTAAATAACTACGATAAATATGATCTGCTTGTTTTCAAATTTCGTATAGGAACTTTTATAATTTAGAAGAACAGTGTGAAAAATTTTCATGCAGATAACTTTAATAGTTTTGGAAATAAAAAAATCTATTAAAAAAGTAACTAACCGACACTTAGAAAAGTAAATTCAGATAACAATCACTACAGTTTAAGTTTCTTTGTCATTTGAAAATACTAACAGCACTCTCAGTGCGCACAAGTTGTTTTTAAAGAATTTTAAATCTAAACTTTTAATAATTTTGCTTTCGTAAGGAAAGTACTAGTTTAAATGTTGGTATTTATATTTTGTGTTAGGGTGGGCGTAGATAAGAGTGAATGTGACTGAGTATTATTTAAATTTTATAATGTATTACACCATCCATAACTAGCATGTGTTACGTAACCAGGATGTCGTGGAAACGGTGAATCCGCCTAACGGGTGGATGACGTATGTCTAGGAGCGTAAGCTTTTGTAACAAGACAGCCAGAAAGAGTAAGAGGATACTTAGTTCTAAAGTATATTTTAGGCATAGTTTTCTTCTGATTTTCGTTTCGTTTGGTTTTGCGGATTATTTTGTGAAATTTTGCAATATGAAACGACGTAGATGCATCTGCGAATGCTGATTGGAGTAAAGCGGTTTGCGCGCGAAATTGATCATGAAAATGTTAATCTGATTGGATGATCATTTTGATCAACCAATGAGAGAAAAGTCTTTTCCGCGTAAGTGAATGAGTTATATGCCCTGTGAGCGACGGCATTAAGTCAGTCGTGGAGTCGCTGTCGAACGAGGTCATGTTAAATTTGTCTGAAAAAATTATCTGTAAGATGAAGAAATGAACATTAAATCGCTGGAACCGCGTGACCGCTACAGTCGCAGGTTCGAATCCTGCCTTGGGCATGGATGTGTGTGATGTCCGTAGGTTAGTTAGGTTTAAGTAGTTCTAAGTTCTAGGGGACTGATGACCTCAAAAGTTAAGACCCATAGTGCTCAGAGACATTTGAGCCATTAAATCGCGCTCGGTTTATATCGCCGTGCTAACAGATACAATTACGGACATTTCGGCGAAGTTTTGAGAGGTTTTGGAATGTTGGTTGCAGAATAAAACGCGTGTGGAACTATCGGCCTTTGTGAATATCCTGCGTGGCGTGTTCCGTAGGCATGTACAGAACATTTTGGCTAGCATCTTCTTTCGACGAATCCACTGAAAAGGATCGAATGTGAACTCATTTTGTAACTGTGTATTGCCTTTGTGAATCTTTTAATATTTCGGGTTGGACTTAGCACATTAGTGGCTGTATTACGTGTGATATAAGCTGCACGAACTAGTAGCAGATGTACTACCAACGTAAATGTGGGCTTGGTGACACCGTAAATGAAAAGGACCGCA
Source organism: Schistocerca serialis cubense (assembly GCF_023864345.2). NCBI lineage: Eukaryota > Metazoa > Arthropoda > Insecta > Orthoptera > Acrididae > Schistocerca > Schistocerca serialis. The sequence continues at coordinate 860,231,227 of NC_064640.1, read as the reverse complement.
ATAAAACATCAGTATCTACAAACAAACATTTTAAATGAAGGGAGGAAGCACCCACTTTGCCCGTTATTAATAGAGATTTACAGGTTTGTCTTGTTACTTGAATTACGCGGACTTTGTAATCGTAAGTATGGACGGTGGTTTTCTTCAATGCTGCTTTTTTTCATTGTCTACATAGTACCTACGAATGCAGAGCAAAGGGTGGTGAATGGACGCTATACTGACGTAGGTGGACATCAATAATTAAATTGCAACGCAGCGCACCAACCCCGCCTTTCAAAGAAGTTGAGCCAGACATTTATTTTCTCCCAAAATCGATACCGTACCACCTCATTAATCTACATCATACACCGCAAGCGGTTATAGGCGCTGCAGTCTGGAACCGGGCAGCCGCTACGGTCGCAGGTTCGAATCCTGCCTCGGGCATGGATGTGTGTGATGTCCTTAGGTTAGTTAGGTTTAATTAGTTCTAAGTTCTAGGCGACTGATGACCTCAGAAGTTAAGTCGCATAGTGCTCAGAGCCGTTTTGAACACCGCAAGCCACCTAATGGTGTGTGGCGGAGGGTACTTCCGGTGCCACTATTTGATCCCTCCCACCCTGTTCCACTCACGAATAGTGCGTGGGAAAAATTATTGTCGGTAAGCCTCTCTACTGGCTCTAATTTCTCGAATTTTCTCCTCGATGTCAATACGCGAGACGTATGTGGGGGGAATTAATATGTTGTCCGACTCCTTCTGAAAAGTGCTGTCCCGAAATTTCAATAGTAAATCCCTCCGTGATGCACAACGCCTGACTTGTAACGTCTGGCAGTGGAGTTTGTTTATCATCTCGGTAACGCTCTCTCGCCAGCTAAACGATCCCGCGAGGAGACGTGCCGCTCTTGGTTGGATCTACTATACCTCCTCTATCACTCCTACCTGATAGCAATCCCAGATAGATGAACAAAACTCAGGCGTTTATAAGCTACTTCTCTCATGGATGAATTACATTTCCTTAAGATTCTTCCGATGAATCTGAGTCTGGTGTCTGCTTTTTCCACTATTTGTTTCATACGGTCATTCCACTTAAGGTCGGCCGGCCGCGGTGGCCGTGCGGTTCTGGCGCTGCAGTCCGGACCGCGGGACTGCTACGGTCGCAGGTTCGAATCCTGCCTCGGGCATGGTTGTGTGTGATGTCTTTAGGTTAGTTAGGTTTAAGTAGTTCCAAGTTCTAGGGGACTTATGACCTAAGATGTTGAGTCCCATAGTGCTCAGAGCCATTTGAACCATTTGAACTTGAGGTCGCTCTGGGTAGTTAGGCCTAGATATTTTATGGCAGACGCTGTCTCCAGCTGTTTGTCATCAATAGTGTAGCTGTGCAGTAGTGGATTTCTTTTCCTATGTATGCTCAATATGTTACATTTGTTTACGTTCAGGGTCAACTGCCAGAGTGTGCACCATTCATCAATTCTCTGCAGGTCGTTCGGCAAATTATTACTATCTAATGGCGTTGCTACTTTGGTATAGACAACTGTACCACCTGTGAATAGCATTAAAGAGCATTCGACGCTTTCTACTTTATCATTTATACCGGGAGGTCCATTGATAGTGACCGGGTCAATTATCTCACGAAATAAGCATCAAACGAAAAAACTACAAAGAACGAAACTCGTCTAGCTTGAAGGGAGAAACTAGATGACGCTATGATTGGCCCGCTAGATGGCGCTGCCATAGGTCAAACGGGTATCAACTGAATTTTTTAAAATAGGGACCCCCATTTTTTATTGCATATTCGTGTAGTACGTAAAGAAATATGAATGTTTTAGTTGGACCACTTTTTTCGCTTTGTGATACACGGCGCTGTAATAGCCACAAACGTGCAAGGACGTGGAATCACGTAACATTCCGCCAGTGCGGACGGTATTTGCTTCGTCATACATTACCCGTGTTAAAATGGGCCGTTCACCAATTGCGGAAAAGGTCGATATCGTGTTGATGTTTGGCTATTGTGATCAAAATGCCCTACGGGCGTGTGCTATGTATGCTGCTCGGTATCCTGGACGACATCACCCAAGTGTCTGGGCAGTTCGCCGGATAGTTACGTTATTTAAGGAAACAGAAAGTGTTCAGCCACATGCGAAACATCAACCACGACCTGCAACAAATGATGATGCCCAAGTAGGTGTTTTAGCTGCTGTCGCGGCTAATCCGCACATCAGTAGCAGACAATCCGCGAGAATCGGGAATCTCAAAAAAGTCGGTGTTGAGAATGCTACATCAACATCGATTGCACCCGTACCATATTTCTATGCACCACGAATTGCATGGCGACGACTTTGAACGTCGTGTATAGTTCTGCCACTGGGCACAAGAGAAATTACGGGACGATGGCAGATTTTTTGCACGCGTTCAATTTAGCGACGAAGCGTCATTCACCAACAGCAGTAACGTAAACCGGCATTATATGCACTATTCAACAACGGAAAATCCACGATGGCTGCGACAAGTGGAACATCGACGACCTTGGTGGGTTAATTTATGGTGCGGCATTATGGGAGGAAGGATAAGTGGCCCCCATTTTATCAAAATCAAATGGCTCTGAGCACTATGGGACTCAACATCTTAGGTCATAAGTCCCCTAGAACTTAGAACTACTTAAACCTAACTAACCTAAGGACATCACACACACCCATGCCCGAGGCAGGATTCGAACCTGCGACTGTAGCAGTCCCGCGGTTCCGGACTGCAGCGCCAGAACCGCTAGACCACCGCGGCCGGCCCCATTTTATTGATGGTAATCTAAATGGTGCAATGTATGCTGATATCCTACGTAATGTTCTGCGTATGTTACTACAAGGTGTTTCACTGCATGATAGAATGGCGATGTGCTTCCAACATGATGGATGTCCGGCAAATAGCTCGCGTGCGGTTGAAACGGTATTGAATAGCATATTTCATGACAGGTGGATTGGTCGTCGAAGCACCATACCATGGCCCGCACGTTCACCGGATCTGACGTCCCCGGATTTCTTTCTGTGGGGAAAGTTGAAGGATATTTGCTATCGTGATCTACCGTCAATGCCTGACAACATGCGTCAGCGCATTGTCAATGCATGTGCGAACATTACGGAAGGCGAACTACTTGTTGTTGAGAGGAATGTCGTTACAAGTATTGCCAAATGCATTCAGGTTGACGGACATAATTTTGAGCATTTATTGCATTAGTGTGGTATTTACAGGTAATCACGCTGTAACAGCATGCGTTCTCAGAAATGGTAAGTTCACAAAGGTACGTGTAGCACATTGGAACAACAGAAATAAAATGTTCAAACGTACCTACGTTCTGCATTTTAATTTAAAAAACCTACTGTTACCAACTGTTCGTCTAAAACTGTGAGCCATTTGTTTGTTACTATTACAGCGCCATCTATCAGAAAGCGAAAAAAGTCGTCCAACTAAAAAATTCATATTTCTTTACGTACAACACGAATATGTAATAAAAAATGGGGGTTCCTACTTTAAAAAAACGCAGTTGATATCCGTTTGACCTATGGCAGCGCCATCTAGCGGACCAACCATAGCACCATCTGGTTTCCCCTTCAAGCTAGACAAATTTCGTTCTTTGTAGTTTTTTCGTCTGACGCTTATTTCGTGAGATATTTGGCCCGGTCACGATCAATGGATCACCCTGTATATATTGCAAACAGCAACGGTCCTATCACACTTCCCTGTGGTACTCCTGATATAACCAACTAAAATTTCAGTTATCCGTCACAGATATTAAAAAAATCTGAATTTCTTATCACGAAACAAGACCTCTCTGGAAGTATGTGAATCAACAGGGCAGAAATCTGAAAACAATTTTGGACGCAGAATTAAAGGAAGCAGTTGATATCCGTAGTGATGCGGTGCAGCTCCCCAGTTTAGAAAAGGCGTTCAACTATTGTGGCCATTTAGTCGCATTCGTACGGAAGCTGTGGTCAGTGGGGCAGTGGGACGGCCGACTATGGCGGAATCTGTGACCAGCGGCACAATTTTGCGCCAGAGATGGGGCGCGTGGGTGGGAACGCCCCCTCCTCGGAGGCCACGAGTGGGACGTTATCGCGCTTCGGCGGGCCCCGCACCGTGCGTCGAAGCAGCATCCCTTACCCTGGCACACAGCTAACGCTTTCAACAGCTCACAAATTTTCAGAATCAAACGTTCAGAAAATTCCTGAAGAAATTACTTCTTAATGGTGTGGTTGTGATGAGTTCCTTTATTGCCACTGGAAGCAGTCACATCCATAAAATGAGTATGTGTACGGAGCGATTAAAACAGGAACTACCTCATGAAACTAATAGCAGGTAAGGCAGATGTCAGACAGGTTCGTTGAAAGAATCCTCGAGAAATGCAGTCTACCCATGAAGGAGGTAGCTTACCAAACACTCGTCCGATCAGTAGTTTAATATTGCTCGTCGGTCTGGGGTTTCTACGAGACAGGTTTGACAGAGGAAAGCTGTAAGGTCCAAAGAAGAGCAGCGCATTCCGTTACAGGTTAATTTAGTAACGTGAAAGCCAACTACAGAGGCAGACGGTGCACGAGATGTGTTCTGCATCACAGTGTATTTCATTGTCAAAGTTCCGAGAGCGTACGGTGGTAGAAGAGTCAATCAATAAATTGCTTCCTCCTACGAACGGCTCGCGGAAAGACCACGAAGATAAGAATAGAGAGACTAAAGTCCACACACAGGCTTACCGGTAATCTTTCTTCAGGTGAACTATTCGCGACTGGAAATGGAAAGGGGGGAACAGAGAGACCCTCCACCACACACACCTGTAGGTCTCTGAACATACACGTAGACCAAGCTGTTTTAATAAAAATTGTTTTGGTCTTACCTAAAACGTGTTTTTTTACTCCTTTTAAGCTTACTTTTCTTTATTCGTATGATCGGTTCACAGGAGGTCAAACCTTAGAGAGTTTTGCAGTGAAATAACGCCTTTTTTCGTTCATCATCAACAGAAAGTGTGATCGTGCAAGGTGCTGCACAGGTTAACGCATTCAGATGCGGTTTAGCGCTAGCCTTTATTTTTCCAACATATTTTTCATTATCTGTATTACTGCCCGAGTCTTATGCACAATCAGGTAATGGGAACGTTTTTATGGAGTAGAGTCAGTCATAACAATGTAAACAATCGTCAGAAACAGTTTGCATACAACAGCGTCCAGAACATTTAATACGAAAGATCATGAAACCTGATACAGTCAAAGAAAATAACAAACACGAATTCCCATTAACAGCAACAAAACATAATATGGGACAAATTACATTACTCTGTCATACATTTGTCCATGAAACCTGTCCAGGCCTCTGCACATATCTTGACTATTGAAAGGTGAAAGGGCTCGTGAGTGCGTGTGGATGATGTTTTATGCGTACCTCCGGGTTTGAATATGTATTTTCGCCAACATATCTTCGGTAAATTAAATTCACCACCAACTATAACTGATGAGTCGGGTACATGTTTGAAGTAAGTTTTCTTTGAACCTTTCAGCATGTGTATGATCTACACTCCTGGAAATGGAAAAAAGAACACATTGACACCGGTGTGTCAGACCCACCATACTTGCTCCGGACACTGCGAGAGGGCTGTACAAGCAATGATCACACGCACGGCACAGCGGACACACCAGGAACCGCGGTGTTGGCCGTCGAATGGCGCTAGCTGCGCAGCATTTGTGCACCGCCGCCGTCAGTGTCAGCCAGTTTGCCGTGGCATACGGAGCTCCATCGCAGTCTTTAACACTGGTAGCATGCCGCGACAGCGTGGACGTGAACCGTATGTGCAGTTGACGGACTTTGAGCGAGGGCGTATAGTGGCATGCGGGAGGCCGGGTGGACGTACCGCCGAATTGCTCAACATGTGGGGCGTGAGGTCTCCACAGTACATCGATGTTGTCGCCAGTGGTCGGCGGAAGGTGCACGTGCCCGTCGACCTGGGACCGGACCGCAGCGACGCACGGATGCACGCCAAGACCGTAGGATCCTACGCAGTGCCGTAGGGGACCGCACCGCCACTTCCCAGCAAATTAGGGACACTGTTGCTCCTGGGGTATCGGCGAGGACCATTCGCAACCGTCTCCATGAAGCTGGGCTACGGTCCCGCACACCGTTAGGCCGTCTTCCGCTCACGCCCCAACATCGTGCAGCCCGCCTCCAGTGGTGTCGCGACAGGCGTGAATGGAGTGACGAATGGAGACGTGTCGTCTTCAGCGATGAGAGTCGCTTCTGCCTTGGTGCCAATGATGGTCGTATGCGTGTTTGGCGCCGTGCAGGTGAGCGCCACAATCAGGACTGCATACGACCGAGGCACACAGGGCCAACACCCGGCATCATGGTGTGGGGAGCGATCTCCTACACTGGCCGTACACCACTGGTGATCTTTGAGGGGACACTGAATAGTGCACGGTACATCCAAACCGTCATCGAACCCATCGTTCTACCATTCCTAGACCGGCAAGGGAACTTGCTGTTCCAACAGGACAATGCACGTCCGCATGTATCCCGTGCCACCCAACGTGCTCTAGAAGGTGTAAGTCAACTACCCTGGCCAGCAAGATCTCCGGATCTGTCCCCCATTGAGCATGTTTGGGACTGGATGAAGCGTCGTCTCACGCGGTCTGCACGTCCAGCACGAACGCTGGTCCAACTGAGGCGCCAGGTGGAAATGGCATGGCAAGCCGTTCCACAGGACTACATCCAGCATCTCTACGATCGTCTCCATGGGAGAAAAGCAGCCTGCATTGCTGCGAAAGGTGGATATACACTGTACTAGTGCCGACAGTGTGCATGCTCTGTTGCCTGTGTCTATGTGCCTGTGGTTCTGTCAGTGTGATCATGTGATGTATCTGACCCCAGGAATGTGTCAATAAAGTTTCCCCTTCCTGGGACAATGATTTCACGGTGTTCTTATTTCAATTTCCAGGAGTGTATATTGGGAGGCCTGTAAAAGGATCAAATTATTATTTTATTCCGCTTGCAAAGAATGACCTCTGTCCACACTAAGAGTCTGGTTGCTGGTGAAGGAGATGTTACAGTTTTGTTACTGTTTAATGTGTAGCTTCTGTTTAAAACTTTCGCTTACAAATTTTGCCGACTGTTGTGTGCAAAGTGTATTGTATTTAAGCTGTACTTTGTCCAGTAATTCTTCCAACAATCCGATCAGAAAATATGCTCCCACATCTCTATACGCTTGACCAGTGTACTTATGGTGAATCGCAGGAGAGGATACATGCAGACAGACAAACTGCACTATCTGCAAAAAAGTATGCAGACACCTATTACTGGGCGTTAATACGGGGTGTGTTCACCCTTCGCCTCTAAGATGGCTTTATTGCGGACACTTTCAATTAAGTGTTTCAATGTCTGTGGAGGAATGGCAGCTCATTCTTCCTCAGGAGCCTAAACCAGAGAAGGTAACGGTGTTGGAAAATGGGCTTCAAATGGTTCAAATGGCTCTGAGCATTATGCGACTTCTGAGGTCATCAGTCGCCTAGAACTTAGAACTAATTAAACCTAACTAACCTAAGGACATCACACACATCCATGCCCGAGGCAGGATTCGAACCTGCGACCGTAGCGGTCACGCAGTTCCAGACTGAAGCGCCTAGAACCGCACGGGAAGATGGTCTGGAGCGGAGTCCACGTTCAATCTCATACCAAAGGTGTTCCATTTGGTTCACATTGGCAATTTTTTTCGCTCCTTGTAGACCACCTTTTACAACGCCTCCCTGACGATTTTAGTATTTCGGTCTTTTGTTACGTAATGGTAGCTCTTAAAGAGCATTTGACGTGAAAGACAGTGACTTGGGATGTGTTGCCGGCATGGAACACAATGTTAATTTGTCACAATGGATCAAAACATAGCACATGCCGCTTCATTCTGGACATTCGCACTCCACCATTGACTTTTATTACTACGTCGGAAACGATGCTCAGAATCTAGTTGTTCAAACTAATCTGATAGCAACGTTCCCAAGCTCGCCAGTGTGACTTTTTCGATCATTAGCTCTTCTAACAAGGGAACCTCCCCATCGCACCCCCCTCAGATTTAGTTATAACTTGGCACAGTGGATAGGCCTTGATAAACTGAACACAGATCAATTGAGAAAACAGGAAGAAGTTGTGTGGAACTGTGAAAAAATAAGCAAAATATACAAACTGAGTAGTCCATGGGCTACATAGGCAACATCAAGGAAAATGGGAGGTCAGAAGTGCCGTGGTCCCGTGGTAGCGTTAGCAGCTGCAGAATGAGAGGTCCTTGGTTCAAGTCTTCCTACGAGTGAAAATTTTACTTTCTTTGTTTTTGCATAGTTATTATCTGTCCGCTCGTTCATTGACGTCTCTGTTCACTGTAATAAGTTTAGTGTCTGTGTTTTGCGACCGCATCGCAAACCCGTGTGATTAGTAGACGAAAGGACGTGCCTCTTCAATCGGAACCGAAAACATTTTATCGCAAGGTCATAGGTCAACCGATTCCTCCACGGAAAACACATCTGATATATTCTATACGACACTGGTGACGGCATGTGCGTCACATGACAGGAATATGTTGTCGACCCACCTAACTTGTACACTTGGCGAATGGGTAAAAAGATTCTTCTACCTTGCCCGATTTAGGTTTTCTTGTGGATGTGATAATCACTCCCAAAAAAGTGATGAAAACATAAGAGTTTGTCACATAAACCGAAAATAAAAAATTAAACTTTTCACTCGATGGAAGATTTGAAGCAAGGACCTTTCGTTCCGCAGCTGCTCACGTTACCACGAGACCACGGCGCTCCGGCGTTCCCAGTGTACTTGATGTTGCCTATCTACCCATGAACTAATCAGTTTGTATATTTTGTTTATTTTTTCACAGTTCCACACAACTTCTTTCTGTTTTCTCAATTGATCTGTGTTCAGTTTTTCAAGGCCTATCCACTGTGCCAACTTATAACTAAATCTGAGGGGGGTGCGATGGGGAGGTTCCCTTGTAAGAAATCCTCTGTACGTTATGCTATTACCACTGCAGCTGACGTTCGCTATCCGGAGTTCGTGTTACAACGATCTGTATTTATCGTTCGACGAGGACCGAAACCTGGGGCTGTGTTACGAAATCGGCGCACAAAGTGAAAGAAAGAAGGCGAACTCAGGGCTGAATGCGTCGCCCGCTGAAGCCCCGCTCGATGTCGGAGCCGCGGAGGACGACAGAGGTTCGCGCAAGGTAATATGCACGCTGCGGGCGCGCAAAAACAGATGCACGGCTCGCCAGACGAACATCAGAGGAAGGCCAGTTCAAAGCGCGCGTGAATGCTTTGCTGCGGCGCCCCGCACCTCTCGTCCAACGACAGAACAAATGGCCGATACGATTCCGTGGCTGTGGCCTCGCAGTCCGGCTCTAGAGTGTTCCCCAACCGAAATAAATCTCTGTCGGCGACATTTCTTTCGGCAAGTAGAAACAAAATGTTGCTCGGACTCCACTAACAGTTAGCTCAGGTTCACTGCCGTGCAAAACCTAAAGACATAAGTAACTTTCGCGTGATTTATCACTTCAAAGTAAGATAGCTCGATCTGTACCTACAGATTAGAAAATTGCGCAGGTCGCACCAGTGTTTAAGAAGGGTAGTAGGAGTAATCCATCGAACTACAGACCTACATCATTGACGTCGGTTTGCAGTAGGGTTTTGGAGCATATACTGTATTCAAACATTATGAATCACCTCGAAGGGAACGATCTACTGTACGTAATCAGCATGGTTTCTGTTGTGTATGTAGTTCCGCGTAGTCAGCGCGTACACAACTTTCCCACTAGAGCGCGCCCCGCTAAGCACAACAGCGCAGGCGCAGCGCTCGTTCGTCTCCGCACCACGAGATGGCGCTGTCTTAGAGACGGACCAAATTCTGCTTCCGCCGATCCGAGTATTAATATGTAACGCAGCCAATGAGATTGCTGCTAACGTAGAACCTTTTCTCCTCGCGGATCACACTCCCGCAGTGATACCTGAACGCGCGAGGTATTATAACGAGTGTACAGACCTCCGATTAGAGTCTGCATTTATCTGCATCAGTCTGCATCAGTCTGCATTAGTCTGTACCAGTCTATAGTCAAGTTTCAGTCTGCGCCTAGTAAGATTACCATATTCCTGTACATAGCCATGAAGATACATGTATAGACACTTTTGTCAAGTATCCGAGATATATGTGAGAACAAGATTAACGTACCAAGACCAAAGTAACTTCAGATTGTCAATTGTAAATAGCATCCAGAACCAAGTTAAGTAATTTTTTATGCTTGTTATTATTTTAATAAATGTGTGTGAAAATTAATCAAGTTCTTTTTAAAGTTAGTCACCGTCAATCTGCGACTCTAAGCGTGCAAGTGGCATTTCTATCGTCTGACCTAACGGCAGAAGATAAACACGCCACGATAAGACCACTCGCCTACTTCGTTAGAGCGACAGGTCAAATAATCTGATGGTGTGTGTACCGAAGGTCTTACAGTACGCACATAACAGTTTCAGAAAACATCGTTCTTGTGCAACGCAGCTAGCTCTTTATTCGCACGAAGTAATGGCCGCTATCGACAGGGGATCTCAAGTTGATTCCGTATTTCTAGATTTCCGGAAAGCTTTTGACACCGTTCCGCACAAGCGACTTCTAATCACGCTGCGGGCCTAGAGGGTATCGTCTCAGTTGTGCGACTGGATTCGTGATTTCCTGTCAGGAAGGTCACAGTTCGTAGTAATAGACTGCAACTCATCGAGTAAAACAGAAGTAATATCAGGTGTTCCCAACGGAAGCGCCTGGGACCTCTGCTGTTCCTGATCTATACAAATGACCTGGGTGACAATCTGAGCAGTTCTCTTAGGTTGTTCGCATATGATGCTGTAATTTACCGTCTAGTAAGCTCATCCGAAGACCAGTATCACTTGCAAAGCGATTTAGAAAAGATTGCTGTATCGTGTAGCAGGTGGCAGTTGACGCTAAATAACGAAATGTGTGAGGTGATCCACATGAGTTCCAAAAGAAATCCGTTGGAATTCGATTACTCGATAAATAGTACAATTCTCAAGGCTGTCAATTCAACTAAGTACCTGGGTGTTAAAATTACGAACAACTTCAGTTGGAAAGACCACATAGATAATATTGTGGGGAAGGCGAGCCAAAGGTTGCGTTTCATTGGCAGGACACTTAGAATATGCAACAAGTCCACTAAAGAGACAGCTTACACTACACTCCTTCGTCCTCTGTTAGAATATTGCTGCGCGGTGTGGGATCCTTAGCAGGTGGGATTGACGGAGGACATCGAAAGGGTGCAAAAAAGAGCAGCTCGTTTTGTATTATCACATAATAGGGGAGAGAGTGTGGCAGATATGATACGCCAGTTGGGATGAAAGTAATTAAAGCAAAGACGTTTTTCGTCGTGGCGAGATCTATTTACGAAATTTCAGTCACCAACTTTATTTTCCGAATGCGAGAATAATTTGTTGAGCCCAACCTACATAGATAGGAACGATCATCAAAATAAAATAAGAGAAATCAGAGCTCGAACAGAAAGGTTTATGTGTTCGTCTTTCCCGCGCGCTGTTCGGGAGTGGAATGGTAGAGAGATAGTATGATTGTGGTTCGATGAACCCTCTGCCAAGCACTTAAATGTGAATTGCAGAGTAATCATGTAGATGTAGATGGAGGTTGGACTGTACATAGAGAGAACTGCTACAGTATCGTACAGAGTGGAACTGAAAGAAATACGCAACGAGACGAACAGTAATGACACTTCTATTCAAAGACAGTAATTATATTGTAATCAGCGCGGTTTCATATGGTCACCTGGGCATTATACAAGGCGGGACATAATCCTTGATAGGATGTGTGATCGACACTGTCGGCAATGCATGCCCTGCAACGTGCTCCCATGGTAACAAAAAGGTTGGTATGTGAGGTAAGCCGGGGGAACGCGGTCAGTCCATTCGCCGAGTATCCTCCTATAATTATAAAAAAGCACTCCGTCTTCAGGCCACGAGTGGCCTACCAGGACCATCCGACCGCCGTGTCATCCTCGTGGAGGATGCGGATAGGAGAGTCGTGGGGTCAGCACACCGCTCTCCCGGTCGTAAGATGGTATTCTTGACCGAAGCCGCTACTATTCGGTCGAGTAGCTCCTCAATTGGCATCACGAGGCTGAGTGCATCCTGAAAAATGGCAACAGCGCATGGCGGCCTAGATGGTCACCCACCCAAGTGCCGACCACGCCCGACAGCGCTTAACTTCGGAGATCTCACGGGAACCGGTGTATCCACTGCGACAAGGCCGTTGCCCTCGTATAATTATAGGAACCTTATTTGTAGTTTCGACAAATTCCTGGAACAAAATGTGACGCTTTTTCTCAAACACCCTGTATATACGTTTCATAAAATAACATCCGTTTCAAATGGTGTTCCGGTAACCATCTACTGTTGTCAAATAGGTAGTAATAACGTTTAATCGGTGTTCGTATCTTCATCCTTAGTAAATTTATGTTAGAACGTCGCCTTATGTTAAAATGGCTACTGAATATTCTTAATATGGTGCAATATGCCACAATACCTATGCTCTGGGCAGAAGGAAAAGTTGCAGTTCCAGCGTGGCGTTTTGCTGACGTGGCACGGCGTCACCCATCTGGCAACAACGCCCTCGCTTGCTACTGGCTAAGCGATGCTCCACTATATTCGCTAATGGGGGAAAAAATCGACACCGAGGAGGAATTGTTTCTACATCAGAAAGACGCCTATTCAAATTTCGTTCCAGTCGCGGAAGACTGGTGCTGGTAGCGCCAATATGGCGATGAAAATGGGGTTTGCTGTAAATATTCGTTGCAACGACCGTGAGCTTTAGTTACGTTTGAGATTGGACGTGGCAAGTTGTTGATAATCAAAAAATGGTTCAAATGGCTCTGAGCACTATGGGACTAAAATTCTGAGGTCATCAGTCCCCTAGAACTTAGAACTAGTTAAACCTAACTAACCTAAGGACATCACACACATCCATGCCCGAGGCAGGATTCGAACCTGCGACAGTAGCGGTCGCGCGGTTCCAGACTGTAGCGCCTAGAACCGCTCGGCCACCCCGGCCGGCTGTTGATAATCAACAATTCCTTTACGGCGACACAGACGCCATTATCAACATCTCACTTTTAATGAGGTCATGTAACAAGGTTGTATGGATGTTAACCGGGGACCTAGAAACGACGGAGAGGCTCCGTGCTCGCCGCAGCCGCAGCGGTCCACAACCGCACGACGACTGCCGCAGTCCACTTCACCTCTCTGCTGCCCCACACCGAACCGAGGGTTACTGTGCGGTTCGGCCCCCGGTGGACCCATGTTTATTAGGACATCTGTGCTTCTATTATCATGTACTTTCGGCCGCGTAAGTTCGCGCCATCCTTTTTGATATACCCTGTATACTGTCCACTGCTAGTACTGCCAGTTGCCCTCTGCGTGGTTACTGCACGTTGACGTCGAACAGAGACGGCGGTCACATTAATGTTACTGGACTGTGTAAGTTCTCGGTATGGTTTATCCGAATTACAGGCAAATAGTACAATGTCTACAATTTATATAAAAAGCAGACCATGGTCTGAAGATAATAAACCTTTTTAAACCATACATGTGGCTGGTAGCTGTTTTTTATATAAATTATAAACCTTAAGTACAACAGCCACGTTTCTCAACATGTCGACTTTCGGCAAAATAGCGTAGTACAATGTCATCGGAAAAACGTGTGTATGTCAGATAAGCTCTTGTAATATGAATTCCTTATTTGGTTTCGTACGTGAAGAAAAACCACTATTTTCTACGTCTCGTTTTGTTGAATTTAACGACAAGCCATCCTGGGCTCAAATTTTAGCATACGGCGTATTTCTACTGCTTGTCTTCGTGTTTGCTAAACCCTACCTCGGCCAGTAGTGTCGCCGGATCACTTCCCAGTAGACAACGTTTGAAGAATTGTGCCCTCCAACCATCTCTCCATTTTCATGATCTAACCCGCCAATTGGACAGAACTGGCAAGAGGGCATCCAAAAAATCTATAAATAAATGCCAACTCAGTAAATGCTTGCGTTATGGTCAAATGTGGACCACCGCGCCACGGGCTTACTCAATTTGTGAAGGTTTCTCTAGAATAAATCGTCCAATTTTTCTGCAATTTTAATCATTTGTTTGTTTGCACATCACGTCTACGGATTTTCATCCTATTCGGGTAAATCCTTCGTAGTGAATCTTTTTTTTTGTCTCACAGTGTATTATTGTCGACCATCATACTGTGTATTTAAGTTTTTAGTTGCAAATTTATTCGTCTGACTCATAAAGCCACTATATTTCGTCGAAAGTAAAACAAGGTACGAAGCGTAGCCTCGAAAACTCGGGTTACTTCCTATCATGTATCCGTTTAAGAGGGAAGTGTGACGAAGAAAGAAAGAAAACCGGACAAATGCGAGTAGCATTCACGGTCTGAGGGTTACTTAAAGCCTTAATTATGCATACAGATAGTTGAGCCATAGGTTTTGATTAGTGAATTTGCGAGTATCAAAATGTGGCAAACGGCGGTATCTTTTGACTCCATTATCTTTAAAGCTTAATATTATATATATATATATATATATATATATATATATATATATATATATATATATATATCGCGAAGGGACCGTAGAACTTAGTATTTGACCTAAATTACGACTTGACACCTCATATCCTTCCCTGAGACAAAAGGGCCTTAAAAGTCATACAGACGAACTACAATATGATGCTTTAAGGGCTCCGCTTTTACCGAATGAGCAACTGGACGCTAAAAAAGAGGAAGAACTGGAGCTAAAGAATCCCTCAATCGAGAACAGCTCCTACAGGAGACGGGACGAGCGCTTCACTGGACCAGCTATAGAAGTGTAAGAGGATTTGTGCACTGAAGTGGCTGAATGCTCGTCGTAGATTACAGGCAGAATTACATATAGAGATAGTTTCTGGCTGGTATTGTAAGTCTAAGGACGGTGTGCCTGCACGAAATTGGCCCACAGAAACACAATAAACTACTGATGCTCTACACCGAGT
This sequence comes from Schistocerca serialis cubense, assembly GCF_023864345.2. Lineage (NCBI taxonomy): Eukaryota > Metazoa > Arthropoda > Insecta > Orthoptera > Acrididae > Schistocerca > Schistocerca serialis. The sequence continues at coordinate 860,216,146 of NC_064640.1, read as the reverse complement.
GCACTTCCTTATTGCTCCGTAGTGGTAATTCTACCTGCTGCGCTTTCAAAAAAGAAAAAAGAAAAAAAAACTGTCCTTATGAGAAACCTTTGCTACTGGTTCCGACAGGTCTCCAGCGTGCAAGCAGAAGTGGAAAGGAACAAACAGACGGAAGGGAGAGCAGAGAAAGTAATTGAGAGGGAACGCAAGGATACTCGCTGATCCGTAAAGCAAGGCCTGCTGACGTGTAGGCGGCGAAGCTACGGAACAACGAACCGGCCAGTTTAATCTGCGCCCAACCACAGCGACAACCTTAATTAACTTGGTTCACCAAGTTGTAACCCCAAGTGCTAAAACTAAATAAAGGTCTCTGTAGCCGAAGCAATCGTTTTCAGGTTTATTACAAATTCCACTGAGTTGTTTTAAGCCCTCGATATACCAAATACTGAAGTCATTACAACTATCACCACAGCAGAGTCAGCAGTAACAGAGGATAGCTGAATTATTCTTTATAAGCCAATCGCCTATGTACAGGTATACGTACACCAAACATCCATTGTAGCGTCTGTGCTGGACAATAACATTTGTGTTTATTCGTTACTGCTATCAAGCTCAACAAGGAAGTGAGTTTATCATAATTACCTGCACCTCATGGTACTAACACTAAATATACACTGAAGAGCCTAAGAAACTGGTTCACCTTCCTAACACAGTGTAGGGTCCCCGCGATAACGCGGAAGTCCCGCAACACGACGAAGCATGGACTCGACTAATGTCTGAAGTAGTGCTGGAGGGAACTGACACCATGAATCCTGCACGGCTGTCCATAAATCGCGAGAGTAAGACGGGGTGGAGATCTCTTCCGAACAGCACGTTGCAAAGCATCCCAGATATGCTCAATAATGTTCATGTCTGGGGAGTTTGTTCGACAGCGGAAGTATTTAAATTCGGAAGAGTATTCCTCGAGCCCCTGTGTAGCAATTCTGGACGTATGGGGTGTCACATTTTCTGCTGGAATTTCCCAAGTCCGTCGGAATGCTCAATGGTCACGAATGCGTTGCAGGTGATGAGACAGGATGCGTACGTACTGTCATTCATATCTATACGTATCACGGATCCCATACCACTCCAACTGCACACGCCCCACACCATTACAGAGTTTCCACCAGCTTGAACAGTCCCCTGCTGACATACAGGGTCCGTGGATTCGTGAGCTTCTCTCCATACCCGTACACGTCCATCCGCTCGATACAATTTGAAACGAGACTCGTTCGGCTAGGCAACACGTTCTCAATCATCAACAGTCCAATGTCGGTGTTGACGAGCACAGGCGAGGCGTAAAGCTTTGTGTCTTGCAGTCATCAAGGGGACATGAATGGGCCTTCGGCTCCGAAAGTCCATATCGATGATGTTTCGTTGAATGGTTCGTACGCTGACACTTGTTGATGTCCCAGCACTGAAATCTGCAGCAATCTGCGGAAGGATTGCACTTCTGTCATGTTGAACGATTCTCTTCAGTTGTCGTTGGTTCCGTTCCTGCGGGATCTTTTTCCAGCCACAGCGATGTCGGAGATCTGATGTTTCACTGTATTCCTGATATTCACGGTACACTCGTGAAATGGTCGTACGGGTAAATATCCACCACTACCTCGGAGATGCTGTGTCCCATCGCTCGTGCGCCGACTATAAAACCACGTTCAAACTCACTTAAATCTTGGTAACCTGCCATTGTAGCAGCAGTAACCGTTTTAACAACTGCGCCAGACGCTTGTTGTCTGATACAGGCGTTGCCGACCGCAGCGCCGTATTCTGCCTCTTTACATATCTCTGTATCTGGATATGCATGCCTATACCAGTTTCTTTGGCGCTTCAGTGTGTAACTACGGCAAAAAGATGTATTTCAGACCGTCTGTTTGAAATACTGGTTCTCTAAATTTGAAGAAATATGTTTCTATGTAAATTTCTTTCTTTTGATGTTTCCCATTTAGATTCCTTGAAAATATCTGTAATTCGTGCATTAATGACATTGGTGAACGTTATAGCACCTCGTCCTTTAATTCCGATGATCTATTTTCTCGGCCTCTCCAAGGACACCTTTAGTAATCGTTTCTAATAAGCTCTGAGGTAAGTTACCTTCATTGTTAGGAGAGCTTTGGTAGGTTTTAAAAACGAAGTAAGGTTAAACAACATCGCATCCGCTTAAGCTCTCGATGCAACAGCGAACCATCATTGGCGTTCATGTGCAGAAAATCTTCCGCGATGGGTCTAGTTATCATGAAAATGTTGTACGAGAATGGGACTTTATTTGCAGTCAACTTATCTTCAAGTATCTGCCATATCTAACAAATTTAACGCGAGTTCTTCAGTCACGATCGTAATTCGTGAAGAAATGGCGTAGTATTCGGCCGACCTTCATTTAGTCCTTAGCACTTCCGAGCATCTTCCTGTGCCTGGTGAACTGAAAGGGTGAAGGGAAGCGGAGAGAATATTTGAGGAGCTGCTTTAAGAAAAAAGTATTAGCTTCTGTTTTGAAAGCCGACATTAATGACGGGTAGGTAAGTACTGACAACAAATCCTTCCAGTATCGTCGTATTCAAATGGTTCAGATGGCTCTGAGCACTATGGGACTTAACATCTGAGGTCATCAGTCCCCTAGGACTTAGAACTACTTAAACCTAACTAATCTAAGGACATCACGCACATCCATGCCCGAGGCAGGATGCGAACCTGCGACCGTAGCGGTCGCGCGGTTCCAGGCTGAAGCGCCTAGAACTGCTCGGCCACACCGGTCGGCGTCGTACTACAGACTCATCAGCAAACTTCAATATTTTTAACGTACTGGAATTTTAAGCTCTACTCACGTGTATACAGAAAAATAATAACGAATTGGGGGATTCCCCTTTTTGAAAATACACAATTATTGTTTCGTTTTAATTACCATACATGATTCAGTACAGTTGTGGGACCCTCTATGGGTTTTCTTCTTTAAGTTGTCCTGAAATACACACTTAGAAATTTTATTTTGGCTAGGAAATGCGTTCCACTGGGTGTTGACGTTTAAATCACATATGTACTTTACCTTTTGTTTGCACTGCGTGTGTCCTGTGGCAGCCAGCCAAAATTAGCCACAGATCTAAATTAATACATATCTCATCTGCAAACGTAAGGATATTAGGGTATCGTCGGAGTTGTATTTTCGTTTACAATACAACCTTTAAAAATGTATACTCTGGTGAAATTGACATATGCCCCTTTTTAGGCTTTTCACTACTTTATTTGGCATTTAATGAGTTCTTGTCCGCCAAGTGTTCTTGTTGCTTTTTGTGTATTTAGGATGACCTGTGGACTTCGGTAAAAATGTGTGAGGCTTTGGTAAGGGGAACTGCACTGGCAGAAAAAAATCTGAACACCAAGAAGAAGTTGTGCGACATATACGAAATTTGGTCGGCGAGTATCTGCATTTGAAAGATGATGTCTGTTGAAATTTCGCTCCGCTTGCATAAAAGTGGCGCTAGTAGCGCCACTGTGAAGACGCAGATCAGGTTTGTTTTAGATACATGCAATAACGGTCGTGAGAGATGGTTACCTTTGAGATCGGACGTGGTGGGCTGATGATGGTCAAGAATGCCTTCAAGGCGACAAAGACGGCATTATCAACACCTGACTGAGTTCAAGGAGGTCGTGTAACAGGGCTATGAGGAACTGGACGTTCCTTCTGCGACGCTGCAGAAAAACTTCGAAGTAATGTAGCCACTGTACACGATTGGTGGCAGCGGTGGTCACGAGAACGTACGGTCGCAAGAAGACCGGGCTCCAGGAGGCCTCGTGGCACTACCGAGAAGGAAGACCATCTTGTTCGCAAGAGCCCATTGGAGGGCAGGGTTGCGGTCTATTGTGTGTTCTGATGAAAGCAGGTTCTCCATCGTGTTGTGCTGCTATTCATGATCAGCATTCCAGGGGCGTTTTCCAACAGGAAGCCGGCCGAAGTGGCCGAGCGGTTCTAGGCGCTTAAATCTGGAACCGTGCCACCGCTACGGTGGCAGGTTCGAATCCTGCCTCGGGCATGGATGTGTGTGATGTCTTTAGGTTAGTTAGGTTTAAGTAGTTCTAAGTCTAGGGGACTGATGATCTCAGATGTTAAGTCCCATAGTGCTCAGAGCCATTTGAACCATTTTCTGCCAACAGGATAACGCTCCGCCATATACCACTGTTGTAACCTAACATGCTCTTCAGAGTGTCGACATGTTACGTTGATCTCCTCGATCACTAAAGCTGTCTTCAATCAAGCACGTATGGATCATCGGATGGCAACCCCAGCGCCATCCAAAAACAGCTTTAATCGCCCCCGTATTGACTGACCAAGAGCAACGGGCATGAAACACTATCCCACAATTTGACAACAGAATGTATGCACATTTAGACGCTTGCATTAAACATTCTGGCGGCTACACCGGTTAGCAATGTACCAGCATTTCACGTCTGCAATGGCTTATCTCGTGCTTACATTAATCACTTAGAAATGTTACCTAGACAGATGTATCCCCGAAATTTCTTTCCTCTACATTAAGTATTCGTTCATGTTTTGATCTTCCTGTTCCGTCAGTGTATTTGGTATGTACTGTTATTTATAGAAGTCCATTTTACGTTTCGTATTTTAATAGCGTTTACTCAAGCTTTCTCCTATTCATTTGTGAACCCTGGGTCGTATGTTGCTGTGTCATGGACACACGTTTCACTGCAGAATTAACGTTTCTGATGAGCTTTTGAGAGTCGTTTTATCACTGTTTCAATTGACGTCTGCTATATCTAAATTTGTTGCATCCGTTTTCATCCCCCCCCCCCCCTCTTTCTCTCTATCTCTTTTCTGTAGTTCGTTAGAGGACTGAAAAGTGTTCTGGTGCAGAGTACTGTTTAGGTATTTGACATTTTGCCCTGTGTGATACCTCTTTGTACGTTTTCTTCTTTTGCTAGAAAATGGTACAGATGACTAGTACGTTCTAGCATCTGAAGGTTTTTCTTCTAGTTGTTTTCACACTGATTTTCATATATGTGTGAATTCCTAAGGGACAAAACTGCTCAGGTCATCCATCGGTCCCTAGACTTAGACACTACTTAAACTAACTTATGCTAAGAAACAACACACACGCCCATGCCCGAGGGAGGACTCGAACCTCCGGCGGGAGGACCGCGCAGTCCGTGACATGGCGCCTCAAACCGTGGGGCTACTTCGCGCGGTTTTTTACACTGAGATGGAAAGAGTCACGAAATACCTCCTATTATCATATCAGATCTCCTTTTTCTCGGCACAATGCACCAACTCGACGTGGCATGGATTCAACTGGTCACTGAAAGTCCCCTGCAGAACTATTGAGCCACGCTGTCTCTATAACCATCTACGCTTGCGGAAGTGTTGCCACTGCAGGATTTTGTGCACGAACTGACCTCTAGATTATGCCCCAAAAAAATTTCCATGGGGGTTCATATCGAGTGCTCAAATGGTCCGGAATGTTCTTCAAACCAATCGCAAACAATTGTGGCCTGATGACGCGGTGCATTGTCAACCACAAAAATTTCTTCATTGTTTGGGAAGTGAGGTCCATGAGTGGCTGCAAATAGTCTCCCAGCAGCCGAACAGAACCGTTTCCAGTCAATGTTCGGCTCAGTTGGACCAGAGGACCCTGTCCATTCCATGTAAACACAGCCCGCACCATTATGGAGCCACCACCAGCTTTCACAGTGGCTTCTTGACAACTTCGTTAAGTCTACGCTACACTCGAACCCTATCATCAACTCTTACCAACTGAAAACTGGACTTTCCTAACGAGGCGGCGGCTTCACAATCGTCTAGGGTCCAACCGATATGTTGAAGAGCCCAAGAGAGGCGTCGTGCTGTTAGCAGAGGTACTCCAAAATGGTTCATATGGCTCTGAGCACTATGGGACTTAACTTCTGAGGTCATCAGTCCCCTAGAACTTAGAACTACTTAAACGTAACTAACCTAAGGACATTACACACATCCATGCCCGAGGCAGGATTCGAACCTGCGACAGTAGCAGTCGCTTTCGGAAGAGAAAGTTGGTGATTGAAATTTCGTAAATAGATCTCGCCGCAAAGAAAACCGCCTTTGTTTCAGTGACTGCCACCCCAACTCGCGTATCATATCAGTGACACTCTCACCCCTATTGCGCGATAACAGGAAACGAGCTGCCCTTCTTTGTACTTTTTCGATGTCCTCCGTCAATCCTACCTGGTAAGGATCCCATAGCACGCAGCAATATTCCAGCAGAGGACGGACAAGTGTAATGCAGGCTGCTTCTTTAGTGGGTTTGTTGCATCTTCTAAGTGTTCTGAAAAAAAGCGCAGCGCCTAGAACCGCTCGGCCACTCCGGCCGGCAGAGGCACTCATACTCCTCTTCTGCTGCCACAGCCCATTAACACCAAATTTCGCCGCACTGTCGTAACGGATATGTTCGTCGTACGTCCCACATTGATTTCTGCAGTTATTTCACGCTGTGTTGTTTGTCTGTTAGCACTTGCAACTCTATGCAAACGCCGCTGCTCTCGGTCGTTACATGAAGGCCGTCGGCCAATGCGTTGTCCGTGGTAAGAGGTGATGCCTGAAATTTGGTATTCTCGGCACATTCTTGACACCGTGCATCTCGGATTGTTGAATCTCCTAACTATTTCCGAAATAGAGTGTCCCATGCGTCTAGCTCCAACCACGATTTCGCGTTCATAGTCTGTTAATTCCTGTTTTGCGGCCATAACCACACCGGAAACCTATTCACATCACTCACCTGAGTCACAAATGACAGTTCCACCAACGCACTTTCCTTTTATACCTTGTGTATGCGATACTGTCGCCATGTGTGTATGAGCGTAGATAATATTGTGGGGAAGGCGAAACAAAGACTGCGCTTTTTTTCTTAGAACACTTAGAAGATGGGACAAACCCACTAAAGAGACAGCCTACATTACACTTGTCCGTCCTCTGCTGGAATATTGCTGCGCGGTATGGGATCCTTACAAGGTAGGATTGACGGAGGACATAGAAAAAGTGCAAAGAAGGGCAGCTCGTTTCCTGTTATCGCGCAATAGGGGTGAGAGTGTCACTGATATGATACACGAGTTGGGGTGGCAGACACTGAAACAAAGGCGGTTTTCTTTGCGGCGAGATCTATTTACGAAATTTCAATCACCAACTTTCTCTTCCGAATGCGAAAATATTTTGTTGATACCCTCCTACGTAGGGAGAAATGATCATCATAATAAAATAAGAGAAATCAGAGTTCGAACGGAAAGATTTTGGTGTTCTGTTCTCCCACGCGCCATTCCAGAGTCGAATGGTAGAGAAGTAGTATAAAAATTGTTCGATGAACCCTCTGCCAGGCATTCAAGTGTTAATTGCAGAGTAACCATGTAGATGTAGACTTCTCTCAGCTTAATAAGGTGGTCTCCAGATATGGAGTGTGTGCTGTTACTTGTCAGTGCTGTAAAATGTTCAGAGTATCTTATCCTGAAATTTCTGAGTGCGTGACAGATACATCTTATCACAGAGTAACTGGTTTATACCTGCTTTGTTACAGTGATCTATGGTAGTGTTGGTTGTTCTTTAATCTTCTTTGTAGTGTATTGTTTGTTCCATATGACGAATGTATTCCTTGTTTTCTGTTCATGTTCACTAGATTATTTTTTTTGGTAACTCAGTGGGTGCCGTGTTTTCTTGTTGTCTGTGGTTTCATCATCTGATGCTCTTTCTGTGTTCTGTTGTGTAGTTGTTATTGGTGTGCAGTGCTGTAATACTGGTGTATGTTCAGTGTCAGTTGTGTTTTTATTTTATGATTCAGTTTGTCTATTGTCTTTATTTTGTAGCCACTGTCTGCGGCAATCAGTTTGGTTAAGTTTACTTCTTGAGTAGAGCTCTATTCTCCCACTGGAATTTTATTCAGTCTGTATAGGAGGTTGGCCTGTTTGTTGGCTGTCGACTTTTTTAACCTATTGCGTGCAGCTGTATCGATAGATGTAGATTTATTGTATATTAAGAACCGGCGTTTGTGACTTGTTTCCTATTGTGATGCCGGGGGACTGTAATTTTTATCTGTTTCGCTTACAATGGTGACGAATGTATTCCTTGTTTTCTCTTCAAGTTCACTAGTTTCAGAGGGTGCCATGATTTCTTGTTGTCTGTGGCTTCATGGGACATGAAAGGGAAGCAGTGGTTGGGAAGGGAGTGAGACAGGGTTGGAGCCTCTCCCCGATGTTGTTCAATCTGTATATTGAGCAAGCAGTAAAGGAAACAAAAGAAAAGTTCGGAGTAGGTATTAAAATCCATGGAGAAGAAATAAAAACTTTGAGGTTCACCGATGACATTGTAATTCTGTCAGAGACAGCAAAGGACTTGGAAGAGCAGTTGAACGGAATGGACAGTGTCTTGAAAGGACGGTATAAGATGAACATCAACAAAAGCAAAGCGAGGCTAATGAAATGTAGTCGAATTAAGTCGGGTGATGCTGAGGGAATTAGATTAGGAAATGAGACACTTAAAGTAGTAAAGGAGTTTTACTATTTGGGGAGCAAAATAACTGATGATGGTCGAAGTAGAGAGGATATAAAGTGTAGACTGGCAATGGCAAGGAAAGCGTTTCTGAAGAAAAGAAATTTGTTAACATCGAGTATAGATTTAAGTGTCAGTAAGTCGTTTCTGAAAGTATTTGTATGGTGTGTAGCCATGTATGGAAGTGAAACATGGACGATAAATAGTTTAGACAAGAAGAGAATATAAGCTTTCGTAATGAGGTGCTACAGAAGAATGTTGAAGATTAGATGGGTAGATCACATAACTAATGCGGAGGTATTGAATAGAATTGGGGAGAAGAGGAGCTTGTAGCACAACTTGACTAGAAGAAGGGATCGATTGGTAGAACATGTTCTGAGGCATCTTGGGATCACCAATTTAGTACTGGAGGGCAGCGTGGAGGATAAAAATCGTAGAGGGAGACCAAGAGATGAATACACTAAGCAGATTCAGAAGGATGTAGGCTGCAGTAGGTACTGGGAAATGAAGAAGCTTGCACAGGATAGAGTAGCATGGAGAGCTGCATCAAACCAGTCTCAGGACTGAAGACCACAACAACAACATACAATGGTGAAATAGATTCTTGGGTGGGCATTACTGATGTCTCTGTAACTATAGCACCCGGTCGTGTGTTTCAACAACCACGCAAATTCCGTCCCAATAAATTACTTTGTACTGTTTAAGTTTTATTATTTTTCAAAGACTTTATTTTCAAGGTAATTACAGAAGATGTTGGCCATGCAACCACTTTAGGGTGATCCCATGGGAGTCTTTCCTGTTGAGTGTAAAATTCATCTCGACTGTAACTGACTGTAATTTCTCCTTTTCCTTCACAGCTTGCTCAGTGTACAGACTGTATAACTTCAGGGATAGGCTACAACCCTGTATCACTCCCTTCTCAATTACCTTCTGAATTTCGAAGAACGTATTCCAGTCAACAAAGTGAAACCCTTTCTCTATTTCTAAAAATTCTGAATGCATAGATCTGCCTGCCTTCAAACTTTAAAAGCAAGTTTTAAAGTCAGTACTGCTCTGGTTGTTCCTATGTGTTTCCTGAACACATATTAGCCTTCCGTAAAGTTGGCTCCAACGAGCGTTGTCATTGTTCTGCAAGTAATTCGTGTCAGTATATTATAACATTGACTTATTAAACTGTTGATTCAGAAGTATTCACACCTGTCAGCACCCACCTTCATTAGGATAAGAATTACAACAATCTTCTCGAAAATAACTGAAAGCAAGATACTTACCGTTTACCCTATGCCTCTGTATTTTTCCCATGAAGGTTGAAGACCCATCGTCATGCAGACAAGTTTATAGCTGCACGGTAAGGTCACCAGACCTAGTTTGTAGCAAGAAGTAAACGGCATGCCTACCACAGAGTCTGCTACGCAGAGGTGCGTTGTAAATCTTTACCTGGTCCCAAACTACAGCCTCAACATCTTTCTTTACATACCAATCGCGAAAGACATCGCAACCCAATCATCAACATGTCACACAAAATAAATCATATGACTTATATACTTAACAAAATATACATTGTGCACAGCAGAAAACCGAGCTAAGAACCACTTTCTCAAGGAGATGTAGGCTACTTTTTCATTACGTGGACTGCAGTGTTTCTGAGATATTTATTCGCTCGAGAGAACAGAGATGTATTTAAGTAAGTTTTGCTTTGTGTGACAAAAGTATAATCAAAGAAGGGAAACAAGTTGCACGCAGGAAACAGGACGCCCTCTGCGATTTTAGCGGCGGGAGCAGCACTTGCCTGATAAGCAACGAAATCAGCAGGGCAAGTCAGAATCGAGGAGATAGCGCGCGATTGGCTGCCTATCTCCCTACTCCAGCAGTTTGGCACCAGCACGTCCACTTTTATGTGGTGATATGAACAGTCCCGTAGACTTTCAGTCTGACTCCAAAATCTGTTTACAAACTAACTCCTAATGATGGCTATCAATTTGCTTAGCCATACTTTTCGCTTTAAGTGAAAGACTCTGTAGAAACACTGAAAAATGTATTGGATACATGTCAGCAACGGCTACAATGCTTTCCATAAGTTATGCAGAAAACCATACAGCACTATCTATGGAAAATTTGGAAATACTCTCCGCGAAATAATCTCATGTTGCAATTCAATAAGGGTGTATAGAATTCCTACATTATAATCGTGGCTTCTATTAGAAGGAGCGGAAAGTGATGTACTTTTACATTAAATTCAAACAGATACACTGATCAGGCAAAACATTACCATCTGCTGAATAGCTTGTTTGTCGGCCTTTGGAACGAAATATATCCTGATTCTGCGTATCAGGGATCCGACAGTTTTGTGGTATGTTTGTGGAGGTATGTGGAATTCGATACTACGCACAGGTCATGTAATTTGCGGTAACAGCTCGCCGCTGATTTGCGTACGCGGCGATGACACCCGATAACGATACAGATCGGTTCCACAGGATTTGCATCAGGGGAATTTGGTCGCCGAGGCATCAAAGTGATATCACTATCATGCTCCTCAAATCAATGTAGCACGGTTCTGGCTCCGCGACACGGACAATTATACTGTTGAAAGATGCCATCACCGTCGGGGAGCCGGCCGGTGTGGCCGTGCGGTTAAAGGCGCTTCAGTCTAGAACCGCGTGACCGCTACGGTCGCAGGTTCGAATCCTGCCTCGGGCATGGATGTGTGTGATGTCCTTAGGTTAGTTAGGTTTAATTAGTTCTAAGTTCTAGGCGACTGATGACCTCAGAAGTTAAGTCGCATAGTGCTCAGAGCCATTTGAACCATTTTTGAACCGTCGGGGAAGACATCAAGTGTGAAGAGATGGTTCGTAGCTGTCAATGTGTCTTTGATTACTACCACAGGTCCCATGCAAGAGTAGGAGAATGTCTCCCTCAATTTAAAACTGCTCACAACAGCCTGCGTCCGTGACGCGCTCCACGTTTCGAGCGGCCGTTCACCCCGATGACGGCGTTTGAGGAGACGACCAACGACCTAGTGTAGCAAAAATGTGATTCGCCCGGAGAGCCAACAAGTTTCCATTGATCGACGGTGGAATCCCGATTGTCCTGTGCTCACTGAAATCGTAACTGACGATGTCGTTTGATCAACATGTGAACAGGTGGGCGTGTTCTGCTGCGGACCTTCGTGTTCAACAATGTACCGAGTGATCAAAAAGTCAGTATAAATTTGAAAACGGAATAAATCGAATATATTGTTCATGACCAAATCACTGAACACTTGCATGAATTCAGCCTATATGACAAATTTCAATCCGGTTTCCGTAAACATCACAGCACAAACACTGCTCTAATTAAAGTAACAGATGACCTGAAATGTGCCATCGACAATCGAAAGGCAACAATATTGACGCTACTGGAATTCAGCAAAGCTTTTGACACTGTTAACTTTGACATATTGCTCAGAAAAATGCAACAGCTTAATTTCTCTGATAGTGCAATGAGATGGTTTGAAAGCTACTTAAAAGACAGACAGCAATGTGTTGTCTGCGTAAATGAAAAATCTTCCTGGAAACATGTTTCCTCGGGAGTGCCACAAGGATCAGTCTTAGGACCACTTTTGTTTTCTTTATATGTCAACGATATTTCGTCGGTTCTGTCCTCCTGTAAATATCATTTCTATGCCGACGACCTCCAGCTCTACCTAAGCGTCAGACCTGAAGACGTACACACTGCAATCGCTCAGATGATTGATGATCTGTCTTCGGTAGTGACATGGGCGAAAAGCCTGGGGCTTAAACTAAATGCAAAAAAGACGCAAGTAATCTTAATAGCCCATCAGAAATTAATAAGTTCAGATTTCCGCGAACGGCTACCTCCTATTCTGCTCGACGGTACTCCAATACCATATCAGAAAACAGTGAAGAACTTGGGTGTAACTTTGGATGAGCATCTCAACTGGGCGGAGAATACAGTCGCAGTGTGCCGAAAGACGTCTGCTTGTCTCTATGCTCTCAAAAAGTTTCGGAACATATTTCCACAGGACTTGAAACGTCAGCTCGTGCAAGCACTCGTTCTACCGAACCTCCGCTATTGTGATGTGATTCAACAAGGCACGAGTAGTGAAAACAAAAGACTGCTAGAGCTAACCATGAATGCCTGTGTGCGTTACACCTGCAACATTCGCCGATATGATCATGTTAATGCTTCATACTCCGAGCTAAAGTGGCTGCGGCTGGACAAATTGCGTGACGACCACACTCTATGTCTACTTCACAGACTCCTCGTCGCGCAAGCACCCCAGTACCTTGCTTCAGAGATTAAAAATCTGTCATGCCATCATAATCGAAACACGACTGTGCCCACTCACAAAACAAAAACTTTTGCAAACTCCTTCTCAGTTGCCGCTGTCCGCCTCTGGAACAAACTGCCCCTTACCTTGCGCAAAATTCAATCTCCTGCTGCTTTTAAGAAGAAGTTGAAGCATTTCCTACTATCATCCTCATAAAGTTCTCCACAGAATTAATGTACCAGGCCAATCCTCTCATCTGTCAAATAGCAAAGCTAGCGTCTCCTATCTTGCTCCTGAGATGCCTTCCCCTTCATATATCTCTATTAACCACGCAATCTTCTTTTCCTTTATATTTCCTTAATTATGTTTCATCATGTCTCTCTATTCTTCTCCTCCCTTCACCACGAGTCTCCCTCATACTCCCTGCTGCCAGCACTCCTATCTAAAATTTGTCTCTTCAATAATGTCTAATTATAACAGTACTTATGATCTACGAATATAAACTCTATATGTATGTATTTTTCCAGGTGTACCTTTCTAATTGTTTATTTCACTTTTTGTACTAGATGTAGTCTAACATGCCTACTAAAACGTATGAATGTAAAATAAGTAGAATGCCTTGTTAGATGTAAGAGAGGGCCTGATGGCCCTAATCTTGCCAGGTTAAATAAATAAATAAATAAATAAATCACGGAATGATGTAGACAGAGAGGTTCAAATTGACACACATGCTTGGAATGACATGGGATTTTATTAGAACCAAAAAAATACAAGAGTTAAAAAATGTCCGACAGATGGCGCTTCATGTGATCACAATAGCAATCATTAGCATAACAAAGTAAGACAAAGCAAATATGATGTTCTTTACAAGAAATGCTCAGTATGTCCACCATCATTCCTCAACAACAGCTGTAGTCGAGGAATAATGTTGTGAACAGCACTGTAAAGCATGTCCGGAGCTATGGTGAGGCATTGGCGTCGGATGTTGTCTTTCAGCATCCCTAGAGATGTCGGTCGATCACGATACACTTGCGACTTCAGGTAACCCCAAAGCCAATAACAGAACGGACTGAGAGCTGGGGACCTGGGAGGCCAAGCATTACGAAAGTGGCGGCTGAGCACACGATCATCACCAAACGACGCGCGCAAAAGATCTTTCACGCGTCTAGCAATATGGGGTGGAGCGTCATCCTGCATAAACATTGTACGTTCCAGCAGGTGTTTATCAGCCAGGCTGGGGATGATGCGATTCTGTAACATATCGGCGTACCTCTCATCCGTCACGGTAGCAGTTACTGACGTTTTGCTGTCCAGCGCCATTTGTCGGACATTTAGTGACCTTTGTACTTCTTTTTTTTTGTTCTTACAAAACCGCATATATTTCCAAGCATGTGTGTCAATTTTTGCCTCTCTATCTACATTATTACGTGGTTTATTAAGTTTTCAAATTTATACTGACTTTTTGATCACCCTGTACGATGAACGGCGTATTCCGATACAGTTGTGCGTCAACCCGCATTGTGCTCTTTCGGCAGAGATGCCACTTATCACCATGTCTCCAATTTTATAGAGCAGACAAGCCTCCGAGCCCCACGTTCTGTGAAGGGCGGTGGACGTCCAACCATTCTGCGCCTAGTGGTAGTTTCACTGTCCTTTCACTTTCCACGGATGCTCACGACAGACGCCGCTGTACATTCGACCAGCTCCGTCGTTCTCGTGATATTCGTTCACAGGCTCTGCATAACAATAACCATCTGCCCTTTGTCAATGTCTCTTATCTCATTTGCAGCCCACATCCAGGCTAGGGTTATCTCCCGTCTGTGTCTGCCCCGCTTACTTACTTTTGTTGCCGCGTCAAGTGCCTGCAATGCCACCAGGAGGCATTCAATGTCCTAATGGGCAGTGGTCATAATGTTTTGGCTCACGAGTGTGAACCATAAACCAGTTTTTGTTTCTAATCAATAATGCAGTCACCTTTTGCCATCCAGTGTGAAAGTGTCCAATACCGGATCGTTAGAAATCAATCGATTTTTGTGAAACTTATCTGGACATGGTATTTTGAACATCATCTACAGTTTCAAATTGATTGCCACTTAGAAAAAGTTGTAGCGATCGGAATAAACGGATAGCCAATATACGAGGGATATGATGGGTGAGGCAATATCTTTCACCCTAATACATTAATTTTTTTAGTTTTCATCTTGCACAGTGCGGTCTTTCATTATCGTGTTGAAGATTAACGCCTTTTCTGTTGACAATCACTAAGCACTTTTCAATTAAACACTGATTTACTTGATCGATCGATCGCCCTGCTCCCATTAAAGGTCTGCATTCACAGTCTGGCCAGGTTTCAGCACTTCTAAATGAACGACCCGCGAAGACTCCATTGAAAACACAGAAGCGTGTTTTTGTGGAGGTAACCCGCCTTAGCTATACTTTGTGGCCATTCATTCGGAGAGAGCCACTGCCTTTTGCATTTGGGATTCTCGCAGATTGCCCATTTTTCATCTTCGGTGATCAAGCGATCAAAAAAAAAAAAACCCTTCTGTGTTGTGCCACAGAAGCAGTAAGTTGCCTGTGGTCGATCGGTTGGCTTTGTTTGTCTTTACCCAT
Source organism: Schistocerca serialis cubense (assembly GCF_023864345.2). NCBI lineage: Eukaryota > Metazoa > Arthropoda > Insecta > Orthoptera > Acrididae > Schistocerca > Schistocerca serialis. The sequence goes on along the minus strand of NC_064640.1, from coordinate 860,200,730 downwards.
CTGCTGCAGATGTTCTTGGACGTTTTACCACGGCTGGTTAACAGTGTGATAATTCCACGAGTGTGTGATACGGATTTGCTTTCAATTCCGCCCTTAACATGTCACTGCCTGAAGTTGGTCTTCCTGACTGATACGAGTCAAAGATCAGAATTACCCTATCCGTATGTAGAAAACCACCTTTGGCATTTACGAACTTGTAATGCACTTGGATAAGCGTCGAAAATGTTTTTGTAGCAACTTTACGTTACTACCTTTGGAAAATCAGCAAGCATACCATTCTGGTATTTGGCTGGGCATTTCACCGGAAAATATTAACTGTTTACAGGTAAACATGTCCTTCTAACAGTAAAATGTCTTTGATACGGCTTTGAAGTACAAAATGTGCTGATAAATGATAAACGAATATCGACGTGTGCATAAACGACATTTCTTTCCCGTCCCCCTAATACTGTACAATGAACTTGCATCATATCCGCATAGCCAGTAACTAGACTTGGCCACTGTTTCTATGTTTCGATATAGTGTATCGATAGGTGGAACTGTTTCACTGTTTCGGAACGGCTGTGGTTCACTGTTTCGAAACAGTGGTGTTTCATTCCGCCCCCGTCTCGGATAACCGGACCAGATTCGATCTCGAGTCGGACACAGAAACTGTATCGTTGTTTCAAAATAAGGCTGTTTCAGTCCACCTGTGCTTGGAACGGACTAATTGTATCGAAACAGTGATGTTTCATTCCGCTCTGTATCGGACGAGATTCGGGCTCGGCACAGGTACTGAAACACAACATACCACTTCGTGAAACACTTTCAAGAGTGTCGAAATCTTTTTGATAAGGAATAGCATGAAGCTTAAGATATCCGAAAATAAAGCTTCGTTTCTAGCTGACTGTCCTATTCCAAAATGGCGTAACATCTGCTTTATAAACACTAACCAAACAATAAAACAACGCATACTATTCACATTCAAAATAATAAATATGTGAAAATCATTCAGTTAAATTACACTTTTTTTATAACATACGCTTCTCTGTTCATGTACAGTAATCATATTAAGAAACGCAAGTAAGCTTACAACATTTTGAATAAAAAAAAAGGCGCAGAGTGACAGTTACTAGACATATACATAAATTTGATGTAGGTATAATTGCAAGCAATCTGTTTGACATATCACTGATAGTGTAATGGTGAACGGGAAGGGCTGGGAAGCATGGTGAATTTATAGTAACGGTTCGAAACAACTTGAAAGACAAAATTTTTTTATGTTATATTTTGTTATTTATTCGAATTATTTGGCATTATTTGTGAGTCTATAGTCACTGTGCCTATTATCCACAATGATTCCCTTTGTGTGCATGGAAATTAGCAGGATGAGTATATTACCCATACTAACGGAATGTGGGAATCCCAGTAGCATATCCGTTGTTTCTGCAGTTTGCTCCCACCTCCAGTTCCGTTCGTGGTGGTTCTTCTGTCTTCAGCTATGGCTGTCCTCAGCCAATTGAAAAGTATGAAAGTCACACGACACGAAAGCAGCGCATTTGCTGCATGAAATACTAAACTGCCAAGACGCCTAAGTGGTAGTTTCATACTTTCTGCGATATAATTAGCGCTCTCGCACCTCACTTGTGTTTATATGGACATACTTATACAGTAGACATTCAAGGTGATAAAATGTGTAGGTTTATTAGATTACAAAACACAAACTGTTTCACTGTTTCGAAACAGCGTATCGAAACATTACATTGCACTGTTTCATTTGTTTCGAAACAGTTACGTGTTTCAGTTTACCCATCTCTACCGGTAACTGAATGCTTTAGAGTAGAGCGGCATTCGTGCAGCGAACCGTGTGTGGAGGGGGGGGGGGTGAGAGAGAGAGAGGGGGTGAGAGAGGGAGGACATGAGGGAGGGGGAGAGAGGGGAGAGAGAGAGAGAGAGAGAGAGAGAGAGAGAGAGAGAGAGATGTCGGTCAGACAATTTGGTCAAGTGGGGCCGAGACAAAATATAGCGGACGAACAGCGCTCGATAGTCACCGTATGGTAGGGAACGTACCAAACTCAAACTTTTGTGTGCAATTAGTTACATGTCCGACACTGATGTTCGTAAATTGAGGCAACAATTTCTGTCCAATTGACTGGCTCACTCTAGTACGCCCCGAGCTACAAAGCGCTTATCGGGAATTCACCGCAGCACTCTTGTTATGTCCCATTTTAATCGGCAACTGCAAATCCATCGCCCTTACTGCAGCAACGTGACTGCGATTTCATTGAGAAATATGCGGAGAATATATCAAGGTAATATGTATGCGAGGCGACCAACTACGTAACTCCCAGTTACAAGAGGTTGTGGCTGTAGGTATCTGCCATTTACGGTGTTTCTCCACACTCTCGCAATTTGTTGACGGGCGAAGTTCGCCGCAGTGGTTCCAGAGCGGAACCGGTGTGGTCTGATCAGGCGCCCCACACTGCAAAGTAATTATCTGCTGCGTTACAAGAGCTTGGAGACTTCTAGGAGCCACAGCGAAGTATCTTCTGCAGTCAGTCGTAATCATACGTCGTCTTCTATTACAATGGTCAACATTTTTTTTATTTTACAAAGAACGTATATTATTATCAGTTTTTGCGCAATTGTGGGAACGTATTCAAAATCAAAACAAGTTTCTGTTTATCGTATTGAACTTTCTGGTGACATTACACTCTATCGATTGAAATACTTTCAAACGTTGCATTTTGTTTATTCTGATAGGGATGAATGTAATTTTCAAACAGACGTAAAAGTTTAAAAATCTTCGCACTTATGTACTAATGTGACGCGGCGGGTGGTAGTCATATGGTCCTTAGTTCCTAACGCCGATACGAAAATGCACCAAAATTGTCTATGCGTGCTTGACACCTACCTTGGCCGACTTCAAGAGCCTGAAAACTTTTTTGCGGTGAACCAGAGAGCGATACAGAACATGCTGACCACAATTTCGTGTCTGCGAGTCCATGTTACTCTTTGTGCTCACTGAAAGAAAATGTTTCTTCTTGCCATTTACTCACTGTAATCAGGAACTTTGATTATAAAAGTTTAGAGTTTTAACTAACTGATATACTCTGTAGAACTTCACACACACACACACACACACACACACACACACACACACACACACACACAATATTAGTCTTAGTGTTGTAACTAATATACCTATCGGAAGCAGTACTATTAACAGTTCAGAGGTGACCTCTATGGGAAGTTCCAAGGAAAACGGTCTATCGCCCTGTCTTCTTATCACAAAATGCTAATTGCTCGCATTAAAAGTGGAAGATAATCCCTCCACCCGGTTTTGTCAACATTAAAGGTGGCACACAAACAATTTCTTTCTTGAAATGTAAGCGATCCAGTACCGTGTGCAGTCCTCGCGAGATCACTTCCTACTTTTAACGAAAGGGCATTCCAGTCCAACTCTAGCAGCACAACTCTCGCGGGCGTTTGACTGAGGCGTACAGTTTGATGCCTGCGTATACTAACACTGCCACTCTGTATTTATACAGGGTGTTACAAAAAGGTACGGCCAAACTTTCAGAAAACATTTCTCACACACAAAGAAAGAAAATACACTCCTGGAAATTGAAATAAGAACACCGTGAATTCATTGTCCCAGGAAGGGGAAACTTTATTGACACATTCCTGGGGTCAGATACATCACATGATCACACTGACAGAACCACAGGCACATAGACACAGGCAACAGAGCATGCACAATGTCGGCACTAGTACAGTGTATATCCACCTTTCGCAGCAATGCAGGCTGCTATTCTCCCATGGAGACGATCGTAGAGATGCTGGATGTAGTCCTGTGGAACGGCTTGCCATGCCATTTCCACCTGGCGCCTCAGTTGGACCAGCGTTCGTGCTGGACGTGCAGACCGCGTGAGACGACGCTTCATACAGTCCCAAACATGCTCAATGGGGGACAGATCCAGAGATCTTGCTGGCCAGGGTAGTTGACTTACACCTTCTAGAGCACGTTGGGTGGCACGGGATACATGCGGACGTGCATTGTCCTGTTGGAACAGCAAGTTCCCTTGCCGGTCTAGGAATGGTAGAGCGATGGTTTCGATGACGGTTTGGATGTACCGTGCACTATTCAGTGTCCCCTCGACGATCACCAGTGGTGTACGGCCAGTGTAGGAGATCGCTCCCCACACCATGATGCCGGGTGTTGGCCCTGTGCGCCTCGGTCGTATGCAGTCCTGATTGTGGCGCTCACCTGCACGGCGCCAAACACGCATACGACCATCATTGGCACCAAGGCAGAAGCGACTCTCATCGCTGAAGACGACACGTCTCCATTCGTCCCTCCATTCACGCCTGTCGCGACACCACTGGAGGCGGGCTGCACGATGTTGGGGCGTGAGCGGAAGACGGCCTAACGGTGTGCGGGACCGTAGCCCAGCTTCATGGAGACGGTTGCGAATGGTCCTCGCCGATACCCCAGGAGCAACAGTGTCCCTAATTTGCTGGGAAGTGGCGGTGCGGTCCCCTACGGCACTGCGTAGGATCCTACGGTCTTGGCGTGCATCCGTGCGTCGCTGCGGTCCGGTCCCAGGTCGACGGGCACGTGCACCTTCCGCCGACCACTGGCGACAACATCGATGTACTGTGGAGACCTCACGCCCCACGTGTTGAGCAATTCGGCGGTACGTCCACCCGGCCTCCCGCATGCCCACTATACGCCCTCGCTCAAAGTCCGTCAACTGCACATACGGTTCACGTCCACGCTGTCGCGGCATGCTACCAGTGTAAAAGACTGCGATGGAGCTCCGTATGCCACGGCAAACTGGCTGACACTGACGGCGGCGGTGCACAAATGCTGCGCAGCTAGCGCCATTCGACGGCCAACACCGCGGTTCCTGGTGTGTCCGCTGTGCCGTGCGTGTGATCATTGCTTGTACAGCCCTCTCGCAGTGTCCGGAGCAAGTATGGTGGGTCTGACACACCGGTGTCAATGTGTTCTTTTTTCCATTTCCAGGAGTGTATGTTATGTGGACATGTATCCGGAAACGCTTACTTTCGATGTTAGAGCTCATTTTATTACTTCTCTTCAAATCACATTAATCATGGAATGGAAACACACAGCAACAGAACGTACCAGCATGACTTCAAACACTTTGTTACAGGAAATGTTCAAAATGTCCTCCGTTAGCGAGGATACATGCATCCACCCTCCGTCGCATGGAATCCCTGATGCGCTGATGCAACCCTGGAGAATGGCGTATTGTATCACAGCCGTCCACAATACGAGCACGAAGAGTCTCTACATTTGGTACCGGGGTTGCGTAGACAAGAGCTTTCAAATGCCCCCATAAATGAAAGTCAAGAGGGTTCAGGTCAGGAGAGCGTGGAGGCCATGGAATTGGTCCGCCTCTACCAATCCATCGGTCACCGAATCTGTTGTTGAGAAGCATACGAACACTTCGACTGAAATGTGCAGTAGCTCCATCGTGCATGAACTACATGTTGTGTCGTACTTGTAAAGGCACATGTTCTAGCAGCACAGGTAGAGTATCCCGTATGAAATCATGATAACGTGCACCACTGAGCGTAGGTGGAAGAACATGGGGCCCAATCAAGATATCACCACCAATTCCTGCCCAAACGTTCACAGAAAATCTGTGTTGATGACGTGATTGCACAATTGCGTGCGGATTCTCGTCAGCCCACACATGTTGATAGTGAAAATTTACAATTTGATCACGTTGGAATGAAGCGTCATCCGTAAACATTTGCACTGAAATGAGGATTGACACATTGTTGGATGAACCATTCGCAGAAGTGTACCCGTGGAGGCTAATCAGCTGCTGATGGTGCCTGCACACGCTGTACATGGTACGGAAACAACTGGTTCTCCCGTAGCACTCTCCATACAGTGACGTGGTCAACGTTACCTTGTACAGCAGCAACTTCTCTGACGCTGACATTAGGGTTATCGTCAACTGCACGAAGAATTGCCTCGTCCATTGCAGGTGTCCTCGTCGTTCTAGGTCTTCCCCAGTCGCGAGTCATAGGCTGGATTGTTCCGTGCTCCATAAGACGCCCATCAATTGCTTCGAACGTCTTCCTGTCGGGACACCTTCGTTCTGGAAATCTGTCTCAATACAAACGTACCACGCCACGGCTATTGCCCCGTGCTAATCCATACATCAAATGGGCATCTGCCAACATTTGTAAACATGGCACTGACTGCAAAACTACGTTCGTGATGAACACTAACCTGTTGATGCTATGTACTGATGTGCTTGATGCTAGTACTGTAGAGCAATGAGTCGCATGTCAACACAAGCACCGAAGTCAACATTACCTACCATCAATTGGGGCCAACTGGCGGTGAATCGAGGAAGTACAGTACATACTGACGAAACTGAAATGAGCTCTAACATGGAAATTAAGCGTTTCCGGACACATGTCCACATAACATCTTTTCTTTATTTGTGTGTGAGGAATGTTTGCTGGAAGTTTGGCCGTACCTTTTTGTAACACCCTGTATAGGGACGCAGCGCACCGCCAAACGGAACATCTGCTACCAATCCCCCTAAGCAAAGTTAGCAGTAACTAAATGGCCTTTTTTTTTTTTTTTTGTTTTTTTTTTTTTTTTTTTTTTTTGGAGTTCTGCCGTTCGAGAATTTTTGATTTTGCGGATGGTTGCACGGAGCGTGTATAATTATGTCTGTGGCTGTTGGCTTTCTGAAGATGTCTAATATGTGTTTATTGGTTTATTGTTCTCTCTCTTTATTGTTATATCCAAGAAATGTATTTGCTTTTGAGTTTCTTTTTCCATGGTGAATTGAATGTTTTTATGTATGTTGTTTATATCTGTATGAAATTTATCAGTTTTCTCTGTTGGTCCATCTACCATACAGATTATGTCGTCCACATATCTGTACCAGTAAACAATTTTGTATCCTTTCTTTGTGATGACTGTATCATAGATTGTGTTTTCTATGTGGTTGATGAATGTGTGTGCCAGTGTTCCTGAAATTGTCGATCTCATTGAAAGCCCATCTTCTTGTAAGTATAATTCTTTTTCAAATTGAAAGTAATCATGGGATAAGATTGCTTTGAGAGTTTTAGTTATGTCATTAATATTGTCTGCAGGTAGTTTGTTGTATGTCACTAAGTTTTTTCATTTAGTTTTATTATATCTGCAGGGGGTATTGATGTATACATATTCTCTGCGTCAAAAGAGATGAGTGTCTTATTTGCGTCAAGAGTTCATTTTTTCCCCTGTTCTGCTGGTTTTCATTTAACAGTGTTGCATTATGATTTTCTTCATGTGTTTTGTCACATGGTATGAAGGTACATTCATGTAATTAGTAACAGGCCTCAATGGAATGCGGAGTTTGTGGCCCTTGGATCGGCTTCTGAGTGTTGGCACTTTTGGGTCGTTCTGTGTGATGTGTTGTTTTTGTTTATCTGTGTTTATGTTTCGAACAGTGGAAGTACAGGTGAGACAAATTGATTAGTTGTAATGGACAGTATTTTTAAGGGAGTAAGGTTGCTTTCTACACATTTTGAAAACATAAGGCATTAAAAATAATTCAAGATTTTTCGGTGCCCTCTTGTATCAACTGCTGTTAAGTAACCTTTTCCCCACAATTATTTATAAAAGATTTCGTTGCCGCTGCGACCGGTGGCAGCGTGCGCGGGCAGGCGCCTATGTAGGCCATTTGACACAAAATTCAAGCGCGATTCGAAACGCTGCTACGGTAGCGTGGTAGTTTCCACAGCGTCAATATGTAAAAAACCTGAAGAAGGACCGAAACGCGTTTCGGATATACACTACTGGCCATTAAAATTGCTACACCACGAAGATGACGTGCTACAGACGCGAAAGTTAACCGACAGGAAGAAGATGCTGTGTTATGCAAATGATTAGCTTTTCAGAGCATTCACACAAGGTTGGCGCCGGTGGCGATACCTACAACGGGCAGACACGAAGAAAGTTTCCAACCGATTTCTCATACACAAACAGCAGTTGATAGGCGTTGCCTGGTGAAACGTTGTTGTGATGCCTCGTGTAAGGAGGAGAAATGCGTACCATCACATTTTCGACTTTGATAAAGGTCGCATTGTAGCCTATCGCGATTGCGGTTTATCGTATCGCGACATTGCTGCTCACGTTGGCCGATATCCAATGCTGGATCCCAACGGCCTCGTATCACTAGCAGTCGAGATGACAGGCATAGTATCTGCGTGGCTGTAACGGATCGTGCAGCCACGTCTCAATCCCTGAGTCAACAGATGGGGACGTTTGCAAGACGACAGCCATCTGCATGAACAGTTCGACGACGTTTGCAGCAGCATGGACTATCAGCTCGGAGACCACGGCTGCGGTTACCCTTGACGCTGCATCACAGACAGGAGAGCCTGCGATAGTGTACTCAACGACGAACCTGGGTGCACGAATGGCAAAACTTAATTTTTTCGGATGAATCCAGATCCTGTTTACAGCATCATGATGGTCGCATCCGTATTTGGCGACATCGCGGTGAACGCACATTGGAAGCGTGTATTCGTCACCGCCATACTGGCGTATCACCCGGCGTGATGGTATGGGGTGCCATTGCTTACACGTCTCGATCACCTCTTGCTCGCATTGACGGCACTTTGAACGTAACATTTCAGATGTGTTACGACACATGGCTCTACCCTTCATTCGATCCCTGCGAAACCCTACGTTTCAGCAGGATAATGCACGACCGCATGTTGCAGGTCCTGTACGGGCCTTCTTGGATACAGAAAATGTTCGACTGCTGCCCTGGCCAGCAAATTCTCCAGTTCTCTCACCAACTGAAAACGCCTGGTGTATGGTGGCCGAGCAACTGGCTCGTGACAATACGCCAGGCACTATTCTTGATTAACTGTGGTATCGTGTTGAAGCTGCATGGGCAGCTGTACATGCACACGCCATCCAAGCTCTGTTTGACTCAATGCCCAGGCGTATCAAGGCCGTTAGTAAGGCCAGAGGTGGATGTTCTGGGTACTGATTTCTCAGGATCTATGCACCCAAATTGCGTGAAAAAGTAATCACATGTCAGTTCAAGTATAATATATTTGTCCAATGAATACCCGTTTATCATCTGCATTTCTTCGTGGTGTAGCAATTTTAATAGCCAGTAGTGTAAATAAACAGTGACTGATAGCACTAAACGTTTTGTTTCAGTCGACAGCAAATCTAACACAGCTCCACACTTTAGAAGGTGGTGTCAGCGACTGCATTAAAAAAAATGTCATCTTTAGTACTGCCAATTACTAAAACCCAGATGGCCGAAACGGGGCAGTCTGGCGATTCTCAGCTATTGAACGAGAGATACCTGGACCTCTCCGGGGCAGCCGTAAGCTATCCATGTTGCGGCTTATGGCGGACAGCTCAAGTAAACACGGCGTGTGTACTCACGCAGGCTCGTCAGTCAACACGCCACGTCAATTATGTGCCACAATGTAAGACCACGGCAGGCGACTGCCTTAAGTTTCAAAATGGTTCAAATGGCTCTGAGCACTATGGGACTCAACTGCAGAGGTCATTAGTCCCCTAGAACTTAGAACTAGTTAAACCTAACTAACCTAAGGACATCACAAACATCCATGCCCGAGGCAGGATTCGAACCTGCGACCGTAGCGGTCTTGCGGTTCCAGACTGTAGCGCCTTTAACCGCACGGCCACTTCGGCCGGCTGACTGCCTTACGGAACCTCCTAGGTAAACACATCTGTGTCGGGAAACGTTCACTGATCTTGGGCCGGCAAAAGATAATGGGCGCGTTCCGCTACGAACGATATTCCTTTATGACCATTCTGCCAAACAGGCACAACACCATCCTTTAAGAGAAATATGCAGTTCGAGCATGACATTAAGACCTCATGCGGCAATATTTTTGAAGACAGCTGAACTTCTTCCGTAACAAAGATCTGTACCTACAGATTGGAAAATTGCGCAGGTCGTACCAGTGTTTAAGAAGGGTAGTAGGAGTAATCCATCGAACTACAGACCTATATCATTGACGTCGGTTTGCAGTAGGGTTTTGGAGCATATACTGTATTCAAAGATTATGAATCACCTCGAAGGGAACGATCTATTGGTACGTAATCAGCATGGTTTCAGATAACAACGTTCTTGTGCGACGCAGCTAGCTCTTTATTCGCACGAAGTAATGGCCGCTATCGACAGGGGATCTCAAGTTGATTCCGTATTTCTAGATTTCCGGAAAGCTTTTGACACCGTTCTTCACAAGCGACTTCTAATCAAGCTGCGGGCCTATGGGGTATCGTCTCAGTTGTGCGACTGGATTCGTGATTTCCTGTCGGGAAGGTCGCAGTTCGTAGTAATAGACGGCAAATCATCGAGTAAAACTGAAGTGATATCAGGTGTTCCCCAGGGAAGCGTCCTGGGACCTCTGCTGTTCCTGATCTATACAAATGGCCTGGGTGACAATCTGAGCAGTTCTCTTAGGTTGTTCGCATATGATGCTGTAATTTACCGTCTAGTAAGGTCATCCGAAGACCAGTATCACTTGCAAAGCGATTTAGAAAAGACTGTTGTATGGTGTGGCAGGTGGCAGTTGACGCTAAATAACGAAAAGTGTGAGGTGATCCACGTGAGTTCCAAAAGGAATCCGTTGGAATTCGATTACTCGGTAAGTAGTACAATTCTCAAGGCTGCCAATTCAACTAAGTACCTGGGTGTTAAAATTACGAACAACTTCAGTTGGAAAGACCACACAGATAATATTGTGGGGAAGGCGAGCCAAAGGTTGCGTTTCATTGGCAGGACACTTACAAGATGCAACAAGTCCACTAAAGAGACAGCTTACACTACACTCGTTCGTCCTCTGTTAGAATATTGCTGCGCGGTGTGGGATCCTTAGCAGGTGGGATTGACGGAGGACATCGAAAGGGTGCAAAAAAGAGCAGCTCGTTTTGTATTATCACATAATAGGGGAGAGAGTGTAGCAGATATGATACGCTAGTTGGGATGGAAGTCATTAAAGCAAAGACGTTTTTCGTCGCGGCGAGATCTATTTACAAATTTTCAGTCACCAACTTTATCTTCCGAATGCGAAAATATTTTGTTGAGCCCAACCTACATAGGTAGGAATGATCATCAAAATAAAATAAAAGAAATCAGAGCTCAAACAGAAAGGTTTAGGTGTTCGTTTTTCCCGCGCGCTGTTTGGGAGCGGAATGGTAGGGAGATAGTATGATTGTGGTTCGATGAACCCTCTGCCAAGCACTTAAATGTGAAATGCAGAGTAATCATGTAGATGTAGATGTAGATTTAGATGAAAGTTGGTCAGGCTGATGGGCCGGTGGCTATCCACATCAAGCTGGTTTTGACCGGGTTTGAGTACCGTAGTGATGATGGTGCTCTCCCGCCATGGCGATGGAAAGATGCCATCGCACCAGATCCGGTTGAAGATGATGAGGAGATGTCGCTTGTAGTCAGACGAGACATGTTTAATCATCGGACTGTGTATCCGATCCGGCCCAGGAGCTGTGTTGGGGCAATGTGCAAGGGCGCTGAGGAGCTCCCACTCTGTAAATGGGGCGTTATAGGGTTCACTGTGGCGTGTATTGAACGCAAAGACTCGAGCATAGTGCTCAGCAAAGTGCTCGGTAATCGCGTTTGCGTCGGTAGATAACACGCCATTTATGTTAATGCCAAGGACACCTGTTGGGGTCTGGTACCCAAAAAGACGTCTGATCTTGGGAAGGTGAGATATGGCACCCAATGGTCGATGCTTATCTCTCTCAACATTCCCGTTTCCGTCGTTTAGAAGCTGGAGAAGGCGGGCAATGAGCCGCTTAAAGGCTATTAGGTGCTCTAAGGAAGGGTGCCGCTTGTAGTCGCTACGGTTTCTGTAATATCCCTTATAGCCGCGGAGGGCAGGGCTCCGCATTTCCGGGAACCAGGTTTCCTGGAGGGCAGTGCAGAAAGCAGGTTCAAAGCGTAACAGTTGCCGTAGCTCAGCAAGGTGGTGTTTTGTTAAGTGATTTAAATTGCATGTGTTAGTGTTCCGACTTGTCATTAGGCGTCTTTACTGGTACGGCGACGTAGGGTTGAATCAAAAACATTAGTGTGCAATAACTGGCTCAAGTAGCGAAAGTTTTATTATTTATCACCCTGTACTAGGCTACGCAGTGCATACGCAGCATTGCTTTTCAGATTATGTTAACGTCAGTTCATGCACGAGCTACCATTGTATTATACTATTTGAATTTTCGTATATTTTGTATGTTTCCTTCGTAATTTTTCAGTCTCCTCGAGCAGTAGGTTACTTGCAAAACGGACATGGCTGCTTTCGAAGATATGTCTGTTGCATCATTCCATTCTACAGATCAATATGAAAGTCGGCTATGATGCCCGTGAGCCACGAATTAAATGAGGATGAAGATAACATCATCAATTAAGACTTCGTAACATGTATTTATTGCACAACTGCGTGCCCGTACCAGACGTAATAACATTGTTCTGTATTTGGCTCGTCATTTTTGCCATTCAATAATACAGCAAGATAGGAGTTTGTGTACATCGCATACTAACGATCAAGGTACCTCTTTCTCTAACGTAATTCCAAAGGCTTCAAGATGAACTGCGACAACCGTCGACGATGTGACGAGAAGTAAGAAGCAGCCGCAAACACCACGGTTGTATGCGCCAGTTCATCTTATTTGGTTTGCTTCATTGAACAACTCCAAGTTGTAGCAGCTTTAGTTTGCGTGTAAAATACTGCTCCATTCGAAAAAAAAAATTTTCCAGCTGTTGTTATTACTTATGTGACAGAGAGAAGGATTTGTTTAAAGTAAGTCATTATAGACACATTTCATTTCTAAATATGTAGCTCAAATCAAGAGAATGATATATTAAGATAAACGTGTGACTGTAAATAACTAATTTACCAGGTAGATTTCAGATTTTAGATTGCACTTTTCAAACAACTACAAACTGAAGACTCGCTCTATTTGCTTTTAGTATAGTATGACAGCCAATGTTAGAAATTCTCTCTGCCCGCATCTCGTGGTCGTGCGGTAGCGTTCTCGCTTCCCACGCCTGGGTTCCCGGGTTCGATTCCCGGCGGGGTCAGGGATTTTCTCTGCCTCGTGATGGCTGCGTGTTGTGTGATGTCCTTAGGTTAGTTAGGTTTAAGAAGTTCTATGGGACTGATGACCATAGATGTTAAGTCCCATAGTGCTCAGAGCCATTTGAACCATTTTTGAAATTCTCTCTACCTACTTCAGTACATCCTTGCACGAGCCGGACACTTCAAAAAAACTTGGCCTGGATTAAATTGTTGCGTTGCCGTTCCTTATGTATCTTCTAGTTGCCACTCGCAGTTCTATTCACTAACTTATTTAAATGTCCCCTTTGGGCTTTGGTCTGGATACTTTGACGAAACAGGTCGAACAGTTGCTGTGGCTTCATACTATACCTGAATAGTTCTAGTACCCTAATTATCACTGGATTAAGTTCAAATGGCTCTGAGCACTATGGGACTTAACATCTGAGGTCATGAGTCCCCTAGAACTTAGAACTACTTAAACCTAACTAACCTAAGGACATTACACACATCCATGCCCGAGGCAGGATTCGAACCTGCGACCGTAGCGGTCGCTCGGTTCCAGACCGAAGTGCCTAGAACCGCTCGGCCCCACCAGCCGGCCTCGATTAAGTGTACTCACTGTTGTTGCAGTACGCTCGTAGATCTATGTGATATTTTAAATTCATTTTTACTTGGTTGGCGTTTACTGAAACAAATTGCCAACAATTTGTTACAACTATAAAATCATCTCGTTCAGAGATATCACAACATAAATAGTTTGAACAATGATTTAAATTTATTTTACAGTGGCCGCATAGGCAGAATACTTACAGCTAAAGAATCTTGACACGGTATCAGTCGTAGCCATAATAGAATATAAAATTGGGAAACACACACCTGAATATTCATGTGTGTATACAGTCGCACGTGGTACACCAAAATTCATATAAACACGTTACTATCACGTATGAAACAAAAATGTCTTTGTATACTTGATTATCTTTATGACACAAACAAATGGCACTTGTTGAAAGAGACGCCTTCATTTTCACAAGGTTTCGCAGTAAGCGGCTTTGCTGTGCGTCGAAGAAACTGCAGGAAAACAGCAAGTGGTTATATTTCCTTCTTTCTTCTGTCAGTCTCAGGAAGATTGTCCTTGAAGCTTATCCGATGTAAGCTGGAAAGAGTTGAGGCATAGCTGGGGCACACTCGTAACAAGGTATTTATCATCTTCCCGTTCGTCTCAAATTTTTGAAACAAGATAGTTTCTAACTAGTGGTTGAATCGGAACGTAGCACATCTACATCTACGTGATTACGCTGCTATTCACAATAAAGTGCCTGGCAGAGGATTCAAGGAACCACCATCAAGCTGTCTCTCTACCGTTCCACTCTCGAACGGCACGAGGGAAAAAGGAGCACTTAAATTTTTCTGTGCGAGCCCCGATTTCTCTTATTTGATCATGATGATCATTTCTCCCTATGTAGTTGGGTGCCAACAGCATGTTATCGCAATCGGAGGAGAAAACTGGTGATTGAAATTTCATGAGAAGATCCCGTCGCAACGAAAAACGCCTTTGTTTTTAATGATTGCCACTCCAATGCACGTATCATGTCTGTGGCACTATCTCCCCTATTTCGCGATAATACAAAACGAGCCGCCCTTCTTTGAACTTTTCGATATCGTCTGTCAGTCCCACCTGATGTGGATCCCACACCGCACAGCAATACTCCAGAATAGCCGGCCGAAGTGGCCGTGCGGTTAAAGGCGCTACTGTCTGGAACCGCAGGACCGCTACGGTCGCAGGTTCGAATCCTGCCTCGGGCATGGATGTTTGTGATGTTCTTAGGTTAGTTAGGTTTAACTAGTTCTAAGTTCTAGGGGACTAATGACCTCAGCAGTTGAGTCCCATAGTGCTCAGAGCCATTTGAACCATTTTGAACTCCAGAATAGGGAGGACAAGTGTGGTGTAAGCAGTGAACCTGTTGTACCTTCTGAACGTTCTGTCAATGAATCACAGTCTTCGGTTTGCTCTACCCACAACATAATCTATGTGATCGTTCCAGTTCAAGTTATTTGTAATCGTAATCCCTAAGTATTTAGTTGAATTTACAGCCTTCAGATTGGTGTGCCTTATTGCGTAATCAAAATTTAGCGGATTTCTTTTAGTACTCATGTGAGTAACTTCACACTTTTCTCTACTCCGGGTCAATTGTCACTTTTCGCACCATACAGATATCTAAATCATTTTGTAATTCGTTTTGGTCATCTGTTGACTTTACAAAACTTTAAATGACAGTACTGACCCCTCATGGCAGATTTAAATGTCTGTTACCTGCCCATTCCTTCTCTGTTAGTTTCCGTGCTCACAAGCTGAAATAGGAGGGCGATAGACAAACGTCCATTACAGGGCGGAAAAGATTTGCGTCCTTTGCTAACTGGTCGACGTCGTGATTGTAAGCCAATCGTACCTGGGTTATGGCTCATACGAGTGTATTCTCATACCTTTTCGTTTCGTTAACAATGATTCTCGTATAAATTATAGTATATTTAAGTATTCATTTTAGCGTTCTGCTTCAGATTTTCACTAGATTGCAATATGATTTTTGACTGACGCTGTGAGAGTGTTACGGAGCCCCTTTAAGACGACCAAAATTGAGAGTCTCTCAAATCGCTATCTCGTCCGTGGCGAAAACTAAAAATATATGGTCAGACAAAGCTGTTTTAAATATTTCAACTTGAGAACAATAAATGGACATCCCACTGCTGAAGTCTCTTGATAATGGGAGCCATCAGTTTACATATAAAGTGCGACCACTGAAACTAGAAATGATTGTGGCACCGAGGCCATTTTTCGTATAGTGGTAATAGTGAAGTTTTCCAAGTGATACACGACTGTAGTTCCAGATCGACCATGTAGCAGCTATCCGATGGACTCCAAAGGTTGGTACGAACTGAGTCTCAAGCTGTTACTAGTAGAAGGGAAGGATGTAGACCTTATGAACGGAAGACCCTGTAACATTTTTCGCAGGATGGTGATTAATCTATTACGTTGTCGAACGTTCACCAGCTTCTACCAGTACGGTATTTGTCGGAGTCTATAGCATAGCTCCACTGCATATCCGCAGGCATCAGAATTCTGCCATGTCAAGTTTATGAAATGCACGTTTCATAGCGCTACAAAATAAGCAGAATCTGTAGTTTTTAACTGAAAGGACCCTCCCTAGAACATGAACAAAAGAATATGTCTGAGCTACACAGAGTTTAAGAGACAGACGCCATTGCGTTAATACGAGTATGTGAGCAGCGTACTTAAAAACATTAGGAAGGAGAGATACCCAAATGAAACACTTCCGCTATTCGATCGCATCCTTCTGTGACTGAAGTGAACTATAAAATATTTCTGTTTTGGAACTGTTATGCCGTTGACAACCAACCAGCGGGTTAATGTGCATGTGGCCCTGTCTGCAATTTGGCATAGATATTCCAAATCTTTAGGACGAAAGAAAGGCATAGATCTTCTGGATATTGTAGAGTTTTATTATGTTCTCCCTCTCCCATGTGTAGGTGAAAGGGAGAGGAGTATTAAGAACAGAGGCTTTGGGCAGTCCTCTCGTCGCTGAACGAGATCAGCGTAATTTGTTCTGGAATTTTACAGAGTTCTCTACGCCTAACTCATCACCATTTGGAATTCCGATGTCGCTTATTTCTCGAAGTAGAATCGGGATTTGCACAATATCAAATGTACTCCGAATGCCAATAAATACTGTTGTCGGATGCTGCCTATTGTTTAGAGTCAAGAATAGAAAAGCTGTCGAGTGATCCTTTACCCTTTAAAAATCCAGAAAATGCTCGCTATCCTGCCACCATTATAAATCTGTATCTAAAAGCATTTCACGGGTTTCACCGACACACGAGGAAACGCTATGTTCCTTACGACCTTGCACTTCGAGGCGATGCTTCAAGTTTGGGAACGAACAATTATCTGAGTTGCACAGTCCTCAATAAGAGCCTCTTCCATCCTGACGTCGTTAAAAGTTCGTAAAAGTATCGGCAACGTGCGATCTGCAAGTTGGAAAGCATAGGGTAGTAATCTATTCCAGAGGAACTAACTTCACCACTTTCTTTAACTCTTTCATCTTAAATCATTAATCTCATATACCAGACATTTCTAGACATGTGTTAATGGAAAATTTCTTGCTTAATCATGCCTGTCCTCAGGATTTGTGTAAATATTTCAGACTCACCTCGTACGAGGCGTATTCCTAAAGCTTAAAGGAGAATTCCATATTTAGCTACTACACTACTGGCCATTAAAATTGCTACACCACGAAGGTGACGTGCTACAGACGCGAAATTTAACCGACAGGAAGAAGATGCTGTGATATGCAAATGATTAGCTTTGCAGAGCATTCACACAAGGTTGGCGCCGGTGGCGACACCTACAACGACCTGACATGAGGAAAGTTTCCAACCGGTTTCTCATACACAAACAGCAGTTGACCGGCGTTGTCTGGTGAAACGTTGTTGTGATGCCTCGTGTACGAAGGAGAAATGCGTACCATCACGTTTCCGACTTTGATGAATGTAGGATTGTAGCCTGTCACGATTGCGGTTTATCGTATCGCGACATTGCTGCTCGCGTTGGTCGAGATCCAATGACTGTTAGCAGAATATGGACCGGTGGGTTCAGGGGGGTAATACGGAACGCCGTGCTGGATCCCAACGGCCTCGTATCACAAGCAATCGAGATGACAGGCATCTTATCCGCAAGGCTGTAACGGATCGTGCAGCCACGTCTCGATCCCTGAGTCAACAGATGGGGATGTTTGCAAGACAACAACCATCTGCACGAACAGTTCGACGACGTTTGCAGCAACATGGACTATCAGCTCGGAGACCATGGCTGCGGTTACCCTTGACGCTCCATTAGAGACACGCGCCTCTGCAATGGTGTACTCAACGACGAACCTGGGTGCACGAATGGCAAAGCGCCATTTTTTCGGACGAATCCATATTCTGTTTACAGCATCATGATGGTCGCATCCGTGTTTGGTGACATCGCGGTGAACGCACATTGGAAGCTTGTATTCGTCATCGCCATACTGGCGTATCACCCGGCGTGATGGTATGGGGTGCCATTGGTTACACGTCTCTGTCACCTCTTGTTCGCATTGACGCACTTTGAACAGTGGACGTTACATTTCAGATGTATTACGACCCGTGGCTCTACCCTTCATTCGATCCCTGTGAAACCCTACATTTCAGCATGATAATGCACGTCCGCATGTTGTAGGTCCTGTACGGGGCTTTCTGGATACTGAAAATGTTCGACTGCTGCCCTGGCCAGCACATTCTCCAGATCTCTCACCAATTGAAAACGTCTGGTCAATGGTGGCCGAGCAACTGGCTCGTCACAATACCCCAGTCACTACTCTTGATGAAATGTGGCATCGTGTCGAAGCTACATGAGCAGCTGTACCTGTACACGCCATCCAAGCTCTGTTTGACTCAAAGCCCAGGCGTATCAAAGGCGTTATTAAGGCCAGAGGTGGTTGTTCTGCGTACTGATTTCTCAGGATCTATGCACCCAAATTGCGTGAAAATGTAATGACATGTCAGTTCTAGTATAATATATTTGTCCAAAGAATACCCGTTTATCATCTGCATGTCTTCGTGGTGTAGCAATTTTAATGGCAAGTAGTGTATTTCTTATCGATATTGGATTTTTATAGCAGAACTTCAAATTGTTTAGTACCGGACAATAGTCTAACTTTGGTCTGAGGAAATCATTAAAACTAAACTCCTCCCGAACAGGCCATGAAGGGCCAACGGTACCGACCGGCCGCAGTGTGATCCTCAGCCCATGGGCTTCACTGGAGGCGGATATGGAGGGCATGTGGTCAACACACCGCTCTCCCGGCCGTAATTGCCAACAGCATTCGGCTCGGCAGACCGGATGTTCACCCATCCAAGTTGTAGCCCAGCCCGACAGCGCTAAACTTCGGTGATCTGATGGGAACCGGTGTTACCACTGCGGCAAGGCCATTGGCCTGAGGAAATCATGTCAACATTAATTTATCACTGACATGGCAACAAGCACGAATCAGGAGGCCACAATCGTGTTTTATATGTCTATCACCGACAGAAGGTGATGTTCAATGGGGTCCCAGCAGAAGCGCTGAGTAGGTCAGTCCAACAAATGAAACCATCACCCCATACTCATCGCCTTGGGAAAAGAAATGATGTCATGTTGATACAGTTTCCCAGCTATTTTACAGGATGGGAAGGAGCGAACTTAAACCAAGAGAAACAGGACCAGACCATCACCAGGCATCTCGTAAATTTCACTGTCGTCTCAGAAAACTCAAATAAGTTTCCCTGGTATAGATTAGCTATATCTGTTTATGGTGGAGTCAGCGCCACCTACGTTGAGCCCTGAGTGAACGTAGATAGAGTGACCCGTGCCACAACCTACTGATAAATTACAGCACGTCTATGAGACACCGAGCGAGGTGGCGCAGTGGTTAGCACATTGGACTCGCATTCTGGAGAACGACGGTTCAAACCCGCGTCCGGCCATCCTGATTTAGATTTTCCGTGATTTCCCTAAATTGCTTCAGGTAAACGACGGTATAGTTCCTGTGCGAGGGCACGGTCGACTTGCTTCTCCACCCTTCCCTAATCCGATGGAACCATTGACCACGCTGCTCGATCCCCTCCCTCGAATCAACCAACCGACCAACCATTTCCTTTGAGCCAATGATTCTAGTGTGTGGAAATGGTCAGCGAAAGGGCGCGCTTGTACTGGAAAAGGCGGTGGCGAGGCGAAGCGAACTGAGTGGCGGCTGCGGTGCCTTGGTAGCCCGTAGCCTTCTGGCTTCCAAGGCTCCTGGGTCCGATTGAAGACTCGTGGGCACACAAGATGCAGGCAGTGAAGATGTTGACGCTGGTTTGGACGTCTGGTTGGAACGGAGTAGAGAGGTCAAAAGGGTCTGGTACGTCTGCAGTAGGATTGGCTGTTGGTGTGTCACCTGTTGAAATTATGTCCGCCGACCTTTCTGCCGCCGCCACTCAGATCGTATGTTTCCAACACTGGCTAAGAATCCGGTGAGGACATACTTGGTGTCGAATTATTCGTACTACGGTTCCGTTTCTGTGGTGCATTAAAGTGGTGGTCGAGACAGGTTAATTCTACGGCTAGTTCATGGCTCTGCAGTAAATGTTCCCGCCAGAATAATAACGGTCGCTAGTTGTACTGTCGGTAGCGAGATTTGACCAAGTTCTGTAGCGTGCTTCCGCTCGGACTCCCTGTATTGTTTGTGGACCAGCGGTACTTGGGTCCACTCTGAAGTATTCTATGTATGATAGCTCATAATACCCGCGCCTATCTGCCTCCTAACTTGCAGGTCCAGGTCGTATTAACATTGCTGATTATTTTCTGTGTAAGACACTTAGTGGTACCGATACTGATTTTTCTGTTGTACACTCAAGCCGCTAATCGTCGCCTATAATGGCGACTATACACCGAGATGACAGAAAGTCATATGATAGAGTTATGCACACATACACACTGAAGCGCCAAAGAAACTGTTATAAGCACGCGTATTCAAATATAGAGATGTGTAAACAAGCAGAATACGGCGCTGCGGTCGGCAACGCCTATGTAAGACAGCAAGTGTCTGGCGCAGTTGTTAGATCGGTTACTACTGCTACAATGGCACGTTATCAACATTTAAATGAGTCTTAACGTGGTGTTAACAGTCGGCGCACGAGCGAATGGACACAACATCTCCAAGGTGCCGCTGAAGTGGGGATTTTCCCGTACGACCTTTTCGAGAGAGTACCGCGAATATCAGGATTCCGATAAAACATCAAATCTGCGGCCGGAAAAAGATCCTGCAAGAACGGGACCAACGACGACTGAAGATAATATTTCAACGTGACAGAACTGCAACCCCTCCGCAAATTTCTGCAGATTTCAATGCTGGGCCAGCAGCAAGTGTCAGCGTGCGAACCATTCAACGAGACGTCTTCAATATGGGCTTTCAGAGCAGAAGACCAACACGTGTACCCTTGATGACTGCACGGCACAAAGCTTAACGCCTCGCCTGGGCCCATCAACACAGACATTGGACTGTCGATGGCTGAGAACATGTTGCCTGGTCGGACGAGTCTCGTTTCAAGCTGTATCAAGCGGATGGACGGGTACGGCTGTGGAGGAAACTTCATGAATCCATGGACCCTGCATGTCAGCAGAGGACTCTTTAAGCCGGTAGAGGTTCTGTAATGGTGTGGGGCGTGTGCAGTTGGAGTGAAGTTAGACGCCTGATACGTCTAGATACGACCCCGACAGGTGACACGTACGTAAGCATCCTGTCTGATCACCAGCATCCGTTCATGTCCATTGTGCATTCCGACGGACTTTGGCAATTCCAGCAACACGATGTGTGGCTCCTCACTTCCAAAATTGCTATAGAGTAGATCCAGGAACAGTTTTCTAAGTTTGAACACTTCCACTGGCCACCATACTCCTTGGACATGGACATCATTGAGCATTCATGGGATGGCTTGCAACGTCCTGTTCAGAAGAGATCTCTGCCCCCTCGTACTCTTACAAAGGCGGCCTATGTGGCTGAGTGGTTCTAGGCGCTTCAGTCCGGAACCGCGCTGCTGCTACGGTCGCAGGTTCTAATCCTGCCTCGGGCATGGATGTGTGTGATGTCCTTAGATTACTTAGGTTTAAGTAGTTCTAAGTCTAGGGGACTGATGACCTCAGATGTTAAGTCCCACAGTGCTTAGAGCCATTTGAACCATTTTTTAACTCTTAGGGATTTACGGACAGCCCTGCAGAATTCATGGTGTCAGTTCCCTCCAGTACATCAGACATTAGGCGAGCCCATGCCACGGCGTGTTGCGGCACTTCTGCGTGCTCACTGGGGCCCTACACGACATTAGCCAGTTGTTCCAGTTTCTTTGTGCACCATGAACTGTGAAACCGAGCGGACCTACTTGCTTGAGGCCGCTTTGTTGTGTAACTTGCTATCTTTACTCGGGAAAATTGAAGTGCAAATTAGCCAGTAGAATAGTAACGCATTCGTCCTGGGGCGTGCTTGTTTAGTTTTACAGTGTGAGTGAGCCTACTTAAATTGTCTGACACTTTCTTCTATTTTGGTGCGCTCTCTTATCCTGTGTTAAATTTGGCCCTTAGTCTAACCTGACCTCTTTCTGGACCTCCTCGCGAGTAGTTTACTATTCCGGGGGAAGAAGATGCAACTATCTTAAAACTCATTCATTGCTTTCTTAGCTCGCTAACCTGAAGATTTTGCTCCGTCGAACTGTCCTAAGCTGAACTCTCACTTGATATAGCGTGTGGTGCCTTGAATTGGTATTTAATTGTAGTGTTTATTTCTAATAGAGCACTTTGTGTTTTATACACATCTTCTGCCTCCGTGCTTAGCCCGAAGGTCAGTGTGGTGTATCGGTTGATCAATCAATTTGTAACATATCGCTGTTATCCTTCAACTCTTGTTGTTCATTAAATTTTATTTTAACTTTGGCACAGATCTTTGAGCATTTTATCTTTCCCCTTTTGGGTTTCTGATTAGCAAAGTTAATTATCATTCCTGTCAAGTCTTAAAAACTGCTTTATAATCCTTGTTAAATTGCATTCAGTTTGGACGATGGTTTGCCATTAGCACTTCCGAATAATCGTTCAGTTGTTATTTCGAAGCTCTAAAGCAGCCCAAAGGCTTTTGTTCTGTATTAAACTAGGTATTGTTGTAACTACTAAAATTCTTTTCAATATTCTCTGAACATAGCATTTCAATCTGGTTACGTAGTTCTTAATGAACTGTCTTATGTATTTTACGAATGGTGCTTAATTTTCATTTGAGCCCTGATCTTTTAACCCTTGAGCAATCAATAAATCACAGGAAGTGTACGAAAAAGTATAGTTTTCAAATTTGCTCAGTCTGCATTCGCCTGGTGAAAAAACGGACCGAAGATCAGCTCCATGATATCACTGATCAAAGATGTAGTGGTCACAAATATGTTCAGCCGCGAATTTTCAAAAATTTTTGTAGACTGCTGCACTTTTTAGCTAGCGTTATTGTCCAAAATCATATAAAAAGACAATCCAACAAACCGTTATAGTAGATGATGGGGTCGTAAGGACGGAGTCTACACCCAGACTGGCGAAGAGTGATAAAGTAAATCGTTAGTGTCATTTTCAAAGACACCACTGCAGAATTTGCCTGGAGAACCACGGGACACTTAAAATAGCGATGACCGGAGTGAGTTTGTAACTGCTGCATTTCTAAATAAGAGGCAAGAGACCAGTGCCTTAATCACTCCGTCGTCTCTCACAGGCTGTTATGTGCTTGACTACAGTAACACTGGGCTCGGCTTTGAAGGTGGTTATATCGGCCATATGGACCGTCACACTTCTAAGTCTTTAAACGTAAATAAAAGACTCTGGATGGACAAGAGACACCTGCAAACCCCAAGTATGCAACGAAGTACATTCAGATAAGACTGAACATACTAGCGAAATATCTGAACTGTGAGCTCTAAGGTATGTACCTTACGGTAGGTGGCGCACGATGCCCAATGATACGCGGTTAGAGTATCCACTTCTATGGAAAAATAATGAGCGTTATGCTTGTCGGGAGAAAACATTAAGCATTGGAACTGAAATGGTGAGTTGATCCCGTCGGTGTCGAGGTCATCAGAGACGGAGCACAAGCTCGAAATGTATGAAGGATGCAAGTGGCCGTGCCCTTTCAACGAACGATGCCGGCATTTTCATGGTGCGATTTAGAGAAATCACGGAAAACCTAAATATGGATTTTTGGACGCAATTTGAACCGCTGTCCTACCAAATCCCAGTCCTGAGTGCCAGCTGGCCACTGCACCACCTAGCTCGACACCAAATACGAAACCGATGTGAAAAGTTCTCGGGCTGATGGTGAAAATGATAGTCAGTTCTCAAAAGTCTTATTTTTCAACATGGCTCGTTTAGCGTAAGTACAATTCGTCGTGAGCTTTCCAGTGATACTGTTCTTCCTCTGGTGGAAATGTCCTGTGACTAGGGCCTCCCGTACGGGTAGACAATTCGCCGGGTGCAAGTCTTTCGATCTGACGACACTTCGGCGACTTGCACGTCGATGGGGATGAAATGATGATGATTAGGACAACACAACACCCAGTCCCTGAGCGTAGAACATCTCCGACCCAGCCGGGAATCGAACCCGGGCCCATAGGATTGACATTCTGTCGTGCTGACCACTCAGCTACCAGGGGGGTCTTCCTCTGGTGTGAAGTAGGAATGGCTTCTCGGCTGGAAGAAAAAAGCTCACCACAAAGGAAGACTTCAGAGAGAAAGCTGTGGAACACGTCGGGTGTTACAACACTGCATAACCCAAGTCCCTCGGTTTATCTATTGCCAAGACACTTTCGTCAGCAGGTGCATTTTCTTGAAGAGAGATAATTTTTATTCTTCAAACCAGGTCTCTTATGGAATTTTTGGTTCCGGATCTGTTAGAATAATCATCTCCAATTATTGTTTCACCTCTTTGAAGACACTTCACAAAATTTCATTTACATTGTCGTTCTCCCTCTGTTCTTATACTACTTCTTCATTCATTCAAGCTTCCTCTTTGCTTAGTTCAAGTACAAAGCATTCCCGAGGGCAAAAAAAAAAAAAAGCAACGGGCTTCCCTATCCACTGCTTGCGCCCCCCAAATTTGACTTTACGTTTGCGCAGTATCGCTTCACTGTCTGGAAGCTTACGTTCCTCGTCAATGCAAACAAAAAATGGTTCAAATGGCTCTGAGCACTGTGGAACTTAACATCTGAGGTCATCAGTCCCCTAGAACTTAGAACTACTTAAACCTAACTAACCTAAGGACATCACACACATCTCTATAACTTATAGAATCGGAATATGTCATTTGGAGGCAAGTTTGAGTCACGTAGTGCATCAGTACCCCATTCCGCAACCAGCAGTGCCAGCGCAGTGCACAGTTAAAATGATACTTTCACTGGTGCGGAGCGTGGTTGCTGTATGTTTTGGTTTCATGAAACGAACTCTGCAACAACTGGTCGGCTTAAATTTCGCACTGAAAAGGCTAAAGAACATCCAGGAAGGCGTACTATTTATTTATGGCACAAGAACCTTGTTGAGACAAATTGTTCACTGCGACATGATAAACCACCTGGTCGCCCTCGTGTTGTTGATTATGCCGAACAGGTAAGGAATAACTTTGCGCGCAGTCCACAAAAACCAATGCCACGTGCGTCTCGCATGACTGGCATGGGATGGTTTACTACCAGCAAGATGGTGCACCGTCGCAATTTCCCACGGAAATTCGAGGTTTCCTCGATAGTCGCAGGTCGGTGAACTGGCTGTGAAGGGTCAGCCGTATGACCACCTCACCTCCCAGACTTGACACCACTGGATTTCTTTCTCTGGACTTTCATTCGAGCCCGTGTGTATGTCCCTCCCCTACCAAACAGTTTAGCCAACCTGAAAAATTAAATCTAACAACTCATACCTGATTTGCTGAAACCAGTGTGGGAAGAAATTGATTACCGGTGAGATGTTTGCCGCATCACAAATGGAGGTCACATCGAACCAAATGGCCACTTTACACTTTTAAGTGAGACTTGAGGTTGTTTGGTAAAAAACGACACATCTGCCGTTTCCGTAAGTTAATAAATTTCTGTATCATCTCAAAGCTATGAAGTCCTTTTTGACTCACCCTGTATTATTTCACTTAATAGAACGCCACTACTGGCCCAACCGGGTGGTTTGCACGTGCAAGTGTACGTATTTATTCCACGAAGAGCGCAGGAAGTGCCCCAGTTGACACTGCTCGGCAGTAACAGACTGGGCACTGCAATTTGAGCGCCGGAGCGGGAACACTGCAGGAGACACACCGAATACTAAAAAGGCTGGCGATACGCAAGGCCGTGTTGTGCAGTCCGCAGCGCTAAACAGCAGGGACGTGGGACGGTCACTTCCAAGGGACGAGATGCATCGATGCGCGAGGCGCAGCGGCGCGCGTAACCGCCACACTAGTTGCGTACACGCAACCTCCACCCTCCCCCGTGCCATCACACGGAACGCGCCGACTGCCTACAGACCCTGCATTTCCTTTTACGTTGTTCTGCAGGAGAAAATGTTATTCCCTGTTCCATTATTCTGTGAGAACGTGGCCAAAATATAAGGCTGGTGCGTAAGGTCGTAGCGTTTTTCCATACGCAACTTTACTCATCAGTAATATATTCCTCTTCACTAAAGTGCGCGTCATTTACGACGGCGGTCGAGTTTAGGTTCGTTCTGCGCATCTGACGTCACAAAACACAGTCAGCCAATGAACAAAGAACGACGTTGCCAGAGCTCGACTGCAGTGCAGAGCACGGACGAGAGTCTTCAGTTTTAGAAACGTTCAGTCATAAATAAAGTAACTGAACAAAAGTAATGTCTTGATAGCAGACTTTCTATAAAAGACAGTTTGGAAAGAACATTCTTTATACCAATTGCTTCATATTCTATTAATTAATTAAACCAAACAAGCAATAAGCCTCCTAATTCAGGCGATAGCAAGGAAAGGTGTTTGTATCATTCTCACTAACCGCTTTTTCGCAATAAAGAACAGCGGTAATTGTTTATTTCCTATTGTACTTCGACGAAACGTAATTCATAGTCATACCAAAAGTGTTTGTCGGTATTCTGCGTGATTGCTGAAATTCCTCCAGGAATTCCGCTAAATGACGAGAGCGCGGAATGTGGGGAGCACGTCTCTGTAGCAGCGAAAGGGTTTTGCGGCCGTGGTGGCTTTACTTCATAAACTGCGCGCTCCCTCCTAAACGTAAGTCAAAATGGCTCTGAGCACTATGCGACTTAACTTCTGAGGTCATCAGTCGCCTAGAACTTAGAACTAATTAAACCTAACTAACCCAAGGACATCACACACATCCATGCCCGAGGCAGGATCCGAACCTGCGACCGTAGCGGTCACGCGGTTCCAGACTGAAGCGCCTAGAACCGCACGGCCACACCGGCCGGCTAAATGTAAGTTTGTGAACTATATTATACTATACTATACTATGGCGCTGCTTCTCTTGGCGCGTGCAACTGGCAACACAGCAATCTCCCGCGTCTGGGCGGGCATGCACGAGCAGCCAAGATAAAAGAATTGAACTACAGTTACAACAGTTTGCCAACGCTGGGATAACTTTTCGATTCCGCGACTGTAGATAACGTGCGGTTTTGAGGCGAAGGACTCGTCGAAAGGTGTTCGGAGCGTAAATTTCATCCCGAGACGAAGTTCCTTGAAGGCTGTTCTGCGCAGAGCGAAAAAGTCGAAAATATGAGGGCACAAGGTCAGGTAAATAGGGTGAGTGTGGAATGACTTCCCAGCCCAGCTCCTGGGTTGTGTTTTTTGTCGGTCTAGCAGAATGCGGTAGGGTGTTATCGCGGGTAGCACCACTTCATTCAGTGTTCCCTGTCGTTGTTCTTGGACTGCATCTGCAGTGCGTTTCAGTTGTTGACAACAAAGGTCAGCGCTGATACCACACCGTCGCTGTTCCACCAGATGCATAACATCTTTTGTGGATGCGCACAGGTCTTTCTATGGGGAATTGCTGCATTGTTTGGGCTCAACCATTCCTTTCTTTTCCTTATTTTTCCTATTAGACAGAAATAGGCCACGTTCCGGCAATGGACTTCATCCTCTATCTTCCCTTCCTTTCCGTAAACACACGAAATAAAAACAGGATCGCACCAAATGGAGCAAGCAAGCAATTTATATATTGATTTGAAGAGGTGAGGATGATACTATCGCAGTATTTCAGTGAGTCATACGACGAAATTTTTAATGTGGCTTCCACATTTAATGAAAAAAAATCCTCTACAGAGTGGATAACATGGCTACCCTTTCAAAGCAAAATGAAGTTCTTACGTGCTTGAATTTAATATTTCTCGTCTGTTGTGTCCTCTTCAAGATATCCATTTTTTGTAATATTTTAGGAATAAAAGAAGAGTGGACATGAAGTTCTCAATAACCTTAAACTTTCTTTCAGTTTACAAGCAGTATTTTATCTTGAATTCAAGTTGAAGCGTGGCAGCGATGGTGCTGTCTGTCTTATTTAAAACAAATGTAATAGTTTTGGCTTTGCAGCCATCATATTCGGCTACAAGAAGCTCTTTCTAGAGCAGTTGAGAAGGCAGCAGTGGCAAGATGACGTAATGTGATGTGAGGTACCGATGACAGATGGTTTGGGTGTCGTGAGAAAGACTGCCTAACTTGTGGTCCTCGTCAGCGATTGGTTGCTGCGACCGGAAGTTGCGCGCCAAAACGGTAATCTACTATTATTAATATTAGAAAAACTAAACAGCGTATTTACTTGAATTTCAAATTACAGCATCACTCAATAGCGTTCCATCATCCCATTATTTCACAAGTATTTATAACCAGCAGAATAATAATCAACTGCTAGACGGAAAGGCAGACGAAGCAGTTTGGTGATCTTCGGAATGCGCCTAACTTGGATGGCGGACGAAGTGGTTCGGTTGTAAGATCAGAGTTGGTTCGGCAGTCTCTGACGACAGGGTTGTTGGTTCAAATGGCTCTGAGCACTATGCGACTTAACTTCTGAGGTCATCAGTCGCCTAGAGCTTAGAACTAATTAAACCTAACTAACCTAAGGACATCACACACATCCATGCCCGAGGCAGGATTCGAACCTGCGACCGTAGCGGTCGCTCGGCTCCAGACTGTAGCGCCTAGAACCGCACGGCCTCTCCGGCCGGCGACAGGGTTGTTGTCTGCCGCAGTCTGTGCCAGGTAAGGCTGAAATAGTAATGTCCGTGAATCGGAGCTAGTTCGGCAGTGTCGGAGGACAGACATGTCCGCCGCGGTATCGGTTAAGACTTAATTTGCAATATCTACTTTCTAAATGTTTGCAGTTCATTAATTTGTTAAGAATAGATATTATTTGTGACTCTCAATTGGAATGTAAGTGTGCAGTGTCTCGTGTTCTGCTAATAAAAAGCGAGTGGCATCCCGTATAAACAAACTGATTGGAAATTTAATTTTTTCTAAAATAAGAGTCCTTCGCTAAGACTTCCTTACAGCCTCAAGATAACAGATTCACGACCTATGTGCTGTTTTCTATGCAGGGGATCACAACTACAGAAGACTCCAGCTTGGTGAACTTTTATTAGAACCTACGCATTCCACTCAGGGCGGCGGGAACAAATGGGCACTTCGGGCGTACTGCAGTCTTAGTACAAATGAGATCAGTGATACGTCATCTGTGGTAACACAGAGGAGGAGGTATGAAGAAGAGAAATAGTTTTTGAGGGAAGGGGTTATCATGCAAGTATCATACGCACGTATAAATATCCCCCCCCTCCTCTCTCTCTCTCTCTCTCTCTCTCTCTCTCTCTCTCACCCCTCACCCTCTCTTTTTCAACGTGCCGGACACAATACAAGCAAGCAAAATGTTTCTCCACGCCACGAAATCAATTATTGCAGTCTGCATATGTACGAGGGGTGTCCAATAAATAATGCAACACATGTTCTTTTAGTGAAAGCAGGTTGGATTTATTTATGAATTCAATACACTACATGATTCTCCACTCTTTTGGCTACAAAACCCTACTTTTCAACACAATCCCCATTCAATGTGATGACCTTACGCCACCTTACTGGCAGGGCCTGCAGGCCTGCAAGGTACCACTCTAATGGTTAAGGAAGGAGCGAACGCCCTGCTGCAACAATAACTTCACCATCATCCACGTACGGTTTCCCGCGGTGTGCATCCTGCATTGGGACAAACAGATTGAAGTCGGAAGGTGCGAATCCGGCCTGTAGGGTGGACGAGGAAGATCAGTGTAATACAAGTTTTGTGAGCTCCTCTGGAGTACGCAGACTCGTGTGAGGCCTTGCGTTGTCATGGAGAAAGAGAAGTTCGTTTGCGTCTTTGTGGCAACGAACACGCTGAAGTCGTTTCTTAAATTTCCTGAGGGTAGCACTACAAAGTTCAGAGTTGATCGTTACATCATCAGGGAGCACATCAAACAGAAGAAGCCCTTTCGGAGTTCCAGAAGCAAGTCGCGGCGCGGCGCTGAGGGCGCGGCATAGAACTTTTTCTTCCTAGGAGAGATGGTGTGGCGCTACTCAATGGATTGCCGTTTCGTTTCCGGTTCGAAGTGATGCACCTATATTTCATCACCTGTGACGATGTTAGACAAAAAATTGCCATTTTCAGCCTCATAACGCAGAATCAATTAAGCACAAATGGTCCTTCGTTGTTCTTTATGGTACTGTGTCAGCGCTAAAGAAACGTCCAGTAGAGCAGCGAGATGTTTGATCCATCGATCAAATGGTTCAAATGACTCTTAGCACTATGGGACTTAGCATCGGAGGTCATCAGTCCCCTAGAACTTAGAACTACTTAATCCTAACTAACCTAAGGACACCGCACACATCCATGCCCGAGGCAGGATTCGAACCTGCGACCGTAGCGGTCGCGCGGTTAAAGACTGAAGTGCCTAGAACCGCTCGGCCACTCCGGCCGGCTCCATAAATCACCTCGAATATGAGTGTCCGCACGTTCCAACACGGCAGGAGTCACAGCTGTCTGCGGCTGGCCGGCACGCGGTAGTTCTGACAGGTTTGCACGCCCTTTAAGGCTTTCACGACCGAATGGCATTGTTGCTGGTAAACCTTTGGCGGCAAGATTCAGCGGAGGAGCAACGACTCTGAAGTTGTCCAGCGCAGTACTGGACGAAACGTTAGGAACACCACAATTTCGTGAACCACGACCTTATACCCCCAAGGGCTTACCAGCAACAATTGCACGACCTTGTTGCGATGGTGGCAGACGCCTCGCCCAACGACTCACCGTGCTTTTGTTCACTGCAGGGTCTACACAGACATTCTGCAAGCGTCTATGAATATCTCTGCGATGCTATGGTTTTCCGCCAAAAGAAACGGATGGCGAGAGAGAAAACGCACTGTCATCATCCTATGCGCCCGCCCGGTTAGCCTTGCGGTCATACGCACGGCTTTCTGGATTCGGACGGAACGCCTGGTCCACGGCACGAATCCGACCGGCGGACTTTTGTCGAGGTCCGGTGAGCCGGCCAATCTGTGGATGGTTTTTAGGCGGTTTTCCATCTGCCTCGGCGAATGCGGGCTTGTTCCCTTTATTCCGCCTCAGCTATACTATGTCGGCGATTGCTGCACAAACAAGTTCTCCACATACACCACCATTACTCTACCACGCAAACTTAGGGGTTACACCCGTTTGGTGTGAAACGTTCCCTGGAGGGGAAGGGGGGGGGGGTTAGTACATCGGGGGCCGAACCGCACAACAGCCCCGAAAGAGTGGTTCGGTGTGGGGCGGCGGAAGGGTGAAGTGGACAGTGGTAGTCGTCGTGGGGTTGTGGACCACTGCGGCCCTTGGTTAACATGCAATACAATACATCATCATATCTATGTGTACATAAATAATGTAGGTCAAATATTTCCTCCATTAGTAGATGGAGGTTGTAGGAGACTAAATACATGTGTAACTTTTTGTATTATAGTTTCTATCTAATAATAAGAGTGTTACTGACATGGCGAGCAACTCAGTTTCAGCACATTCCGTAGCAGAGTATTTCTATATTCACGTCGAGAATGGGATACAATAAATACGGAGCAGACTTCGAGCAGTCGTGAGGTGGTAGCCCAGAAGCTTCTTAACATACACCGTGCGACCAGAAAGTATAAATGATATTATTCCTGGCGTATAAGCAACGTCAGCGCATTAACTACGCTGACAGCCTAAACTAACAACTGTAAACAACACATGTGCATTCGACTAGTCAGTTGTGAGCAGGCAGTATTAAGTAGCGGCCGTGCGTGTGTCAGAAATTGCAATGAAGCAACATCTCTAATCCAAATGTTCAAGAAAGTCCCCAAAACGTTTTGAAAAAGAGAGAAACTTATGCAAAGTTTGTCCTGGCATCTCGACTCTCGATCACAAACGAAGACACATGGACGCCAGCGGTGACTCGATTGTAATGCAAAACCTGCGGCAACTCATTTCTGGAGAAAATCATTACGGGTGGGGAGACTTCATCTTATCGACACGAACCTACCGCAAATTGACATAGTCCAGAAAATCACACGAAGGGTAAACGCTTTGACGACGTAACGGGCATTCAAGCCAATGTGACGCACGAGTTGAACACCGCCCCCAGGAAGGACTTTTCTGACAGTTTCATAAGGTTGTATGAAAGTAGCGCGCTTTGAAATCCAGTCTCAAAACCTTTTGGACTTAACGGAGTAGACAGTTTTCGTAGGAGACACTAGCAGCGAAGGGTGTATTTATAATTACACCCTAACCATATTTTTGCAAGATTCATTCAGTTCATTGTTCCTACCTTCACTGGATGTTGCTCTACATTCTTCGTAGGAAATACACCACTGGCCATTAAAATTGCTACACCACGAAGATGACGTGCTACAGACGCGAAATTTAACCGACAGGAAGAAGATGCTGTGATATGCAAACGATTAGCTTTTCAGAGCATTCATGCAAGGTTGGCGCCGGTGGCGACACCTACAACGTGCTGACATGAGGAAAGTTTCCAACCGATTTCTGATACACAAACAGCAGATGACCGGCCTTGCCTGGTGAAACGTTGTTGTGATGCCTCGTGTAAGGAGGAGAATGCGTACCATCACGTTTCCGACTTTGATAAAGGTCGGATTGTAGTCTATCGCGGATCTGTATTATCGTATCGCGATATTGTTGCTCGCGTTAGTCGATCGTACCGCGATATTGCTGCTCGCGTTAGTCGAGATCCATTGACTGTTAGCAGACTATGGACTCGGTGGGTTCAGGGGGGTAATACGGAACGCCGTGCTGGATACCAACGGGCTCGTATCACTAGCAGTCGAGATGACAGGCATCTTATCCGCATGGCTGTAACGGATCGTGCAGCCACGTCTCGATCCCTGAGTCAACAAATGCGGACGTTTGCAAGACAACAACCATCTGCACGAACAGTTCGACCACGTTTGCAGCAGCATGGACTATCAGCTCGGATAGCATGGCTGCGGTTACCCTTGACGCTGCACCACAGACAGGAGCACCTGCGATGGTGTACTCATCGACGAACCTGGGTGCACGAATGGCAAAACGTCATTTTTTCGGATGAATCCAGGTTCTGTTTACAGCATCATGATGGTCGCTTTCGTGTTTGGCGACGTCGCGGTGAACGCACATTGGAAGCTTGTATTTGTCATCGCCATACTGGCGTATCACCCGGCGTGATGGTATGGGGTGCCGTTGGTTACACGTCACTGTCACCTCTTGTTCGCATTGACGGCACTTTGAACAGTGGACGTTATATTTCAGCATGTGTTACGACCCGTGGCTCTACCCTTCATTCGATCCCTGTGAAACGCTACATTTCAGCAGGATAATGCACGATCGCATGTTGCAGGTCCAGTACGGGCCTTTCTCGATACAGAAAATGTTCGACTGCTGCCCTGTCCAGCACATTCTCCAGATCTCTCACCAAATGAAAACGTCTGGTCAATGGTGGCCGAGCAACTGGCTCGTCACAATACGCCAGTCACTACTCTTGATGAACTGTGGTATCATGTTGAAGCTGCATGGGCAGCTGTACATGTTCATGCCATCCAAACTCTGACTCAATGCCCAGGCGTATCAAGGCCGTTCTTACTGCCAGAGGTGGTTGTTCTGGGTACTGATTTCTCAGGATCTATGCACCCAAATTGCGTGAAGATGTAATCACATGTCAGTTCTAGTATAATATATTTGTCCAATGAATACCCGTTTATCATCTGCATTTCTTCTTGGTGTAGCAATTTTAATGGCCAGTAGTGTATGAAGCTGTAGTTCCACAACGTATTACATGCCCACCATAAATGTCTTATTCACCTAAAAATATCTACAATTTCCTGTACATTAACAACACACTGTTGATTGTAATGAGCATCTTTATAGCTAATAAATATAATATTCGTCTCAAGACGGTATTTACATGAGTTTAAGATCATGCGTGCTAAAAATACCATAAATATCCAGGGCGACGAGCGTGCGATACGGTTACGGTTTCCTTCCCTGATGCATTCATTTTTGCGTGTCGTAACAGTTGTTCCAGGTCAGAAGCTGGCAATGTTCTCCTCGTAACACGAAGCTATCCCGTGACTTGTTCAACTTCGTCGTTGACGCGAAGATTTCTTTTTTTGTCTTTTCGTGACAGCTGACAAGCCGGCAGTCGTGTTACCCTCACAAAAAAACTCTTACCCACGACAGCACCCCGTTGGTCGCGTCCTTGGCCTCGTTGTCTCGACGTTGCCGGTGCCTTCTCGGCCGCTAAACTCTGAATGTGCTTCCGTTTATAGACCACTACCACTGCCTGCCTGAATCATATCCTAACCTATGATACGATGAAAATA
This sequence comes from Schistocerca serialis cubense, assembly GCF_023864345.2. Classification (NCBI taxonomy): domain Eukaryota; kingdom Metazoa; phylum Arthropoda; class Insecta; order Orthoptera; family Acrididae; genus Schistocerca; species Schistocerca serialis. The sequence continues at coordinate 860,166,159 of NC_064640.1, read as the reverse complement.
ATATACGGAAAATGAAAACCAAGAACACGTTTCCATACGGGACGTGTTTTTTTGGGTGAAACACTCGATATCTTTTAACATCGAGTTCTCAACAGCGTTTGATAACGTGTTATGATTCCGGAATGTAACCCAGATGCGATCGTATGGACATTTGTCATACGTATTTGGCTCGAATAATACGGGACTGGGTACAAGAACACAGCTGTTCACTGCGAGACAGCGGTTAATTTATACAGGATGTTTCCGTAAGAGCGTCCAAAAATTCAACAGGACAGAGAGGATGCTCCACTGAAAAATCTGAGGTAGGGAAACTTGGGTTTGTGAAACCAGCTCTACGAGATAAGGATGTAAACTTACCGTTTTCCAGCTTATTTACAACTAACATGCGTACAAGTTTACACGTTGTTCAAATGTTCGTGAATTCCTAAGGGATCAAACGGCTGAGATCATCGGTCCCTAGACATACACACTACTTAAACTAACTTATGCTAAAAACAACGCGCACACCCATGCCCGAGGGAGGACTCCGTGACATGGCGCCTCAAACCGCGCGGCCACTCCGCGTGGCAAGTTTACACGTATAGTGCTGTTTATTTCCATGTGCATTCTTTATTTCCTGCAAAGAAACGAGGACGAGCCTGATAATTAGTAAGTATTTTGTGGTCGCTAGACTGGAAGGGAGGTCCTATTCCATGGCCTGCGAGGTCACCTTACCTGAATCCCCTTGATTATTTCCTATGGGCCTATCTAAAGTCACTTGTGTGTGAGAGCCCAGTGGATACGGAGATGGAATTAGTTGCCCGAATTGTATCTGCGTGTGATGTGATTCGAAACACACCAGGGATATTTGTCAGAGTGCGTCAGAATCTTGTTAGCTGATGTCATGCTTGCATTGAGGTTGGTGGCCGTCAGTTCCAGCACATTTTGCAAGATACAGTACAAATAGTATGTTCAATGTGTGGATGATGGTATTTACAGTTAATTAATGTAAATAAAAAAGTACACAGTAATACGATTTTATTCCTATCATCTGCTTAAGCTCGCTTCTCCAAACCCAGATTCCCTACCTCAAATTTCTCAGTGGAGCTTCCTCTATGTCCTGTTAAATTTTTGCGCTTTAGCATTTGTGAATAGGAAGAGGCACCTCTCAAGTGTTTTCGAGAAAATCGAGTTTGAAAATTTTAGGCATGTTTATATACTTTGTATAGCCGTTCGTATGGAACGTGTCCACAGCCACCGGCCGGTGTGGCCGAGCGGTTGTAGGAGCTTCATTCCGGAACCGCGCAACCGCTGCGGTCGCAGGTTCGAATCCTGCCTCGGGCATGGATGTGTGTGATGTCGTTAGGTTAGTTAGGTTTAAGTAGTTCTAAGTTCTAGGGGACTGATGATCTCAGATGTTAAGTCCCATAGTGCTCAGAGTCATTTGAACCATTATCCACAGCCGAGCGAGGAAGCGCTTAGTTTCATAGGCCGGGAGTGGGGGGGGGGGGGGGGGGAGGAGGGGGGGTTCTGAGAGTATGGATCAAATGTCGCTGCCTTTACTACTTTCATTTGTCAGTTATCTGCACCAATATTCGGTGCCTTACCGCCCTCTTGGGATAATTGTCGACAGTATCTGGTACGCAGATGATATAGTTACGTTACCGAGGATGGACTTTCATGAAATAGCTGCCTGAATTATATTAGCGATTGCCTTCGATGGGCGGAGTAAACCCTGTGCAAATCTGCCCATATGTCACTGGATTCAATAGCGTGTTGGCAGCGTGTGAGCCGAGGGACCGATGACCTCAGCAGTTTGGTCCCACAGTCCTTACCAGAAATTTCCAAATTTCAATAGCGTGTTACACTTAAAAGAAAGGCCCAATAAATATATTCATATTTCTCCTTGCAAAATTCATTTATCAGCAAGAACATTACCACTACCTACCTTATAGCCCGTATGTCCATCTTTGGCACGGGCAGACGTAGTGTTATGGAAGCGAGCGCACAAACACACACACACACACACGTACGTGTCACCTAATTCCCGTGAATTTCGGAGAGGGGGGCTAAGAGTTCTGACGCCACATTCAATCAAGTCCCAGATGTGTTCGATCGGTTTCAGATCTGTCGAGTTCGCGGCCAATACATCTACTGTATCCTGTCACTGTGTTCCTCGAACCACTCCATCACACTCCTGGCCTTGTGACATGGCGCATTATCTTGTTGAAAAATGACAGTGCCGTCGCGAAACATGATCGTCATGTGTACGTGATCTGAAACCGGTGTACGATACTCCTTGGCCATCACAGTGCCTTGCACGAGCTGCACTGGACCCATAGACGCCCACGTGAATGTTTCCCAGAGCGTAATGGAGCAGAGGCCAACTTGTCTCCGTTCTGTAGTACTTGTGTCAAGGAACTGTACCCCTTGAAGACGACGGCTTCGCGCCCACCCATCGACATGTTGATGAAGGTATCGGTATTCATCAAACCATGCAACGCTCTGCCAATGCGTCAAAGTCCAGTGCCGCTGGTCACGTGCCCATTTCGGTCATAGTTGCCGATGTCGTGCTATTAAGATTGACACTTGCATGGATCATCGGGGGGGGGGGGGGGGGGGGGGGGGAGGCCCATCGTTAGGAGAATTCCGACACAGTTGTACTCTGCCCAGCATTGAAGTCTGATGTTACTTCCGCCACTGTTCGCCACCTGTCCTGCTTTACCAGTCTGTCCAGCCTACAACGTCAGTCATCTATACTATGGGATGGCCGCCTAAACCTACGGCTTCTGGGCGTGATTTCATCTTGGTTTCGCCACGTGTTGAAGACGCTCACTACAGCACTCTTCGAACACCTTAGAAATCGGGCAGTTTCCGAATGCCTCCAGACCATCACTATCTGCCTTCGGTCAAACTCAGATGGCGCGCCTTCCCCGTTCTACACACTGACAGCACGCTCCTGAACCATGCGTGTGTCTGATTAGCAGTAACACGTCTACAGCGCTTTCTGTATTCTTTCTTAAGACGTGCTATCGAAACTGCAGGACAATTAATCATTGTGTGCCCAAGTTCTCTTTCTTTCTACATTGCCTAAACTTTCAGGTGCCAGTAATGGACACATTTTCTTTCATTATGTCAAATTGGGACAGAATGTGTTGTTTTATCTCCCATTCCTAGACTGCTTTGTGCCCTTGAAACGGGTAATCATTACCTCTTTTTCTCCATATAATCAGTTACTACTATGATGTTCCGTGTGCCTTTTTTAGTTGGAAGTCTCTTCAACAACGAGCTGTGGGTCGCAGCTCAACGTTAAAGACGCTCCTCCGAAATTTATTTTTATAATACTAACCATATTGGGTATCCTTTCTGGTGAAGGTTTATAGTCACAAAAATTGTTATGTTCTCTTTGAGGGGTGCCCTTCCCGCCACTGTCACTACTATCTTCAATACTTTTCATCGCGTTATCGTCTATGAAATCGTTTCCTTCATTCACTAACCTAGCCGATGCAACTTCAGTTGCGCAGTCAAATGACTATTCACGTTTCTGCATAATCAGCTCCACTCAACACACTGCGAAACGGTCACCATCCCGTACTACACCATCCTTCCGTTGGATAACGCTGTCACAACTTGGCTGCCATAATATTTAAAACTCTCTAAATATTAATTTTTTTTGCTGTATATATGTGACAATGCTGATACAAGTATATGACTAATGTCAACTACTTCCTAAAGTAAATTAATGACTGGCGTGCAGCCCCCCCCCCCCCCCTCCAAGGTTGCAAGTGTTGTTGTGTACAAACCAAGAGCAACCAAATCACACGCCATCGCGGACGTGGTTAGAAAGGTGATGAGAGTCTTCAAATGGTTCAAATGGCTCTGAGCACTATGGGACTTAACATCTGAGGTCATCAGTCCCCTAGACTTATAACTACTTAAACATAACTAACCTAAGGACATCACACGCATCCATGCCCGAGGCAGGATTAGAACCTGCGACCGCAGCAGCAGCGCGGTTCCGGACTTAAGCGCCTAGAACCGCTCGGCCACAACAGCCGGCGATGTGGGTCTGTGCACAACTGTAACTACGAATTGCCGTTCGAGCCGAGAGATGTCCCTTGTTAGTGAGATTACCAGAAACAGTGAGAAATATTGACTGTAATAGGTATATCGAGGGCTGAGTTATAATTTTTCCGAATTAGAGTACTTCTGCTTCCTGCTGTTCGGGACAGTCAAGTCTGTATTGATAATGAATGCCGCGAACTAGCTGTTACAGACTACGTTGCTACTAAGAATAAAATTTCGACAGCTTATAATTCACCATCTAGCCCTTGAATAAAAAAGAAACAGTGGAAACCTTCAACCACACAATCTAGCCATATACACTGTGTTGATCGAAAGTTTTCAAACACCAATATGTAACACGGAATAGACCTCCAGATGTCACATGAAAGGCGCGGGGAGTACTGCATTGTCAGCAAAGAAGCAGTAACAGCAGAATCAGTCAATTGCCGTGTATATAATATGGTGGGAAATTCAAGAAATCCACGATGGTAGACCGAATTGGTAGCTTGGAGACAGAAGGCCAGCCTCTATGACTGCAGAACCCAAGATGGTGGAAATGGGCAATGTTTCCAGACCGATTTTTCACTACCACCAACATCTCCACGGCTCCTCGAGCTTTTGAAAATCCGCGATTTAGTGACGTGGCAGGAGTACCCGTCAGGGTAGCCGAGAGCGCTAACGCGTTTCCTCGACCAGGGTAGTCGCGCCGGCCCCAGATCGAATCCCCACTGTGCCAGCCAGCCTGGATGTGATTTTTATGCGGTTTTCCACATCCCGCCAGGTGAATACCGGGCTGGTCCCCACGTTCCGCCTCAGTTCTACGTCTCGCAGACATCTGAACACATTCGCACTATTCCATGGATTACACCAGACGCAGACAGGTGAGGTACACTAATTCCTTTCTGCGGGGTACGAGGTGGCGACAGGAAGGTCATCCAGCCACCCCTTAACATTAACATGCCACATCCGATTAACCAGCAGAACCTGCCAATCGGGATAAATGCTTGGAAAGAAAGAAAGAGAAAGAGAGAAAGAAAGAGAAAGAGAGAAAGAGAGAGAGAGAGAGAGAGAGAGAGAGAGAGAGAGAGAGAGAGAGAGAGACATGACACTAGTGTTTTCAGACTATGAATAGTTTCACTTACATCAGAATTCAACACAAATAACAGTAATGTTAAACGCTCAAAATACGTCCTGTATTACCGGATTGTCATGCAATAAATGCTGGAAACTATCCAAGAACAGTGAAAATATGTGACGAGACCACATAAGGCTCCATATTCAGACAGATGTGTGCTACCTCAGGCATCCAGTGTATGGTGTAAGAGTCTCTTTAGTGTGGATGGGTTTTTTGGCAATGTGTGGGATGCATATACAAAGCTTACCTATTAGAATACTTCAAACGAAATGTTGGCTACCGATTTACATGCGCGTTTTGCTTCAGTGCAAAGTACATACGATGCATCAGCATCGGTAACAGATGTTACTGCAGAATTACTTCCATGTTTATATTTGTGTGCCCTACTATATTCAATCGAAGTTAAAAAGAAAACTGAAAATAAGTGATTTTCTCTCTAACGTCTGCTTCATTAACAACAAGAACTTCAAGAATATTGAATGAAATAAGCAGCTAATATTACTAAAGTATAAATGAAAACTTCAATGATTTACATATTCAGTGATCTAGATGCAAAAACGTATCTCAAGGAGGAACTAGAAACATTTCGCCAGGGGCAGGAGCATATAGAAGAGCTGTAGCTAAAGTTTTAACAAATACTAAATGGCTCTGAGCACTATCGGACTCAACTGCTGAGGTCATTAGTCCCCTAGAACTTAGAACTAGTTAAACCTAACTAACCTAAGGACATCACAAACATCCATGCCCGAGGCAGGATTCGAACCTGCGACCGTAGCGGTCTTGCGGTTCCAGACTGCAGCGCCTTTATCCGCACGGCCACTTCGGCCGGCTTTAACAAATACTGATCCATGCTTAGCGTACATACTTATCTACTAGAACAGATCAGTTGTTGCAATGTCCGAGATTGAGAAATAGCAATTCATTATCGGATCAGGCAAAATGACGAATGAAAACAATGTAGTTTACTTGTTATGTATAAAAACTATTCCTTGATACTGAATTTATTACCACAAAAATGCTCTTACTCTAGCAAAAATATGATTCCAGCACAAAGCCGATGATAAAATGGAGGGTACACATTTAACGCGAACAGCACCGTATTTGCATGGAATTAATAGCACTTCCATCCCTGCATGCAAACAAAGCTATACACAGGTCAACGTTACTGATAACTGTCGTTAGTTGTATGTTGTTCCATGCACTTGTTCAATATTATCTACATCCCATGCTGTTACTAATGGTTCTTTATTATCGAGCGAGGTGGTGCAGTGGTTCGCACACTGCACTCTCACTCGTGTGGGCCAAGGTTCAAACCCGCGTCCGGCCATCCTGATTTCGGTTTTGCGCGATTTCCCTAAATCGCTTCAGGCAAATGCTGGAATTGTTCCTCTGAAAGGGCACGGCCGACTTCCTTCCCCATCGTCACCTAATCCGGGGAGGGGAGGGGGGGGGAGCGATGACCTCGCTGTTTGGTCCCCTCCCCCAACCAACAAAAAAGAGCCGGCCGCGGTGGTCTAGCGGTTCTAGGCGCGCAGTCCGGAACCGCGCGGCTGCTACGGTCGCAGGTTCGAATCCTGCCTCGGGCATGGATGTGTGTGATGTCCTTAGGTTAGTTAGGTTTAAGTAGTTCTAAGTTCTAGGGGACTGATGACCGCAGTAGTTAAGTCCCATAGTGCTCAGAGCCATTTGAACCATTTGAACAAAAAAAAAAATCATTTTTTTGGCTCTTAGTTCACTGCCGAAATAAATATAAGTACGCCATTTTAGTTGTTTACAAGACGCTCAATGCTTATTGTTGCAACAGCGAATATGGAGGACAAGAAATGATTTCATTTGCAGAGGATTAGCACAAGCGGTTGTGATTTACCAGGTATCGACCCATGCTGAAACACACATATCAAATCGCACAGATGATGAATAGTGTCCAGGGATACGTTATTACACACCTGCTCGACCTGTTCATGTAGTTCTCTAAGAGTTGTTGACTGACGAGTCGCATGAGTCTCTTCTCGTCTCATCATGTCCCACATGTGCTCGACTGGACACAATCAAATGGTTCAAATGGGTCTGAGCACTATGGGACTTAACATCGGAGGTCATCAGTCCCCTAGAACTCAGAACTACTTGAACCTAACTAACCTAAGGACATCACGCACATCCATGGCCGAGGCAGGATTCGAACCTGCGACCGTAGCAGTCGCGCGGTTCCGGACTCAAGCGCCTAGAACCGCTTGGCCACCGCGGTCGGCCTGGAGACAATCCTTGAAATCGTGCTGGCCAGGGAAGTTGCTGCACATCTTGCAGAGCACTTTGAATTTCACGGGCAGTGTGTGGGCAGTATTATACTGTTGGAACACCACATCACACTACTGTTGCAAGAACGGCAAAAGTACGGTTCTTACCACATTCTGCACGTACTGAGCGCTGGTTAGCGTCTCCCCCAGAAACACCAAGCGAACAACAACACTTTCACAGATGCACCACACCGTGGTAGTGGCTCGACAGGCAGTGCACCTGTTGGCGACAGCGGAGTCTGGAAACAACGTCCAAGTCCACCATCTCTGATTCTGACTTCAACGAGGCTGGCCTCGAAACTCCAGGTAACCATCCTGGACCACCATCTCGGGTTTCTTAGTTTCACACTGACAGGAAAATGCACCATCTCTTATTATTTGAATTTCCCGCCATTTTACACTTAGAACAACTACCCTACTTCCACAGTGATTGCGTAAGAGGGTGTGTGTTTTGTGTGTGTGTGTGTGTGTGTGTGTGTGTGTGTGGGGAGGGGGGGAGGGGGGGAGGGGAAATCCTGTCCATTTTTTAATTTCCTGAAATTTCATACATAGAGCGATTGGTCTACGTCAGAGGGATGAGGTAGTGAGAGAAAACTGACAAGAATGCATGACATCGTCGATTACTTTATCGGAGGGGCGGGGGGAGGGGGGGGGGAAACTGCAACAATGAAGACTGGTGCCGAAAACGAATAGCTACACTACTTTACATTGTTCTAAAGTGGCGAAGTCAACTGTTTAAAAAAATGTGTGAAATCTTATGGGACTTAACTGCTAAGGTCATCAGTCCCTAAGCTTACACACTACTTAACTTAAATTATCCTAAGGACAAACACACACACCCATGCCCGAGGGAGGACTCGAACCTCCGCCGGGACCAGCCGCACAGTCCATGACTGCAGCGCCCTAGACCGCACGGCTAATCCCGCGCGGCGTCAACTATTAGTGATGTGATTATGAAAAGGAAACGTGAAGGAACAACCACAGTTACACCAAGACAAGACGGATCGGACGTACTGGCGGACACGGCCCACGCGACGTTGGTGAGGCTGGGTGTAAAGAGCCGGCCGCGGTGGCCGTGCGGTTCTAAGCGCTCCAGTCCGGAGCCGCGCTGCTGCTACGGTCGCAGGTTCGAATCCTGCCTCGGGCATGGATGTGTGTGGTGTCCTTAGGTTAGTTAGGTTTAAGTAGTTCTAAGTTCTAGGGGACTGATGACCACAGCAGTTGAGTCCCATAGTGCTCAGAGCCATTTGAACCATTTTTTTGGGTGTAAAGATCTCATGAAATCAGTGGAAGCATTAACTCGTCAGTTACAAAGTGCTACATCTACACCTACATCTACGTCTATACTCCGCGAGCCACCTTACGGTGTGTGGCGGAGGGTACTTATTGTACCACTATCTGATCCCCCCTTCCCTGTTCCATTCACGAATTGTGCGTGGGAAGAACGACTGCTTGTAAGTCTCCGTATTTGCTCTAATTTCTCGGATCTTTTCGTTGTGATCATTACGCGAGATATATGTGGGCGGTAGTAATATGTTGCCCATCTCTTTCCGGAATGTGCTCTCTCGTAATTTCGATAATAAACCTCTCCGTATTACGTAACGCCTTTCTTGAAGTGTCCGCCACTGGAGCTTGTTCAGCATCTCCGTAACGCTCTCGCGCTGACTAAATGTCCCCATGACGAATCGCGCTGCTTTTCGCTGGATCATGTCTATCTCTTCTATTAATCCAACCTGGTAAGGGTCCCATACTGATGAGCAATACTCAAGAATCGGACGAACAAGCGTTTTGTAAGCTACTTCTTTCGTCGATGAGTCACATTTTCTTAGAATTCTTCCTATGAATCTCAACCTGGCGCCTGCTTTTCCCACTATTTGTTTTATGTGATCATTCCACTTCAGATCGCTCCGGATAGTAACTCCTAAGTATTTTACGGTCGTTACCGCTTCCAATGATTTACCACCTATGGCATAATCGTACTGGAATGGATTTCTGCCCCTATGTATGCGCATTATATTACATTTATCTACGTTTAGGGAAAGCTGCCAGCTGTCGCACCATGCATTAATCCTCTGCAGGTCCTCCTGGAGTACGTACGAGTCTTCTGATGTTGCTACTTTCTTGTAGACAACCGTGTCATCTGCAAATAGCCTCACGGAGCTACCGATGTTGTCAACTAAGTCATTTATGTATATTGTAAACAATAAAGGTCCTATCACGCTTCCCTGCGGTACTCCCGAAATTACCTCTACATCTGCAGATTTTGAACCGTTAAGAATGACATGTTGTGTTCTTTCTTCTAGGAAATCCTGAATCCAATCACAAACCTGGTCCGATATTCCGTAAGCTCGTATTTTTTTCACTAAACGTAAGTGCGGAACCGTATCAAATGCCTTCCTGAAGTCCAGGAATACGGCATCAATCTGCTCGCCAGTGTCTACGGCACTGTGAATTTCTTGGGCAAATAGGGCGAGCTGAGTTTCACATGATCTCTGTTTGCGGAATCCATGTTGGTTATGATGAAGGAGATTTGTATTATCTAAGAACGTCATAATACGAGAACACAAAACATGTTCCATTATTCTACAACAGATTGACGTAAGCGAAATAGGCCTATAATTATTCGCATCTGATTTATGACCCTTCTTGAAAATGGGAACGACCTGCGCTTTCTTCCAGTCGCTAGGTACTTTACGTTCTTCCAGCGATCTACGATAAATTGCTGATAGAAAGGGGGCAAGTTCTTTAGCATAATCACTGTAGAATCTTAAGGGTATCTCGTCTGGTCCGGATGCTTTTCCGCTACTAAGTGATAGCAGTTGTTTTTCAATTCCGATATCGTTTATTTCAATATTTTCCATTTTGGCGTCCGTGCGACGGCTGAAGTCAGGGACCGTGTTACGATTTTCCGCAGTGAAACAGTTTCGGAACACTGAATTCAGTATTTCTGCCTTTCTTCGGTCGTCCTCTGTTTCGGTGCCATCGTGGTCAACGAGTGACTGAATAGGGGATTTAGATCCGCTTACCGATTTTACATATGACCAAAACTTTTTAGGGTTCTTGTTTAGATTGTTTGCCAATGTTTTATGTTCGAATTCGTTGAATGCTTCTCTCATTGCTCTCTTTACGCTCTTTTTCGCTTCGTTCAGCTTTTCCTTATCAGCTATGATTCGACTACTCTTAAACCTATGATGAAGCTTTCTTTGTTTCCGTAGTACCTTTCGTACCAGCAGTGTAGTTAGCACAATGAATCTGCCTTCAGAGTTAAAAAGAATTGAGTCGGAGGAGGGGTGGTCACGCACCTCCTCATAGGCCACATATTTCAGTTGTCAATGATGTGAATGATCTGGGGCGACGAATCACGCTGTAGCCTGTGGCAATGCGACGGGAGGGTTTGGTTTCGGCGAATGCTTGGAGAATTTTACCTGTCGTCATGTACTGCGCAGCCGGCCAGAGTGGCTGAGCGGTTAAAGGCGCTACAGTCTGGATCCGCACGACCGCTGCGGTCGCAGGTTCGAATCCTGCCTCGGGCATGGATGTGTGTGATGTCCTTAGGTTAGTTAGGTTTAAGTAGTTCTAAGTTCTAGGGGACTTATGACCACAGCAGTTGAGTCCCATAGTGCTCAGAGCCATTTGAACCATTTTTTTTGTACTGCGCAAACAGAATATACGGAGGATGTGGTGCTCGAGCATAGGGGTGTCTTTCGTGCTTAGCGCGAGGTCCCCTTATTACGCTTAAGAAAACGTCACGTGAGGAAGGATATAAACACATTTAACATGTCGTACAATAGAGGAACAGTTCGGCGACGATGATCAATTTTAACAATATGACAATGCAACTTGTCGTAAAGCAGCATTAGTTAGGTAATTATCTGCGTACAATAACATTCTTGGCCCGCATCTCGTGGTCGTGCGGTAGCGTTCTCGCTTCCCACGCCCGGGTTCCCGGGTTCGATTCCCGGCGGGGTCAGGGATTTTCTCTGCCTCGTGATGGCTGGGTGTTGTGTGACGTCCTTAGGTTAGGTAGGTTTAAGTAGTTCTAAGTTCTAGGGGACTGATGACCATAGATGTTAAGTCCCATAGTGCTCAGAGCCATTTGAACAATTTTTTTGAATAACATTCTTGAAACGGACAACCCTGCCCGGAGTCGTGGTTTGGACCCAATGGAACACCTTTAGAGTAAGTCAGAACGTCCACTTGGTTCTACACACCAGCGTTCAACATCACTATCTCACCTGGTTCAAATGGCTCTGAGCACTATGGGACTTAACTGCGGAGGTCATCAGTCCCCTTGAACTTAGGACAACTTAAACCTAACTAACCTAAGGACATCACACACATCCACGCCCGAGGCAGGATTCGAACCTGCGACCGTAGCGGTCGCGCGGTTCCAGACTGTAGCGCCTAGAACCGCTCGGCCACTCCTGCCGGCTATCTCACCCGGTTGTAGCTCTTCAGGAAGAGAAGGCTGCCATTACTCCAAATACATTTAAACACCTCGCTAAAAATGTCCCCAACAGAGTTCACGCCCTCATAAAGACTAAGGGTGGGCGCATCCCGCGCTGATGTCCAATAACTGGTGCCCGGATACGTTTGATCAGGTAGTGTAAATAGCTGTCCAGAAATTTAGAAATAAATATATAACTAATCTAAATTATCATGCCATAAGGTGCACAAATGATATTACTGGTAATTTCTTGACCGATTATAGAAGCCACAAAAGAGAAAGGTTGGAATGCGAGCGTCCTCGTCCATAAAACTTCGCCGTCATATTTTGCGGACCGGAATGTGCGGAAAAAGGTTTTTTAATTTTTGGAACGCGTGTAGTTCAGTGGCAAGTACCGGGTCCCACAAGTTTGCTGCTGCAACTGGGATGGCACAATGGACTAACGGGCACTGTTGTCACAATGCAGCGGCTGCGATGAAAAGTTTCGTAATTGAAGTGTCCGGCAGCACGCGGGGTGTGGTCGCTCCAAACCAGTATTACGCCGCAGTTAATTGCCTATGTAAGGCAGACAGAATGCGGCATTATCGTGGGAGTTCGTAAGGCAATGAATATTTTTGGACAACATGGTTGTGGAGAGAAGCAGCGATTAGAATGATTAATCAATAATTCAAGAACAGTCTTAATCGCATTTATTATTGTTATAATACCGCCAACCGGTTTCAATCCGACGTAGGGGTCATCTTCTGGGCGTTTACACCATTGGTCGACTGCTGGTGGTGTCACTCCTGTCTTCATAACGGCAGGAAACTATCAGAAGATGACCCCTACGTCGGGTTGAAACCGGTTGGCGGTATTATAACAATAACAAACGCGATTAAGACTGTTCTTGAATTATTTATTAGGTAATGAAGAGTTCAATTTTTTTTTAGCAGGACACCTCCATTCAGCCGAATCTGATGCTGTTAACCTGAAAGACCTCTATTTCTTTCAAATATTACCGTTTTATCTCTGGTCTGTATCGAGAAAGAGATATTTTGAATGCTCCGTTGTTCTCTGCAGCAGCTCAAATTCTGAGTCAGGTCGCTAGTGAGAGTACTGAAATCTTCACTCTTTTCTGTTCTTCTGAAACAAACTTTTAAGCAATCGAGCTTGCTTAATGAAAATAGTGGCAGTAAGCGAGCCTCACTATCTCCTTACACTCAAACCGAAGCCACACTGGGCCCAGGGAAGAGTACATAGATATAGACCGTGGCATCAGTACCTGTGAATGACAGCCTTCAGTTCGATTTCGTGTAGACGTGTGCCACCTATGGACATCACGACGAAGGCGGGGGACAGGAAATTTTCACTCTACCCTGTGATTTTGCAGTTATGTATACAAAAGTGCAAAACATTGTAGCGACGATCTTCTTTAATGTGATGACGGCTGTTTTGTATTGTATTGAACTGGGATCTAGAAACGACGGAGAGGCTTCGTCCCCGCCGTAGACCTCAGTGTTTCACAACCGCACAACAGGCTAAAGCAGTCCACTGACCCCACCCCACCCCACACCGAACCCAGGGTTATTGTACTGTTTGACTCCCAGTGGACCCTCCCCCCGCCTCCCCCACCCGGGAACGTCTCACACCAGACGAGTGTAAACGCAAAGGCTTGCGTGGTAGAGTAATTATGGTGTACACGTACGTGGAGACACTGTTGGAGCAGCAATCGCCGACATATTGTGACTGAGGTGGAATAAGGGGAACCAGCCCACATTCACTGAGGCAGATGGAAAACCGCCTAAAAACCATCCACGGCCTGGCCGGCACACCGGACCTCGACACTAATCCGCCGGGCGGATTCGTGTCGGGGACCGGCAACGCCTTCCTGCTCGGGAAGCAGCACGTTAGACTGCGCGGCTAGCCGGACGGGAGTACAGTATGTAGCGCTCTTCTCTAGGTGAGCGAAGTAACTGTGTGCCAGCGAACTTAGCGAAGTTATGCCAGATAGAGAAAGCGAAGTTACGCAGTTTCCAGTTGTGCACGTAAGGTGATCTGGGCCCTATACAGTAGCAATCTGCTGAATTAGTGAATCTGACATAAAGGCGTCACGTAATATTACCCGACACTCAGACGTTTAAAAAAAAATCACGAAAATAAAATAAAAAATAATTAAAACACAAAGCACCATTTGCTAAAATGATTGAGCTGTTTTTATTAATAGTGCACGTGAGTGTCTACGTTATGAGGACATTATAACAAAGAAAGGCCTTCTTCATTCAAATGTATTCAGCAGATCTATACTTCGCTAATGAAAAAATTTAAGTGGAAAAATGAAGGTCATGGTAACACAATTTCACACAAGAAGCTGATGCTGTCTAAAAACGCCGGCCGCGGTGGCCGTGCGGTTCTGGCGCTGCAGTCCGGAACCGCGGGACCGCTACGGTCGCAGGTTCGAATCCTGTCTCGGGCATGGGTGTGTGTGATGTCCTTAGGTTAGTTAGGTTTAAGTAGTTCTAAGTTCTAGGGGACTTATGACCTAAGATGTTGAGTCCCATAGTGCTCAGAGCCATTTGAACCATTTGAACCTGTCTAAAAACGTATTTTCAATGAGAGAAATTTAAGTACATAAAATTTTAGGATGCCGCGTGTGTGTGAAGACTCTTCCTTGTAGATGTTTAACCGAAATTTGAACAGTTTGTACTGCACTGATTAAGTAATGAAAGCGTTTCAAGATGTTCAGACACAGTAGGAATCTATATTCATATCGCGATAATTGTTTCACTTATTCTCACATTTTCCGTTACATTTTGGACGATCAACGTGTCTGCATGTCCGAAACACAGTAGAAAAAACACTTGCTGATCCAGAACCTCACACATATTAGAGTCGTAGAGATGAAATAAAGTCACAACCACCAGATGGAAATACAAATATACCTCTGTCTTCAGAAAAGGCTAGAATAGGACAAAAAATTTATGATCTACTCTTTCCACAAGAGCCTCTGGACTACGAAAACGCTAGGGTTGCTCAAAGAAACATTTAAGTCTGGCAGGAATGGCATCAGTATTTTTCTTTCATTTGCGTAAAGATGTTGAAGAAGAGAGACTGTTCTATTCGAGTGAAATTTCTAGAGGATGTATATTGTATCTCGGGGAATTTCATTTGTTCCCACAAAAGCAGCGCCCACCTACCCCGACAAAGGAACTAAAACAACGCGGATAAAGAGGGCGGCGCTCAGCAGACAGACGATATAAGGTGCACTGCACGAGAATTTCTTGACACATATGTGGCTTCCGGATCGTCACATGTCCACCGTTACTTAGAAGCATTAAGGTACAACCGGACCACTTCGACTGCATGAAACAAGACACTTCATCCATCTACTGATAGCAGAGTGGATGTACAGCATATTTAGACTTTCAAAACGTTTCGTTAAGTATTTTAATTTCGTAAGTCAACCAATATAACAAAGGGTGAAGTGAATCTCTAGATTGAACTGATTCTGTGAAGTGTCCTGACATGAAGAAGATACGTTTGGAGTTACTTCAAAGTGCCAACTTACCCGTCAGTTCCAGATCATTCAAACTTATCTTCTTACCTACCTCTCACAGCGTTATTTCCGGATCGCAGTGAGGTATCAGAATGCCGGTAGTCACAACCGGCATTTTTCTGCATAAGACAGTTTAACAAAAAGGAGAACACCAACAACGTCTCATTTGAGGGCCTTTATGGCAATCTGATTCAATCCCGAAATCTGGTATGTGGACAGTATTGTGAAACTTTACATAGGCGTGTATCTCGTTCGTCCAACTGAGGGTTTTCACCCTGGAAAGACTAAGATTTTGCTCTAATTAAATAACATTAATAAATATTTTACGTTTCCTTACAGGCCGAAACAGGTCTGAATACTTAGAACAGTTCCCTTCGCCCTACTCTTACTAGCCAAGCTGTATCAAATACCAACAACCCAGGTGCTGAGAATCAGGATCGTTTCATCTGATAATTTTGCAGTTTGACTAACTATGCTCGAAGGAACTAACCAGAGCCACAAAAATAGCCGACTCTGCGACAGCTGCTCTCACACCAGAGCAACCACGATATTTAGGTGCTTAGACCACAGAATGTGAGGACCTTACAACATAATGCATTCTCAAAGTCATATCATGTATTGTTCTGAGATCCTCTGTCGTTTGTGCCTCATCCCTGCCCCCGTTTATCACAATTTTGTTGCTATGTTTTAATGCACAGTATAGGAAGATTTGGTAACGGGAGGGTGACCAGTGGGTAGGATCCCGAGGCAAACTCATCGAACGAATCACCAAGATGGTAACATAGCGTGAGAACGGCCGGGCGAGCAAGAGCCGTATCTTACTGGAAGAGAGAGAGAGAGAGAGAGAGAGAGAGAGAGAGAGAGGGGGGGGGGGGTTCACCTACAACGCTTGACACCAAGAAGCGACCTTTTCTTATTTATATTAACTGTTTAAATATTAATATATGCCTGCAACCGTGCTCATGGCGTTACTTGCACTGAGAACTTGTTAACAACAATTCAGAATCGCTCAATTCATCAGGAAGTGATAATTACAAATTTTAGTTACTGTCAGTGGTTATTGATAGAAATAAAAGGACAGGCGCCAGACGACTAAGATAGCTCACTGCTAGTCTTCGATTGGTTTCCGACGAAATAATACACGAATCCGAGAATAAAATCTGATCTTGCGTAAAGACTGAACAGTTCGTGGAAAAATTTCCTCGGATGACGTACTTACGCGATGTTGTGTTAATCCAAGGCAGCCTACGATCGGCTTTCGAGATGGCAAAACGCGAACTAGTGTGTGAAGTGAAACTACGCGCAAAAATTGAATTAAATGTTAAAATTGCCTTGGAAAACATTTGTGGGATCTCTCGTGGAAGCCAAGATCGCGTGAAGCATTCTGTGACTTCTGCGGTGCACGGGAACTGTTGATTAGTAACCGGGAATCTTTGAAATCTTCTCGGGTTATCAACCGAGTGGCGTCGTCGTCGTCGTCGTCGTCATCGTCGTCGTCGTCGTGTCACAACGTTTCAACGGGTTCCATATACATTATCTTTAGACAAAGATGATAGATACGGAATCCACTGAAACGTTGCGAGAAGAGGACGAGGCCAATCGGCTGATAACCCGAGAAGATTTCATAGCTCAAACACGTAGAGAAAGCCTACAATCAAACAGACCGAGAATCCTGTTATGTATATTACCGATAGACTGGCTCTAGAAAACATTTTACTAATTTTGCTATTGGACAAATAAAACAAAACTAGTTGGCATCTTAACATTTTACGATTCTCATTATGTTTAAGCATTTATACCCACTTTTGCGTTAGAGCTCGGTACAAACGGAGTAGAAACCAACATACAAGAAGAGCCATCGCGACGGAAGTGGGGGGTAGGAAGAGGAGGAGGAGGAAGAGGAGGAGGAGGGAGGAGAGGAAGGGAAAGGGGAGGAGGAGGGGGAGGGGAGGAGGAGGAGGGGGTAGGGGAGGAGAAGGGGGAGGGGGGAGGAGGAGGGGGAGGAGGAGAAAGGGGGGAGGAGGGGCGAGGGGAGGAGGGGAGGAGGAGGGGGAGAGGGGTGGGGTGGAGGAGGAGGGGGAGGGGAGGAGGGGGAGGGGGAGGGGGGAGGAGGGGGAGGAGGAGGGGGAAGGGGGAGGAGAGGGAAGGGGAAGGAGCATGGGGAGGGAGGAGGAGGAGGAGGAGGAGGAGGGGGAGGAGGAGGGGGAGGGGGAGGGGGAGGGGAGGGGGAGGGGGAGGGGGAGGAGGAGGGGGAGGGAGAGGAGGGGGAGGGGGAGGAGGAGGGGGGAAGTGTGGAAGTACTGCAGTTTCATATGTAAACCGCATGCAGCATCATTGTGCGTCTTCATATACAGAGTGGTCCATTGATCATAACCGGGCCAAATATCTCACGAAATAAGCGTCAAACGAAAAAGGTACAAAGAACGAAACTTGTCTAGCTTGAAGGGGGAAACCAGGTGGCGCTATGGTTGACCCGCTAGATGGCGCTGCCATAGGTCAAACGGATATCAACTGAGTTTTTTTTTAAATAGGAGCCCCCATTTTTTATTACATATTCGTGTAGTACGTAAAGAAATACGAATGTTTTAGTTAGATGGTGCTGTAATAGTCACAAACATATGGCTCACAATTTTAGACGAACAGTTGGTAACAGGTAGGTCTTTTAAATTAAATACAGAACGTAGGTACGTTTGAACGTTTTATTTCGGTTGTTCCAATGTGATACATGTACCTTCGTGAACTTATTATTTCCGAGAACGCATGCTGTTACAGCGTGATTACCTGCAAATACCACATTAATGCAATAAATGCTCAAAATGATGTCCGTCAACCTTAATGCATTTGGCAATACGTGTAACGACATTCCTCTCAACAGCGAGTAGTTCGCCTTCCGTAATGTTCGCACATGCATTGACAATGCGCTGACGCATGTTGTCAGGCGTTGTCTGTGGATTACGATAGCAAATATCCTTGTCATGAAATATGCTATTCAATACCGCTTCAACTGGACGCGAGCTATGTGCCGGACATCCGTCATGCTGGAAGTACATCGCCATTCTGTCATGCAGTGAAACATCTTGTAGTAACATCGGTAGAACATTACGTAGGAAATCAACATACATTGCACTATTTAGGTTGCCATCGAGGAAATGGGGGCCAATTATCCTTCCTCCCATAATGCCGCACCGTCCATTAACCCGTCAAGGTCGCTGATGTTCCACTTATCGAAGCCATCGTGGATTTTCCGTTGCCAAAAACTGCAAATTATGCCGGTTTACGTTACCGCTGTTGGTTAATGACGCTTCGTCGCCAAATAGAACGCGTGCAAAAAGTTTGTTAACGTCCCGTAATTTCTCTTGTGCCAAGTGGCAGAACTGTACACGACGTTCAAAGTCGTCGCCATGCAATTCATGGTGCATAGAAATATGGTACGGGTGCAATCGATGTGGATGTGGCATTCTCAACACCGACGTTTTTGAGATTCCCGATTCTCGCGCAATTTGTCTGCTACTGATGTGCGGATTAGCCGCGACAGCAGCTAAAACACGCTACTTGGGCATCATCATTTGTTACAGGTCGTGGTTGACGTTTCACATGTGGCTGAACACTTCTGTTTCCTTAAATAACGTAACTATCCGGCAAACGGTCCGGACACTTGGATGATGTCGTCCAGGATACCGAGCAGCATACATAGCACACGCGCATTGGGCATTTTGATCACAATAGCCATACATCAACTCGATATCGACCTTTTCCGCAATTGGTAAACGGTCCATTTTAACACGGGTAATGTATCACGAAGCAAATACAGCCCGCACTGGCGGAATGTTACGTGATACCACGTACTTATACGTTTGTGACTTTTACAGCGCCATCTATCACAAAGCGAAAAAAGTGGTAAAACTAAAACATTCATATTTCTTTACGTACTACACGAATATGTGATTAAAAAAAACGCATTTGATATCCGTTTGACCTATGGCAGCGCCATCTAGCGGGCCAACCATAGCGCCATCTGGTTACCCCCTTCAAGCTAGGGGGTTTCGTTCTTTGTAGTTCTTTTGTTTGACGCTTATTTCGTGAGATATTTGGCCCGGTCACGATCAATGGACCACCCTGTATATAGTGTGGCAGACGATATTTCGAACTTCCAATTCCCTGTTTGCTGTGACAGTGTTACAATTATAATTATTTGTGTACTGTTACGTAGTTAATCACTGGTATAAAGTTCTATACTGTCACATGCTTTTCCTCGTGATACAATGAAACAAAAACAACAATGTTAAACATGCATTTCATCCGTAAGCACCTTGTTCTCTCGAAACTGAGCGTATGCGCGTGATTTCAGCAGAAAATATTAGGAAGCGCACGAGTCTTTCGAGGTACAACCATTGATACTTACGTCTGGTATTTAAGAAATTTAACGGTGGACTGAAGAGAACTCACGATTATTTCCAGTTCCCAAAATAAAGACAACGGATGTGGCGACCGTATATAACATTCTTTGCACGGAGAGGGCATCGGCCAGGTCACAAAGACGAGGGAGTATCTTATGTGACTTTTTCTAATTTTTTAAATTGTTAGTAATTCTCACTGGCTGTGGCATGAATTGTTTTCCTCCCGTCGCTGGCTGGTGATATCAAAGCGTTAGAGAGAGACGCATGTGTCGGCGGCGAGGCGGCCGCGGCGGCCGCGGCGGCCGCGGCTGCAGCACAGGAACGCCAGCACATAGCCGTGTTCATTATTGGAAATCGCTCGGCTGTAAGAATACTTGCTGCGTTACGAGTCTACCGGCAGCCGCGTGTGAAGCCCACGGCCAGCATATTGTGTGCTGTTCCAAACAACACGTCGCAACGCTACCGCAAAAGCTTGGCTCCCTTGCTTTCAGAAATATGAGATTCTGGTCAGCAGAGTGACGTGGAAATAGTTTAAACGTTTTCAGAAATAATTGTATCCAGTCGCCTTTTACGTGCTTCAATTTTTATTATACCATGACTGGTTGCAAGTCACCTACTGAATCATCAGATATGACACACAAAGATTGTATGCAGCAGTTTACTTTCAAGCCTTATATTCGAACGATTCGAGAAACTGCATTACACGTCCAATGCTATAGGAAATGCTACAACAGGTTCATGGAATGCATAGAGGTGCTAGTTTTCGTTACGTCTGCTGCCTTCTGAAATGAAGCCTACAATACTACTGGCCATTAAAATTTCTACACCACGAATATGACGTGCTACAGGCGCGAAATATAACCGACAGGAAGAAGATGCTGTGATATGCAAACGATTAGCTTTTCAGAGCATTCACACAAGGTTGGCGCCGGTGGCGACATCTACAACGCGCTGACATGAGGAAAGCTTACAACCGATTTCTCACGCACAAACAGCAGTTGACCGGCGTTGCCTGATGAAACGTCGTTGTGATGCCTCGTGTAAGGAGGAGAAATACGTACCATCACGTTTCCGACTTTGATAAGGCTCTGATTGTAGCCTGTCGCGATTGCGGTTTATCGTATCGCGACATTGCTGGCCATGTTGGTCGAGATCCAATGACTTTTAGCAGAATATGGAATCGGTGTGTTCAAGAGGGTAATAGGGAACGCTGTGCTGGATCCCAACGGCCTCTTATCACTAGCAGTCGAGATGACAGGCATCGTATCCGCAGGGCTGTAACGGATCGTGCAGCCACGTCTCGATCCCTGAGTCAACACATGGGGACGTTTGCAAGACAACAACCATCTGCACGAACAGTTTGACGACGTTTGCAGCAGCATGGAATATCAGCTCGGAAACCACGGCTGCGGTTACCCTAGACGCTCCATCACAGAGAGGAGCGCCTGAGATGGTGTACTCAACGGCGAACCTGGGTGCACGAATGGCAAAACGTAATTTTTTCGGATGAATCCAGGTTCTGTTTACAGCATCATGATGGTCGCATCCGTGTTTGGCGACATCGCGGTGAACGCACATTGGAAGCGTGTATTCGTCATCGCCATACTGCCGCATCTCCCAGCGTGATCGTATGCGGGTGTCATTGGTTACACGTCTCGGTCACCTCTTGTTCGCATTGACTGCACTTTGAACAGTGGACGTTACATTTCAGATGTGTTACGACCCGTGGCTCTAAACTTCATTCGATCCCTGCTAAATCGTACATTTCAACAGGATAATGCACGACAGCATGTTGCAGGTCCTGTACCGGTCTTTCTGGATACAGAAAATGTTCGACTACTGCCCTGGCCAGCACATTCTCCAGATCTCTCACCAATTGAAAACGTCTGGTCAATGGTGGCCGAGCAACTGGCTCGTCACAATACGCCAGTCACTACTCTTGATGAACTGTGGTATCGTGTTGAAGCTGCATGGGCAGCTGTACCTGTACACGCCATCCAAGCTCTGTTTGACTCAATGCCCAGGCGTATCAACGCCGTTATAACGGCCTCAGGTGGTTGTTCTGGGTACTGATTTCTCAGGATGTATGCACCCAAATTGTGTGATAATGTTATCACATGTCAGTTTAGTGTAATATATTTGTCCAGTGAATACACGTTTATCATCTGCATTTCTTCTTGGTGTAGCAATTTTAATGGCCAGTAGTATAGTTCCCAGAATAAAACTAAGGTACGGTAGATCTCAAAGTACCGGCAAAATTTAGTCATAAGACACCTTCAATGAGGGGACAAAAGTCATCGGACAACCATATGCACACATACAGATGGCGGTAGTACCGAGTACACAAGGTATAAAAGGGCAGTGCATTGGTGGAGCTGTCATTTGTACTCAAGTGATTCATGTTTCCGCACGACAGGAATTAACTTACCTTGAATGCGGACCGGTAGTTTGAGCTGGAGGCATGGGTCATCCCATTTTGTAAATCATTAGGGAATACAAAATTCCAAGATCCACAGTGCCAAGAGCGTGCAGAGGATACCAAATTTCAGGCAGAGTGAAAATCTCATTCTGGAAACATCCCCCAGGCTGTGGCTAAGCCATGTCTTCCCAATATCCTTTCTTTCAGGAGTGCTAGTTCTGCAAGGTTCGCAGGAGAGCTTCTGTAAAGTTTGCAAGGTAGGAGACGAGGTACTGGTAGAAGCAGAGCTGTGAGGACGGGTCGTGAGTCGTGCTTGGGTAGCTCAGTTGGTAGAGCACTTGCCCGCGAAAGGCAAAGGTCCCGAGTTCGAGTCTCGGTCCGGCACACAGTTTTAATCTGCCAGGAAGTTTCATATCAGCGCACACTCCGCTGCAGAGTGAAAGTCTCATTCTGGTAAGTAGCAGTATGTTTCCATGCCTTATCTGCTTGCTTGTTATTCTTCTGAGGCTTAGAAAGGAAACCAGCTCATCATTCTCTAAACGTGGGGGTGGGGGGGGGGGGGAATTTACCAACCACGTCTTGGCCTACAATCCCTAATCTTACGCGAGAATTACCTTTCTGCAGAGTAGTGTTTGACGAGCTACGGCTGAAGATGTGGTCCATATGGCTTTCATCGTATTCTCATTTAATCACCGTGACTTAGATATTCTGAAGTACATAGCAGAATTCAGGTATCACTGTCGGGTTCTCAGAAATAATACTGCAAAGAGAAGTTACTGGACCCGGCCGTTGTGGCCGAGCGGTTCTAGGCGCTTCAGTCCGGAACCGCGCTGCTGCTACGGTTTCAGGTTCGAATCCTGCCACTGGCATGGATGTGTGTGATGTCCCTAGGTTAATTAGGTTTAAGTACTTCTAAGTCTAGGGGACTGATGACCTCAGATGTTAAGTCCCATAGTGCTCAGAGCCATTTGAACCATTTGAAGTTACTGGAGGCAAACGTATAATTTTTGTTTCCATACCATAAGAGAACACGTTTAGCTGGTACCGAAATTGAACTTATTTTCAGCAACATGAGGTAAATATGGTATTAAGTAAATTAAGCTCTTAACTTTAATTACGAAGGAAGGATTTCCAGTTGCATCATGAACAAGAAAAGCTCCTCCATTCTCATGGTCGGAATTGGAGACTGTAACACCAAGCTACATACGGATACTTCGTGTGTGTCCTTAATTAAATCAATGTACGGTTTATAAGTACATTAAAATTCGAAATTATGTTTCAGTGATTTTTCTTCTATCCTAAGTTCCTCTCTTTTCCTGTACATCAGATCCATTTCCCATTCACACATACTGAACCCAAAACGTAGCTCATGATTTATCATTTTTCTTCTCAACCATTTCGTCCACAGAAGACGGAAATTTTCAGTCGCACAAATTTAGTTTACTGTTCGTTGAGTTCACAGGAGAAAGAAACACCAATACTGCCAGATCCGATAGACACGCTTTGCGCTAGACGGGAGTAACGTATGAATTCTAATGAAGTACTAATAGCAGCACATGGACATTGCATTATTTATTAAAGTCACGTAGGTGAGTCGTACTCGAAGTCTGCTGTCATTAGAATTCACGAAGGTATTATCCAAGCTGAGCAGATATCTTACTACGCTGAATAATATTTGTGATAATTGCAAACCTAATGTGAATACCTCGCTGTTCTTGTAATACGAGGTCGTGCTGAAAAGCAATGCCTCCGAATTTATGTGAAAATTCTTAAAGCTTTTTGAATAAAATAAGCGTTATTAACTTTCTACGCCCTTAATTCTTCATGTCTCATATTTGCAGCCCTCTGCCACAAGAGGGCTCCTAGTTGTATCGTGTAACACGGCGGTGTTTAATGCAGCTATGTCAATGCGGGAGAAACAGTGTGCTGTAAACGAGTTTCGAATTCGAGGAACAGCACCCTCTTTTTCAACATGACAATGTCGGATCACACACAAGCGCTGGGACACCTGCAACAATCCGTAGCCTTGGGTTTACTGTCATTGTTCGTCCTCCGTACAGTC
This sequence comes from Schistocerca serialis cubense, assembly GCF_023864345.2. Lineage (NCBI taxonomy): Eukaryota > Metazoa > Arthropoda > Insecta > Orthoptera > Acrididae > Schistocerca > Schistocerca serialis. The sequence goes on along the minus strand of NC_064640.1, from coordinate 860,141,829 downwards.
CCGACTTGGCCCCGTCCAATTATCATCCGTTTCCAAACCTTAAAGAACACCTTCGAGGCTTTCACTTTGATAGTGATGAAGTGGTGAAAGCAGAGTTAAGATTGTGGCTCCGTAAACGGAGTTAAACCTTCTATAGTGACGTTATCAACAAACTGATTTGTCGTTGGGAAACATGTATCTGTGGCCAGGGTGACTGTTGCATAATAAATGCGTGGACATAAAGAACAAAGGTGTAGAATACGTGTAAGTTTTGTTTATATAAAAAGCTTTAAGAGTTTTCACATAAATTTGAAGCCATTACTTTTCAGCACGCTCTAGTATTATTAGAAATACTTACTGTGTTTCTTTATCATATTAAAAAAAAAGGTTCAAATTGCTCTGAGCTCTATGGGGCTTAACTTCTGAGGCCACCAGTCCCCTAGAACTTAGAACTACTTAAACCTAACTAACCTAAGGACATCACACACATCCACGCCCGAGGCAGGATTCGAACCTGCGACCGTAACAGTCGCGCGGTTCCGGACTGAAGCGCCTAGAACCGCTCGGCCACCGCGGCTGGCTTCTCATATTTCGCACAATGGTTTCGTAGAACACTGAAGTTCAATCCAGGCAGAAAGCTGTACGGCAGTGTGAAGGCAAACGATTAACAACAATATATTCTCCGTCTTAAGAAAGGAAAACGTTGCAATGAACATCTGAGGCAAGTTAAAATTCTTTGGCGAGCATGAAGGTGTCAACGGCAAGTTGAAGCTTTCTGTGTGCCTGTGAAGCTTGTTTGGATGGTACAGGGGTTAACGAATGTTCCCAGGTAAGATAGGGATGCAGAGTCAAGTCCTGGGTCGAAACACAGTTTCAGTTTTTTAAAACTGTTTCAGTTATCGATTTAAGTTTCGCATATGCATTAATAGTTCCTATCCGTGATGTAATAGTTTGAATCACTTTTTACAACAGCATCATGGAACTGCTATCACAGATGTCTGCGTAATACAGAGTGAGTTACATATGAAGAGCTTATTTCAATAGTGGTACAAGTCCATTACCTCTACTTTTCTGTCTGTAAAGCTTCCGAAATTAATGAGCCAAACAAACAGAAAAAAAGGTTCATCTCTAGAAAGAAGCCATATGCTTGAATATTTCTGGTATCTCAACTACAGATTTTTCAGCGCTCATTTAACTTAAGGATTCTGGATCTCAATATGAACAAAAATGGACTTTTACCAGTATTGAAATAAGCCCTACATATAAGGAATAAGAATCTGATATAGCGGAATGTAAGACAATACCTTCCATTGTGCTGACCCAGATCAAGAAAATGAACTTACTGTTACAGCTTACTGTTAACTGCAAGACCTACAGATAATAATGGTTCGTCCTTCTCCGAAGATGAACGGGTGCGGGTGGAAATTGTTTCAATTCAGCCTGTTTCCAGGGTCTTGTCTGGTCGCTGCCTCGGATGGGCGAGGTTAAGCTGATTACCGGTCGCCTCTGAAACGGGAACTAAGCCGCAAGCGTCGATAATGAAGGCCTCATTTGAGGAGATCTAGTCCGAATTGCGAATTTAACGCCAATTCGATAGGAGAGCAGCTCCCAATTCGGATCCCAGTGTAATGGATCTGTTTCGAAAGTTACGGAAAACTAATAAATATGGCACAAGCGGAACAGTGTTGGTCACAGCGGACGCTAATGCTTTATTTGTAAAAACATAGCTTTAGCTCATACCTGAGGACGTGTTAATGAACTGCTTGACAAGGTGATTTAATTCCTGTTTATGTGTTGCGGTTTCTCAGTAATTCGAAAGCAAAATACACGTGAATCAGAGAGCTTTGAAAGAATACACATTTTCATAAATATTAATTTTCGTTCGAAGTGAAAACTAACATTATCTACTGTAATGGCAAATTGTCACGTTGATTATCGGATGCAATTTGGAACATGATATAAATTAATGTTAATACATACCGAGGTGACAAAAGACATGGGATAGCGATAACCACATATCCAGATGGCGGTAGTACCGCACACACAAGGTATAAAACGGGACTGCATTGCGGTGCTGTCATGACTACTCGGATGATTCATGTGAAAAGGCTCCCGACGAGATTATGGCCGTACGAAGGAAATTAAAACACTTCGAACGCGGAATGATACACTACTGGCCCTTAAAATTGCTACACCACGAAGATGACGTGCTACAGATGCGAAATTTAACCGACAGGAAGAAGATGTTGTGATATGCAAATGATTAGCTTTTCAGAGCATTCATACAAGGTTGGCGCCGGTGGCGACATCTACAACGTGCTGACATGAGGAAAGTTTCCAACCGATTTCTCATACACAAACAGCAAATGGTTCAAATGGCTCTGAGCACAATGGGACTCAACATCTTAGGTCATAAGTCCCCTAGAACTTAGAACTACTTAAACCTAACTAACCTAAGAACATCACACACACCCATGCCCGAGGCAGGATTCGAACCTGCGACCGTAGCAGTCCCGCGATTCCGGACTGCAGCGCCAGAACCGCTAGACCACCGCGGCCGGCCACAAACAGCAGTTGACCGGCGTTGCCTGGTGAAATGTTGTTGTGATGCCTCGTGTAAGGAGGAGAAATGCGTATCACCACGTTTCCGACTTTGATAAAGGTCGGATTGTAGCCTATCGCGATTGCGGTTTATCGTATCGCGACATTGCTGCTCGCGTTGGTCGAGATCCAATGACTGTTGGCAGAATATGGAATCGGTTGGTTCAGGAGGGTAATACGGAACGCCGTGCTTGATCCCAACGGGCTCGTATCACTTGCAGTCTAGATGACAGGCGTCTTATCCGCACGGCTGTAATGGATCGTGCAGCCACGTCTCGATCCCTGAGTCAACAGATGGGGACGTTTGCAAGACAACAACCATCTGCACGAACAGTTCAACGACGTTTGCAGCAGCATGGACTATCAGCTCGGAGACCATGGCTGCGGTTACCCGTGACGCTGCATCATAGACAGGAGCGCCTGCGATGGTGTACTCAACGACGAACCTGGGTGCACGAATGGCAATACGTCATTTTTTCGGATGAATCCAGGTTCTGTTTACAGCACCATGATGGTCGCATCAGTGTTTGGCGACATCGCGGTGAACGCACATTGGAAGCGTGTATTCGTCATCGCCATACTGGCGTATCACCCGGCGTGATGGTATGGGGTGCCATTGGTTACACGTCTCGGTCACCTCTCGTTCGCATTGACGGCACTTTGAACATTGGGCGTTACATTTCAGATGTTTTACGACCCGTGGCTCTACCCTTCATTCGATCCCTGCGAAATCCTACATTTCAGCAGGTTAATGCACGACCGCATGTTGCAGGTCCTGTACGGGCCTTTCTGGATACAGAAAATGTTCGACTGCTGCCCTGGCCAGCACATTCTCCAGATCTCTCACCAATTGAAAACGTCTGGTCAATGGTGGCCGAGCAACTGTCTTGTTACAATACGCCAGTCACTCCTCTTGATGAACTGAGGTATCGTGTTGAAGCTGCATGGGCAGCTGTACCTGTACACGCCATCCAAGCTTTGTTTCACTCAATGCCCATGCGTACCAAGACCGTTATTACGGCCAGAGGTGGTTGTTCTGGGTACTGATTTCTCTGGATCTATGAACCCAAATTGTGTGAAAATGTAATCACATGTCAGTTCTAGTATAATATATTTGTCCAATGAATACCCGTTTATCATCTGCATTTCTTCTTGGTGTAGCAATTTTAATGGCCAGTAGTGTAGTTGATCCATAGTGTCAAGAGCTTTTGGAGAATAACAAATTTCAGATAATATCTCTCAAAATGTACAAAGCAGTGGCCAACAGCTTGCAGTTAACGACCTAATGCAGCACCGTTTGTGTAGAGTTGCCACTGCTAACAGACGAGTAACACTGCGTAAAATAACCATACAAATCAATATGGTTCATGTGATGGACAGTGCGGCGGAATTTGGCGTTAATGGGCTATGGCAGCAGATGACCAATGCGAGTGCCTTTGCTAACAGCACGACATTGCCTGCAACGCCCCCGTGTGGTCGTGACCGTATCGGTTGGACTCTAGATCACTGAAAAACCGTGGCCTTGTCAAATGAGTCCCGATTTCAATTGGTAATAGCTGATGGTACGGTTCGAGTGTGGTGGAGACCCAACGAAGCCATGGACCCAAGCTGTTAACAAGGCACCGTGCAAGCTGGTGGCGGCTCCATAATGGTGTTGGCTGTGTTTACATGGAATGGACTTGGTCTTCTGCACCAACTGGTGAGATCACTGACTGAGAATGGTTAAATTCAGCTACTTGGAGACCATCTGTAGCCATTCAAGGACGCCATGTTCCCAAACAATGATGGAATTCTTATGGATGACACTGCGCCATTGGTTTGTTCGCAACTGGTCTGAAGAACATTCTAAACATTTCGAGCTAATGATTTGGTCACCCAGGTCGTCCGACACGAATCCCATCGAACATTTACAGGACATAAACGAGAGGTCAGTCCGTGCACAAAATCCTGCACCAGCAACGCCTTCGCCATTATGGATAGCTATAGAAACAGCATGGCTCAATATCTCTGTAGGTGACTTCTAACGACTTGATGAGTTCATTGGCACGTCGAGTTGCTGCTCTGCGCCGTGCAAAACGAGGTGCGACACGATATTAAGAGGTATTCCATGATTTTTGTCCCCTCAGTGTATGAGGGCAAGGTGAAATGTTATCTGACTGGCAGTGAAAAGCTGATATCTACGTCTAAACTGTACGTATATTTTGACCTAGTCCTATTTTAGGCACTAAATGTCGTTTAAGTATGGATAAATGTGGCAACAATATGGCACTAAGCTTTCTGCGGTTAATTTTTCGAGTAATGTGTACCACCACCACCACCACCACCACCACCACCACCACCACCACCACCACCACCACCACCACCACCCTCTTTACTCTTATTTGCCTGTCGTTTCCGCCTGCTTAGCTGGGTGGTAACGCGCTCGCCTCCCATGCAAGCGGGCCCGTGTTCGATTCCCGGCCGTACTGGAGATTTTCTCCGCTCGTAGACTGGGTGTTGTGCTGTCATCATTTCATCCTCACCACCGGCGCGCAAGTCGCCCAATGTGGCGTCGACTGAAATAAGACTTGCACTTGGCGGCCGAACTTCCCCGAATGGGGCCTCCCGGCCAACGATGCCATACGCTCATTTCCATTTTTCTTTGCCTCTTGTGTCAGCTGTTTTACATACCTTTAAGGGGAGACGGAAGGCAATTTTTATCCCTATTCTGCCAATGCTATTTTACCCTTTGAATAGGTACAACTCTCAAAAGAACTACAAGTAATAAAACAATGAAACTTTTACTGCATATATATATATATACATATATATATGCAGTAAATTTACAAGTAATATGAACATAATACCTCTTATGGTTTTGAAGAAAAAAAATTTATTCTTTCACTAGAAAAATTTAACTTTTTTTTGTACAATAATTATTATAAAACAGTTTCTGATTGGTGGTTTTCAACTTGCTTGTTACAACTTATTACCATCTGCAGTACAAATTGATCAAATTTCATGTTTCTAACCCCATTACTTTATCAAATAATGGTGCCTGAAAGCAAAAAAAGAATGTAGTTTTGAGAAAAATCCATTTAAAGTTTAATATTGCAATTCCAGTATAGCTATTGATGAGAATTACTTACCACTAATATTTTCCTGCACCATACTGAACATCATCTGAATCATACTGATCTTGGTCCCTCTTCTTTTCTGTCTGGCTTCTTTTGTGCATTTTATGTTAGCAATATCTGCTTTGCGGATTCTCTCTTTACCTATTTGCACCACGGATTTTGCATGTTTCCACCAGATTTTATGCCCAATAATTCCAAAACATCCAGTTTTCTAATTACACCATCATTTAAGCATAAAATAGCATCATGAACACCAAATTTCAGGGTTGTAAGCTGAACAAATAGAGTTTTCGGTAACCGGTTCCAAATGACACAATTCACACAGTCATTTAAATTTTGGGTTTTCCCATGAAGACATTTCTTCAACAAGGTATCTTTGCAAAGGTCTCTAAATATGGGTTTAATTTCATTCATTACTGATGCAGGTAAAGAATGTTTGTGGTCATATCTGGCACTTGTCCTGTACCTGCAACAAGTGTCAGGATCATTCGGGCAAAGCCCGTGTGTCAGGAAAACCATCGTATCTCCTGTTTTACGAAGGAAAAACCAGGCATTTCAAATATGCTAAAATCTACAAATCGAATTTTTGAAGCCCACTTGCCTTCCGTCTCCCCTGAATGATTTATCTTTTTTTACCATACTGCGCACTTTCTAAATATTTTATCGTGTGTTCACGCTTTTGGATTGTCCATCACGCTGATAACCTTCAGGCAAAGTACGGCACTTTGCAGTCAACCACGGAATCCTTAACAGCAGAGGACAGAACAGGTTTCTTATAAATGATACGTATTACAAATAAATTTGGGTATATAAACGAACATTATTTCTGAACAGTTGGGTATCAAACACTTGTTGGGAAAGATTGCTCAATTCTAATCATGGGAAATTCAGATGTTGTTGTTGTTGTGGTCTTCAGTCCTGAGACTGGTTTGATGCAGCTCTCCATGCTACTCTATCCTGTGCAAGCTTCTTCATCTCCCAGTACCTACTGCAACCTACATCCTTCTGAATCTGCTTAGTGTATTCATCTCTTGGTCTCCCTCTACGATTTTTACCCTCCACGCTGCCCTCCAATGCTAAATTTGTGATCCCTTGATGCCTCAAAACATGTCCTACCAACCGATCCCTTCTTCTAGTCAAGTTGTGCCACAAACTTCTCTTCTCCCCAATCCTATTCAATACCTCCTCATTAGTTACGTGATCTACCCACCTTATCTTCAGCATTCTTCTGTAGCACCACATTTCGAAAGCTTCTATTCTCTTCTTGTCCAAACTGGTTATCGTCCATGTTTCACTTCCATACATGGCTACACTCCATACAAATACTTTCAGAAACGGCTTCCTGACACTTAAATCTATACTCGATGTTAACAAATTTCTCTTCTTCAGAAACGATTTCCTTGCCATTGCCAGTCTACATTTTATATCCTCTCTACTTCGACCATCATCAGTTATTTTACTCCCTAAATAGCAAAACTCCTTTACTACTTCAAGTGTCTCATTTCCTAATCTAATCCCCTCAGCATCACCCGATTTAATTTGACTACATTCCATTATCCTCGTTTTGCTTTTGTTGATGTTCATCTTATATCCTCCTTTCAAGACACTGTCCATTCCGTTCTATGAAATTCAGATAGCGCACTGATTAACTGCAACAATTTTAAGGATGTGCGATTGATAGAAGAAGACCGCTTACGAAACGCTCGTTCGAATAATCTAATTTTCAATTATTTTTGTTCACTTCGGATCCTTACGAAAAAGGGTTAATGGAAATTATAAGAAACATTCCAAGAAGAACTGCTGCTTTTGTCATGCGTTTGTCCAAGCATCGCGAGAACACCGAAAACAAGTTCAAAAAGTTATTTAGAGGCGCAATAAGGGAGCTGTTCATCAACGTAAACGTGAAGTCAGAAATACGAATACCTATGTTGCACTACGACTCAAGAAAACTATTACATCCTCCAGCTAATAATGAGCACGAGGATAACATTACAGATATTCCGGCTTGAACAGATTGATGCCACAATATTTCTTTTGGGGCAGTGTACGTGAATGGGACAGGAAGGCAAGAAAGTTATTTCGGTACGCTATATTCCCTAGACCCTACATCACGTGATGGTTTATAGAATCCATATAGACTTTAAATGGCGATTAAAGGTATCAGTCAAATGTGCCCGAGGTTTATAACTTCACGGTGCAAAAAAGACGTGAGCCTTGCACTACCCAACAATATAGGTTAGCCAGCGATGAACGGTTTTAATATGTATAAAATACCAAACCGTGGAGCTTCATATCTGAAATTCTTAGAACGTTTGAGCACTGCTGAAAGTGCGCTGTTACCTGCCCTTGCACTCCATGTTTTTTTAACTTAGCGCAGGGCAACCTCGCGGAGACACAAAGATCGGTCAACGTGCCAAGGGTTCGGCGATAAAACTTATTTTATTAAGTCACTCTTCAGTTACGGCTGAGTGATTTCCAAGTACAAGTATACTATTAAATCTATTGCTCTCTCCTGAAGTGCAGTTTTGATTTTCATACAGGACGAACACATTGTGATATAATGCACATTGTGTATTACACGTGAAGTTTGCCGGTGCAAGGGCGGAGAAGGGGGGGGGGGGGGGAGTCCCCGCAGATGATGTTTGAAGTGATCGCTGTATGAAGCAGAAATCTGCAGATAACACAATTTGAATGCCAGCCCCTATTGTGCCCGGAACCGAGGTTGGAATCTTCCTACACGTTGGTCAGGGGGCCTGAAGATAGCGTAATATATCGCCGAAATTGGCAGCCCAATGAAATAACAGTTTGCTAATTAGACGGCTGAAAAGTATTTGATTTGACATTCTGCACTGAACAGCCGAGTCCCGCAACCATCTCTGAAAATATGGACATACAAAATTTTGATCAGACAGTTTGTCGCCCACTGAGCATGAATGGTGGGTAGTTCCTTGGTTGGCATCTCGTCCGTACGGCTTGTTTGATAGCCATCACAGCAGAATTCGGGACAATCAAACATGCTATATGGAATGCCAAGCCACAGTGGGTCACTCGCAGCGTGTTTTGGTAACAGCTACCATGTGTCAGGTCTCTAAGAACAGCACGTACTGGCTTCGCTAAAAGATTCTTCTGGCATGTAACGTGATATTATTGCTACCTAGGTTGAAATGTTTCTTTATATGATGTCATATAAGCACTATATTTCATTAGTTTCTCGTGAACTTTGTGTGTGTGTGTGTGTGTGTGTGTGTGTGTGTCGCATCGTTGATATTAGACTCAAGAAATTCATTGTTTTTAACCCCACCCAAGTCTGTCTTAGCCGATTTCATTAAAAAAATATTAATGGTTGAAAGCAATACGAACAATATTCAGGGCAATGACGTGCAAAGTTTCCATATAAATTGTCAATATATGTTAGTTTGAAGTGAACTACTACTCCTACGTATTCGTACGTAGCTAGAACCAATCTACCTTCGTGGACTGTGTTTTAAGTACCATCTGTTGTTTTACACTGGCAGACTACGCACACACTAAAACGACACTGAATGAAAATTAAAATCGCAACAGCAAAAGATAATTAACGTAGAGTAATAAAATTACTGGAATACATATGTCAAGATGACATATTTAAATGTTTACCACTGCAAGATCACAGATTGCAAGCGCAAGATAAGCCATTGTATATGTGAAAGTTACATCTACTTCTACTTGGATACTCCGCAATCTACCGTACGGTGCGTGGTGCGGGGTATCCCATACGACTACTAGTCATTTCCTTTCCTGTTACACTCGCAAATAGAGCGTCGGAAAAAAGGGCTGTCTATATGCCTCCGTATGAACCCTAATTTCTCGTATCTTACCTTCCTGGTCCTGACGCTCAATGTACGTATGCAGGAGGCAGCTAACTCGTTCTGCAGCCAAATTCAAATACCGGCTTTCTGAATTTTCGCAACAGTGTTCCTCTAAAACACTGTCGCCTTCCCTCCAGCGATTCCCGCTTGAGTTCCCGAAGCATGTCCGAAACATTTGCGTGTTGTTCGAACCTACCAGTAACAGATCTAGAAGCCAGCCTCTGAATTGCTTCGATGTCGTCCTTTAGTCCGCCCTGGTACGGATCCCACACACTCTACCATTTCACAATAATAGGTTGCACCAGCGTCCTATATACGATCCCTTTACGGATTGGCCACACTTTCCTAGAATTCTCCCAATAGACCGAAGTCGACCACTCGCCTTCCATGCCACAATCCTCACATCCTCGCGCCATTTCATGTCGCTTTGCATAATCACGCCCAGGTATTTAAGTGACGTATGACTGTGTATCTGTACCCACACAATGAATCCGTAGACATCAAGCTATACTCGGCAGGTTAAAGTCGCCTCCAACTATCATTGCATGATTTAGGTATTTCAGAGCTACTAACCATGGACTTTCTTTGAATGACTCGAACTGTGGCTCTGAGCACTATGGGACTTAACATCTATGGTCATCAGTCCCCTAGAACTTAGAACTACATAAACCTAACTAACCTAAGGACATCACACAACACCCAGCCATCACGAGGCAGAGAAAATCCCCGACTTCGCCGGGAATCGAACCCGGGAACCCGGGCGCGTGGAGCGAGAACGCTACCGCACGACCACGAGCTACGGGCGACTCGAACTGTCACAGCGGATTCGGTGTGCCGGTAGAAACATCCAAAAACTGACTTGGCTTCACCAACACCCATTATATGCGACCAGACGACTTCACTGTAACCGCGGGACTGCTACGGTCGCAGGTTCGAATCCTGCCTCGGGCATGGATGTGTGTGACGTCCTTAGGTTAGTTAGGTTTAAGTAGTTCTAAGTTCTAGGGGACTGATGACCACAGAAATTGAGTCCCATAGTGCTCAGAGCCATTTTTTGACTTCACTGTCTCACTCAACTTCGACCTCAGTAGAGAAAATTTTCTTGTTAACTGCAATGAACAACACCTTCCTATGGCCTACAATCTGTTCAAAAATGGTGCAAATGGCTCTGAGCACTATGGGAATAAACATCAGAGGTCATCAGTCCCCTAGAACTTAGAACAACTTAAACCTAACTAACCTAATAACATCACACACATCCATGCCCGAGGCAGGATTCGAACCTGCTACTGTAGCGATCGCGCGGTTCCGGACTGAAGCACCTAGAACCGCTCGGCCACACCGGCCGGCCCTATATTCTGTGTTTCTGATAATACGTTCCACGACTCGCTAAATATCTCAGAGCTTTCCACTTCGGGTTTCAGCCAGCTCTCGTTCGCGAGAGCCGGCCGGTGTGGCCGTGCGGTTCTAAGCGCGTCAGTTTGGAACCGCGTGACCGCTACGGTCGCAGGTTCGAATCCTGCCTCGGGCATGGATGTGTGTGATGTCCTTAGGTTAGTTAGGTTTAAGTAGTTCTAAGTTCTAGGGGACTGATGACCTCAGCAGTTAAGTCCCATAGTGCTCAGAGCCATTTGAACCATTTGAATCGCTCGCGAGAACAATCCTTCGTGGAAGGCAGTAAATTCGGTAACTTTATAACGAATACTTCGACAGTTTACTTATAAAATTTTGACAGTCTAAGTGTCTTTACTCTGAACGCTGCCTGACTCACCTTTCTGTGTATCGACTGGCGATGTTCGAGCATCTCAGACCACAATGTAGTCTAAAAAACCCTAAAGTACACTCCACAACTTCTCTGCAACACGAGTAGCTGCTTCCTTTGTGTAGTGCACCCCTGACCTATCAAGGAGAATTCTACAAATTTTCATGCGATAATCGATGTCTAGAAATCTGCAGCCAAGACCGTCACAGAGTCAGCGAAGCCTTTGATTGATACCCTCCACTCAGCTCCAAACCAAAGCACACCGTTCAACTCTGCAAACAAGGGTGCAAATTGTGAGCTTTGATTGAACTCTGCACACGAGGCCACCAGTCTTCGCCATCTCCGCACCTCGCCTGTATGAACTGAGGATGGTCTCAGAACCCATGCAAAAGGCGTCAATGGTGCCCACGTGAGCCACAGCTAGCAGACAACTGCACCCTGCACGCTCGATAGCTGTAGGCAAGGCCGCTTCCACATCTCGGATGAGTCCTCGCAACAGACATCCCGAGGGTATACTGGCTTGCTTTCCAGCCCTGAACGCTATCTGCCTCCAGGGCTCCATAACGCGTCTAACGTCGGAACTCTCGGTTACACTATTGGCCATCAAAATTGCTACACCAAGAAGAAATGCAGATGATAAACGGGTATTCATTGGACAAATATATTATACTAGAACTGACATGTGATTACATTTTCACGCAGTTTGGGTGCATATATTCTGAGAAATCAGTACCCAGAACAACCACCGCTGTCCGTAATAACGGTCTTGGTACGCCTGGGCATTGAGTGAAACAGAGCTTGGATGGCGTGTACAGGTACAGCTGCCCATGCAGCTTCAACACGATACCACAGTTCATCAAGAGTAGTGACTGGCGTATTGTGACGAGCCAGTTGCTCGGCCACCATTGACCAGACGCTTTCAATTGGTGAGAGATCTGGAGAATGTGCTGGCCAGGGCAGCAGTCAAACATTTTCTGTATCCAGAAAGGCCCGTACAGGACATGCAACATGCGGTCGTGCATTATCCTGCTGAATTGTAGAGTTTCGCAGGGATCGAATGAAGGGTAGAGTCACGGGTTGTAACACATCTGAAATGTAACGTCCACTGTTCGAAGTGCCGTCAATGCGAACAAGAGGTGACCGAGACGTGTAACCAATGGCACCCCATACCATCACTCCGGGTGATACGCCAGTATGGCGATGACGAATACACGCTTCCAATGTGCGTTCACCGCGATGTCGCCAAACACGGATGCGACCATCATGATGCTGTAAACAGAACCTGGATTCATCCAAAAAAACGGCGTTTTGCCATTCAGGCACCAAGGGTCGTCATTCAGTACACCATCGCAGGGGCTCCTGTCTGTGATGCAGCGTCAAGGGTAACCGCAGCCATGGTCTCCAAGCTGATAGTCCATGCTGCTGCAAACGTCGTCGAACTGTACGTGCAGATGGTTGTTGTCTTGCAAACGTCCCCGTCTGTTAACTCAGGGATCGAGACGTGGCTGCACGATCCGTTACAGCCATGCGGATACGATGCCTGTCATCTCGACTGCTAGTGTTACGAGGCCGTTGGGATCCAGCACAGCGTTCCGTATTACCCTCCTGAACCCACCGATTCCATATTCTGCTAATAGTAATTGGATCTCGACCAACGCGAGCAGCAATGTCGCGATACGATAAAACGCAATCGCGATAGGCTACAATCCGACCTTTATCAAAGTCGGTAACGTGATGGTACGCATTTCTCCTCCTTACACGAGGCATCACAACAACGTTTCACCAGGCAACGCCGGTCATCTGCTGTTTGTGTATGAGAAATAGGTTGGAAACTTTCCTCATATCAGCGCGTTGTAGGTGTCGCTACCGGCGCCAACCTTGTGTGAATGCTCTGAAAAGCTTATCATTTGCATATCACAGAATCTTCTTCCTGTCGGTTAAATTTCGCGTCTGTAGCACGTCATCTTCGTGGTGTAGCAATTTTAATGGCCAGAAGTGTAATAAACCCCTCGCCCCATATGCTTGTTGGACCCTGCTGAACCAGCGGCCACCTGTACACTCTCAGAGTGAATCGATGAGGCCAGGCGGCCAGCGTCCACATTGGCCCTCCGCCTCGATCGACTCTTAAGTGTTACCACCCGCTATTCCCCCTGCTTTGAGGGCGGATCCACCGTATCTGGTTCAGTAGGTGGTGCCTCGGAAATACAGCCCACTGGCAAAACAAGCGACACCTGAGGTGTCCCATGTGACGTGCCAGAACCTCTGACACTGCTATACCCCGTGGCAGCAGCCTGAAAGTGACCGACTGTAATCAAAAGTGCATTCAGCTGTTTGCGAACTGCAGCCTGCTCCTCCTGCATCCGCACACAGCATGCACACATTCTAATCATCCTACCTGCAGAAGTGAACCATGGAAGCAGACGTAAACCTAGATGTGCAACTTGCCACCCTCCTGATGTGTCACGAACGGACGCTGATGCGTATATGAGCTATGTAGCTGGCTGTTCAGTGACCAGCTATTGAATGAGGTCACGCTCGCAGAAACGCGATGCCTATTGCACTTGGTCGATGAATACATGCTATTTGTGGATGACGGTAGAGTTGTAGTCCGATGTTGTCCCATAAGTGCTCGATTGGAGACAGATCTGATAATAGAGCAGGTCAAGGCAACATGTTTACACTGTCTAGAGCAGGGGTTCCCAACAAAATTTTCTCGAGGACCCCCTCATCGAGCATGATTGGCACTTTGTCATATCACAGTATCAAGTACCTAAAAAAGCCAAATTAAGCGTCTTTTTATACGTTTTCTATTTTTGGTACTTAGAAAAAACACTGACATATTCATTATTGAATAAATATTGAGCGACCAAAACAAAAAATCTGATATCATACGAAATACACTCCTGGAAATTGAAATAAGAACACCGTGAATTCATTGTCCCAGGAAGGGGAAACTTTATTGACACATTCCTGGGGTCAGATACATCACATGATCACACTGACAGAACCACAGGCACATAGACACAGGCAACAGAGCATGCACAATGTCGGCACTAGTACAGTGTATGTCCACCTTTCGCAGCAATGCACGCTGCTATTCTCCCATGGAGACGATCGTAGAGATGCTGGATGTAGTCCTGTGGAACGGCTTGCCATGCCATTTCCGCCTGGCGCCTCAGTTGGACCAGCGTTCGTGCTGGACGTGCAGACCGCGTGAGACGACGCTTCATCCAGTCCCAAACATGCTCAATGGGGGACAGATCCGGAGATCTTGCTGGCCAGGGTAGTTGACTTACACCTTCTAGAGCACGTTGGGTGGCACGGGATACATGCGGACGTGCATTGTCCTGTTGGAACAGCAAGTTCCCTTGCCGGTCTAGGAATGGTAGAACGATGGGTTCGATGACGGTTTGGATGTACCGTGCACTATTCAGTGTCCCCTCGACGATCACCAGTGGTGTACGGCCAGTGTAGGAGATCGCTCCCCACACCATGATGCCGGGTGTTGGCCCTGTGTGCCTCAGTTGTATGCAGTCCTGATTGTGGCGCTCACCTGCACGGCGCCAAACACGCATACGACCATCATTGGCACCAAGGCAGAAGCGACTCTCATCGATGAAGACGACACGTCTCCATTCGTCCCTCCATTCACGCCTGTCGCGACACCACTGGAGGCGGGCTGCACGATGTTGGGGCGTGAGCGGAAGACGGCCTAACGGTGTGCGGGACCGTAGCCCAGCTTCATGGAGACGGTTGCGAATGGTCCTCGCCGATACCCCAGGAGCAACAGTGTCCCTAATTTGCTGGGAAGTGGCGGTGCGGTCCCCTACGGCACTGCGTAGGATCCTACGGTCTTGGCGTGCATCCGTGCGTCGCTGCGGTCCGGTCCCAGGTCGACGGGCACGTGCACCTTCCGCCGACCACTGGCGACAACATCGATGTACTGTGGAGACCTCACGCCCCACGTGTTGAGCAATTCGGCGGTACGTCCACCCGGCCTCCCGCATGCCCACTATACGCCCTCGCTCAAAGTCCGTCAACTGCACATACGGTTCACGTCCACGCTGTCGCGGCATGCTACCAGTGTTAAAGACTTTTTTTTTTTTTTTTTTTTTTTTTCACTTGCCGCCCTGATTTTACGACCCACCACCTAAGTGCTTAAGGTGGGTCTATTTTGACCACTTGGCCGCTACGACCGGTGTGCGGACTCTGATGTAGTTGATAAAACTCACACCAGTTCCCGCATCCGGTCGCACCGTTGCCCGTGTCCCGCCACGTGGAGGCGGGTCTGTGCTTTTTTTTTTTTTTTCTTTTTTTTTTTTTTCTTTACTTTGGCAGCTTTCCCAAAACCGATTTAACAAAAATTTTACAAAAATTAATTTTGAATTGGAAGAAGGAAATACAAGGAATAGTTTAGTCTGAAGAGGAGAAAAGACGATAGGAAAGGAAGAGATGATAGTCCCACCACCGTAGGGGACTGAGGATGAGCGTCTTGGGATTTATCTTCAAGCCTCTGATCCTCAGTCCCCTAACCTTAGCCTAGGAAGTTCTATTCTATTCTAGTTGTGGCGTTTGATATCTCTATTTATGTTCTGTCTGGTTACTTGTATACAGGTTTAGAGTGCCGTGGTAGCTGATGGCAATTGCGACGGTGCGCCGACACTGTTTGTGTCTAATTTTATACATTAATCTATTGTCAGTTTTAGGTCTACTTATGTAAGTCTATTGCATGTCAGTTGTTTTATATTGAGACTTAGTTTAGTTCTTCCACACTATGGTGTCTGTCTGGGTGCTGCATATAGGTTTATTGTCTGTGTGGTCTTCTGTTCCTGTATTCTTTGTGGCATTCGTCAGAAATTTTGTCTGTTAGTGCGTTCAGTATGTCCCAAAGTTCAGGTGTTCTGATCGCGTCGTATATGTGTTCCTCTGTCTGTAAGTGTTGTATCCCAGGTGTGTTCCTGTGCTGTCCGTATTTCCCGCAGAATAGGATTGTGTGTTCGGGGGTTCCCATACCTCCACATGTACACGTTGATGTGTCTCTAAGACTCACGCGATTTAAGTGCGTGGGATAAGGTCCGTGGCCAGTCAAGAAATGCACCATGCCGCGGCTAGGATCGGCATGTTTCATTCTTAATCTTTCCGTTATGTTCGGAAAAAATGTATAGACTCTCCGTCCCTTATCACTTGTGCCCCATTCCTGTTGCCATGTGTCGATTTTCCATTTTTTGAGGTCCCGCTTATTGTTCAGCGGGGAACCAGTCAATATGTTGACCTGGTCTAGTCTACCCATCTTTAACCAGTACAGAGCGGCCCGATATTTGATTGTGATATCTATCGGGAAAATTCCTAGCACGACACACAGTGCTTCAACTGATGTAGTGCCGAAGGCTCCCGATAGTCGCAGAAGGACGCTTCTCTGCCCTCGCCTAACCGCTGTTCTGTTTGTGACGAGGTTGAGTCTGTGCGCCCATGTACTGGCCGCAAAGCTTAGCACTGATTCGAAGAGTGCGCAGTGGTAAGTTCGTGTGACTGACAGAGGAAGTCTGTATTGTCCTGAATTAATCCTTGCCAGTTTATGTAGTAATTTTTCTGCCTTGTTTGTTGTTATTCTGATATGTTCATGGAAGTTCAGCTTCTCATCTATGTATACGCCCAAGTAGCGGGTTACCGTCATTCTCTTTATGTTGTTGTTCTGTATTTTAATAGATGGATTGCGTCTGAGTTGCCCTTTGAGCAGTGTGTATGTTGTTTTGTTGCCCGCTATCTTGAGTTTGTTTGTGTTGCACCATTGTGTTATTGTCTGCAGTGTGCCACTCGCCTTCTCCTCTAGCTGGGCTCTTGTATTTGCTGAGATGACCACCAGTAGGTCATCTGCATAGGCGACAGCACCGTCTGTCCTCATATCCTCCTCCAGCAGTTGCAGGAGAGGTTCAAAAATTATGTCCCAGAAGATGGGTCCACAGATCGATCCCTGCGGACATCCCTTGGTAATTTTCCTTATTACCTTCCGGTTGCCCACGCGCCATTCCACTATTCTGTCTCTGCAGTAGTCTAAAAGACTGTTGTATAGGGCTGCGGGTACTTCCATCTGGCGTAACCTCAGAAACAGTGCTGGCCACCACAGGTTGTCAAATGCTCCTGCGATGTCTATCATGATTGCCAAAGAGTATGTTTTATCTGTGTTTTGTGTGATTTCTAAAGCTCTGTTTATTGCATCATCGATGCTTTTCCCTTTCCGAAATCCAAACTGGTGGGGATTCATTCCAAGTAGGGTTCTGTGAGCCTGCAAGCGGTCACACAGTAGCCTCTCTTGGATTTTTGCCATGGTGTTTATAAGGCATATTGGTCTGTAGGATTTCGGATCTGATTGGTCTCTGTCTGATGATTTTCGTATGATGACTGCATTTGAGGTTTTCCAGACTGTCGGTACACGGCCTAGCCTTAAGGCGTCGTTTAGTAGTTCTGTTAAGTATGGGGTGATCTGTGGTGCTAGCCTCTTAAGCACTTCTGCATGGATCCTGTCGGGTCCAGGTGCTTTTTTATTCTTTAGCTCTCTTATCGCTACCGCAACTTCCTCGTGCGCAAAGGGACAGGTGACGGCGTCGGTGTTATACTGTTCATGAAGTTCTTGTCTGAGTGTGATCTGTTCCTGTGTGTCTGAGTCTGTGGCATCTTCCGGGAGGAGTTTGTTCAGCAGATATTGTGCTGTGTTTCTCCATCCCACTGTCATTGTGCCGTCTTCCTGCCGTAGCGTGCTTAATGCCAATGGGGTCTTTATTTTTTCTGTCAGGATCTTGTATTGTTCCCCCCAGATATTCTGTTGTGTGTGTGTGGTCAAGTAGCTCTCCCAATGTTGTTTCCTGGTCTGAAATAATGTCTTTTTGAAGAGTTCTTTGGCTTCCCTATATGCAGCTAGTCTCAGTAGTTTGTCTCTTTGTATCCATGTCCTCTGGTATAGTTTTCGTTTCCTTGTCATGTCACGTTTGAGTCTGGTTAATTCGTCTGACCATGGTGTTTCCCGTTGTTTGCTGTGTGTGTGCGTAGGTATTGCTGTTTCTTGTGCTGTTTGGATGATTTGTGTCAGTTTGTGTGCTCTGTAGTCCACGCTTCCCTGTATGTTGTATATATTCTCATTTTGAACAATTTGTTGTAGTCTGTCCCAATTCGCTCTTTTAAAGTTGAAGTGTGTTGTATTGTGTGTGGTGCGATAATTGTTTGTTGTGAGACTTATTTCTATTATGTTGTGATCACTTGTGGTCAGAGAGTCGTGTATGGTCCATCTTTGCAGTCGTCCTAATGTTCTGTCATTCGCCAGAGTAATATCGATTTTGGTGGCAGATCCGCCTGGACCTCTGTATGTAGGTGTAGGTCCGTCTTCATTTATAATATGTAGTTGTGTCTCCTGTATGACGTCGTTGACTTTCCGTCCTCTGTCGTCCGTTCTGTCCGAGTGCCATAGTGTGGATTTAGCGTTGATATCTGCACATATAATTAGGTTCTTACTTCTAGAGTATTCAGCAATGTCTTGTATCATATGTAGGTATGGCTCTATGTCGTCACTGTACTGTGCGTATAGTGATGAGACCACCCATGTGTCTCGACCCTTAGTTATTTCTGCTGTGGCCAGATGACTGTTACATAGCTGCGTAATCTTAGTGATATTTAAAGTTTTGTTGAGGACAACTATGGCAGCCTTGTAGTTTCGTCTGTCTGAGATTGTGACAGCGTCCCAGGGTAGGTTAGTTAAGTTTCTCTGGGTTGTCACATAAGGTTCTTGCAGGCAAAGAATATCCGCCTGCAAGTCCAGAGCTACTCGCGGCAGTTCTGCACTAACGAGTGTGCTTCTATTAGCATTAAGTTGTATTATTTTCATGGGTGTTTCACATGAAGGTAGAATTTGTGTCCTGTTTGCGAGTAGTCAAAGTCAGTTCTGCCATGTGCCCTCACTTGGTCCTTGTACACTTGGTGTGGGTTATATGTTTCCCCCCTCCGACTACACGCTAGTATGACTAATTTTTCTAGCTCTGCTGGGTCTGTAGGTATGTTTGCGGTCTTTAAAGTCATTCTGTCAGATTGTTCAGTGGTCGGGAAGCATACATAGCTGCCTAATGGGTGAAGTAGTCTGGTTAGCAGTCTTTGTGCTGTGATGAAAGTATCCTTATATTCTAGCCTACTTAGTCTTAAGTTTAGTTCTACATTGTTGTAGTCAGCATGCCATGGTGTTTGGCCGACTTTTCTCTTCTGCTCTTTTTCTACATATGGGATGATTCCGCTATATTTATCTCGAAGTGCAGATGTCACCGGTGTGGTGTCTTGTTCCGTCTTCAATGGTGGTGAGGCTGATGAGCTGCTACCTGCGGCTCTTCTTCTTTCACCTTTACTTTTTCTTATATTTACACTACCTATTGCACTGTCGTCACCTTTCTTTTTGCTATCACTATCTGTACACTCATCGTCACTATCGTGATCACCCGTAAGTAGGTTTGTGTCAAGGACTACTACCTTTTTCTTATATGTCTCGTTACATCCGGTCATCTGTTGTGTTTCATTATGTTGTTGAGGTGTTATGCGTTGTTGTGTATGATCTGCAGGGTTAATTATCCCTCCAGATACAAAATTCACTGGTTTTATATGTCCTATACATCTTTTTGTATTATACCTTTTTGGTGTGTTGTCATTTACTCTTTCTTCGCTGCTAGCTTTGGCATAATCAGGTGTTGCGTGAGATTTCTGTGTATTGTCCATTTGTTCGTTTTCCGTGTGTTTGTTTAGGTTTACAGACTTGTCTGTGTTCGTGTTTGTTTGTGTGCTATTGTTTTGTATTCGATCGGTGTTGCTGTGTGGATTGTATAGCACTTCAAATTCCAGCTCGTCAATTCTTGCCTGCAGTGATTGCTGGTAGCTGACCCAGTATTGCATCTGTTTTTTAAGTTGTTTGGCTATGTTATAATGTATAGCTCCATTAAGTACCATGTCGTCGATGAAGTCCATGGTATTTATATAACTGTCATGTAATGCGTGCATACCTTGAAGAGATGGGATATCGTCTGTGTGTGTGGGGTGAGTGGGAAGCAGTCCCATCTGCCTGCGCCAGCTTATAGCTCTTTGGTGGTTTCGATTAATAGTCGATGGTGATTTATAGTTCGTTTTTTGCATTCTTGATTGGGGCAGTGTTGGGCTGCTTTCATTCTCCATAATCGAAGCTCTGTAGCAGTCGATCTTGGAGGAATTTATGTGTTTGACAATCAAGACCTCTTCGTCTGGCACACAATTTGCCTCGGATTCTGCAGGGGATGCAGACGTCTTGTTCTGCTAGTTTGCACTGATTTCTTATGTGGCCCTTCCCTTTGCAATTGGAGCACGTGATTTCGGTGTCTTTACACTGCTTTGTGGTGTGTCCAATATCACAGCACTTGTAGCAGGTGGGGACTTGGGCGAAATTTTTGACAGTTAGAGACTGGAAATCTATATAGACTCTATCCCGTTTTGTCAAAATTTTGTGCAGATTCGGCGTGACTTCAATAACTTGATGATTGTATCCCCGCCCTCTTGGTCCTGTTCGGAATTTGATTTTTGTCTCTTTCAGGAAAGCCTCTTTCTCAACTTCCTCACTAAGGTTCAGTTCATAGAGGCTTTCAAGAAAGTCTTTGTCGCTGATTGTGTCTGGCACGTGGTGTATGATCACTAGCGGTCGTCTCTTCCGTGATGGCTCGCACTTGATTGTGTTAATGTTCTTTGCTGACTCGAGCAGTTTTTTACAGTCGTCCTGTGTTAAAGACTGCGATGGAGCTCCGTATGCCACGGCAAACTGGCTGACACTGACGGCGGCGGTGCACAAATGCTGCGCAGCTAGCGCCATTCGACGGCCAACACCGCGGTTCCTGGTGTGTCCGCTGTGCCGTGCGTGTGATCATTGCTTGTACAGCCCTCTGGCAGTGTCCGGAGCAAGTATGGTGGGTCTGACACACCGGTGTCAATGTGTTCCTTTTTCCATTTCCAGGAGTGTATTTTATTCTAATAGCATCTTGCGGACCCCTCTGGCATAGCTCGCGGACCCCTGGGGGTCTGCGGACCACCTGTTGGGAACCACTGGTCTAGAGGATGTTGGGTTACAGCAGCGGTGTTCGGGAGAGCGTTATCGTGTTGGAAAGTACGCCGTGGAATGCTGTTCATGAATAGCAGCGCAAAAGCTCTAGTCACCAGACTGTTGTACAAATTTGCAGTCAGGGTGCGTGGTGTAACTACGAGAGTGCTGCTGCTGCTGTCATCCGAAATGGCACCCCAGACCCTATCTCTAGGTGTAGGTCCAGTATGTCTAGCACGCAGGCAGGTTGGCTGTAAGTTATCAACTAGCCTCTTCGCAACCAACACACGGCCATCACTGGCCTCGAGACAGATCCAACTTCCATCAGGAAAGATAACAAAACATCCCGCCCCCCAGTGAACTCTCGTTTGACACCCCCGAGGTCCCAAATGGCGGTGGTTTGGGGTCGGTGGAATGCACGCTACAAGGCGTCTGATTCGGAGCTGACCTTGAAATAACCGATTTTTAACAATTTCTTGTGTCATTGTGGTGCCAACTGCTGTTCAAATTGCTGATAGAGATTTAGTACGATACGCTATATCCATATGCCGAGGAGATGGCCTTCCTGCTCGGTGGCCTGCTAAGACTTTCTGCAGGATCGCAGAGATCCGCCCAGCTTTTCGTATTCGTATTACACGACCTCATTCAAACTCAATGAGGCGCTGATTATGTCCCCTATGTCGCCTTAAAGGCATTCTTGACTAACATCTCAAAGGTACCTGGTGCCCACGACCGTTGCACTGCGTATTTAAAGCAAACCTCATTTGCATCCTCATAGAGACGCTGCTAGCGTCACTGGCGCGAAATCTCAATAGACGTATCTTTCAGATGTAGAAACACTCTTACCAACTTCTGGCCAGCCGTTGCGCCAAGTGGTTCTAGGCGCTTCAGTCCGGAACCACGCTGTTGCTACGGTCGCAGGTTCGAATCCTGCCTCGGGTATGGATGTGTGTGATAGCCTTAGGATGGTTAGGTTTAAGTAGTTCTAGGTTCTAGCGAACTGATGACCTCAGATGTTAAGTCCCATAGTGCTCAAAGGCATTTGAACCATTTGAGCCTATGTTAAATCAGGTGCTGGAAGCTTTCTTGGGGAATGGCAGCGCATTCTTCACGGAGTGCTGCAGTGAGGAGAGGTAATGATGTAGGTCGGTGAGGACTGGCAAGAAGTCGGCGTTCCAAAACATCCCGAATGTGTTTTGTAGGATTCAGGTCAGGACTCTGTGCAGAATGCCAGTCCATTACAGGGATTTTATTGTCGTTTAACCACTCCGCCACAGGCCGTTCATTATGAACAGGTGCTCGATTGTGTTGAAAGATGCAATCGCCTTTCCCGAATTGCTCTTCAACAGTGGGAAGCAAAGAGGTGCCTAAAGCATCAATGTAGGCATGTGCTGTGATAGTGCCACGGTAAACAACAAGGGGTGCAAACCCCCCCTCCACGAAAAACTCGACCACACCAAAATACCACCGCCCCAGAATTTTACTGTTGGCACTACACGCTCTGGCAGGTGACGTTCACCGGGCATTCGCCATACCCACACCCTGCCAGCGGATCGCCACATTGTGTACCGTGATTCGTCACTCCACACAACGTTTTTCCACTGTTCAATCGTCCAATGTTTACGATACTTACACCAAGCGAGGCGTCGTTTGGTATTTTCCGGCGCGATGTGTGGATTAAGAGCAGCCGCTCGTCCATGAAATTCAACTTTTCTCACCTCCCGCCTAACTGTCATAGTACTTGCCGGGGATCCTGATGCTGTTTTGAATTCCTGAAAGGTGTGGATAGGTGTCTGCCTATTACACATTACGACCCTTGTCAATTGTGGGCGGTCTCTGTCAGTCGACAGACGAGGTTGGCCTGTACGCTTTTGTGCTGTACGTGTCCCTTCACGTTTCCACTTCACTATTATATTGGTAACAGTGGACCTAGGGAAGTTTGGGAGTGTGGAAATTTCGCGTACAGACATAAGACGAGTGACACCCAATCACTGACCACTTTCGAAGTCAGCGAGTTCCACGGAGCGGCCCATTCTGCTCTCTCACGATGTCTAATGGGTACTGAGGTCGTTGATATGTAGTACCTGGCAGTAGGTGGCAGCACAATGCACCTAATATGAAAAATGTATGTTTTTGTGGTGTCCGGATACTTTTGATCACGTAGTGTATTTACACCTTATATTTCACGAAGCGTTACGCCACCTTAGCAGTGTGTGAAATCAGCATAGAAAATAAAACCGTTGCTAACCAACCATATGGTGGCCAAGCTTGATAGGAGGAGTTGATATTAATACCAAACATCAACATACTGAAAATTTAGCTATGCTAGTAAGTGGAACTTGTAAGTTTTTTCTCTTACATACCGACTGAAGTATGGGTACTGCGTTGTACATACCTGCAAAAAGAAAGAAAATTCGTCATTAATCATCTTGAGGGACAGAACAATATTTGAGCCTTAAAGTAAGTTGCTGGCTCAAGGATATTTAAAAGAATATCGATTTTTACGTGAAACTGTTTGTCCAAAGATAATTTTCAATTACGGCCATTGATAAACTGGGGAGTGTTCACGGCTCAGTGTGAGTGCGTGAGCACTAAATCCACTTGATGTGGTGGAAGTAGAGGCCTCTGTTTTACCTTGCTGGTTCAGAAAAAATATCAGCATTACAGTTCCTACTGCAAGGGATAGTAACCTGTAAAAAAAAGAGCCACAGCGTTTATAGTTTCGACGTAATTCTTTTTGTTATTCGTTTTGTGTTAGCAGAAGAGCGAACACCGTGTTACGAGTGGAGGCCGAAATGCACGAGTTTTAGCTCACGCAGGCTGACGTGAGGAGGGAAGAACTATACTGACGTAAGGTCTGGAACATGACAAGGAATGAGAATTCAGAAAGTGGACGTAATTAAAAAAAAATGGTTCAAATGGCTCTGAGCACTATGGGACTTAACTTCTGAAGTCATCAGTCCCCTAGAACTTAGAACTACTTAAACCAAACTAACCTAAGGACAGCACACAACACAACGAGGCAGAGAAAATCCCTGAGCCCGCAGGGAATCGCACCCGGGAACCCGGGCGCGGGAAGGACGTAATTAGTTTTATACTTAACTTTAATCCATTAATGATGAACGTCGCTCTTGACGGTACATGATTCACAATATTATCTGTTCAGAATAGATTCGTAGTAACTGAATATGACGCCTTGCTAGGTCGTAGCAAATGACGTAGCTGAAGGCTATGCTTAACTGTCGTCTCTGCAAATGAGAGCGTATGTAGACAGTGAACCATCGCTAGCAAAGTCGGTTGTGCAACTGGGGCGAGTGCTAGGGAGTCTCTCTAGACTAGACCTGCCGTGTGGCGGCGCTCGGTGTGCAGTCACTGATAGTGGCGACACGCGGGTCCGACGTATACTAACGGACCGCGGCCGATTTAAAGGCTACCACATAGCAAGTGTGTTGTCTGGCGGTGACACCAAAATTTGTTTGTCCGCATAGGCGCAGTGTCGGTATGGTTATTAACGGATTTGGCATGGCTGTTTTAATGTGAGGCCAGATACCTTTCCTGCCAGCAATATCGTTACCCACCCGGGACATAATGTGTGTTCCCAAACTGACTGTGTGTAGGGTTGCGTATTGTGAAAGTATGTGATTCGTTTAACTGAGGCAGGACTTTGGTACCAGGCGAGTACTGACATAGTGGGATTTGGGGTACACCTAGAATCCAAATCCCAGCTTATTGCCGCACCGACCCTCGTCATTAAGCCATTGGGCAGATTCGGTACAGAGCTGTCACTTGTTCCCGTCCCGGAAGTGATGATTCAACAAGCGCTGCTATCCTGGTGGATGACGCGCTTTCAATTAACAAAATACATATTTCCTACAGAAATCCTCAAAAAACTTCGGAAGGATGTTATGGTATCAGTGCAATCAGGCCGGGGAGGGGGGTGGAGGTTGGGTGAATAGAGGGAGGCCGTGGGAAGGGGGAAGGGTGGATAGAGAGAGTGTGCAAGGTCAAAAAATTCGCTTTCTCCAGGTTTCAATGACCAGTAGAATGCATACGTAACTGTAGTGCAGTTATAGAAAATTTCCAATAACTAAGTATGTTAATAGATGATGCCCAGGGAGTGCCAAATCTGGCGAATAAGATGGGATTCGACAAAAACCCATACTTAAAATGCCGCTATGTTGCCTTTTCAAATGTTCAAATGTGTGTGAAATTTTATGGGACTTAACTGCTAAGGTCATCAGTCCCTAAGCTTACACACTACTTAACCTTAATTATCCTAAGGACACACACACACACACACACACACACACACACACACACACACACACACACACACACACACACACACGCCCGAGGGAGGACTCGAACCTCCGCCGGGACCAGCCGCACAGTCCATGATGTTGCCTTTTCCAAAGACTCGTTGTGTGCGGGTATAGTATTGCCGTGACGCATTTTTCTTGTTAAATCCAGTACATTATGTAATTTTTTCATCCAGCTGGTCCAGCTGACTCGCGTGGTATTCGTAATCTGTTCTTAAACCATTTGCAAGTTACTCAGAAGAGTAATTCCTTTTATATCTGAGAAAATACTGGACGCAACCTTACCTGCAGATAAAATCGGCCACGTACGGTTTACCGCAAAAGGGTAATGTATTCAAACCTTCTAATTATTGAAGGAAGACTCCTCTTTCGTTTTCAGCTTTAAGGAATGTGCGTCTCAATTCAAAAGCGTTTGTCGAATTGTGAACCAAAGAAAATGCAGTAACGAATATCTGAACCATTTCTAAAAAGAAACAAACAGTTTTATTGACCCAATTTATTACTGTCGACAAAAAGGCTCGTTATATCCCACTAAAAACGAAACATTAAGGAAAGCAGGGCACGCATTCGAAACCAGCTAGGCAGTTTCCTTATGTTGGAATGGTTAGAGCCAGTCTTTTTTTTACCATCCGAGAGAGATTCTTCTTATTCATTGCACTGCAAATGGTCTTCCGGAAACCAACATAAAAATATATCCGAGAAATTACCTCGAGTGCAAATGAAGGAAAAAAATCAGCTTTTTCTAAGGACACATAATCTACCTATAAACGAGATTACATAATTGAAAACTAAAGTAGATGAAGTGAGATTAGTTAGATATCATTCATTGACAAATAAGACATCCTATGACTCCCACGTTTCCTGCATATCTACAGATAAAGACAATTTTAGTTGAATAGCTAAAACGAAACTCCGTCCTAACAGGCCATGAAGGCCCAACGGTACCGACCGGCCGCCGTGTCACCCTCACCCCATAAGCGTCTCTGTATGCGGATGTGGAGGAACATGTGCTCAGCACACCGCTCTCCCGGTCTTATGTCATTGTACGGGACCTGATTAGTAGAATAATACGGCCCGTAAAAAAGTTTGTGCAGCAACAGCAGAGTTTTAAACTCCCACCAAAATGATCATGCTACATTAATTATCTTCTACTATCCCACATTATAATGTCCTTTATTAGAGAATGGGTCGAAGTCTCTGTTTCGCTTTTATATCATTGTGAAATGGTTTTGTTCAGGATCTGGGATGACGTGCGAAATTAAAGTGATCGCTCGCACTCTATTGGGAGTAAAAAACTGCTCTTTATTTTTTGATGCTTGTTACGCCAACACCAAGAATGAAATCACATGATGTCTCAACATCGCCTGTCTGGAACAATTTCGAATAAACGTGTTCACACTGAAACTTCATCTCGTCCCAATTTCCTGACTAATTAATCTGATACTGAATATGCCATATGAAACAATACTTAGTGGTATCATGTGATACAATTACGATACACATGTCGGCGCGCCGGCCGCGGTGGTCTCGCGGTTAAGGCGCTCAGACCGGAACCGCGCGGCTGCTACGGTCGCAGGTTCGAATCCTGCCTCGGGCATGGATGAGTGCGATGTCCTTAGGTTAGTTAGGTTTAAGTAGTTCTAAGTTCTAGGGGACTGATGACCACAGAAGTTAAGTCCCATAGTGCTCAGAGCCATTTGAACCATTTGAACACACCTTAACCAACAGTATTGTGCGATTACTGATGCATCGAGGTACACGTAGCAAGAGGAAATAATAAAAATATTTCAAAACGTAACAGGTACGACGTGCGAGGATATATGAGCCTCAGAAGGCAGGCGTTTCATATTCGTACGTTCAGGGATGGTATCTACTCACAGGATCGTTGTCGATACAGAGAAGAATGGTAATTTCATTTATTACTAAAAACAGTTTTTCACTGACGACGAGAAAAATTCGCTTCATCCCTGTGTTTTTAAACATAGGTGGAATCGTAATATTACCGTGGGCTACCGTAGACTATTATTTGTAAGTATGGACTACGGTAGTTTTCCTAGTAGCCCTGTTCAGTTAAGCCCATAACAGCGTTACGTGTATGTTAGGTGTGTTGCATACTTTCCGGGCGTAACCTCATTCCGATCCAATTGTTTAGGTATGCGCTCATTGTGTTAACCGATTACCCTAGACAACGCAAGCGGTCAACCATCTAGAAACTGGGGGCGACAAGCAAAGTACCGCTTAACCTACGGAACATTTTTTTTTTTCCACATAGTGATCCTCCAATCTGTTACTTAAAAATAAACAGCTTATACAAAACGTGTTTCTGTTATTCATAGCCGCGCGGGATTAGCCGAGCGGTCTGAGGCGCTGCAGTCGTTGACTGTGCGGCTGGTCCCCGCGGAGGTTCGAGTCCTCCCTCGGGCATGGGTGTGTGTGTTTCTCCTTAGGATAATTTAGGTTAAGTAATGTGTAAGCTTAGGGACTGATGACCTTAGCAGTTAAGTCCCATAAGATTTCACACACATTTGAACATTTGTTATTCATAGGCCGGCGGCGGTGGCCAAGCGGTTCTAGGTGTTTCAGTCCGGAAACGCGCGACCACTACGGTCGCAGGTTCGAGTCCTGCCTCGGGCATGGATGTGTGTGATGTCCTTAGGTTAGTTAGGTTTGAGTAGTTCTAAGCTCCAGGGGACTGATGACCTCAGATGTTAAGTCCCATAGTGCTCACAGCCATTTGAACCATTTTTTTGTTATTCGTAAACAGCTTTCGTACTTATCAATAAAAACAGGGAACTCTTGCCTGTGATCATTTTGAAGAATGTTATACTGAGTACACAAAACGACAGGAATTATACAGATTTTTTGTTTTTGTGCATGTAAACTATACCTGCGTCAAAAGTAACTACTTTGGTTTCATAAATGCGCAGAAGTGATGCGATAAACTAATTTTTATTGCCTGTAGAAGCCAATTTAAATTTTATAAGGACAGAAAATAGATAATGGACTAACACTGAACGATGTACGATTCTAATTAACTGCAAAACAAATAAAAAACAATGAAGTCGTCGGCTTCCAGTTTATCTCTCAGACACTCATTTATATTTCTTTCCCCACCAATGCGACTGGAAATTCTACCATTTACTATGCCACTTGTGTACGGTTTCAGAACTACCGAACCGCAGTTTCGGTAGAGCGCAACTCTAACACGGGCGTTTGCTGTTTATTGATATTCATCGGAATGCCTGGATAACATTCGCTGATGAATTGTGTCCACTCAACCAATTAATTGGACGTTCCGGCCAGAGTGGTTATTTCGCATTTAAGTCTTCAGTCGTCCCTCTGTCGGGCAAACGAGCAAATGTGGCCTTTGGCGGTGTGTTGCGTGCGCAGGCGACTCGAGAGAGACAAAGGTTATTGGACGTGTGCTCGTGAGCGGTGAAACTCGGACGCAATTAACAGTCCGGCACAGCAGCAGCATTCCAAGTGTTCCCATTTCAATGCGCCGGCCTTGTTGTTTGAACTGGCTGCCGCCATGTATGGTAGGACGCGGGAGCAACATTCTGCCCAATCGGGACCCACAGAGGCCAGGGACGCCGCCTTCCACAGCCCCGGCGGCGGGAGGAAATTGCCCCGTGTGCCGGCCAGGTGTTTTGTAGCAAAACTGCTTAAAATAGCCGTAAACACAAACACCAATGCTACAACATCGACTTGTGGATCGGCTGTCATTACGTCACGCAGGTAAAGCAGATGGCACAGTTTTCGTTCTTTTTCCCGCGAAAACATTTCTAAAATCGTTTCAATAGAAGTATCGACAAAGTTAGAAGTACGCCTATATTAAACGGGCTTCGTTTTCGTTGTAATTTATATAAAGTCAACGTACTGGCCTATCTAGCAATAATATACCATCGGCAGCTTCTCTCCATGTGGATCTCGCCTTGTTATCTTACCCTCCCACACATCACTATTAAAATTCTCTGTCTTAGTGTCTTCATTAGTTTCGTAAGTCTCGAGAGGCGTAAGATATACAAAAGAAAACCTTTTTACTCGTCTTCATTATCTAACTACTGCCTCTCAGTATATTTACTCCTTAATGAAATTTGTCCTAAATAATATATCTTTTTTTCCAACAAACAGCTCAGTTCATACATACAATACCAGGAACAAAAATGATCTGCACAAGAACTTAAAAGCACTTACTTTAGTTCAAAAAGGGGTCCACTACTCAGAAACATTCATCTTCAATAATTTGCCAGCAAACATAAAAAATTTAGTTACAAATAAAAATCAGTTTAAAAGGAGCCTGAAAGACTTACTAGTGGCCAACTCCTTCTACTCCATTGACGAATTTTTTAATAGAAACAAATGATGTATTGTATATATTCATACTATTAGTATTGTTATTTCAGCTTTAAAAAAAATCTCGACATGTTCTACAAAAAATGGTTCAAATGGCTCTGAGCACTATGCGACTTAACTTCTGAGGTCATCAGTCGCCTAGAACTTAGAACTAATTAAACCTAACTAACCTAAGGACATCACACACATCCATGTCCGAGGCAGGATTCGAACCTGCGACCGTAGCGGTCGCTCGGCTCCAGGCTGTAGCGCCTAGAACCGCACGGCCACGCCGGACGGCCATGTTCTACATCCACGAGGATCTCCTCAGTACGGATCTATGGAACGAAAAACTAATCTAATCTAATCTGATCTATGATTGTTGGCTCCACTTTTTGTGACTAGGGGTACGTTCTTGCTGCTAAAGTTCGATTTAATGTTGTGGGTTCTTGATGACTAAATAACTGATGAAGATTTGCCTGTACATTTCTTGAATTTTATTCTTTGTCACATTTTTCCATATCTCACCGTCTTTACAATTTCCACTTAATATTCCAAATTACATTGTTATTGTCGATCCTAAAAAAAAAAAAAAAAAAAAAAAAAAAAAAAAAAAAAAAAAAAAAAAAAAAAAAAAGGTATCTGTCTCCATCAGAGGCATGCCCACAACTCCTTACATTCTGCGAAACTCACAATATTCCAAAGAGTTTACAAAGCAAAAGAGTTTACAAAGCAAAAGAGTTTACAAAGCAAAAGAGTTTACAAAGCAAAAGAGTTTACAAAGCAAAAGAGTTTACAAAGCAAAAGAGTTTACAAAGCAAAAGAGTTTACAAAGCAAAAGAGTTTACAAAGCAAAAGAGTTTACAAAGCAAAAGAGTTTACAAAGCAAAAGAGTTTACAAAGCAAAAGAGTTTACAAAGCAAAAGAGTTTACAAAGCAAAAAGAACTTACAAAACAAAAGAGCTTACAAAGCTTCGATTTGACGCCACTCCGGCGACTTGCGCGTCGATGAGAATGAAATATTGATGACTAATCAACACAACACCCAGTCCCTCAGCGGAGAAAATCTCCGACGCAGCCGGGAATCGAACCCGGACCCTTACGCGCTGACCACTCAGCTACCGGAGGCGGACAACAAGCATGCATAATCAGCGCCTATTAGACGGAGGGGGTCCGATAGCCGTTCAGTTCCGGTCATTCCATCAGGAAGGAGGTACACGCCTCGTATTGTCCAACCATGCCTAGACGGTAATACCGCCGTTCGATCGCTTCCGGATTGTTACTTTGTGCCACGAAGGGATGTGTCCAGGCGTCTCGGAGTCACACAAATGCGTCATAAAAACGGGAAAGGACTAGAGAAAACAAACTAATCAAACAAGTTATGTAAACTGAAGGGGGAGGAGAAGGAGAGGGCAGGAACTAATCATGTGAGCTGCATCGGAATTTTGTGCAGCATCAGCGGCGACGAGTGAAAATGTGTGGCGGCTAGGGACTCGAACCCACGATCTCTTGCTTACTGGGTAGTTGCGTTAACGACTGCGCCACCGGGACTGTGTTTTTCAAAAATGCACGGACTATCTCGGCACGTTTACCTGTTGACTCACGCTCCCACACAACGCCACCTATCCGCATTCCAAGTCCATGTCTACCATGCTCGCTTATTTGAGAATCCCGCTGGAGGTGGAATGTAAATGTGCATCCCCACTGAAGATTGTGGATTCATTGTCCATCGAGGGTCTAACAACACCACCACTTGCAAAGTAGGTTAGAAATGAGATTAATAATGTTGCTCACGCAGCATATGTTCGCTTTATCGGGCAACAACAAACTTATTGACTGTGGATGGTATCGTCGGAATGGAAATAATGGAGTCACTGTAAAAAAGTCATTAATTTTGGCATTTATCTTGAATGGATTCCCACGTAGATTTCGTCGAAGTTGTTATGGCTCATCTTGTTGATTCTAGGGTGATTCCACTTTGACTGCTAGAAGGTCCAGATCTGTATTTTAGCAACATTCGAAGACCTAACAAATGGGTTTTTCAGGAAATTCTTAATGATCAAACAATCCCAGATCAGAACAATGGTATGGTAGAAATAATTTTTGACTTGGTGTTCACGATTCACGTTTTTAT
Organism: Schistocerca serialis cubense; assembly: GCF_023864345.2. Classification (NCBI taxonomy): domain Eukaryota; kingdom Metazoa; phylum Arthropoda; class Insecta; order Orthoptera; family Acrididae; genus Schistocerca; species Schistocerca serialis. Next base: position 860,109,651 of record NC_064640.1, on the reverse strand, counting down.
TAAACTTCTTGTAAATTCACATATACTTCTTAATTGTCACATCATCAAGAAAACAGTTTTGTATCAATTTTCATATATTCAATTTCCACTTTAACCAAACACAAGACTTGACTGTTCTTTTACAAAACTAAATAACAACTTAACTTCTGCAAAGTGAAACAAAGACTGCTCTGTGCGCATTCGCGCCAAAACGGTTACAAGTAAGTCAAAGATTATGACAGTCTCACAGAAATGAATACACACAGGAACCGTATCAAATGGTTCAAATGGCTCTGAGCACTATGGGACTTAACATCTATGGTCATCAGTCCCCTAGAACTTAGAACTACTTAAACCTACCTAACCTAAGGACAGCACACAACACCCAGTCATCACGAGGCAGAGAAAATCCCTGACCCCGCCTGGAATCGAACCCGGGAACAGAACCGTATCACTGTAATATATCGATACATCGGAGTATCTATACATTAATAAAACCAAATGTGAATATTGTCACAAAAATATGTCTGTTACTTCGCAGAAAAGTAGTTCGATATTACTGGTATAGAGAACTGGGGTGGAGTGCCGTAATGGTCACGTAAATAAAGAACCATTACAAGGGGAATCAGAAATATGAATGCATGGTGTCTGGTCTTCAGACGTGTCAGAAAGAACAGACACCACGCATTAATATAATAAAACAACGATAAGATCACGACTGTGGAGGTAATGAGAAAGTTACGGAGAGCAACGCAGCTGAGGCATCGATTGCGGCGAGCGTGTGAGGTGCGGTCGCTTCTGCTAGACTTGATAAGGCCGCGCAGCAGATGGATACCGACACGTGTAGCGAACAGTTCAGTAATGAGGAGTAGAGTTTAACGTCGCGTCGGAATGAGTTCATTAGAGCCCGAGTACAAGTTCAATGAGAAAAGTTGGGGAATACTATCGGCTGTGTCCTTTTCAATGGACCCACACGGCATTTACCTTAAGCGATTGAGGGAAGCGACATAAAAGCAACGCCCGAATGACCGGACGAAGATCTGGGCCACGGACCTTGTGTTGTAACGGGACTTCAGGCGCTCAGATGTAAGCTATAGCGGCTGTGAGCGTATGCAAGATACACTCGAGATCTGTTTAATAAATTAATAGTTTGCGCCACTGTGGGTGAATGCAAAGCTACCTACCTACTATTTAGAGTAATACCGTAGCTAATACGAAGTCCGTCAGAAGTAGTTATGATCACTTTGTAACGTTAAGTAAACTACACAGGAATCAGGGATGGATATATTTTCTTCGCGTAATTTTGTAATAATTCTGAAACCAACCCAGATGATGGGTTAAAGGGAGGGACGGAGAAGCAGGGGGGAGGGGGAGGGAGGGAGGGAGGGAGGGGGAGAGAGAGAGAGAGAGAGAGAGAGAGAGAGAGAGAGAGAGAGAGAGAGAGAGAGAGACTGGGTGGTACTTAATCTTTGAGTTGGACACAGCGGTCGCTGAGCGAAAAGCGACGCAGCTCTTTTCATAATTTATTTTAGCTCCAAAGCAAACAGTACATACATTAGTCCTGGAGGAATTCAGGAAAAGACATACATGATTAGAAACATTTCCTTTCAAAGAAACACAGAGCATATATTATTAATTCCCGAGAACAGTACAATTTGAGCTGTAGCATTAAAAATGCTATTTCAGTTAAATCTGTGCTTGTATTACATTTCTTGACAACCAAATTCAGGACAATTACTCTTTTCGTAAAAGAATTTACGTCCACTAATTCGAGGGAACAGTTTCAATTCTTTCTCTCTGTAACCTTGCAAATTACGTTGTCGTAGAAATCTTTATCACAGACGACTGTGACTGAACCATTGAAACAAATTACAAATTAAGAGGAAAGAGCACATACATTATTAAGCCTGAACGACCGGGACAGAAACAAAAAAGAAAAAAAACTCGATATTGAGGAATACTATCATAGCATAAAGCGAGTGGCCGTGGATGATCAATAAAAAAGATTAAATATTTAAAGCAAATAACACAGCACTAAGCAGGCACCCCTTGTTAACCAACAGCTGAACTACTTACACAATACAATGCGCACTTTTAACGAGACAACACCCATGAGCAATTGGCAGTACGAGTATACGAAAAAGCAAATACTCTTTAAGCAAGAACGGCCGTAACCGACCAGTAACAGACACAGTTAGATTAAATATTCAGAAGCAAAATAACACAACATTAAATAATCGGGCAATATCAATCAACAGTTAAACCACTTGGACAATACCAGGAGTAACTTTACTGCGAGAACGCTTGTGAGCAGTTAGTTCAAATTGTTCAAATGGCTCTGAGCACTATGGGACTTAACATCTATGGTCATCAGTCCCTAGAACTTAAAACTACTTAAACCTAACTAACCTAAGGACATCACACAACACCCAGTCATCACGAGGCAGAGAAAATCCCTGACCCCGCCGGGAATCGAACCCAGGAACCCGGGCGCGGGAAGTGAGAACGCTACCGCACGACCACGAGCTGCGGACGAGCAGTTAGTAGTAGGTATATGTGAATATGCCAGTTTTCATGAACAAGGACGCTCGTAATTGACCAGTAAAAAAACAGTTACGTCCGAGCTCTATAACACATGTAACACAGCATTAACCAAGTGACCGTTTTTTAACCAAAAGCTAAGCAGTCCAATTTTAAAACGTGAAACGGTTCTGGTTGGGCGATAGAACCACCAAGATATTTAAGGGAATTGAGACTGCAGTACTCTTTACCCAAGAATAACGGCAGTAATAAGTTACGGGGGTACATTAACATTTAAAAAGTCACATACTTTCAACAACACAGCTCTGCATAATCAGTGGAAAACGGTAACCACACAAACACAATTTTCTGAATACTCATTAAACAATGAACAACAGACTTCAAAATATAAGACAACCTCAAGAAAAGGAATACGAGCTTTTCATGCAGTTACCCAACGGAACTCATACATCGCACACCAAACTTTTTATCGGCTTCCACAAAGAGAACGGTGCCGTTTTTAGTGACCTTTTCCAACTGCCAATGCCTCACCACACTGTGTAAAGTAATTTCAGGAGATGGCTATATCATGTAAAACAATACAGTAACATGACGAAAGTCACAGGGTAGAGGTATACACATACAGATGGCGGTGGTATCGCGCACATAAGGTACGAAACAGCAGTGCATTGGCGGAGCAGTCATATATACTCAGGTGATACAGCCGGCCTCAGCGGCCGAGCGGTTCTAGGTGGCCTCAGTAGCCGAGCGGTTCTAGGCGCTTCAGTCTGGAACCGCGCGACCGCTTCGGTTGCAGGTTCGAATCCTGCCTCGGGCACGGATGTGTGTGATGTCCTTAGGTTGGTTAGGCTTAACTAGTTCTAAGTTCTAGGGGACTGATGACCTCAGATGTTGAGTCCCATAGTGCTCAGAGCTATTTGAACCAGGTGATGGATGTGAAAAGGTTTCCGAAGGAAATGAACAGATTTTGAACGCGGAATGGTAGTTGGAGCTAGACGTATGGGACATTCCATTTCGGTAATCGTTAGGGAATTCAATATTCTGAGATCCACATTGTCGAGAATGAGACGAGAATAACAACTTTAGGCATATCTCTCACCACAGACAACGCAGATGCCGACTGCCTTCTCTTAACGACCGTGAGCAGCTGCATTTGCGTGGAGTTGTCAGTACTGACAGACGATCAACACTGCGTGAAATAACCGCAGACATCAATGCGGGACATACGACTAACGTATCTGTTAGGACAGTACGGCGAAATTTGCCGTTAATGGGCTATGGCAGTAGACGAGTGACGCGAGTGCCTCTGCTAACAGCAGGAAATCGCTTGCAGGCGCCGCTCCTGGGCTCATGACCATCTCGGTTGGACCCTAGACGAATGGAAATCCGATGCCTGGTCACACGACTCCCTATTACAGTTGTCAAGAACTGACAGTAGGGTTGGAATGTGGCGCAGACCTCACGAAGCCATGCACACAAGTCGCCAAGGCACTGGGCAGGTTGTTCATGGTTCCGTAATGGTATGGACTGTGTTTACATAGTATCCACTGGACCCACTCGTCAAAATGAACCGATCACTGACTAGAAATGTTTATGTTCGGCTACTTGGAGATCATTTGCATCCCAACAATGATGGATTTTTGTTATGGATGAGAATGCGCCATGTCACGCGACAACAATGGTTCGCAATTGGTTTGAAGAACATTGTGGACAAATGGAGTGAGTGATCCGGCCATCCAAATCGCCCGATATGAATGACATCGACCATTTATGGGACGTGGTGCAGAAAATTCTGCATCAACAACACTTCCTTCATTATGTTCGGCTACACACGCTGGATGGCTCAGTATTTCTGCAGGAGACTTCCAAAGACTTGTTGAGTCCATGCTACGTCGAGCTGCTTCACAATGACGGGAAAAGGGAGGTCCGATACAACATTGTGAAGTATGTCATGACTTATCACCTCAGTGTATAACACATAGAAAAATGTAATTCGATACAGTATTGTATAATTTACAATGCACGCCTAACACAAGGCCATGCCAACGAAAGACACACTGTACACACCCGCGAGATATACAGGGTGTCACTAACTATTGCCACAAAGAGTAACTCCGAAAATGTGGTTCTGAGGGCTATGGGACTTAACATCTGAGGTCATTTGTCCCCTAGAACTTAGAACTACTTAAACCTAACTAACCTAAGGAACATCACAGACATCCATGCCCGAGGCAGGATTCGAACCTGCGACCGTAGCAGTCACGCGGTCCGAAAATATGATAGGAGCTGAAAAGTTTGTGGGGAAAAGTTACAGTTTGCGGGGAAAAGTTTGCGGGGAAAAGTTTGCGGGACAACGAGGGCCATAATATGACGTTGGTTTTTTGTTGCTAGGTGAGGACGCTTCAGAGGTATGAAGGTCAACTTTGTTTTTTTTAAATGAGATGCTATAGTTTGGTACATATTTTCTGATAGCGGCCATTGGTACGAATCGAATGATATGTAACAGTAAGGTCTTTGGAGGTCAACGAAGGTCACAAAGGTGGCATGAACGTCCATTTACAGAAGGTGTTCGAAGTTATGACCACTGGTTTTAATAAAGTGCTGCTATCTTCTTATCATGGATTGAGTGGTATTCCTTATCACTTCGGAACTTATGGAAGCACATGCTTTGACAATTCTCTCTCGCTTATCTTCAGGTGTAGTTGAAACGTCTTTATGAACAATGTCTTTTACGAATCCCCACAAGAAAAAAATGCAGAGGCGTCTAGTCTGGCGACCGAGGCGGCCAGGACACATCTCCTCTGCGTCCGATCCAACGATTTGGGAATCATCTCTGCAACTCATTTCTAGTCATCAGCGAAAAATGTGCCGGACACCCATCGTGTTGATACCACATTCTGTTCCATGTTCCTAAAGGTATTTCTTGCAATAACAGGCCTTACGTAAATTGTAAATTTGTGATAAGAGCTTATGACACCAAACTGCTTAGGTCATCGATCTCTAAGCTTACACACTACTTAATCTAACTTTAACTTACGCTATGGACAACACACACACACACAACCATGCCCGAGGGAGGACTCGCGCCTCCGACGCGGGGAGCGCAGACCTAATGTTTCCTGCAGGAATGTGGTGTACTTCCTACCATTAATATTTCCTTCGATGAAACAGGAGCCTGTAATTCTGTCCTCTAGAATTCCACACCATACGTTCACGGTCCACTGGTTTTGGTGTGCGACTTACCGCAGCCAACATGGATTTTCAGTTGCCCAGTAATGCATGTTATGCAAATTAACATTCCCATGGATCGTGAACGTAGTCTCGTCAGTAACTAAAATCAAATTAATAAATGTGTCACCGCTCTGAATCTGAAGTTGAGCCCATCGGCAGCATTCAGTGCGACGCATACAATCCGTACCAGTTAATTCTGGGTGGAGACTGATATGGTAAGGATCACATTTATGGCGATGCAGAATACGAACAACACTGCTTTGGCTCATGCCAGGTTCTCTTGCGTTTTGGCACGAGCTCACACAAGAATCTTGAACCACAGTGGCAAGAGTACCAATTTCCGTTTCGTCGTTAGTAACTTTCCTTTGCAGGATATGTTTCCGATGCGTTAAAGATTCAGTAGTTCTCAATTTATCATACACACATTTAAATGTACGACGTATAGGGTGAGGACACTGAGGATATCTTTCAGCGTATAAGTCTCTAGCTCTCAATGAATTTAGTCGGTATTTTCCGTAAATGAGAAGCATATCGACTTGTTCTTAAAAGGACTACATCATTCACATTCGCTTCATTCGACAATACCAGTTTTACCGTTCCTATTAGTGTCGTATTGCGAAACCGTTGAATGATGTTTATATGTAAAAGGCACGTTAGATGGATACGCCGTATTCGGCTAATATTTACTACAGTAATATCAGAAATTGAGTCCGCCTTGATGCAAAACATCTTGTTATTCGCTTATTTCTTTATTATCCCAAACTCCCCCCATGAACCATGGACCTTGCCGTTGAAACTAGTTTCGGCGACAAATATCACCATCACCAGCGGGGTTTTTAAATCTAAAACATACAGAAAACAGCATGGTTACACAAACACAGTAAAACATTATTACATTTTTGCTATTCGTCTAATTAAAGAAAGAAACGAATAACAAGGTGTTTTGCATCAAGGCGGACTCAATTTCTGATATTATTGTTTTCTTATGCAAACACGGACCAAATGGAAGAGTTCCAAGACAAAAGCATTGAATATTTACTATTTGCACGGTATACGAGAGATATTTGTCACAGCATGTACTTCGGTAAGTGCCGAAGTGATAAGGAATACCACTCAATCCATGTTAAGAAGATTGCAGCACTGCGTTGATACCAATGGTCATCACTTCGGACACCTGTAAATGGACGTTCATGCCACCTTTCTGACATTCGCTGACCTTCGAAGACCCTACTGTTACATATCATTCGATTCACCTCGATAGCCGCTATCAGAAAATATGCACCGAACTATAGCATGTCACTAAAAAAAATAAAGTTGACCTTCATATCTCTGAAGCGTCCCCACCCACCAACAAAAAACCAACGTCATATTGTATTGTATTGTATGTTAACTGGGGACCTAGACACGACGGAGAGGCTCCGTCCCCGCCGCAGCCGCAATGGTCCACAACCCCACGACGACTACCGCAGTCGCCGGCCGCGGTGGTCTCGCGGTTCTAGACACTCAGTCCGGAACCGTGCGACTGCTACGGTCGCAGGTTCGAATCCTGCCTCGGGCATGGATGTGTGTGATGTCCTTAGGTTAGTTAGGTTTAAGTAGTTCTAAGTTCTAGGGGACTGATGACCACAGATGTTAAGTCCCATAGTGCTCAGAGCCATTTGAACCATTTTTTTGACTACCGCAGTCCACTTCACCCCTACGCCGCCCCACACCGAACTCAGGGTTATTGTGCGGTTCGGCCCCCGGTGGATCCCCAGGGAACGTCTCAACCCAGACGAGTGTTCAAATGGTGCAAATGGCTCTGAGCACTATGGGATTTAACATCTGAGGTCATCAGTCCCCTAGAACTAAGAACAACTTAAACCTAACTAACCTAAGGACATCACACACATCCATGCCCAAGGCAGGATTCGAACCTGCGCCGTAGCGGTCGCGCGGTTCCAGACTGTAGCGCCTAGAACCGCTCGGCCACATCGGCCGGCCAGCCGAGTGTAACCCCTATTTTTGCGTGGTAGAGTAATGGTGGTGTACGCGTACGTGGAGAACTTGTTTACGCAGCAATCGCCGACATAGTGTAACTGAGACGGAATAAGAGGAACGAGCTCGCATTCGCCGAGGCAGATGGAAAGCCGCCTAAAAATCATCCACAGACTGGCCAACCGGGCGGGCTAACGTCATATTACGGCCCCCGTTGTCCCATCCAACTTTTTACCACAAACTTTTCAACTCCTATCATTGTTTTGGAGTTATTCTACGTGGCAATAGTTAGTGACTAACCATGTATAGTAAGTTACCTCAATGCCTTTCAGAATTTCAATACTTACTTCAGCGTGGGAAAGCAAAGCACGCACGCGGCTGCGCGCTCCTCCAACTCCCCCTCCCCCGCCCCTCCCCTCAAGGAAACAGACCCTGAAATCTAAACACAGAGCAAAGCTGCTGTGAGCTGGACGAAAGTCAAGGAACGCGTTTACAAAGCTGAGGAATGGTCACCGTAGTTCCACAGCCAAAGCGTACTCTAAGCCGGACGGCAGCCTCCATTACAACTCTGCTCCAAATCTGTGTGTCACGGCCACAAGCCGAGCGCCAACGGACTCCTGCACTCTGCTTCAGTTGACAGCAGCCGACCGTCTCTGCTCACGCCGTACTGCCGCTACGGGCGTGTACACAACACCGATGCCAAAGCTGTCCCTTTGCAGCGTCCTCTCCGTTGACTCAGCCGGCTGCCTCTGTAGGTCTCACTTCAAACTCTCTACTCTCTGCTGTGGACCGCGCCCTCGCCCGGGGCCACACGTCAATATCTTTGCTTGTCTCAATCGACCGTGGGGCAAAATCGATGGGCACGCAGCAAATTCAGCGTAACTATTACCGTGCGAGCGTTAATTTCGTGGTTATAAACTGTACCCTATTCTTTGTAAAGGAGAGAATGAATATAAATGTTTTGAGTTGATGTATCATGAGAAAGCGGGAACTTACACAGTACGTTTTCACTGCTGGAGAATACACTACTGGCCATTAAAATTGCTACACCACGGAAGACAGCAAAACGAAAGCGGAAATTTTAAATTTAGCATTTGAGAAATGTTTCACGCAGGAGGATCGTACAAACAAACCGCCGTTTGAGTCTCTTACAGATTCCCGTATGGAGGACAAAGTGATAGACATCCCTGGGGTTGTGAAGCAGCTGAATGGGTTGAAAATAAATAAATCGCCAGGTCCTGATGGGATTCCAATTCGGTTTTCCAGAGGGTACTCTACTGCATTGGCTCCTTTCTTAGCTTGCATTTATCGCGGATCTCTTGCCCAACGTAAAGTCCCGAGCGACTGGGAAAAAGCGCAGGTGACGCCTGTATATAAGAAGGGTAGATGGACGGATCCTCAAAATTACAGACCAATATCCTTAACATCGGTTTGTTGCAGGATTCTCGAACATATTCTCAGTTCGAATATAATGAATTTCCTTGAGACATAGAAGTCCCTGCCCACGTATCAGCACAGCTTTAGAAAGCATCGCTCCTGCGAAACGCAACTAGCCCTTTTTTCACATGATATCTTGCGAACAATGGATGAAGGGTATCAGACGGATGCCATATTTCTTGACTTCCGGAAAGCGTTTGACTCGGTGCCCCACTGCAGACTCCTAACTATAGGACTGGTTCCCAAGTATGTGAGTGGCTCGAATACTTCTTAAGTAATAGAACCCAGTACGTTGTACTCGATGGTGAGTGTTCATTGGAGGTGAGGGTATCATCTGGAGTGCCCCAGGGAAGTGTGGTAGGTCCGCTGTTGTTTTCTATCTACATAAATGATCTTTTGGATAGGGTGGATAGCAATGTGCGGCTGTTTGCTGATGATGCTGTGGCGTACGGGAAGGTGTCTTCGTTGAGGGACTGTAGGAGGATACAAGATGACTTGGACAGGATTTGTGATTGGTGTAAAGAATGGCAGCTAACTCTAAATATAAATAAATGTAAATTAATGCAGATGAATAGGAAAAAGAATCCCGTAATGTTTGAATTCTCCATTAGTAGTGTAGCGCTTGACACAGTCACGTTGATTAAATATTTGTGTGTAACATTGCAGAGCGATATGAAGTGGGACAAGCATGTAATGGCAGTTGTGGGGAAGGTGGATAGTCGTCTTCGGTTGGTTGGTAGAATTTTGGGAAGATGTGGTTCATCTGTAAAGGAGACCGCTTATAAAACACTAATGCGACCTATTCTTGAGTACTGCTCTACCGTTTGGGATCTCTATCAGGTCGGATTGAGGGAGAACATAGAAGCAATTCAGAGGCGGGCTGCTAGATTTGTTACTGGTAGGTTTGATCATCACGCGAGTGTTACGGAAATGCTTCAGGAACTCGGGTGGGAGTCTCTAGAGGAAAGGAGGCGTTCTTTTCGTGAATCGCTACTGAGGAAATTTAGAGAACCAGCATTTGAGACTGACTGCGGTACAATTTTACTGCCGCCAACTTATTTTTCGCGGAAAGAGCAGAAAGATAAGATAACAGAGATTGGGGCTCGTACAGAGGCATATAGGCAGCCATTTTTCCCTCGTTCTGTTTGGGAGTGGAACAGGGAGAGAAGATGCTAGTTGTGGTACGAGGTACCCTCCGCCACGCACCGTATGGTCGATTGCGGAGTATGTATGTAGATGTACAGACGCGAAATTTAACCAACAGGAAGAAGATGCTGTGACAGTTGACCAGCGTTGCCTGGTGAAACGTTGTTGTGATGCCTCGTGTAAGGAGGAGAAATACGTACCATCACGTTTCCGACTTTGATAAGGGTCGGATTGTAGCCTATCGCGATTGCTTTTTATCGTATCGCGACACTGCTGCTCACGTTGGTCGAGATCCAATGACTGTTAGCAGAATATGGAATCGGTGGGTTCTGGAGGGTAATACGGAAAGCCGTCCTGGATCCCAACGGCCTCGTATCACTAACAGTCGAGATGACAGGCATCTTATCCGCATGGCTGTAACTGATGGTGAGCCACGTCTCGATTCCTGAGTCAACAGATGGGGACGTTTGCAAGGCAACAACCATCTGCACGAACAGTTGGACTACATTTGCAACAGCATGGACTATCAGCTCGGAGACCATGGCTGCGGTTACCCTTGACGCTGCATCACAGACAGGAGCGCCTGCGATGGTGTACTCAACGACGAACCTGGGTATCACCCTGCGTGATGGTATGGGGTGCCATCGGTTACACGTCTCTGTCACCTCTTGTTCGCATTGACGGCACTTTGAACAGTGGACGTTACATTTCAGATGTGTTACGACCCGTGGCTCTACCCTTAATTTGATCCCTGCGAAACCCTGCATTTCAGCAAGATAATGCACGACCGCGTGTTTCAAGTCCTGTAAAACCTTTCTGGATACAGAAAATGTTCGACTGCTGCCCTGGCCAACACATTCTCCAGATCTCTCACCAATTGAAAACGTCTTGTGAATGGTGGCCGAGCAACTGGCTCGTCACAATACGCCAGTCACTACTTTTGATGAACTGTGGTATCGTGTTGAAGCTGCATTGGCCTGTACACGCCATCCAAGCTCTGACTCAATGCCCGGGCGTATTAAGCCCGTTATTACGGCCAGAGGTGGTTGTTCTGGGTACTGATTTCGCAGGATCTATGCACCCAAATTGCGTGAAAATGTAATCACATGTCAGTTGTAGTATAATATATCTGTCCAATGAAGCCCGGAGCTCGTGGTCGTACGGTAGCGTTCTCGCTTCCGGCGCCCGGGTTCGATTCCCGGCGGGGTCCGGAATTTTCTCTGCCTCGTGATGACAGGGTGTTGTTTGACGTCCTTAGGTTAGTTAGGTTTAAGTAGTTCTAAGTTCTAGGGGTCTGATGACCATAGATGTTAAGTCCCATAGTGCTCAGAGCCATTTTTTGTCCAATGAATACCCGTTTATCATCTGCATTTCTTCTTGGTGTAGCAATTTTAAAGGCCTGTACAGTAGAAAGATATACTTTGGGAATTTTGGCGCGGACGAGATTTGTGTTTGTAATGAATTTACATGGTGTGAAGAATTTTCCTACTTGCACAGCAGGGGTTGCAGTCTTAAATCTCAGTAATCGAAGCGCTAGTAGCCCCTCTTATAGGTTAGAAATTTAATAGCTAAAACCCTTGTCTCATAACATCGGAGTATCATCGCAAGCGAAAGAATGCCCGTATTTCCAAACCTATTTGGTAGATCTTTTGTGCTATCAATGCAAGGGACCCTATGGGCCGAGCATAGCCGATTTCGGACGGTGATCGGCAGAATTAAAACCTGTCTGTTTCCTTCGGCCACTTGGAATACCATCCCCATACGTCAGAAGATAGATTGCGAAACCCTTGAAAGGCTTAGAGCGAGATCGGAAAAATCTCTCGAGTCCTGTGGATGAGTAATATCTTAATAGAGGTATGTTGCGAAATCGATAACCTGAAGTCATCGAATGGAAATCACGAGTTCTGAAGTACTGAAAACTTCATGATCTGATGGAATTACAATTTCCTTGAGAGACATGGGTCTCAATTTTATCTTCGATAAAGATAGAAGCTGAAGAAACGAGTTAATATTCATGCTACAACTGATACTTGAAGTTTTTGTTTGGGAGGGCACTGGACTAGGGCAACCTTTGCAGCTGTGCAAGCCATACTGCAACACTATGTGACCTAAAGTATCCGGACACCTGGCTGAAAATGACTTAAAAGTTCGTGGCGCCCTCCATGCCGGAATTCAGTACGGTGGTGGCCCACCCTTAGCCTTGATGACAGCTTCCACTCTCGCAGGCATACGTTCAATCAGGTGCTGGAAGGTTTCTTGCGGAATGACAGCCCATTCGTCAGAGTGCTGCAATGACGAGAGGTATCGACATCGGTCGGTGAGGCCTGGCACGAAGTCGGCTTTCCAAAACATCGCAAAGGTGTTCTATAGAATTCAGATCAGGACTCTGTGCAGGAGGCCAGTCCATTACAGGGATGTTATTGTCGTGTAACCAATCCGCCACAGGCCGTGCATTATGAACAGGTGCTCGATCGTGTTGAAAGATGCAATCGGCACCCCTGAATTGCTCTTCAACCGTGGGAAGCAAGAACGTGCTTAATACATTAGTGTAGGCCTGTGCTGTGATAGTGCCATGCAAAACAACATCGGGTGCAAGCGCTCTCCATGAAAAACAAGACCACACCGCAACATCAGCACCCCAGAATTTTACTGTTTTTGGACCCGTGGGGGCTGTAATTCGTTAATGTTAGATCCATTTACGCTCGAAAAAATTAGTTCAAATTTTGGCCACCATATGCAAATCTGGCGCTGTATAGCATGTCGTCGACGTCTTCAGTGCTCGTACTGAACAAATTGTGTAAGCGTCGGCTAATAACAAAAGCAGCACTACGCCATTCTCTATTGTTTGATATTTTCCGCCCATGTCCCGTTCCGAAACCATAACGTATGGAAACATTTTTATACTTTTTTCGTGCACCTGATGGCCAAAACTGCAACTAAATACTTCACAGCATAAATCGGTTCCACATTAACGCACGTTGTTTGAAGCTACAACCTGAGAATCTGGAGTTTCTGGGTGTAACTGATACGGCAGTCTTTTTGGAAAATTTGGAAATTTGTGGTAAAGGCTTATGGGACCACACTGCTGAGATTACCGGTCCCTAAGCTTATGTATTACTTAATCGAACATCAACTAACTTACACTAAGGACAACACACACACACCCACGCCCGAGGGAGGATTCGAACCTCCGACGGGGACAGCCACGCGGACCGTGATAAGGCGCTCAGACCGCGCCGCTACCCCTCACGGCAATCAGTCTTTTTGTACACGAGTTGTAGTGCAATCAGTTAAATGATTCAAATGGCTGAGCACTATGGGACATAGCATCTGAGGTCATCAGTCCCCTAGAACTTAGAACTACTTAAACCCAACTAACTTAAGGACATTACACACATGCATGCCCGAGGCAGGATTCGAACCTGCGACCGTAGTGGTCGCGCGGTTCGAGACTGAAGCGCCTAGAACCGCTCGGCCACAACGGCCGGCAACCAGTTGTTTCTTCCTCATATCGTCTGCAGAGTTCTGTTTCACATCGCAAGTGACAAACATATCTACTAAGTTGTTCTGTTACGGCATCTAGCTCTACTTGCTAAATAACCCTTGGGATTAGCATCATAACTGTGAGTCAATATTACGACCAAAAGACTTTGCAAGTTAACATGAAATTACGTAATGATTTATCAAGTTTCTTAAGACCTTGCTTCATTTGCAGACTACTAGGTTCTCCCAGGCCGTTTAAACGACCTCCTTACCCTATTTTACTGTAAAACTCTTCGGTTTATTAGGAGGGCGTAATCCGAATTTCTTATTCTGTTCTGATTTTAGGTTGAAGTATTACACGTCATACTAACGGCCCTACCACAGTAGTAACATCAGTTCCCGTCAGAATACAGATGTTAAGAAGTGCCAGGCTTGGCCAACACTTGGAGGGGGTGACAGTCCAGGTCTACCGAGCGCTGTTGGTAAGCGGGGTATACTCAATCCTTGTGAGCTAACTGCGGAGCTACTTGACTGGTAAGCAGCGACTACTGTCACGAAAACTGAGAGCGGCCGGGACAGCGGTGTGTTGACCACATGCCTCTCCATACCCGCAACCGGTGACGCCTATCGTCTAAGGATGACACGGCGGTCGGTCGGTAGCGTCACGCCCTCCCAGAACTGTTCGGACGGGGAGTTTATTACATGTCATGAATATTACTCAGCCGACTTACCCTCTTTGCTGACGCAAGTAGCAATCCTCTCTTGCTATAGGACTCCGAACTGTACCGTTTTACATGGCGGTGCGTGAGAAACAGTGCCATGTAATAGAGTTCCTGACTGCATGAATTCGAGAAGTTCGCCCACACAAGGGATACCTCTCTTTCAGCGAGCGAAACGCCATACCACACACGAGCCCTGTGACATATGCAACAATCCGTCGGCTTGGGTTCACTGGCATCGATCCATTCTCCATACAGTCCCGACTTGGTCCTATCCGATTTTCATCTGTCTCCAAAACTTAAACAACGTCTTCGAGAAAGTAGTGAAAACAGGTTACCCTGTGGCTCCGTCAACAAAGTGGAACATTCTACAATGACAGCATCGACGGACCTGTTTGTCGTTGGGAGCAATGTGTTCGTCGCCATGGTGATTACGTTGAGAAATAAATATGTAGACATGAAGAATAAACATATAGAATTTTAATAACGTTCGTTATACTTTAAAATCTTTAAGATTTCGCACATTAACATTTCGTAGGCATTACTTTTCAGCACGTCCTCTTTTTTGTTAAAATATTGAATTTTAATCAATGGATTTCTTTCAACTACCTGAAAACTACCTGAAAACTACCATGACTTATTTGACATCTCCAGACAATTTTCCAGCGATTAATATCTGATGAACTAATGTGCATAAACAAAAGATATCTCTGAATACTAATTTATATACTGATGTGTCATTCAATAATTTTTGTGAAACTGAAAAACCGTGTTTCAGCCTATCATTACGACTGAAATATAAATAACGATACTATAAAAAGGAAATTTCAGGTATATATGGCCTCCTGCTGCCGGTAATGAAGAAACTTTAAATATGCGAGTAATTCAAGTAATCGCCGGCCGGTGTGGCCGAGCGGTTCTAGGCACTTCAGTCTGGAACTACGCGACCGCTACGGTCGCAGTTTCGAATCCTGCCTCGGGCATGGATGTGTGTGAGCCGTGCGGTCTTAGGTGCTGCAGTCATGGACTGTGCAGCTTGTCCCGGCGGAGGTTCGAGTCCTCCCTCGGGGATGGGTGTGTGTGTTTGTCCTTAGGATAATTTAGGTAAAGTAGTGTGTAAGCTTAGGGACTGATGACCTTAGAAGTTATGAACATTTTTTTGATGTGTGTGATGTCCTTAGGTTAGTTAGGTTTATGTAGTTCCAAGTTCTAGGGGACTGATGACCTCATATGTTAAGTCCATAGTGTTCAGAGCCATTTGAGCCAATTCTAGTAATCGATCTGAACTGATTACACGCGTATTGGTGAATCCGAGGCTAGTTTTTCGGTATCCATTTTCATTTATGCTTGCAAGTAACCTTATCATGACACATCAAAATTCACCGTAGGAGACACAAAATTAATGGTTAATCTGAGCCCAAAAAGAATATGTCACTTTAATACTTATGTTGTCGCCTTGCACGTTTCGTGACTGACTCAGAGTATGTCTTACCGTATGGGCAGATATTATCTGAATTGTAATAAATGTATGTAAAGAGTGATATATGCAACCGCCTGAAGTGTGTTTGGTATAAAAATTACTGTGGAGTACAAAGGAAGTATGAAAGTCAGTAACCAACTTTACTGATAAAATTGTCAAAATTTTGTCTAGACCAAAAATTGTATACTTGTGCAAAGATATTTGCTCGCTACAGATACAAGTCATCGATATCGGGACGACAGTATCAAAACTTGATAGCTAGTATGAACGACGTTATCCGTAACCACAAAATAAATCATTAGTGCTCTTACGGTGTTGCCCGTAAGGTCTAGTACCACACAAATGGTGCTTTATCGTAAGTGGGCAAGCAACATTCTCCGCGAGAGTTCGACGCATATGGCGAAGGCAAGTTGCATCAGAATTTCTTTGTACTTGCTACTAAACGCAATTCTGTTTACTGACGAAAAGCGCTCACTACGTACTTTAAGTTATCGAGGAAAACTGAAGCGGAATGTATCATTACTTGCCCGCCATGTAATTTGATCTGAAGCTAATGAGCAGGGAAGAGAACAATGACTTTCCTGAAGAGCTTTTCCAAGTATTTCTTGGGGGTGTAACGGATAACCAAATTGACATCGTTAAGGAGATTAGCGTAATATAATATTTTTCTTTTTTGCACTTCGCTGAGCTGAAGTTTAGCAGAACACTAGGAAAGAATGGTATGGAAACGCCACCAGTCTTAACAACTTCTTCAGAAGGAATTACGTCTTCCAGGCGATAAAATGTAACTGCAAACTATATGATCTACACTTCCACAATATTCTGCTCATCATTTTCTATGACTTCCTTCCCGTTTGTTTTAAGACATTTCTTTTACGTCGTGCTTTAAACGATACTTACGGCTTTCATTTTGTAAGTGATGAGGAGCAAAACCTCTTCATGCTTATAGAATCCCATGATTTGAAATCTTCCACTCCAATGCTCAAATTGCTTGTACATTCATGCTTACAAGGGAGCCTCCCCATCGCACCCCCCTCAGATTTAGTTATAACTTGGCACAGTGGATAGGCCTTGAAAAACTGAACACAGATCGATCGAGAAAACAGGAAGAAGTTGTGTGGAACTATGAAAAAATAAGCAAAATATACAAACTGGGTCGTCCATAAGTAAGATAGGCAATATTAAGGGCAGTGTGAGACGAGGAGAGCCGTGGTCCCGTGGTTAGCGTGAACAGCTGCGGAACTAGAGGTCTTTGGTTCAAATCTTCCCTCGACCGAAAATTTTAACTTTTTATTTTCAGTTTATGTGACAAACCCTTATGTTTTCATCACTTTTTTTGGAGTGATTATTACATCCACAAGAAAACCTAAATCGGGCAAGGTAGAAGAATCATTTTACCCATTCGCCAAGTGTACTAGTTAGGTGGGTCGACAACATATTCCTGTCATGTGACGCATATGCTGTCACCAGTGTCGTATAGAATATATCACACGTGTTTTCCCGTGGAGAAATCGGTTGACCTATGACCTTGCGATCAAATGTTTTCGGTTCCCATTGGAGAGACGCGTCCTTTCGTCAACTAATCGCACGGTTTTGCGGTGCTGTCGCAAAACACAGACACTAAACTTATTACAGTGAACAGAGACGTCAATGAACGAACGGACAGACCATAACTTTGCGAAAATAAAGAAAGCAAAATTTTCAGCCGAGGGCAGATTCGAACTAAAGACCTCTCGTTCGGCAGCTGTTCACGCCAACCACGGGACCACGGCGCTCCTCGGCTCACATCGCCCTTAATATTGCCTATCTTAGGCATGGACGACCCAGTTTGTATATTTTGCTTATTTTTTCATAGTTCCACACAACTTCTTCCTGTTTTCTCGATTGATCTGTGTTCAGTTTTTCAAGGCCTATCCACTGTGCCAACTTATAACTAAATCTGAGGGGGGTGCGATGGGGATGTTCCCTTGTTAGCATTTTTTGCCTCGCGTAATTATGGATAACGATGTGTGTGAGTATACCGAATCACGAAAACATAATGTTTCGTATTTTCATGAAGTGCGGTATTCCAGGTCGTATCACAATTAATAGCGAAATCTTACACAGATGGAAGTATACAACAACAGAAGCAGAAACGTTCCAGATATCAAATGCCCCAAACAGGCCGTTTGTGAGATAACTTCGAAAGTTTGGTTACGCGCTGCAATTGACTTCACAGTTTCACGCGTGATCTACGATTGGCTAAATGTGCTACATTAATGATGAGGGAGCGCAACATTTTGCTGCTGATATTAGATGACATACAATGTGCCGTTAGGATCCAAGATGTACACTGAGGTAACGGAAGTCATGGGATACCTCCTAATATCGTGTCGGACCTCATTTTGCCCGACGTATCGCAGCAACTCCATGTGACATGCACTCAACTAATCGTCCCCTGCAAAATTAATGAGCCATGCTGCCTCTACAGCCGTCCATAATTACGAAAGTGCTTCCGCTGATCTCAATTATGTCCCACATATGTTCGATGGGATTCATGTCGGGCGATTTGGATGGTCAAACCATTCGCTCCAATTGCCAGAAAATTCTTCGCCCTGTGAAATGGCGCATCGTCATCCATAAGAATTGCATCGTTGTCTGGCAACAGTAAGTCTATGAATAGCTGTAAGTGATCTCCAAATCGCCAAAAATAACCATTTACACTCAATGTTTGGTTGAGTTAGACCAGAGCACCAAGGTCCTTTCATGTAAATACAGCCCATACCATTATAAAGATTCCACCAGCTTGCACAGTGCTTCGTTGATAGTTCTGATTCATGGCGTCGTGGGGTCTGTGCCAGACTCTAATCCTATAATCAGCTCTTACCAACTGAAATCGTGGCTCATCTGACCAGGCCACCCCACGGTTTTTCAGTCGTCTACGGTCCAACCGAAATGGTCACGAGCCCCGGAGAGGCGGTGCCGGCCATGTCGTTCTGTTGGAAAAGGCATTCGCGTCGGTTGTCTGCTGTCACTGCCCATTAACGTCAAATTTCGCCGCACTGTCCTAACGGATACGTTCGTCGTTCGTCCCACACTGATTTCTGCCGTTAATTCACGCAGTGCTGCTTCTCTTTTAGCACTGATAACTCTACACAAACGGTGCTGCTCTCGGTCGTTAAGTGAAAGCCTTCGGCCACAGCCTTGTCCGTGGTGAGGTGATGACTGAAATTTGTATACTCGGCGTGATGGTATGGGGTGCCATTGGTTACACGTCTCGCTCACCTCTTGTTCGCATTGACGGCACTTTTGGACGTTACATTTCAGATGTGTTACGACCCGTGGCTCTACCCTCCATTCGATCCCTGTGAAACCCTACATTTCAGCAGGATAATGCACCACCGAATGTTGCAGGTCCTGTACGGGCCTTTCTGGATACAGAAAATGTTCGACTGCTGCCCTGGCCAGCACATTCTCGAGATCCCTCACCAACTGAAAACGTCTGGTCAATGGTTGCCGAGCAGCTGGCTCGTCACAATACGCCAGTCACTACTCTTGATGAACTGTAGTGCCGTGTTGAACCAAGTTCTGTTTGACTCAATGCCCAGGCGTACCAAGGCCGTTATTACGGCCAGAGTTGGTTATTCTGGGTACTGATTTCTCAGGATCTATGCACACAAATTGCGTCAAAATGTAATCACATGTCAGTTCTAGTATAATATATTTGTCCAATGAATACCAGTTTATCATCTGCAGTTCTTCTTGGTGTTTGCAATTTTAATGGTCAGTAGTGTAGATATGTAAGCTAAGGTACTTCGTCGTTAGTACGTCTACTTCCGTGTAACATTTCGAATTGTCCCATAACATCCTCAAATACCATCTGTCGAAAAATAGACACTTTTCAACTCAACTTACATCAACTTATGTAAATTATATCACCCATCTTCAGTGGTAATCGGGATTAATTCGAAGTGGGACTCATCACTGAAGACAATTCTGCTCCAGTCAATGAGATTCCATGCTTGAGACGTGTCTGGAGACGCTCCAGACAGCGGTGAGATACCAACCTGAATGTCGCCCGCTACACGCTCCGACAACCTGGAGTAATGGTTTGGAACGCCATTTCATTTCATAGCAGGGCCGCTTTGCTTGTCATCCGCGGTACCCTTACACCGCAGCGATACGTCGACTATATTCTACGCCCCGTTTTGTTGCCCTTCGTGGCAAGCCATCCCGGACTTTTATTTCAGCAAGATCATGCGCTTCCGCACACGGTGAGAGTTTCTTCTGCTTGTCTTCGTGCTTGCCAAACCCTTCCTCGGCCAGCAAGGTCACTAACTCTCACCCCAATTGAGAACGTTTGGAGCATTATGGGCAGGGCCCGTCAAAAAGCTCGGGATTTTGTCGATCTAACGTGCCACTTGGACAGAATTTGGCGCTATATCTCTGAGGACATACAACAAGTATCAACCAGCGCCAATCCGAGTAAGTGCTTGCGCGAAGGACAGAGGTGGACGAACACGTTATTCACTTGCTTAGTTTGTGAGTCTCTTTCTCTTGAATGAAACGTCAATTTTTTCTGAAATTATAATCATTTGACTGTCTGCACAGGTATCACATCTACCGTTTTCTGTCCTATTTGGATAATTCCTGCCTGGTGCTTCTCTTTTGTGTTTTGTCTTAGAGTGTACTCTCACTATTCTGTTCTTAAGACCTGTTCACAGTCTTAAAGGTACTGCTCTAGCAAATGAAGACATGTAGCTAAACTGATATATCCTGGAAACCATAGGTAGTATATGTCTTGCGCATCCATGCGCAGAGAACCGGGATTATATATATATATATATATATATATATATATATATATATATATATATATATAGAGAGAGAGAGAGAGAGAGAGAGAGAGAGAGAGAGAGAGAAGTGGGGGGAGGTTGGATCGTACCGGCTGGCCCCGGCATCTATCTCTGGTTCACTTCCTTATGAATATATTTGAAACTACTCACTAATCTATCTAACGCAAGCGAGTCATTTGCTGATATACACTATGTGATCAAAATTATCCGGACACCTCGCTGACAGTGACTTACAAGTTCGTGGCACCCTCCATCGGTAATGCTGTAATTCAGTATGGTGTTGGCCCACCCTTAGCCTTGATGACAGCTTCCACTCTCGCAGGCATACGTTTAATCAGGTGCTGGAAGGTTTCTTGGGGAATGGAAGTCCATTCTTCACGGAGTGTTGCACTGAGGAGAGGTATCGATGTCGGTCGGTGAGGCCTGGCACGCAGTCGGCTTTCCAAAACATCCCAGAGCTGTTCTATAGGATTCAGGTCAGGACTCCGTGCAGGCTAGTCCATTACAGGGAGTTATTATCGTGTAACCACTCCGCCACAGGCCGTGTATTATGAACACGTGCCCGATCGTGTTGAAAGATGTAATCACCATCCCCGAATTGCTCTTCAACAGTGAAAAGCAAAAAGGTGCTTCAAACATCAATGTAGGCCTGTGCTGTGACGGTGCCACGCAAAACAACAAAGGGTGCAAGCGCCCTTCATGAAAAACACGACCACACCATAACACCACCGCCTCCGAATTTTATTGTTGGCACTACATACGATGGCAGATGACGTTCACCAAGCATTCGCCATACCCACACACTGCCATCAGATCGTCACATTGTATACAGTGATTCGTCACTCCACACAGCGTTTTTCCACTGTTCAATCGTCCAATGTTTACGCTCCTTACACCAAGCGAAGCGTCGTTTGCTATTTACCAGCGTGATGTGTGGCTTATGAGATCCAAGTTTTATCACCTCCCGCCTAACTGCCATAGTACTTGCAGTGGATCCTGATGCAGTTTGGAATTCCTGTGTGATGGTCTGGATAGATATCTGCCTATTACACATTACGATCGTGTTCAACTGTCGGCGGTCTCTGTCAGTCAACAGACGAGGTCGGCCTCAAAAATGTTCAAATGTGTGTGAAATCTTGTGGGACTTAACTGCTAAGGTCATCAGTCCCTAAGATTACACACTACTTAACCTAAATTATCCTAAGGACAAACACACACACCCATGGGAGGACTCGAACCTCCGCCGGGACCAACCGCACAGTCCATGACTGCAGCGCCTTAGGACGCTCGGCGGTCGGCCTGTACGCTTTTGTGCTGTAAGTGTCCCTTCACGTTTCCACTTCACTATCACATCGGAAACAGTGGACCTAGAGATGTTTAGGAGTGTGGAAATTTCGCGTACGGAACTACGACACGTGATACCCAATCACTGATCACGTTTGAAGTCCGTGAGTTCCGCGGAGCGGCCCATTCTGCTCTCTCACGATGTCTAATGACTACTGAGGTCGCTGATATGGAGTACCTAGCAGTATATGGTAGCAAAATGCACCTAATATGAAAAACGTATGTTTTTGGGGGTGTCTGGATACTCTTGATCACGTAGTGTATCTACACCTTATATTTTACGAAGCGTTACGCCACCTTAGTAGTGTGTAAAATCAGCACGGTAAATAAAATCGTTGCTAAGCAACCGTGTGGTGGCTGATGTCCAAGCTTGATAGGAGGAGTTGATATTAATACCAAACATCAACATACTAAAAATTTAGCTATGCTAGTAAGTGGAACTTATAAGTTTTTTCTCTTACATACCGACTGAAGTATGGGTACTGCGTTGTACATACCTGCAAAAAGAAAGAAAATTCGTTAGTAATTATCTTGAGGGACAGTACAATATTTCTGTCTTAAAGTAACTTGCTGGCTCAAGGATACTTGAAAGAATATCGAATGTTATGTGAAGCTGTTTTTCCAAGGGTAAGAAATAAAACAGAAAAAAATGACGCACCTCGGAATGATTCTCGATATTATGGACAGGAGGTGCGACTGAAGAATCTGTAGGGTGGTTATAATTATAATTTCGCTACTTGAGAGGGTAATCGGGTGATCATAGCGCAATGAAACTTTGTGTAAACATTTGTAAAGAGATGCGGATGACAAATAACGAATAAACCGTTGGAAGAGGCACATTTTAATATCTATGTGGTGTCACCGCCAGACACCACACTTGCTAGGTGGTAGCTTAAATCGGCCGCGGTCCATTTAGTACATGTCGGACCCGCGTGTCGCCACTGTGTGATCGCAGACCGAGCGCCACCACAAGGCAGGTCTCGAGATACGGAATAGCACTCGCCCCAGTTGTACGACGACTTTGCTAGCGACTACACTGACGAAGCCTTTCTCTCATTTGCCGAGAGACTGTTAGAATAGCCTTCAGCTAAGTCCATGGCTACGACCTAGCAAGGCGCCATTAGCCTTACATAGTTTGATAGTTATCGTATGAAATGTCTCATCAAGAATGCTGTAATTCACATCAAAGAATAAAAGAAAAGTATTCGAGGAGCTGCATACTTTTCTTATGAAAATTCACTACTTATCCTGTTCCAGAATTCACGCCCGTCTGCCTTAGATAGCGTGCATTTAGGCCGCCTCTATCTACAAGGTGTTGGCACATTTACCAACACATCAATCTACATGGGGGAGGGGACGTTTGTTAATCGCATACCACGTTTATGCTCACTGTGACAAACGCTGTTCAATGTGACGACCATCTGAGTTGATGAGTAATGTGAATTTGGTGCGGATTCATTTCACAGTTGTTCGCGCGACTTTTCGCCGTACCAGTACCGACACCTGACGGCAAGTCGTGACACAACACTACTAACAACGCAAATTCTGCACCATACAGTCTGAACATCATTCCTGTAAAGTTGGGTACACAGACGGTGAATAGTTTCCCTCTACACTGGCGTAAGTAGCGAAAGTTTAATTATAACCACCCTATACATAATCCACCAGACAAATATCCTCCAGTTTTCTTTAAAATTCCAAGGTTCCAGGTTAAAAACTGAACTTTTAAAATCGCCATAGGCACCGAAATTGCTATACATGGTTTCGTGCATCAGTCAAAAACGCACCAAATGTTTCTGTAACCTCTTTGATTTTTACTATTAGATAACTTATTTCACAAAACATTTGGCCGTTTTCTTTATTTTCATAATTTTTTTTACTGGCAATGAAGTATCATATCAGTGCAACTTTTTACGCGCAAAATAGCTAGACATTGAAAAGATTAAAAATTCGGCACTTCATTTACATAGTTACTAACAGTTTTTAGTGAAATATTTCAATTTTTCTTCCGGGGTGGAGGGGGGGGTAGGAGGACATGAACAGATGAAAAGGGAGAGGTGGACACAGAGACGGGAGTAGAGGAGATGCGTGCAATGTGTGTGTCGAACACACGATCACGCAAAGGCGCGAGGGAAAGGCTAGTTATGAATAATAAACAGTTAGTGAAATAGCTTTACTTAGGCCACCAAAGTAAGCTGCTTAGTTGAAAATGTTCAAATGTGTGTGAATTCGTAAGGGACCAAACTGCAGAGGTCAACGGTCCCTAGACTTACACACTACTTAAACTAACTAACGCTAAGAACACACACACACACACACACACACACACACACACACACACACACACGTGCCCGAGGGAGGAATCGAACCTCCGGCGGAAGCGGCCGCGCTATCTGTTCAAAAATGGTTCAAATGGCTCTGAGCACTATGGGACTCAACTGCCGAGGTCATTAGTCCCCTAGAACTTAGAACTAGTTAAACCTAACTAACCTAAGGACACCACAAACATCCATGCCCGAGGCAGGATTCGAACCTGCGACCGTAGCGGTCTCGCGGTTCCAGACTGCAGCGCCTTTAACCGCACGGCCACTTCGGCCGGCGCGCTATCTGTTCATGGCGTCTTTAACAGCGCGGCCACTCCGTGCGACCTGTTTATTTCTCGGTGGGGTAAATGTCATATATAAAAATTCATAGATTTGACGTAATTTTTTTTCTTCTCGTCCTTGGCATGACTTTCGCCACTGAGATTTGGTTTTTATTTGATACGTGTCAAATGGTTCAAATGGCTCTGAGCACTATGGGACTTGACTTCTGTGGTCATCAGTCCCCTAGAACTTAGAACTACTTAAACCTAACTAACCTAAGGACATCACACACATCCATGCCCGAGGCAGGATTCGAACCTGCGACCGTAGCAGTCGCGCGGTTCCGGACTGAGCGCCTTAACCGCGAGACCACCGCGGCCGGCACGTGTCAAATTCCACTATATGAAACAGTCCATGTGAATCTGTAAATCTGGTTGAGGCAATTCACACGTTAAGTAAAGATAAGGATATACCATCACCTTGCTTAGTACAATGCCATGCAGCTCGAACCATTCTTCAGTTACACATTTCTACAAAGATCAATTTGGGAATTAGCAACAGCACTGGCGAAAGAAATATTTTTGGTAGCCTACACTTTTCGTAGTCTTAACTCCAATCGGACAGCGAGCGCAATGAAATTCCCAGAGCACAGCCTCTTAAGATTACCAGGGTTGCAGTCGTATGTACAGTGCGAGAAAAACTGAACCAGAAAGCTCAATAAATCTTTAAAGATATACTCTGTTGTTTGTAATATTGATCATAGAGAGAAAAGTAAAATGTTTCAATGTGGGCACTAGATCTTCGTGTTATGGTTACAGTATTTCACACACTACGTAAGCCGAACAAGTGAAGTCACTTTAAAATTCAAGAAGTTGATCGGGCGATAGCTGGAAGTATTCTATTGCTTTCCGATTTATAGTTCTGACGCAAGTGCTAGTTTTCCCTCTTGGAATGAGTTAATGAATGCATCGACCAATGAATTTCGAAGAGAGATTTTCTACTGCTTGAAGGTGGTCTGTTTCATATTTAATGTTCACGAACAGTGAAATCGTTAGAAACGACCCGTTTGTTCAGTTTTAATGAAAAGCTTTACGTAGAAAGCCAAACTACATTAGTGCGCGAAACTTAAGGACGAAAGTAACTGCCCGAAGATGTGTCAATGCCGAGTATCACAGCTCGAAGAAATCTGGGTCACACACAGAACTACTACAGTATAGTACAGAAGGCAACTGAAAGAAATACGCAGTGAGATGAAAGAGAAATAACGCTCTTATTCGGAAACAAAAATTAATTGTGCCACGGACATTACTAAAGGCGGGACATGGTTCTTGTCAGGGAGTGAGATCACAACGGACGTCAACGAATGCTTTGCTCTGCGGTATGCTTCCATGCCGATAACATAGTTGGTAAGGAGTTGCTGTGGTAGGGCGTTCCATTGCCCCCTCCCCCCTAAGTGTGCGATTGACAACTGCTACATGGCATGGTGCATGCGTACGGCTCGATGGGATTTAAGTCGGGAGAACGTGCAAGCCAGTGAATCCGCCGCATATCCTCTCATTTCAAGAGTTCTCTCACCTGCGTTGTTCGATGCGGTGGCCCACTGTCATCCATAAAAAAATTAAGTCAAGGGCTGAATGCACGCCTGTATAGACGAACATGGGGCAGGAGTAAAATGTCACAACAACGCTGCATGATGAGTGTACCGTGATCAAAGATTTGGAGGCCAATACGCCCATGCAATATTGTGCCTCCCCAACCGTAACACCTGGACCACCAAAAAGTTCAACATGAACAATGTTCCTGGGTTCATTAAGTGCTCCCACATCTCGCCGAATGAGGGTACATCCAGAATCACTACTTATACTGAATCGGCTCTCATCCGAAAAGAGCACGCGAAGCCGCTCTTTCGTGGCCTAGTCTGTATGCTCTTGGCACCATCGCAAACACTGCTGCCGATGTACGGGTTTCAACCGACTATAACGGATAGGGCTTCGGGCATGAAGACCACCCCCATACAGTCGCCATGCTACTGTGGAGAGTGAGATTGCGTGCCTTGTAAACCTGTTTAACGTGGTTGCAACTGCACCCGCTGTTTAATGTGGGTCCCTTCTTGCCTGTTGCACAATGCAGCAGTCATCTGGTGCTGTAGTTGATCTTGGTTAACCAACTCCTCTCCCTCAGGCCGCAGTTCGTGTGGTTCAGAACGCTCTCCATGCACCTCAACCAATGCCGTGAGCAATTCCAAACTCCTGCGCTGATTCTTCAGCGTGTGAACTTGTAAGGTGGCCGCCTTATTTTGACTTTGGTAAGTAATCAAAAAATGATTTAATGGCTCTGAGCATTATGGGACTACTTAAACCTAACTAACCTGTCACACACATCCATTTCCGAGACAGGATTCGAACCTGTGACCGTAGTGGTCTCGCGGGGTAAGTAAGCGAAGTGCGCGTCTGAGAGAGAGAAATTTACGTAACTGTTAAACTATCTTTGGTCTTTTCGTGGCATAGTCATATCCTCTGCGCAGTCTGATACATTCTCAGTTGAAGTGCGGTGCTCAGTAGTGCTGTGCTGACTTTTGACGGTATATGTTAGATTAAGAACGATTGATTGTAAAGGACAACAAGGATGAGTAAAATGAATACACTAGAAAGTGAAGAGAATATATATTTTGTATAATGTTATTATTTTTGAAGAGTAGAAGTTTGAGGTAAGACTACAGCATTGCGCAGCTAGGAACGATTATTGTCAGCTAGTTAATTTGCTCAGAGCTGAGAGAAAGACCACCGTTAGTTACCTGAGTCATGCATTAACATACAACTGATTAAGCTGTTTCATTTTTACATAAATTCTCGGTTAACAGTATACCCTTTTTAAATCACTGTTCACTTTTGTAAAGCATAGTATTGCTCAGACCGTTGTTACTTCTGAATATCACACGAAGTTTTACTCTTTTCAGAATGAGATTTTCACTCTGCAGCGGAGTGTGCGCTGATATGAATCTTCCTGGCAGATTAAAACTGTGTGCCGGACCGCGACTCGAACTCAGGACCTTTGCCTTTCGCGGGCAAGTCCTCTACCAACTGAGCTACCCAAGCACGACTCACGACCCGTCCTCACAGCTTTAATTCCGACAGTATCTCGTCTCTTATCTTCCCAACTTCACATAATCTCTCCTGCATAACATTTTACTTTTTTAAAAAATACCTACTTCATTCTAATAGCGTTGTCATGGAATATCATTTCACAGGAATAGTTACTCTCCCCACCCCACTGTTTATCATTACACATCACCACGTGCAACAGTTTGAATAGGTATTTAGAAACAGAAATCTAGCTTAGCCACTGCCTGTTTGTTGTGCTTTCGAGAAATCTCCAACAATGATGTCAAGAGACGTGGTAATTGCAAATTCTGATTTGGGCCAGATAATTGTTTTACTTCAGTTACGCAATTAATATAAAAACACGCTGTATTCAGATTAGTTACAGTTCAGCTGAAATTATTTTCTGTTTAGTCAAAGGTTAGCATACGAGTTTAAGTTGGATAACAAAAAATGGTTCAAATGGCTCTGAGCACTATGCGACTCAACTGATGAGGTCATCAGTCGCCTAGAACTTAGAACTAATTAAACCTAACTAACCTAAGGACATCACACACATCCATGCCCGAGGCAGGATTCGAACCTGCGACCGTAGCGGTCACGCGGTTCCAGACTGAAGCGCCTTTAACCGCACGGCCACACCGGCCGGCGTTGGATAACAGTTTGACATTACATAGTTTTGTTAGTACGTAGACTTAAAGAGCAGAAAGTAAATTTGGGCTAAATATCATACAGAAACAAATATAGTGGGGAGGTTACAAATTGTTCCGAATGTTGTAGCCGGGCCATTTTGTACTGAATAACATCACCATAGTGCATTACAACTGCTCGCCGACTGACACACCGTGTCGTTTCTCCATTTCTTCAGCGGCCTCGTGTTGCAGGGCAAGTCTCATTTGGTGATATAGTGACGCCATATGACGTCCAACATGTGATGTGCGACTGGGAGACTTGTTCTTTCATTTCCACTAAGTAGTTAATATTTTATGTTGCGCTCACGAATGGCAAAACGTCATTTTTTTTCGGGTGAATCCAGGTTCTGCTTACAGCATCACGGTGCTCGCATCCGTGTTTGGCGACATCGCGGTGAACGCACATTGGAAGCGTGTATTCGTCATCGCCATACTGGCGTTATCACCCGGCGTGATGGTATGGTGTTCCATTAGTTACACATCTCTGTCACCACTTGTTGCATTGACGGCACTTTGAACAGTGGATGTTAAATTTCAGATGTGCTACGACCCGTGGCTCTACCCTTCATTCGATCCCTGTGAAACCCTACATTTCAGCAGGATAATGCACGACTGCATGTTACAGGTCCTGTACGGGCGTTTCTGGATACAGAAAGTGTTCGACTGCTGCCCTGGCCAGCACATTCTCCAGATTTCTCACCAATTGAAAACGTCTGGTCAATGGTTACCGTGCAACTGGCTCGTCACAATACGCCAGTCACTACTCTTGATGAACTGTGGTATCGTGTTGAAGCTGCATGGGCAGCTGTACCCGTACACGCCATCCAAGCTCTGTTTGACTCAATGCCCAGGCGTATCAAGGCCGTTATTACGGCCAGAGGTGGTTGTTCTGGGTACTGATCTCTCAGGATCTATGCACCCAAATTGCATGAAAATGTAATCACATGTCAGTTGTAGTATACTATATTTGTCCAATGAATACCCGTTTATCATCTGCATTTCTTCTTGGTGTAGCAATTTTAATGGCCAGTAGTGCAGTACAAGTTAGATTAAGTAGTGTGTAAGCCTAGGGACCGATGACCTCAGCAGTTTGGTCCCATAGAAACTTACCCCAAGTTTCCAAATTTTCTTTGTAAGATGCTGGAACATATGGTGTGTCTGCGGTTGGGGTGGATCCGGGAGTCACGTGGCCTACTGGTTCCATGTTAGGGTGGCTTCCGCCAGGGTCACTCTACCACTGACGCTGATGACCTCGAAGTTGAGCGCCCATAAGTTCCTCTACCACTGATAACCTTGTGTCCCTCGAGTCTGCGATCCGAACAGCCATTTCCAGACGCCAACATCTGGTTGCCATCTTTTTTAACCTACGTAAAGCATACGACATTACCTGTGGCCGAACGGTTCTAGGCGCTACAGTCTGGAACCGAGCGACCGCTACGGTCGCAGGTTCGAATCCTGCCTCGGGCATGGATGTGTGTGATTTCCTTAGGTTAGTTAGCTTTAAGTTGTTCTAAGTTCTAGCGGACTGATGACCTTAGAAGTTAAGTCCCATAGTGCTCAGAGCCATTTGAACCTACCGTTATTTATTTAGACCCTATTAGCGAATCTGAAGTAGGGGAACTGACATAATATTTATCATTGAATGTGATTTAATGCCGTAATACACTCAAGATTTAAGGGTACCCTATAGTTTATTACAAAAGAGAGAGAATTAAAAATAATTATGTGAATTCAAACTTTTACGATGGGAATTGCAAACTAAAATTATGAGTTGGCAAAGTTACTAAGTGAGGTAGAGATGCTTTAATGTCTCGTATTTCACTCCCTGAACTCATTTGCAACCTATGATGAATACGGTGACTGACTCTCTGCAACAAGAACGTAAGAATCCCCAAGAGCAGAAGAAGCACTGATGAATAACAGACAATAAAACCTATCTTGAATTTGAGCTACAATACTCTCGCGTGTACGAAGTGACAGAGCTGCAACCGACACTCACCGTAGTCTTCAATGTAATGTGAGCAGAACTGACACCATGGCCCCCTGGCCTGAAGTTCTGCGCTACGATCGCGCAGCTGATACCGCGAACATTGGACCCCTGGTGACTCCGCAGCGGCAGCTCTTGCCACTGCCTCCTGTCCGCGACTTATGCGCATCTGATTTGTCGAAGTATCTTAAAAGTAACTTGCTCCTTTCTTCCGGCCAACAAATTGCGTCCACCGATTCCCTCCGAAGTTACTACAGGCCACCAATAGGACAATACCTCTATGACAAAACATCGCAGCAAGAAACTGTGGAACGACGACAAGCCAAGTAACTTAATTTCGTCCCTTATTTTCTAACAAACTTCCTGCGAAGTGTTACGCCCACCTGATGTCACTTCCAACTCAGCAGGCAGAGGTCGTTCAGCCACCAGCTAGCCTCGGATTACAGGCCCTGTAAAGATGTGGAAAAACAGTCGACGAGGCTAGTCGTCGTATTCGCTGCAAATTCTGAACGTTGAGAATGTAATAGCTGTATTGCCATGTTTTTAGGAAAGCCAAGAAATGCTTATCTACTGAAGTACCTCTCTTAACAAGCTCCTAGCATCTACACCCACTGACAAAGTTGTGGGCTTTGTATTTCGGCTGCCCTGCAGACCTACAGACAGTGCTACAAACGTAACAATGGCCTCTGCGCCTACTCACCTTTCGGCAAAGGTATTTTTACTCCCCCCCCCCTCCCACCCTCCCTCCTTCATTCCCTACATAGCGAGGACGCTATACTTGCACTTGTCCCTATGTTTCTGCGAAGGCCGGCGTCTCCACAGCACCCCATGGCGCGTTTCTCTGGGGGCTTGATCCAAGTCACCTGTCTCATTTTCACAGCATTTCTCACTTCCATAGCTGGCTCATGAATCTTGCAATAGTTTTCATTGTTTGCAAATTATTATCATCATTTATCGCCCGTAATTCATTAATTATTATAGATATGAAGATTTTGAGCAGCGCAATATGTAGATCGCTATATATTACGTCTAAAAACAGTGTTATATGCAGTTCTATGTTAAAACTTTGCAGCGCAGATGTCAACAAACAAATCTGCGATAAGTGGCGAAATTTTGCAAAAACTAAAACTTGATTTACGGGCTATAGAAAAATCCTAGAAATTAATGTAACATTGTAGATAGGATGTACTCTTTAGCGCGGTTCCGATGGTGTACTTATTTCTGTCGAGGGATGTATGTATCAAAACTTGTAACCTTAACTGGTGAGACTGGTACTTGTATAACGAGGGGGTTGATTTCCGAGTCTACATAAGCGAGCGGCCATCTTGGTCATTGGTCAGTCGTTTTGGAGGGTGGGTGCCGAGCAAGCCCCCCTTGAGGGTGGCCCATGTGGTCGTTTGAGAATTCTTTTTCGCGCCGATTTATTTCGACAAAGAGTATTGTTTAATAGTGGAAGTGTGCAAGCATATATTTGGTGAACTGGAAGTGCTACTATTATTTGTGTGAGTGGGAATTCGAGGTATACATCGTCATAAATGAACATGTGGCGAACTGTGATTTCGCGCCAAAACTGTTAGAACAAAGATGACAGTGGGACTTGTGGTTCTGTTCGAATTGGTTGAATAACTTTCGATTATAGCAGCCTACAGTACTGCTATTGGGGGCTCGGAGTCAAATTATTATTAAAGTAAAACAGTAAACCGTCTCACCAGTGATAATTTCATTGTGTGAAAGAAAAGGACAACGCCAATAAATAGTGATTGAACTGTGTCGTGCAAAACTGATTTTAATATAATAATCGCCTAATTCTCGTTCCCTAGCATAAACTGTACTTATGTCTGAGTGAATAATTAATTCAAAACTATAACAAATGCGTGGGTGTGTAAGTGTACTAATGCACCAGGTGTGGAAATCATCCCCTGAGACTCACGTGAGTGCCAAAATTAGCAGTAACATTTTTTTATTACCAACATTTGCATATGCACATTCGTGTGAACTCTCTGCAACCGCACTTCTTCTTTATATTTACCGCCCCGTCGCACTCATGAAGCAAAATGATACACAAAGCACAGAACGTTAAGAACAGCAAGTGAATTCAGCCCACACAATCATTGTGATATCACGACTCCCATTAAATTAACTCCCCTCCAGTTGCCCACTTAAAGGAGAATAAATGAAAAGAGGCGAGTCGAAGGGCTTTCCACCTTTCAAAGTATTTAAAGGTAATAGTAAGAAGCAGTAGCCCGTCCTGCTAGCCGTGCGTTCTAACGCACTGCTTCCCGAGCGGGAAGGCGTGACTGTCCCCGGTACGATCCACCCGACGGATTAGTGTCGAGGTCCGGTGTGCCGGCCAACCTGTGGATGGTTTTTAAGGCGGTTTTCCATCTGACTTGGCGAATGCGGGTTGGTTCCCCTTATTCCGCCTCAGTTACACTATGTCGGCGATTGCTGCGCAAACACTGTCTCCAAGTCCGCGTACACCATAATTACTCTACCACGCAAACATTGGGGCTACACTTGTCTGAAATGAGACGTTCCCGGGGGGAGGGGGGTCCACTGGGGGCCGACCGCACAATAACCCTAGGTTCGGTGTGGGGCGGCGGTGGGGTGAGTGGACTGCTGTAGCCTGTTGTGGGGTTGTGCACCACTGAGGGCTACGGCGGGGACGAAGCCTCTCCGTCGGTTTTAGGTCCCCAGTTCATAAATACATGTAAGAAGCAGTATGAAATGGGACCATCATGTAAAATCAGAATTAGGGAAGTGAATGGAAGATAAAGATTTGATGCAGTGTTTCTGGGAAAGTACGACCCATCTGTAAAGGAAATCGCATACAAGACAGAAGTGCAACCAGTTCTCGAATACTGTTGCAGTTTTTGTAGTCTTCAGCAAGCAAGACAGACATCGAACGAATTCAAAGACGTGCTGCTGGATCGTGAAGGGTCGGTATAGCACATACGAACACGTAGCAGAAATGGGCGGGGAACTTACACGGGAGTCTTGTAGGGAAGACGATATACATTTCTTGTGAAAACCTGTTGAGTAAATTTAGAGTGCCTGTAATCGAAGATCACTCTGTGACAGTTATGCTGCCACAGAAGTATACCTCATGTAGAAACCATGAGAAATTCGGACATGTACAAAGGAATTTAGGTAGTCATTTTTCCCCCTCTCCGTACTAGGGACACGATAGTGAACGAAATTAGCGATGCTCAGCTGATGGGCAGTATAGCAAGCAAAGTATCGGCACAGAGATATCAATACTTGTCTTGTTTATCAAAGATTACTTTCGATACTGTATATCGGCTCCAAACTCCTTATATGTGTGTTTCCAGAATTTATCTGTAATAAAGATGGTCGATTTTCACAAGTTCAGAATAGAATACAAGATTTTTAATATCGTAATTTCTGAAGTTCAATTATCTCAAAACTAATTTTTCTAAAAAAAGAAAACCGGTTCAAAGGCTCTAAGCACTATGGGACTTAACATCTGAGGTCATCAGTCCCCTAGACTTAGAACTACTTAAACCTAACTAACCTAAGGACATCACACACATCCATGCCCGAGGCAGGACCGTAGCAGCACCGCGGTTCCGGACTGAAGCGCCTAGAACCGCTCGGCCACAGCGGCCGGCACTAATTTCTCAAGCAGATTTTGCGTCTCCCTTCATTATAAGCCAGATCATGAAAACAATGCCATGTTTCACTTTCGGTAGGCGCCACTGAGTTTGCTGATTCAGTAACTCTTGCACGTACAGTGTTATCAACAAAAATACCGTAACAGACAACTAAGCCAAATCGTGGAAACAAGATGATTCCAAGTTAACCAACTGCAAACGAACCATTGCCAATGTTAGCAAAGACAGACGAACGTTTTCGTACACTATCGTTCACAGGACACCCTCGTTTCAGTTGTTGGCTCGTTGATGCGCGCACGTTCAGTTCTTGGATCTAAGTCATGCAGTTAAAATTCTGAGGAAACAATAAAACTGTATGAAGTCATAACTACGATCATTCGATACGATACCTGCTATGAAGTACTGATATGAGTAAAAGTATCATTTGGAAAGTATTGAGTAAAATGTACCGGTATCGAGATGAATGCACTCGAGACCATCATGTATCGATACATTTTCCGTGTCCCTGCTCAATAAGTGAATGGAATAGGGAAAATGCTAATATTAGTACTATGTACCCTCCGCCACGCACTGTACGGTAGTTTGCATAGTATTTCTTCTTTGCCGGCCGCTGTGGCCGAGCGGTTCTAGGCGTTTCAGTCCGGAACCGCGTTGCTGCTACGGTCACAGGTTCAAATCCTGCCTCGGGCATGGATGTGTGTGACGTCCTTGGGTTAGTTAGGTTTAATTAGTTCTAAGTCTAGGGGACTGATGACCTCAGATATTAAGTCCCATAGTGCTGGGAGCCATTTGAAGTATTTCTTTAGATGCCTATGTAAAGTTTCATACAGTCAATCTCTAAGTGCCTCTCGTAATGCACAGCTATATTAACACTGTTTTTATTATGATATTTGACCGCGTTGCGTGTACCTGTACATGGAGCATTAAGAAACGTAAGTGCGTAATATATTTATATATTGACATAGGTCCAGCTAGAGCACGAAGCTCTTTATGCCAGTCACTCATATCTCTACGTTACATAGGCTTTAACCGTACACCGTCTACACTGCAGCAGGTCGTGCCCGAAAGTGGTAACGGTGTAGGTAGCAAGGCGAACTCCTAATAATGTACTGCAAACTCGAAAATACCCTCTGGTATATTGTACTTTATATTTAATAACTGTTAGTGGTACGTTTGGCCAGAAATAATTATCGATTATTAATTACTGAATCAGTAAGTTCAGAATATTTTTTGCGAACAGTACTGAAGTAAAGTTTACGACTACTGGCGTCGTAATGTCGGTCAATATGCTGATAAACAAAAAGCACATTTCATGATAATAAAGTTTCTCAGTGACATAGTCACAAATATCTTGGTGATAATCCATGTTCGCGTGTACATGAAAATTGTGTGTGAACAACACTTTCCATTCCAGAATGAGATTTTCACTCTGCAGCGAAGTGTGCGCTGATATGAAACTTCCTGACAGATTAAAACTTGCCAGACCAGCGCACACTCCGCTGCAGAGTGAAACTCTCATTCTGGAAACATCCCCCAGGCTGTGGCTAAGCAATGTCTCCGCAATATCCTTCCTTTCAGGAGTGCTAGTTCTACAAGGTTCGCAAGAGAGCTTCTGTAAAGTTTGGAAGGTAGGAGACGAGGCACTGGCAGAAGTAAAGCTGTGAGGAAGGGGCGTGAGTCTTGCTTGGGTAGCTCAGTTGGTAGAGCGCTTGCCCGCGAAAGGCAAAAGTCCCGAGTTCGAGTCTCGGTCGGGCACACAGTTTTAATCTGCCAGGAAGTTTCATCACTTTCCATTTGCTACAAAGTGTACATTGCACTTCGATAAAAATACTTTCGTCCGTGTCTTCACAGAATTCAAACAACATAGCAGTGAAGTATCAGCAGAAATACACTCCTGGAAATTGAAATAAGAACACCGTGAATTCATTGTCCCAGGAAGGGGAAACTTTATTGACACATTCCTGGGGTCAGATACATCACATGATCACACTGACAGAACCACAGGCACATAGACACAGGCAACAGAGCAGGCACAATGTCGGCACTAGTACAGTGTATATCCACCTTTCGCAGCAATGCAGGCTGCTATTCTCCCATGGAGACGATCGTAGAGATGCTGGATGTAGTCCTGTGGAACGGCTTGCCATGCCATTTCCACATGGCGCCTCAGTTGGACCAGCGTTCGTGCTGGACGTGCAGACCGCGTGAGACGACGCTTCATACAGTCCCAAACATGCTCAATGGGGGACGGATCCAGAGATCTTGCTGGCCAGGGTAGTTGACTTACACCTTCTAGAGCACTTTGGGTGGCACGGGATACATGCGGACGTGCATTGTCCTGTTGGAACAGCAAGTTCCCTTGCCGGTCTAGGAATGGTAGAGCGATGGTTTCGATGACGGTTTGGATGTACCGTGCACTATTCAGTGTCCCCTTGACGATCACCAGTGGTGTACGGCCAGTGTAGGAGATCGCTCCCCACACCATGATGCCGGGTGTTGGCCCTGTGTGCCTCGGTCGTATGCAGTCCTGATTGTGGCGCTCACCTGCACGGCGCCAAACACGCATACGACCATCATTGGCACCAAGGCAGAAGCGACTCTCATCGCTGAAGACGACACGTCTCCATTCGTCCCTCCATTCACGCCTGTCGCGACACCACTGGAGGCGGGCTGCACGATGTTGGGGCGTGAGCGGAAGACGGCCTAACGGTGTGCGGGACCGTAGCCCAGCTTCATGGAGACGGTTGCGAATGGTCCTCGCTGATACCCCAGGAGCAACAGTGTCCCTAATTTGCTGGGAAGTGGCGGTGCGGTCCCCTACGGCACTGCGTAGGATCCTACGGTCTTGGCGTGCATCCGTGCGTCGCTGCGGTCCGGTCCCAGGTCGACGGGCACGTGCACCTTCCGCCGACCACTGGCGACAACATCGATGTACTGTGGAGACCTCACGCCCCACGTGTTGAGCAATTCGGCGGTACGTCCACCCGGCCTCCCGCATGCCCACTATACGCCCTCGCTCAAAGTCCGTCAACTGCACATACGGTTCACGTCCACGCTGTCGCGGCATGCTACCAGTGTTAAAGACTGCGATGGAGCTCCGTATGCCACGGCAAACTGGCTGACACTGACGGCGGAGGTGCACAAATGCTGCGCAGCTAGCGCCATTCGACGGCCAACACCGCGGTTCCTGGTGTGTCCGCTGTGCCGTGCGTGTGATCATTGCTTGTACAGCCCTCTCGCAGTGTCCGGAGCAAGTATGGTGGGTCTGACACACCGGTGATGTGTTCTTATTTCCATTTCCAGGAGTGTATTAACTTTCCGCACAACACGTATTACTTTACGATACGGCACTGTCCAGGTCAGGCATTTCCAAACAGCGCTCCATGGACGCGGCCGCTTCGACCAGGATCCTGGGTAGTGCTCCCAGCGCAGCGGTGACGAGCAAGAGGAAAGCGAAGGCTACAACCGGACGCCACTACAGGAAAGCATTCGCCCTGTAACACGCTACGCTTTTTGGTAGCGATACCAGTTGCCTTAGATCAGATTTACGTTCTGCATTACGAATAATGTGACGTCTACGCACTTGTATAAAAAAGGAAAAAAGGAAATGCAACATCGTTCAATACCGAACGGAAATTTCCTTATCTCTCTTATCATTTGAAGGCTATGCAAACTACTAAATCGCACTGTTGAGAGCTGGAGAAACGCTTACTGGAACGTCACTACAACACCAGCTACAAAGACTACATGATGCTCCTGTCCTCTGACGAACGACAGTGAATGGTGACGCCATGGAAGATAGCCATTACAGAAAAAAAAACCTGAGTTAAGGAGAAGCAGAGTGGTGACAAAATCCTTTATTGTCGACATTATCAATTATTTGGATTCAGAAAGTGTCTTAATGCAAGGGGAGGGTCATTTGGTAACAGATGTGGCGGGAAAGATTGATACTATCAAACAAAGTTATCCTATGGAAAAATAAGCTTCGAGTTCATGACACAGAAAATTTCCCATAACGCAGGGTAATCAGTTGTGGAGCTGACATGAGTGACTATGTTTCAGTAATTGATACATTTCCTCACGGTTTCTCGAAGATATTTCAAGACACTGCAGGACTGAAGACGGATTTCGGATTATTTGCCAGATCCATCTCGCCTTTGGCTGCTAAAGTATCTCATTATTTCCAACCTGAGCTGACAATCATGGAGTGTAGGAACCAGCTCAGCGACCTGTTTGTCAAATCTAGAGTATTTCAAATGGATCTAAGCACTATGGGACTTAACGTCTGAGGTCATCAGTCCCCTAGACTTAGAACTACTTAAACCTAACTAACCAAAGGACATCACACACATCCATACCCGAGGCAGGATTCGAACCTACGACCGTAGCAGGCAGCGTGGTTTCGGACTGAAGCGCCTAGAACCGCTCGGCCTGTCAAATCTAGGAATTTACTTGACTTTTATGAAATACTACGCCAACAGAAATATCTTCGGCTGGACAGAAAGGCCATAAAAGTTATATCAATGTTTGGTTCAACAATTGTGTGCGAACGTTTTTTTCTGTAATGAAACTGACGAAGTACCGCCAATAGGTATTGATCTACATTCTACATTTATACTCTGCAAGCTACCCAACGGTGTGTGGCGGAGGGCACTTTACGTGCCACTGTCATTATCTCCCTTTTCTGTTCCAGTCGCGTATGGTTCGCGGGAAGAAAGACTGTCTAAAAGCCTCCGTGCGGGCTCGAATCTCTCTAATTTTACATTCGTGATCTCCTCGGGAGGT
Organism: Schistocerca serialis cubense; assembly: GCF_023864345.2. Lineage (NCBI taxonomy): Eukaryota > Metazoa > Arthropoda > Insecta > Orthoptera > Acrididae > Schistocerca > Schistocerca serialis. The sequence goes on along the minus strand of NC_064640.1, from coordinate 860,070,697 downwards.
ATAAGTAGGGGGAAGCAATATATTCGATACCTCATCCAGAAACGCACCCTCTCGAAACCTCGCGAGCAAGCTACACCGCGATGCAGAGCGCCTCTCTTGCAGAGTCTGCCACTTAAGTTTGCTAAACATCTCCGTAACGCTATCACGCTTACCAAATAACCTGTGACGAAACGTGCCGCTCTTCTTTGGATCTTCTCTATCTCCTCCGTCAACCCGATCTGTTCCGGATCCCACACTGATGAGCAATATTGAAGTATGGGTCGAACGAGTGTTTTGTAAACCACCTCCTTTGTTGATGGACAACATTTTCTGAGGACTCTCCCAATGAATCTCAACCTGGTACCCGCCTTACCAACAATTAATTTTATGTCATCATTCCACTTCAAATCGTTCCGCACGCATACTCCCAGATATTTTACAGAAGTAACTGCTACCAGTTTTTGTTCCGCTATCATATAATCATAAAATAAAGGATCCTTCTTTCTATGTATCTGCAATACATTACATTTGTCTATGTTAAGGGTCTGTTGCTACTCCCTGCACCAAGTGCCTATCCGCTGCAAATCTTCCTGCATTTCGATACAATTTTCTAATGCTGCAACTTCTCTGTATACTACAGCATCATTCGCGAAAAGCCGCATGGAACTTCCGACACTATCTATTAGGTCATTTATATATATTGTGAAAAGCAATGGTCCCATAACACTCCGCTGTGGCACGTCAGAGGTTACTTTAACGTAGGTAGACGTCTCTCCATTGATAACAACATGCTGTGTTCTGTTTGCTAAAAACTCTTCAATCCAGCCACACAGCTGGTCTGATATTCCGTAGGCTCTTACTTTGTTTATCAGGCGACAGTGCGGAACTGTATCGAACGCCTTCCGGAAGTCAAGGAAAACAGCATCTACCTGGGAGCCTGTATCTAATATTTTCTGGGTCTCATGAACAAATAAAGCGAGTTGGGTCTCATACGATCGCTGTTTCCGGAATCCATGTTGATTCCTACAGAGTAGATTCTGGGTTTCCAAAAACAACATGATACTCGAGCAAAAAACATGTTCTAAAATTCTACAAAAGATCGACGTCAGAGATATAGGTCTATAGTTTTGCGCATCTGCTCGACGACCCTTCTTGAAGACTGGGACTACCTGTGCTCTTTTCCAATCATTTGGAACCTTCCGTTTCTCTAGAGACTTACGGTACACGGCTGTTAGAAGGGGGGCAAGTTCTTTCGCGTACTCTGTGTAGAATCGAATTGGTATCCCGTCAGGTCCAGTGGACTTTCCTCTGTTGAGTGATTCCAGTTGATTTTCTATTCCTTGGACACTTATTTCGATGTCAGCCATTTTTTCGTTTGTGCGAGGATTTAGAGAAGGAACTGCAGTGCGGTCTTCCTCTGTGAAACAGCTTTGGAAAAAGGTGTTTAGTATTTCAGCTTTACGCGTGTCATCCTCTGTTTCAATGCCATCATCATCCCGGAGTGTCTGGATATGCTGTTTCGAGCCACTTACTGATTTAACGTAAGACCAGAACTTCCTAGGATTTTCTGTCAAGTCGATACATAGAATTTTACTTTCGAATTCACTGAACGCTTCACGCATAGCCCTCCTTACGTTAACTTTGACATCGTTTAGCATCTGTTTGTCTGAGAGGTTTTGGCTGCGTTTAAACTTGGAGTTAAGCGCTCTTTGCTTTCGCAGTAGTTTCCTAACTTTGTTGTTGAACCACGGTGGGTTTTTCCCGTCCCTCACAGTTTTACTCGGCACGTACCTGTCTAAAACGCATTTTACGTTTGCCTTGAACTTTTTCCATAAACACTCAACATTGTCAGTGTCGGAACAGAAATTTTCGTTTTGATCTGTTAGGTACTCTGAAATCTGCCTTCTATCACTCTTGCTAAACAGATAAACCTTCCTCCCTTTTTTTATATTCCTATTAACTTCCATATTCAGGGATGCTGCAACGGCCTTATGATCACTGATTCCCTGTTCTGCACTTACAGAGTCGAAAAGTTCGGGTCTGTTTGTTATCAGTAGGTCCAAGTATCTCCACGAGTCCGTTCTCTGTTTAATTGCTCGAGGTAATTTTCGGATAGTGCACTCAGTATTATGTCACTCGATGCTCTGTCCCTACCACCCGTCCTAAACATCTGAGTGTCACAGTCCGTATCTGGTAAATTGAAATCTCCACCTAAGACTATAACATGCTGAGAAAATTTATGTGAAATGTATCCCAAATTTTCTCTCAGTAGTTCTGCCACTAATGCTGCTGAGTCGGGAGGTCGGTAAAAGAAGCCAACTATTAACATAGCTCGGTTGTTGAGTGTAACCTCCACCCATAATAATTCACAGGAACTATCCACTTCTACTTCACTACAGGATAAACTACTACTAACAGCGACAAACACGCCACCACCAGTTGCATGCACTCTATCCTTTCTAAACACCGTCTGTGCCTTTGTAAAAATTTCGGCAGAATTTATCTCTGGCTTCAGCCAGCTTTCTGTACCTATAACGATTTCAGCTTCGGTGCTTTCTATCAGTGCTTGAAGTTCCGGTACTTTACCAATGCAGCTTCGACAGTTTACAATTACAATACCGATTGCTGCTTGGTCCCCGCATGTCCTGACTTTGCCCCGCACCCTTTGAGACTTTGAGGCCTTTCTGTACTTGCCCGAGGCCATCTAACCTAAAAAACCGCCCAGTCCACGCCACACAACCCCTGCTACCCGTGTAGCCGCTTGCTGCGTGTAGTGGACTCCTGGCCTATCCAGCGGAACCCGAAACCCCAGCACCCTATGGCGCAAGTCGAGGAATCTGCAGCCCACACGGTCGCAGAACCGTCTCAGCCTCTGATTCAGACCCTCCACTCGGCTCTGTACCAAAGGTCCGCAGTCAGTCCTGTCGACGATGCTGCAGATGGTGAGCTCTGCTTTCATCCCGCTAGCGAGACTGGCAGTCTTCACCAAATCAAATAGCCGCCGGAAGCCAGAGAGGATTTCCTCCAATCCATAGCGACACACATCATTGGTGCCGACATGAGCGACCACCTGCAGATGGGTGCACCCTGTACCCTTCATGGCATCCGGAAGGACCCTTTCCACATCTGGAATGACTCCCCCCGGTATGCACACGGAGTGCACATTGGTTTTCTTCCCCTCTCTTGTTGCCATATCCCTAAGGGGCCCCATTACGCGCCTGATGTTGGAGCTCCCAACTACCAGTAAGCCCACCCTCTGCGACCGCCCGGACCTTGCAGACTGAGGGGCAACCTCTGGAACAGTTCAAGCAGCCATGTCCAGCCGAAGATCAGTATCAGCCTGAGACAGAGCCTGAAACCGGTTCGTCAGAAAAACTGGAGAGGCCTTCCGTTCAGCCCTCCGGAATGTCTTTCGCCCCCTGCCACACCTTGAGACGACCTCCCACTCTACCACAGGTGAGGGATCAGCCTCAATGTGGGCAGTATTCTGGGCAGCCACAGTCTTAGTCCGATCGGAGGATGCGTGGGACGAGATGGCCATCTCCGACAAACCCCCATCCGGACCCCCACAGTGATGCCCATTGGCAACAGCCTCAAGCTGTGTGACCGAAGCCAACTCTGCCTGAAGCTGGGAGCGAAGGGATGCCAACTCTGCGTGCATCCGAACACAGCAGTTTCAGTCCTTATCCATGCTAAAAACTGTTGTGCAAAGAACGTCTGAACTAATCTACAGAGAGCACAAACAATTCGACACAAAATTTAAACGGTCATTAAAATACAAGATTGCCTAATAGATGCAGTAATGCTGCTACTTGCGCACTGCTGACACACTGCTCGGCGGCGGAAGGAGACTACGCGATTTTACACTATTCAGGTACTAAAGCGCGATGCTACACTCTCAAGTACTATAATACGCCCAAAACTTATTAATTAAACAATGCAAGTACCAAAAACAAGCAAAGAAATTAAGAATTAAACTATGTAACAAATAAGTGAGCTAAGAGTACGAGGTGCATTCAAGTTCTAAGGCCTCCGATTTTTTTTCTCCGGACTGGAAAGAGATAGAAACATGCGCATTGTTTTAAAATGAGGCCGTGTTCATTGTCAATATGTCCCAGAGATGGCAGCACCGTACGGCAGATGGAATTTTACCGCCAGCAGCGAGAATGAGAACTGTTTTAAATACTTAAAATGGCGACGTTTTCCTTACTTGAACAGCGTGCAATCATTCGTTTTCTGAATTTGCGTGATGTGAAACCATTTGAAATTCATCGACAGTTGAAGGAGACATGTGGTGATGGAGTTATGGATGTGTCGAAAGTGCGTTCGTGGGTGCGACAGTTTAATGAAGGCAGAACATCGTGTGACAACAAACCGAAACAACCTCGGGCTTGCACAAGCCGGTCTGATGACATGATCGAGAAAGTGGAGAGAATTTTTTTCGGGGATCGCAGAATGACTGTTGAACAGATCGCTCCAGAGTTGGCATTTCTGTGGGTTCTGTGCACACAATCCTGCATGACGACCTGAAAATGCGAAAAGTGTCATCCAGGTGGGTGCCACGAATGCGACGGACGACCACACGGCTGCCCGTGTGGCATGTTGCCCAGAAATGTTGACGCGCAACGACAGCACGAATGGGACTTTCTTTTCGTCGGTTGTGACATTGGATGAGACGTGGGTGCCATTTTTCAATCCAGAAACAAAGCGCCAGTCAGCCAATGGAAGCACACAGATTCACCGCCATCAAAAAATGACGGTGTCCATGTTCTGGGACAGCGAGGGCGTAATCCTTACCCATTGCGTTCCAAAGGGCACTACGGTAACAGGTGCATCCTACGAAAATGTTTTGAAGAACAAATTCCTTCCTGCACTGCAACAAAAACTTCCGGTAAGGGCTGCGCGTGTGCTGTTTCACCAAGACAACGCACCCGCACATCGAGCTACCGTTACGCAACAGTTTCTTCGTGATAACAACTTTGAAGTGATTCCTCATGCTCCCTACTCACCTGATCTGGCTCCTAGTGACTTTTGGCTTTTTCCAAGAATGAAAGACACTCTCCGTGGCCGCACATTCACCAGCCGTGCTGCTATTGCCTCAGCGATTTTCCAGTGGTCAAAACAGACTCCTAAAGAAGCCTTCGCCGCTGCCATGGAATCATGGCGTCAGCGTTGTGAAAAATGTGTACGTCTGCAGGGCGATTACGTCGAGAAGTAACGCCAGTTTCATCGATTTCGGGTGAGTAGTTAATTAGAAAAAAAATTGGAGGCCTTAGAAGTTGAATGCACCTCGTACACGACTTGCTGCTGCAGCTGCTTATCCAACGGCGGCAGGGAGCACACTCCATGCGTTTCTATCCCGAGTCACACTTCCAGGAATATTAGCTATTCTATAATCGAAATGGGTATAAATTTATAAACATCAAAACAATATTAAATGCCTGTATGCGAAGTTTTCGTAGTTCTGCTCACCATTTTAGCACCATCCAATGTACGAAGGGCGTTCAGTAAGTAACGCAACACACTTTTTTCTGAATGCAGGTTGGTTTTGTTCAGGATTCCAATAGACCATGTTATTCCTCGCTCTTTTGGCTACAAAACCTAGTTTTCAACATACTCTTCGTCCAATGCGCCGTCCTTAGGCTACATTAATGGGAGAGGGTCTGTATGTCCGCACATCGACATCTAAGTCTACGTAACGTTGCATCCCATTATCCACGTGCTGCTTCCCGCTTTCTTAAGTTTTTAAGTTTTTAGTAAGATCCTATAGCACCAAACTGCTGAGCTCACCGGTCCCTAGGCTTACACACAACTTTATCTGAATCAAACTAGCTTACGCTAAGGACAACACACACACCCATTGCCGAGGGAGGAATCAGACCTCCGACGGGGGGAGCTGCGCGCGAAGGGCTGTAGGATGGATGCGGAAGAACAGTCCAATGAAGTTTTGTGAGTTCCTCTCGGATGCGCAGACCTGTGCGTGGTATTGCGTTGTCGTGGAGAAGTAGTTCGTTTGCATTTTTGTGGCGACGAACACGCTGAACTCGTTCCTTAAATTTTCTGAGGGTAGCACTACACACTTTCGAGCTGATGAGAGAGGACATCAAACAGAATAACCCCTTTCATAGTACCAGGAGACAGTCGCCATTACTTTACCGACCTTGTTGCGATGACGTCAGACGCCTCGGCCAAAGACTCACCGTGCTTTTGTTCACTGCCAGATGTCTGCAGACATTCTGCAAGCGCCTATGGATTTCTGCGATGCTCTGGTTTTCCGCAAAAAAAAAAAAAAAAAAAAAAAAAAAAAAAAAAAAAAAAAAAAAAAAATTCAATGAGAGCTCTCTGCTTTGAGACCACTCCGTTACAGACAAGTTTGAACTCTACGAATAGCGCCGCCACCTACGGGCAATTCATGAAACTGTAGACGCTGAATCAGGAATATTCCACGATTTCCCACAGCGAATTCCCCTTTTTTCAACTAAAATCTGCCGGAAAAAGTGTTCCATTGCTTATTGAACGCGCCCGTGTACTTACACTAATGGCCATTAAAATTGCTACACCAAGAAGAAATGCAGATGACAAGCGGCTATTCATTGGACAAATTATTATACTAGAACTGACATGTGATTGTATTTTCACGCAATTTTGGTTCATAGATCCTGAGAAATCAGTACCCACAACAACCACCTCTGGCCGTTATAACGGCCTTCATACGCCTGGGCATTGAGTCAAACAGAGCTTGGATGGCGTGTACAGGTGCAGCTGCCCATGCAGCTTCAACACGATACCACAGTTCATCAAGAGTAGTGACTGGCGTATTGTGACGAGCCAGTTGCTCGGCCACCATTGACTAGTCGCTTTCAATTGGTGAGAGATCTGGAGAATGTGCTGGCCAGGGCAGCAGTCAAACATTTTCTGTATCCAGAAATGCCCGTACAGGACATGCAACATGCTGTCGTGCATTATCCTGCTGAAATGTAGGGTTTCGCAGGGATCGAATGAAGGGTAGAGCCACGGGTCGTAACACATCTGAAATGTAACGTCCACTGTTCGAAGTGGCGTCAATGCGAACAAGAGGTGACAGAGACGTGTAACCAATGACACCCCATACCATCACGCCGGGTGATACACCAGTATGGGGATGACGAATACACGCTTCCAGTGTGCGTTCACCGCGATGTCGCCAAACACGGATGCGACCATCATGATACTGTAAACAGAAGATGGATTCATCCGAAAAAATGACGTTTTGCCATTCGTGCACCCAGGTTCGTCGTTGAGTACACCACCGCAGGCGCTCCTGTCTCTGATGCAGCGTCAAGGGTAACCGCAGCCATGGTCTCCGAGCTGATAGTCCATGCTGCTGCAAACGTCGTCGAACTGTTCGTGCAGATGGTTGTTGTGTTGCAAACGTCCCCATCTGTTGACTCAGAGATCGAGACGTGGCTGCACGGTCCGTTACAGCCATGCGCAGAAGATGTCTGTCATCTCGACTGCTAGTGATACGCGGGCGTTGGGTTCCAGCACGGCGTTTCGTATTACCCTCCTGAAACCACTGATTCCATATTCTGCTAACAGTCATTGGATCTCGACCAACGCGAGCAGCAATGTCGCGATACGATAAGCCGCAATCGCGATAGGCTACCATCCGACCTTTATCAAACTCGGAAACGTGATAGTACGCATTTCTCCTCCTTACACGACGCATCACAACTACGTTTCACCAGGTAATGCCGGTCAACTGCTGTTTGTGTATGAGAAATCGGTTGGAAACGTTTCTCATATCAGCACGTTGTAGGTGTCGCCACAGGCGCCAGCGTTGTGTGAATGCTCTGAAAAGCTAATCATTTGCCTATCACAGCATCTTCTTCCTGTCGGTTAAATTTCGTGACTGTAGAACTTCCATCTTCGTGGTGTAGCAATTTTAATGGCCAGTAGTGTATTTAATCAAGTAATAACAGTTACTGCTTTGGCAGAAAAATGGAAAGTTGAAATTAAACATATGTGACAAAATCCTGCTACAGTATTTGCCTCTTAGGAGTGCAGTAGTCACGCTGTGTTGCGAACAGGTCTTCGTGAGTTTGCCGCGTGAGCAGTCGTCTCACGCACGCACCCGCCCGGAATAGCTCAGTGGTGCAGCAAAGCCTCTCTGATTAACTGGTGTCCGTGCTGGCGATAAAGACAACCTCCGTCGACACTGCCTCAATCCTAATTACAAGGGCTGCCGCGCCACTCAAATGATCAAATATTGTGTAAGGTGGGATGACAGTACATTCGCATTGCTCATTTTCGTTGGCGCAGTCGGCACCCGAGCGAGACGGAAAGTGATAACGGACAAGCAGCGGTAGAAATCTTGCAGCAGGCGTCTTAGCGCCGGTGGACAGCGAGGCATTGATCGCTGCCGGGAAATAACGCGCTACCTCCAGTGGTCAGCCGACGCGCCCCGAGGGCTTAGCTGCGCTCCTGGTAAAAACATCCCGCCAGCCGGGCAGCCGCACTTCATTTATCATCTTCCCCGGCGGTCTGACGGCACGACACAGCTATCTTCCTTCCGTACAGCGCTGTTGACCTGCTACGGACTGCGCGTGCCGCACATTATTCCTCGGGCACCACTGTGCCCTGCTTCCTTTAAATTAAAATGCGACGTCAGGGTATGAATACAGAGGAGGCTGTCGCTCGCGCTGAAACTGTGCCAATAAAGTCGACGAACGGTTTTATATGACCAGCTGTCCACAGTTGCGTCGCAATGACTGAACACCGCAACAAGTGCGCAGAGTCCATATCGCTGGCTGAACAGCGAACGGCCGTATAATTAGGTTGGTTCGTTCCGTTTTCCCGTAACTTTAATAAACACAACAGATAAACAATAATACAAAGAAACACAAATAACTGCTACAGGCATGCGTATTCACATATATAGTAAATAGGTAGAATACGGCGCTGCGGTCGGCAACACCTATATAAGACAAGTATCTGACGCAGTTGTTAGATCGGTTACGGCTGCTACAATGGCAGGTGTGGCGAAATATATTAAAAAAATTAAATTAATAGATTTTTGAAAAGAGAAATTAAGGATATGGAACTTCAACTTTAGAATTTTTGAAAGGCTTCTTTACGGACTGTATTGACACGCTTGAATGCGGACAAATTCAGTGCTGCGTGAAATTTGCCTGTAATATTATTTACAATTCCGATTAATAAAATTTTTGAATTATACGTCATTGTTGATTTAATCAGAGTTCTGACCTTAGCCGGCCGAGCGGTTCTAGACGCTACAGTCTAGAACCGCGCGACCGCTACGGTCGCAGGTTCGAATCCTGCCTCGGGCATGGAAGTGTGTGATGTCCTTAGGTTAGTTAGGTTTAAGTAGTTCTAAGTTCTAGGGGACTGATGACTTCAGAAGTTAAGTCCCATAGTGCTCAGAGTCATTTGAACCATTTTCTCACCTTAGACGTAGAATTAGTCCTTCTGCCACAATATTAATTCATTAGTCGCCATCGATGTTCGTCTCTTTGTTGACCGTGTGTATCTTCCTAAATCGGCAACGGATTGCTTCACGAAGACGGTGGAAACAAAGGGTTACAATGCTACGTCACTTAAAATAATTCTCGTAAAACTTAGATACTTTTCACTATTTTTGATTCACAAGACAATAAGACTTGCTCTGCTCGTCGCACAAACCATAAATACTAACAAGATGGCTGCCTTTCTGCACACACCAAAAATTTCGTCCATCCCCTACATCTACATCCATACTCCGCAAGATCCATACTCCGCAAGCCACCTGACGGTGTGTGGCGGAGGGTACCTTGAGTACCTCTATCGGTTCTCCCTTCTATTCCAGTCTCGTATTGTTCGTGGAAAGAAGGATTGTCCGTATGCCTCTGTGTGGGCTCTAATCTCTCTGATTTTAATTTCATGGTCTCTTCGCGAGATATACGTAGGAGGGAGCAATATACTGCTTGACTCCTCGGTGAAGGTATGTTCTCGAAACTTCAACAAAAGCCCATACCGAGCTACTGAGCATCTCTCCTGCAGAGTCTTCCACTGGAGTTTATCTATCATCTCCGTAACGCTTTCGCTTCTACTAAATGATCCTGTAACGAAGCGCGCTGCTCTCCGTTGGATCTTCTCTATCTCTTCTATCAACCCTGTCTGGTACGGATCCCACAATGCTCAAAAAATGGTTCAAATGGCTCTGAGCACTATGGGACTTAGCATCTATGGTCATGAGTCCCCTAGAACTTAGAACTACTTAAACCTAACTAACCTAAGGACATCACACAACACCCAGTCAACACGAGGCAGAGAAAATCCTTTACCTTAGTGACACGACGATAACGGGGTAGTTAAGTACTCCGTAAATCGTTTGAACGAGTCTTTTATCGAAATAATGAGGAAGTGTCAGTTTACAAGATACGTATACATAATTAGTGTTAACATTAATGAACACATTTACGTTTCTTCGTCTGTTTTTAGCAGCTTTTTGCGGATGTCCATTGCCCTCTCCCAAATTCCATGGATGGAAACTTCACTTTTTTTTAAAAGTATTATTACAGAGAGCGGGCAGTCCCCTGACCGAACACGTTGAGGTACTGTGATGGCATAACTAAAAAACTCGCTGTTTCATTTGCGATACTTCATGTCCTCTTAAGAATTAACTTGATGTATTACTCGCCTTAAATGGTTCAAATGGCTGTAAGCACTACGGGACTTAACATCTAAGGTCATCAGTCCCCTGGACTTAGAACTACTTAAACCTAACGACATCACACACATCCATGCCAGAGGCAGGATTCGAACCTGCGACCGTAGCAGCAGCGCGGTTCCGGACTGAAGCGCCTAGAACCACTCGGCCACAACGGCCGGCGATTTGTCATCAATTACATCTTCCGACAGACTGCAAAGAACGCGTTACGAAGAGTGTGGAATGATTCCAATTAAAAACACTGTATCTGCAGTATCACAAAAGGGAGCAAATTGAACACTAATACAGATAGCCTTGACTTTATCTGTGAGACTGCAAAGCTCTGCAATATTTTTCCAACATAAAGCTACGATACATCACTTTCGAGAGAGATTTATGTAGCCAGCCGTGTGTTTCACCGCCTTTCACAAATGAAGTACTGCGCTGCGAGATGAAACAACTGGAAAGGAAACAGAAAGTGGACAGCGTGCTGGAAACATCTGGCGAAGGGACGCGTGCCGAGAGCCGACTGGAGAACTTCCCCGTTCTGTAATTCCCCGGCGAATAGCTCTTTCGTAGAAATGTTATTGGAAAGCATCCCGTCGAGCTTCTCTCTCGGCAATATCGAACCTGAGGTCTTAATACTAACTCTAAAGTGCCAACCGGAACATCCATTGCGTGAAACATTCTTGGCGTAATGACGATGGATCGACAACTGCGCTCACCTCACTGAACGAAACTGAAGACAAGCCATCCTGAAAGAAAAGTGAAGGATGCGTGTCTCTGCTTCACTGCATGCTCCGATAAACAACTATAGTAATATGGATGGCCACCATCTGGTGAGCAAGATGAATGAGACAGGCGAAATTCCCTCAGACTTCAAGAAGAATGTAATAATTCCAATCCCAAATAAAGCAGGTGTTGACAGATGTGAAAATTACCGAACTATCAGTTTAATAAGTCGCAGCTGCAAAATACTAACGCGAATTCTTTACAGACGAATGGAAAAACTGGTAGAAGCTGACCTCGGGGAAGATCATTTTGGATTCCGTAGAAATGTTGGAACAGTGAGGCAGTACTGACTCTACGACTTATCTTAGAAGAAAGATTAACGTTTCTAGCATTTGTAGGCTTAGAGAAAGCTTTTGACAATGTTGACTGGAATACTCTCAAATTCTCAAGGTGGAAGGGGTAAAATACAGGGAGCGAAAGGGTATTTACAATTTGTACAGAAACCAGATGGCAGTTATAAGAGTCGAGGGGCATGAAAGGGAAGCAGTGGTTGGGACGGGAGTGAGACAGGGTTGTAGCCTCTCCCCGTTGCTATTCAATCTGTATATTGAGCAAGCAGTAAAGGAAACGAAAGAAAAATTCGGAGTAGGTATTATAATCCATGGAGAAGAAATAAAAACTTTGAGGTTCGCCGATGACATTGTAATTCTGTCAGAGACAGCAAAGGACTTGGAAGGGCAGTTGAACGGAATGGACAGTCTCTTAAAAGGAGGATATAAGATGAACATCAACAAAAGCAAAGCGAGGATAATGAAATGTAGTCGAATTAAGTCGGGTGATGCTGAGGGTATTAGATTAGGAAATGAGACAAAGTAGTAAAGGAGTTTTGCTATTTGGGGAGCAAAATAACCGATGATGGTCGAAGTAGAGAGGATATAAAATGTAGACTGGCAATGGCAAGAAAAGCGTTTCTGAAGAAGAAAATTCGTTAACATCGAGTATAGATTTAAATGTCAGGAAGTCGTTTCTGAAAGTATTTGTAAGGAGTGTAGCCATGTACGGAAGTGAAACATGGACGATAAATAGTTTGGACAAGAAGAGAATATAAGCTTTCGAAATGTGGTGTTACAGAAGAATGCTGTAGATTAGGTGGGTAGATCACATAACTAATGAGGAGGTATTGAATAGAATTGGGGCGGAGTTTGTGGCACAACTTGACTAGAAGAAGGGATCGGTTGGTAGGACATGTTCTGAGGCATCAAGGGATCACCAATTTAGTACTGGAGGGCAGCGTGGAGGGTAAAAATCGTAGAGGGAGACCAAGAGATGAATACACTAAGCAGATTCAGAAGGATGTAGGTTGCAGTAGGTACTGGGAGATGAAGAATCTTGCACAGGATAGAGTAGCATGGAGAGCTGCATCAAACCAGTTTCAGGACTGAAGACCACAACAACAACAACAACAACAACAACAACAGAGTCAGATCCGTAATACACCGCGAAGACTAATGTAGCCTAATTTTCCTCTCGGTTAACATTTTTGATTTATTGGCTTTCGGGACGTGCCCATACGGCCATCTCAACAGTGGAAGGTCAGTTACGACGAGACGAACATGACGCCGACACAACACCAAGTCCCCGAGCTTAGAAAATCTCCAACCCCGCCGGGCATCGAACCCGGGCCCCTTCGGTTAGTAACACGGCGCGCTGAATACGCAGTTACACGAGGCGGCCAAGCGGAAAACTTTACGAGTTACCGCTTATAATTTCGGTGTGTTGTTGTAATCGTTGTCTTCAGTCCGAAAACTGGTTTTTATGCAGCTCTCAATTTTCATCTGACCTGTACAAGCCTCTTTATCTATTCATAGTTACTTCAATCTCATTGCAGCCTGGTTACTCGAGTCTAGCTTTGGTCTCCCTCTCCAATTTTTACCCTCCACACTTCCATTACGAAAGTGACTATTCTTTGATATCTCAGGGTGTGTCCTGTCAAACACGATCCGTTCTTCTAGTCAACTTGTACCACATGTTTCATTTCTCCCAAATTTTGTTCAGTACCTCCTTATTAGTTATTCAGTTAGTTACATGTTTCGTAATGATTTGAACGATTCTTTTATCGAAATGGTGTGAAACGAGCCACTTTCTAGGATATATATAATTTCGTCAGATGTGACCCTGCCACGAATAAACCATCTTACTTACAAGGGAACCTCCCCATCGCACCCCCCTCAGATTTAGTTATAAGTTGGCACAGTGGATAGGCCTTGAAAAACTGAACACAGATCACTCAAGAAAACAGGAAGAAGTTGTGTGCAACCATGAAAAAAAAACAAGCAAAATATACAAACTGAGTCGTCCATGCGCAAGATAGGCAACATCAAGGATAGTATGAGCTAAGGAGCGCCGTGGTCCCGTGGTTAGCGTGAGCAGCTACGGAACCAAAGGTCCTTGGTCCAAGTGTTCCCTCGAGTGAAAAGTTCAATTTTTTTATTTTCAGACAATTATCAAAGTTCAGGCACTCACACATAATCAACTTCGCTCTCCAAAATTCCAGGACATGTTCAGATTTGCTTGGACATATGCAGGATTTGACGGTCTACACACGGAAAAATTTGAAAACGTTAAAAACATATGTTTTGACAGAGCACAGGGAAAACTGTGCGACTGTGAAACTGTTGCATTCATTTGGTGCAGTTTATGTGGCAAACTCTTATGTTTTCATCACTTTTTTGGGAGTGACTATCACATCCACAAGAATATCTAAATCGGGCAAGGTTGAAGAATCTTTTTACCCATTCGCCAAGTGTACAAGTTAGGTGGGTCGGGAAAATATTCCTGTCATGTAACGCATATGCCGTCACCATTGTCGTATGGAATATATCAGACGTGTTTTCCTGTGGAGGAATCGGTTGACCTATGACCTTGCGATCAAATGTTTTCGGTTCCCATTGGAGAGGCACGTCCTTTCGTCTACTAATCGCACGGTTTCGCGGTGCGGTCGCAAAACACAGACACAAAACTTATTACAGTGAACAGAGACGTCAATGAACGAACGGACAGATGATAACTTTGCGAAAATAAAAAAGGTAAACTTCTCACTCGAGGGAAGACTTGAACCAAGGACGTCTCGTACCGCAGTTGCTCACGCTAACCACGGGACCACGACGCTCCTGAGCTCACAGTATCCTTGATGTTGCCTATCTTGCTCATGGACGACTCAGTTTGTATATTTTGCTTATTTTTTTCATAGTTCCACACAACTTCTTCCTGTTTTCTCGACTGATCTGTGTTCAGTTTTTCAAGGCCTATCCATTGTACCAACTTATAACTAAATCTGAGGGGGCTGCGATGGGGAGGTTCCCTTGTTAGCAATGAGCCGCGCGGGATAGCCGCGCGGTCTCGTGCGCCTTTCCACGGTTCGCGCGGCTCCCCACGTCGGAGGTTCGAGTCCTCCCTCGGGCGTGTGTGTGTGTGTGTGTGTGTGTGTGTGTGTGTGTGTGTGTGTGTGTGTGTGTGTGTTCCTTAGCGTAAGTTCGATTAAGTAGTGTGTAAGTCTAGAGACCGATGACTTCAACAGTTTGGTCTCATAGATACTTACCACCACCACTTAGTATATGATTCTCCATGCAATAATATTATCCTACTTTACGCGCCTTTGGTCACAGGCTGGTTAGACGTAAGCGACGCTGTATGAACCCACGTTCGAAAATGTACAAATACCCCATTTCTTGCACACACATTTCTGTTTCGTCATCCCATACACAGTTTTAAATTAGTATAAAATTCACTACGACCCACTGATAGCGATGCTACAGTCAGTACGCTTTTAGCATTCGTGATCGCGAATTCAAAGTTCTGGTGAAATCAGTGCCACACGTCACTATCAGTTTGCAAGTCTCCACGGCGACAGCTAATGTTTTAACAAGCGCAGCAGCTCCGTAAGTCGCACATCGGATAATAAAGCACACTAGTTCGTGGAACTAAGTTACGTGGAAAACAGTTCGGTTCTAACCAAGAAGATGACAACCCATTCGCTTAAGCACTGCCACTGGTGTTTATACACTCCTGGAAATTGAAATAAGAACACCGTGAATTCATTGTCCCAGGAAGGGGAAACTTTATTGACACATTCCTGGGGTCAGATACATCACATGATCACACTGACAGAACCACAGGCACATAGACACAGGCAACAGAGCATGCACAATGTCGGCACTAGTACAGTATATATCCACCTTTCGCAGCAATGCAGGCTGCTATTCTCCCATGGAGACGATCGTAGAGATGCTGGATGTAGTCCTGTGGAACGGCTTGCCATGCCATTTCCACCTGGCGCCTCAGTTGGACCAGCGTTCGTGCTGGACGTGCAGACCGCGTGAGACGACGCTTCATCCAGTCCCAAACATGCTCAATGGGGGACAGATCCGGAGATCTTGCTGGCCAGGGTAGTTGACTTACACCTTCTAGAGCACGTTGGGTGGCACGGGATACATGCGGACGTGCATTGTCCTGTTGGAACAACAAGTTCCCTTGCCGGTCTAGGAATGGTAGAACGATGGGTTCGATGACGGTTTGTATTACCGTGCACTATTCAGTGTCCCCTCGACGATCACCAGTGGTGTACGGCCAGTGTAGGAGATCGCTCCCCACACCATGATGCCGGATGTTGGCCCTGTGTGCCTCGGTCGTATGCAGTCCTGATTGTGGCGCTCACCTGCACGGCGCCAAACACGCATACGACCATCATTGGCACCAAGGCAGAAGCGACTCTCATCGCTGAAGACGACACGTCTCCATTCGTCCCTCCATTCATGCCTGTCGCGACACCACTGGAGGCGGGCTGCACGATGTTGGGGCGTGAGCGGATGACGGCCTAACGGTGTGCGGGACCGTAGCCCAGCTTCATGGAGACGGTTGCGAATGGTCCTCGCCGATACTCCAGGAGCAACAGTGTCCCTAATTTGCTGGGAAGTGGCGGTGCGGTCCCCTACGGCACTGCGTAGGATCCTACGGTCTTGGCGTGCATCCGTGCGTCGCTGCGGTCCGGTCCCAGGTCGACGGGCACGTGCACCTTCCGCCGACCACTGGAGACAACATCGATGTACTGTGGAGACCTCACGCCCCACGTGTTGAGCAATTCGGCGGTACGTCCACCCGGCCTCCCGCATGCCCACTATACGCCCTCGCTCAAAGTCCGTCAACTGCACATACGGTTCACGTCCACGCTGTCGCGGCATGCTACCAGTGTTAAAGACTGCGATGGATCTCCGTATGCCACGGCAAACTGGCTGACACTGACGGCGGCGGTGCACAAATGCTGCGCAGCTAGCGCCATTCGACGGCCAACACCGCGGTTCCTGGTGTGTCCGCTGTGCCGTGTGTGTGATCATTGCTTGTACAGCCCTCTAGCAGTGTCCGGAGCAAGTATGGTGGGTCTGACACACCGGTGTCAATGTGTTCTTTTTTCCATTTCCAGGAGTGTACATGGTGGGGGGAAATGAAAGTACCTGGAAGAGTGGATACGATTTGTGGCACAATTAACGGAGGAGGAAAAGAACTACCCGCACAGCCGCCCGAACCTTGAAGCTCATTTACACAATCTGAGTTGCTAGCAGAGGTGAGTGTGGTCGCGTTCCTAGCTGGCCACGCAGCTCACCTGGTCTATCAGTGTACGACTACATTGTGTAGTGAGCCCTCACTTCCAAGGTGTCGCTGAGCTACCCTCAGTCTTCAAGAACTGCAGCAGAACATTACAGATGAGGCCGCTGTAACTCCAGCAGTACAGCTTCGATTCGCCTTCAGAAACTTGCTTACCAGAACCGAAAAGTCCAAGGGATGAACGGTGGTCACTTTTAACATCTGCCAGGTTAAGATTAGTACTATATTTCCTTTCCTCTGCTGTATCTGTTCTCCAGGCCAATTACGAGGCGTGTTTTTTAATAAGTACCGTTTTGAAATTAAAAAAAGACGTGCTAAGATATCTCAATAATTTTATTTTTACATGAAAGACTGTACCTTAATCTACACACTGACGCCATTACAGTCTGATTCTTCCTTGTTTACGTTGTGTACTGAGTGTTTAAGATGCCGCCTATAATCGTGAGTCCCGCCGACTGTGAAGTACGAGCTGTTATAAGATTCCTTAGTGCTAAAGGCCAAGAAGCTATCGATATTCATGGTGAGATCTGTGCAGTTTACGGAGAAAACATTATGAGTGACGGAATGGTAAGAAAGTGGGTGAGAGCATTTAAAGGTGGCCGCACAAATGTGCACGATGAACAACAGGGTGGGCGTCCTTCTGTCGTTAATGAAAGTTTGGTGCAGGAAGTGGACAATAAGGTGAGAGAAAACAGACGCTTTACGATTTCCTCCTTGCGGGATGACTTTCCTAATGGTTTCTCGTAGCGTTTTGTATGGCACTGTGACCGAGCACTTGAATTATCGAAAATTGTGCGCACGTTGCGTACCGAAAATGTTGACGGATGTGCACAAAACCAAACTTTTAGACAGTACGTTGACTTTCCTTGAGCGGTACCACAACGACGGTGATTATTTCTTAAGCCAAATTGTTACGGGCGATGCAACATGGGTGGCCTACGTCACATCAGAATCAAAGCAGCAGTCCATGGAAGTTGAGCAAGGGCATCGTTTTGCTGCAAGACAATACCCGTCCGCATGTAGCGAATCAGACCAAAGATCTCATCACATCTTTTCGATGGGAAACTCTTGATCATCCTCCGTACAGCCCCGATCTCGCGCTCAGTGACTTCCATCTGTTCCTGCACTTGAAGAAACACCTCGGCGATCAGCGTCTTCAAGACGATGACGAAGTCAAAACAGTGGTGATGCAGTGGTTAAGAAGTCAGGCGGCAGACTTCTATGAGGAGTGTTTCCAGAATGAGATTTTCACTCTGCAGCGGAGTGTGCGCTGATATGAAACTTCCTGGCAGACTAAAACTGTGTGCCCGACCGAGACTCGAACTCGGGACCTTTGCCTTTCGCGGGCAAGTGCTCTACCAACTGAGCTACCGAAGCACGACTCACGCCCGGTATTCACAGCTTTACTTCTGCCAGTAACTCGTCTCCTACCTTCCAAACTTTACAGAAGCTATCCTGCGAACCTTGCAGAACTATCACTCCTGAAAGAAAGGATATTGCGGAGACATGGCCTAGCCACAGCCTGGGGGATGTTTCCAGAATGAGATTTTCACTCTGCAGCGGAGTGTGCGCTGATATGAAACTTCCTGGCAGATTAAAACTGTGTGCCCGACCGAGACTCGAACTCGGGACCTTTGCCTTTCGCGGGCAAGTGCTCTACCAACTGAGCTACCGAAGCACGACTCACGCCCGGTATTCACAGCTTTACTTCTGCCAGTAACTCGTCTCCTACCTTCCAAACTTTACAGAAGCTATCCTGCGAACCTTGCAGAACTATCACTCCTGAAAGAAAGCATATTGCGGAGACATGGCTTAGCCACAGCCTGGGGCATGTTTCCAGAATGAGATTTTCACTCTGCAGCAGAGTGTGCACTGATATGAAACTTCCTGGCAAATTAAAACTGTGTGCAAGGTTCGCAGGAGAGCTTCTGTAAAGTTTGGAAGGTAGGAGACGAGGTACTGGCAGAAGTAAAGCTGTGAGTATCGGGCGTGAGTCGTGCTTCGGTAGCTCAGTTGGTAGAGCACTTGCCCGCGAAAGGCAAAGGTCCCGAGTTCGAGTCTCGGTCGGGCACACAGTTTTCATCTGCCAGGAAGTTTCTATGAGGAGGGTATTCAAAAACTGGTACACGTTACGACAAGTGCCTCAATATTGACGGAAATTATGTAGAAAAGTAGATTAAGGTACAGGCTTTCATGTAAAACTAAAATTATTGAGATATCTTAGCACGCCTTTTTTTTAATTTCAAAACGGTACTTACTTAAAAAACTTTGCTCCACTCTGTAGTACTCCAAGAAAGTATCAGTATGCACAGTCCAACATTTGTTTCACGAAGTCGTCATCGAAATTTAATTTTTATCGCGACCGAAAAGTAAGAACGCAGCCATAAATTTCCGTGTGCTCCTGTCTAGCACGATCACAGAACATTAACGGCGCTTACGGCGCGACACTCCACACCACCTCACTCATTGCACTGTTCGACTGCCAACTGTCGATATCGATATCACTTTCGCATCACCGTTGATACAACAGTGCCTATTACATTTATTTTTACACAGCGCATTACACATAAGCATTAGAAAGAAAATGTGGTTATGGTCGTCTAATATTTTTGCGTACGTGCCAATACTGACGTTGTGAGGAGGTAACCCCAATAGACAAGCTGTGGTAGAGCGCAATAACTTGGCCGCAGGACCCCAAGTACCGATCGTTAAAAAGCGGTGCCATTCGGAACACGTCATGTCGACTGTTCTCTTTCATATTGCTCCCACCCCGACTACCCACAGTTGTGACACTGTAATTGCCTGAAGTCTTGCTACCTGATCTGTCTACGCAGATGACTACCTGATTAATAACAGTAATTTTACCCCCTTTTAAGGCAATTATGAGACACGAGCATAAATTTTTTGAATGTCAGTTCTCTTCTACTCATTGTGTTGTACAGCAGCAGCCTTAACTTAATTTCCTGTTCCTTGCTGCAGATAGGTACCGCATTTGAAGTTGATCGTCCGTGTAATGCATGTTCATGAATCCATGTCACTTCCGTGTCGAAATTTGTATCACAGTAGGCGACTGATAATACGAGTTGCGTCAAGGCCGTCAGTTGTCAGTAATGGAAGACAAACTAAGAAATACTCTCTCTCTCTCTCTCTCTCTCTCTCTCTCTCTCTCTCTCTCTCTCTCTCTATCTATCTATCTGATATCAAAAATGGTTCAAATGACTCTGAGCACTATGGGACTTAACATCTGAGGTCATCATTCCCCTAGTACTTAGAACTACTTAAACCTAACTAACCTAAGGACATCACACACATCCATGCCCGAGGCAGGATTGGAACCTGCGACCGGATCGGTCGCGCGGTTCCAGACTGAAGCGCCTAGAACCGCTCGGCCACAATGGCCGGCTCTCTCATGTCCTCTAACCCGGCAATGGCCACGATACTTACCTCTCTTCTCTGTGTAAGAGGCAAACTTTAATTTTCTCACGGGCGAATATGCCAACGTCAATTAAAATTTAGTACATCTTTGTAATACAATAGTCGGCCGATGTGGCCGAGCGATTCTAGGCGCTTCAATCTGGAACTACGCTGCTGCTACGGTCGCAGGTTCGAATCCTGCCTCGGTCATGGATGTGTGTGATGTCCTTAGGTTAGTTAGGTTTTAGTTGTTCTAAGTGTAGGGGACTGATGACCACAGATGTTAAGTCTCATAGTGCTTAGAGCCATTTTTTGTAATACAATAATCGATGTTACCTATAGTGTTTTTACTTAATGTGACTTTTGTGTAACTATGCTCTCTGATGTAACATCGATGTAAATGTTTCATTCTTTATTTATGGTAATTTGTGTGATTGTAATTAATCTACGATTATAATTTCAGAAGTAACTTGTGCTTAAAAGAATGCAAAAGCTACATTTTAACTGTAAATAAATGTCGTGTGACTTGTGCCTCCCGTCGGGTAGACCGTTCGCCTTTGCAAGTCTTTCGATTTGACGCCACTTCGGCGACTTGCGCGTCGATGGGGATGAATTGATGATGATTATGACAACACAACACCCAGTCCCTGAAATCTCCAACTCAGCCGAGAATCGACATTCTGTCACGCTGCCCACTCAGCTACCGGGGCGGACAATTTTAACTGTGATACTGGTTCTTGTATAGGAAAAGTAGCTCTGTAATCGCGTAAAACTTGGAAGTACTTCCGCAACGGAAGTGATTAGGCGGGACTAGAAAAGGTGGACATGGCGGTCGAACTGCCGAGCACTTGTGTGGCCTGAGTCAGTCGCTCGCTAGCTGGCAACTGGTGCTCATCTTGTTAACTGAAAGAGGCGAGAAGAACTGCAAGATTATATACGAGGGTTGGAACTTACATAGTGGGAACTATTTATTATCAACCGATACAAAAGAGTTACATGTTTGCACCTGTTACTGTCCTTCAAAGTAATCATCAGCGTTGTGTAGAACCCGTTGCCAGTGATGTGTAAGGCATAGTATACCGTTAGCAGAGCCTGTTCTATTGATGGTGTGAATGGAGCGGTCTCCTGCCTGTCGACTCTCTGGAACAGTTCTGAAGCGAATGCCACGAAGTGGTTCCTTCATCTTTGGAATCAAAATCAGTCACAAGGACTCAGGTCCGTAGAGTATAGTGGATGGTACAGTACTTTCCAGTCCCATCGACCGAACACAGCAGCCACAGCTTGCGCTGTGTGCGCCAGCCCATTGTCGTGCAAAATGATGGGCGAGTTGCGCAGAAAGTGTCGCCGATTCTTTCGCAAAGCTGATCGCAGGTGATGCTCCAAAAACGAACAGTAATACTGTGCACTGACGGTCTGCCGTGGAAGAACGTAATGCGTTAGGATAACACCGTCGTACACGAGAACCACCATAACTTCCACCATACTAAGGGGTCATGGGTTGCATTGCAGAATGGCACCAACCCTAATCTGGAATATTTTTAGGAAGTGACGTAGCACTGAAATACAATGATTCATTTGATTTAAAAAATTAAAGAACTGTCTGCCATTTCTACGAAGTAATGAAAGAGGAAACATTATGGTATCAGCAATAAATTAAAAACTTAACAACAATTCATTCATAATATGCAACAAAAAAGGTAGCTGATCTGCTTCCTGTGTCTAAATAATATGCTTTTATCTCCAGAATGAGATTTTCACTCTGGTATGAAACTTCCTGGCAGATTAAAACTGTGTGCCGGACCGAGACTCGAACTCGGGACCTTTGCCTTACGCTGGTTTCATATCAGCGCACACTCCGCTGCACAGTGAAGATCTCATTCTGGAAACATCCCCCAGGCTGTGGGTAAGCCATGTCCCCACAATATCCTTTCTTTCAGGAGTGCTAGTTCTGCAAGGTTCGCAGGAGAGCTTCTGCAAGGTTTGGAAGGTAGGAGGCGAGGTACTGACAGAAGTAAAGCTGTGAGGATAGGGCGTGAGTCGTGCTTGGGTAGCTCAGTTGGTAGATCAAATGCCCGGGAAAGGCAAAGGTCCCGAGTTCGAGTCTCGGTCCGGACACAGTTTTAATCTGCCAGAAAGTTTCATGCCTTTCATCTGCCTGTAACCCTTTAAAACGGACAAATCAATACGAATAACGGTTCTTCAACCTCAGTTTTCGCTCTTCAGCATTGACTAATACTATTGCCCAACCGCCGGCCGCGGTGGTCTAGCGGTTCTAGGCGCGCAGTCCGGAACCGCGCGACTGCTACGGTCGCAGGTTCGAATCCTGCCTCGGGCATGGATGTGTGTGATGTCCTTAGGTTAGTTAGGTTTAAGTAGTTCTAAGTTCTAGGGGACTGATGACCACAGTAGTTAAGTCCCATAGTGCTCAGAGTCATTTGACCATTTTATTGCCCAAACAGCTGTATGAGCCCCGTTTGCAGCACGATTTTTTAGCACAGTTTCAAAAAAACTGGAATCAATAGAATAATACTAGTGATTTTTGGTACTGTTCAACCACTTATAAAACACGGTGTTAGCCGGTTACGCGGATGACACAGCTATCCTTGCGTATGACTCGTAATCTTCGAACATAAATTGACGAGTACAGACGGCTCTCAAAACTGCCATGCCTTGGTTGGAACGATGTCGTATTAAAGTAAACGTCGACAAGTGCGAAGCAGTTCTGTCCACACGCAGACCGAAGTTACTGCGGTAACGTCAACACTGTAGGCGAGTAACACTACATGCACGTTTCCGAGAGTAAGTCAGATACATCGGTGTCTGGCTGGACCGGAAACTTACATGGGAGGATACGTTGCCAACAGAGCGCGCGTGAGGCTCAAAGGACTGTACCCAATGCTCAACAGCGTACGTACACTCAATAGGAGGGTGTAGAGGTCCATATATATGACACCGATTAGTCTCTGATGACGTACGCATTTCCCGTCTGGTGATACGCAGCTCTTACACGCCTGCGCCGCCTGCAGATCATATAGAACGAAGTGCTACGTGTCATTAGCAACGGTCCACGCTACACCCGCACCGTGGATCATCAGAATGTATACCGCCTTTAAACCCTCAAAGTAGTATTCACAAAACTCGCCACCCAACTGTACACGAACTCGGGACACCAACAACCCTCTCATCCTTGTATGTAAGTATGTATTTATTTATTTGACTGGGGACCTAGAGACAACTGAGAGGCTTCGTCCCTGCCGTAGCCCTCAGTGGTACACAACCCCACAAGAGGCTACAGTAGTCACTCATCCCACCGCCACTCCACACCGAACCCAGGGTTATTGTGCGGTTTGGCCCTGCATGTTCAAAAGGCAGTCTGCCCCTTCGGTCACACATCCACGAACAGGGATGCCGAGTGTAACACTATCATGAGGGTTTAATGCATCCTACTCAAATTAACCGCTGTTTACAGGTATTTTTCCTTACACAAGCGATGCCAAGTGTAACACTATCACAGCAGACAGGTGTATGAACGTTCGAAATATTGTCTGCAACAATATGTACACGGGGAGGCACAATGATGTTACGTGTGATTTACAAATAAAAGTCCAGTGCATCTTCCTCTCTCTCTCCCTCTCTCTCTCTCTCTCTCTCTCTCTCTCTCTCTCTCTCCCTCCCTACTTCTCCTAACTGGAATGGTAGCCAATTTACTTACCTCGCATGTTGTTAATGTTGTTAACATTGCCCCAATAGGTTTCTTCTCCGTCGGTATCAAGCACTAACGCTTGTGAAATAAACAGTGCATAATAATGTGGTGATTGGGTATGTTTAAATGCGTAAACAAAGAGAGTCGTAAAATGTTACAATGCCAACTAATTTTGTTTCATTTATCCAATTGCAGAATGTCCGCCCCCGGTAGCTGAGTGGTCAGAGCGACAGAATGTCAATCCTAAGGGCCCGGGTTCGATTCCCGGCATGGTTGGAGATTTTCTCCGCTCAGGGACTGGGTGTTGTGTTGTCCTAATCACCATCATTTCATCCCCAGCGACGTGCAAGTCGCCGAAGTGTCGTCAACTCGAAAGACTTGCACCCGGCGAAAGGTGTACCCTACGGGCGGCCCTAGTCACACAACATTTTTTAATTGCAAAATTAAGCCGGCTGGGGTGGCCGAGCGCTTCTAGGCCTTACAGTCTGGAACCGTGCGACCGCTACGGTCGCAGGTTCCAATCCTGCCTCGGGCATGGATGTGTGTGATGTCCTTAGGTTAGTTAGATTTAAGTAGTTCTAAGTTCTAGGGGACTGATGACCTAAGATGTTAAGTCCCATAGTGCTCAGAGCCATTTGAACCATTTTGCAAAATTAATAAAACGATTTCTGCTGCCAGTCTATCGTTAATAATCGTTAAAAAATTCACGGTCATTAATCGTTAGTTCTCGAGCAGCGCTGAAGTCACAAAATGCTTCACACGATCTTAGAATCAACATGAGATCCTACAAATATGTTTTCCGAGGCAACTTGAACATCTAATTCCGTCCATACGCGGAGTTGCACTTCACGCACTAGTTCGCGCGTTGTCACCTCGAAAACCGATCGTAGATTGGCTCTGAGCACTATGAGACTCAACAGCTGAGGTCATAAGTCCCCTAGAACTTAGAACTACTTAAACCTAACCAACCTAAGGACATCACACACATCCATGCCCGAGGCAGGATTCGAACCGTTGCGATTCGACCGTTGCGATCGCACGGTTCCAGACTGTAGCGCCGAGTTGAGTAATACTGAAATAATCATTAACAAGCTCCTAGTGTAAGTAACGTCATCAGCAAGTTTGGACTTAAAAGGCAAACATAAATTATTATTTTATTAAGTTAGCCTCTTAGAGCGACTAGCGTTGTAGGTGAATTCCCCCACTCTCTCTCTCTCTCTCTCTCTCTCTCTCTCTCTCTCTCTCTCTCTCTCTATATATATATATATATATATATATATATATATATATATATATATATATATATATATGGTGTTACAAAAAGGTACGGCCAAACTTCCAGGAAACATTCCTCACACACAAATGAAGGAAAGATGTTATGTGGACGTGCGTCCGGAAACGCTTAATTTCCATGTTAGAGCTCATTTTACTTTCCTCAGTATGTACTGTACTTCCTCGATTCACCGCCAGTTGGCCCAATTGAAGGAAGGTAATGTTGACTTCGGTGCTTGTGTTGACACGCGACTCATTGCTCTACAGTACTAGCATCAAGCACATCAGTAGGTAGCATCAACAGGTTAGTGTTCATCACGAACGTGGTTTTGCAGTCAGTGCAATGTTTACAAATGCGGAGTTGGCAGATGCCCATTTGATGTATGGATTAGCCCCGGGGCAATAGCCGTGGCGCAGTACGTTTGTATCGAGACAGATTTCCAGATCGAAGGTGTCCCGACAGGAAGACGTTCGAAGCAATTGATCCGCGTCTTAGGGAGCACGGGACATTCCAGACTATGACTCGCGACTGGGGAAGACCTAGAACGACGAGGACACCTGCAATGGACGAGGCAATTCTTCGGGCAGTTGACGATAACCCTAATGTCAGCGTCAGAGAAGTTGCTGCTGTACAATTAACGTTGACCACGTCACTGTATGGAGAGTGCTACGGGAGAACCAGTTGTTTCCGTACCATGTACAGCGTGTGCAGGCACTATCAGCAGCTGATTGGCCTCCACGGGTACACTTCTTCGAATGGTTCATCCAACAATGTGTCAATCCTCATTTCAGTGCAAATGTTCTCTTTACGGATGAGGCTTCATTCCAACATGATCAAATCGCAAATTTTCACAATCAACATGTGTGGGCTGACGAGAATCCGCACGCAATTGTGCAATCACGTCATCAACACAGATTTTCTGTGAACGTTTGGGCAGGCATTGTTGGTGATATCTCGATTGGGCCCCATGTTCTTCCACCTACGCTCAATGGTGCACGTTATAATGATTTCATACGGGATACTCTACCTGTGCTGCTAGAACATGTGCCTTTAGAAGTACGACACAACATGTGGTTCATGCACGATGGAGCTACAGCACATTTCAGTCGAAGTGTTCGTATGCTTCTCAACAACAGATTCGGTGACCGATGGATTGGTAGAGGCGGACCAATTCCATGGCCTCCACGCTCTCCTGACCTCAACCCTCTTGACTTTCATTTATGGGGGCATTCGAAAGCTCTTGTCTACGCAACCCCGGTACCAAATGTAGAGACTCTTCGTGCTCGTATTGTGGACGGCTGTGATACGATACGCCATTCTCCAGGGCTGCATCAGCGACGGAGCGTGGATGCATGTATCCTCGCTAATGGAGGACATTTTGAACATTTCCTGTAACAAAGTGTTTGAAGTCACGCTGGTACGTTCTGTTGCTGTGTGTTTCCATTCCATGATTAATGTGATTTGAAGAGAAGTAATAAAATGAGCTCTAAAATGGAAAGTAAGCGTTTCCGGACTCATGTCCACATAACATATTTTCTTTCTTCTCACGCTAGGTGAAAAACCTCCCTACACTGCAGATTAAAACATAGCAACAAAATGTAGCATGAACTTCCATAATTTGTCGGGATGCTGTATAGGTTTTATGGCACAAGAGCCAAATCTCTCTCCCTTCCTCCAGAAAAAGGCAGAATTTACTTCGCGTCGAGTAATTGATTGAAGCAGTATCTGACTTTTGTAAATTTTTAAGAAGCAGCTTCTCCGCATTTAGCATATGCGTTCCTATATACTCAGAACGTCCTCTTGTTTCCAATGAGATGTTGAATGAATGCTATGCTTTTTATTTCCTAACAGCATGCGCCCCACAAACGAAGTCTGACGTGTTGACGGGTTTATCTCTCGCTATTGTGAGTTGTAATAAAAGCAACCTATTTTTCACGACTTCAGAATTCGCTATTGTGAGTTGTAATAAAAGCAACCTATTTTTCACGACTTCAGAACTCAGATCGTGTTCGATAACAGTAGAGCGAAGCTCACGCCATGTGTTCACGAACGAACATAGGCTGCACCAGTAAATTCCGGATCTGATAGGTCTGAAAGGTATTGTAGCAAGGAATACGACACTTTGCCAACCGTACTGCCTTTGTGCACAGCCGCACGCGAGTCTGCCGCCCGCACGGGGCTAGCACGTACCTCTACACTTTATACAGCTGCCTCACTGCTGTGGAGGATCCTCGCTATTCAAGCTATCTTTCTCAGTTAAATAACATCAGCGAAGTCATGTTTTCGTTTTTAGATCATAGAAAATGGTGGTGACTTCGTCGGGTACTTGCAGCGTACTACCATGATCGTGTGGTAAGGAAAACTGCTATGAGCGTGGTTCGTAAACCCAGACACTCAACTCTGACTCCGTCCTCATCTGCTTCATGACAACACCGAGAGATTCCCCTTGCGTTATTGTATATGGCCAATGTGTAACTTGTCAGTAGCAACTTTGGCCAGCAAACATTTCCACAGATTAAAATTCTGCAATACTGAAGAAACGAAAGTTGTTGGTTGACGTCCAATCGACATCCAGATTATTAGAGATGGAGATAAAGCTCTGATTGGGCAGGAAAGCGGATACGGCTTTCTTGAAGGAAAAATACTCCTATTGGTTTTATGTGATTTAGGAAAACCATGGATCTGGAAATAAGGAGATGTGAACCAAGCTCCCTCCGAATGCGAATCCTCTGCCGCAACCCCCGCGTCGTTTAAAAGGGTGACTGGAAAACGGAAAAACGCGACACGCTGCCTATATTTGATAGCTGCATCTTGTATGAGTTAAAGCTGTGATGTCTTTATTGCTAGTATAAAAAGTAGGTGGAAGTAAATTTGGAAGCTTTGTAAGAGAATCTCCTCTGCCTTGTGTACTGACTCCAAGAGAAATTAGAAATCTCGTCATTGGCTGGGAATGGAAACATGGCACCTCTTAAACTAAGAAAATGATATCATGATTCTCTATGTTAAAACTAAACTGAACTCCGTCCGAACAGGCCATGAAGACCCAACGGTACCGACCGGCCGCCGTGTCATCCTCAGCCCACAGGCGTCACTGGATGCGGATATGGATATGGAGGGGCATAGTCAGCACACAGCGCTCCCGGCCGTATGTCAGTTTACGAGTCGGAGCCGATACTTACCAACCAAGTAGCTCCACAGTCTGCCTTACAGGGGCTGAGTGCACCACGCTTGCCAACAGCGCTTAGCTTCGGTGATATCGAAATAGATGACAAAGGGATTGAAAAACAATTAAAATAGCTCAAAAGAGGAAAGGCCGTTGGACCTGATAGGAGGAGGAGGAGGAGGAGGAGGAGGAGGAGGATATTAGTGTTTAACGTCCCGTCGACAACGAGGTCATTAGAGACGGAGCGCAAGCTCGGGTGAGGGAAGGATGGGGAAGGAAATCGGCCGTGCCCTTTCAAAGGAACCATCCCGGCATTTGCCTGAAGCGATTTAGGGAAATCACGGAAAACCTAAATCAGGATGGCCGGAGACGGGATTGAACCGTCGTCCTCCCGAATGCGAGTCCAGTGTGCTAACCACTGCGCCACCTCGCTCAGTTCTGGACCTGATAGGATACCTGTTCGATTTTACACAGAGTATGCGAAGGAACTTGCCCCCTAGGTACAGCGGTGTACCGTAGGTACCTAGAAGAGCGTAGCGTTCCAAACGATTGGAAAAGAAGGGACGTCGAACAGATGTGCAGAACTATAGACCTATATCTCTAACGTCGATCAGTTGTAGAATTTTGGAACACGTATTATGTTAGAGTATAATGACTTTTCTGGAGACTAGAAATCTACTCTCTAGGAATCAGCAAGGGTTTTGTAAAAGACGATCATGTGAAACCCAGCTCGCGCCATTCGTCCACGAGACTCAGAGGGCCACAGACACGGGTTCCCAGGTAGATGCCGTGTTTCTTGACTTCCGCAAGGCATTTGATACAGTTCCCCACAGTCGTTTAATGTACAGCGTACGAGCATATGGACTATCAGACCCATTGTGTGATTGGATTGAAGAGTTCCTAGATAACAGAACGCAGCATGTCATTCTCAATGGAGAAGTCTTCCGAAGTAAGAGTGATTTCAGGTGTGCCGCAGGGGAGTGTCGTAGGACCGTTGCTATTCACAATATACATAAATGACCTTGTGGATAACATCGGAAGCTCACTGAGGCTTTTTGCAGATGATGCTGTAGTATATCGAGAAGTTGTAACAATGGAAAATTGTACTGAAATGCAGGAGGATCTGCAACGAATTGACGCATGGTGCCAGGAATGGCAATTGAATCCCAATGAAGACAAGTGTAATGTGCTGCAAATACATAGAAAGTAAGATCCTTTATCATTTAGGTACAATATAGCAGGTCAGCAACTGGAAGCAGTTAATTCCATAAATTATCTGGGAGTACGCATTAGGAGTGATTTAAAATGGAATGATCATATAAAGTTGATCGTCGGTAAAGCAGATGCCAGACTCAGATTCATTGGAAGAATCCTAAGGAAATGCAATCCGAAAACAAAAGTCGTAGGTCACAGTACACTTGTTCGCCCACTGCTTGAATATTGCTCACCGGTGCGGGATCCGTACCAGATAGGGTTGATAGAACAGATAGAGAAGATCCATCGGAGAGCAGCGCGCTTCGTTACAGGATCATTTAGTAATCGCGAAAGCGTTACGGAGATGGTAGATAAACTCCAGTGGGAGACTCTGCAGGAGAGATGCTCAGTAGCTCCGTACGGGCTTTCGTTGAAGTTTCGAGAACATACCTTCACCCAGTAGTCAAGCAGTATATTGCTCCCTCCTACGTATATCTCGCGAAGAGACCATGAGGACAAAATGAGAGATGTGAGAGCCCACACAGAGGCATACCGACAATCTTCCTTTCCACGAACAAAACGAGACTGGAATAGAAGGTAGAACCGATAGAGGTACCCAAAGTACCCTCCGCCACACACCGTCAGGTGGCTTGCGGAGTATGGATGTAGATGTAGATCTGACGGGGACCGGTGTAACCACTGCGGCAAGGCCGTTGACATTATTCTCTTTGTTACAAACGATAAAATCTCAAATATACGGAAACTAGTTATTTTTCATGTATATTGCAATTTTGAAAACTCATAGTAGATACCGATCTGTTGCCTAGTGAAGAAGATGCGAGGATGTAGGTTATCGGACCACTTTGTAATTTGATTGAGACTTCGTAGTAGATGAAACGCAGCATGGTTTTCTCAAGGGGGAGTAATAACGAATGTGGAAGTATCTTCGGGCTTACACCAACGAAGAGCCGTAGGATCGTTACCGTCCAAGATGTGAACGGATACGGCCAACAAGACGAGAGGCTTCACGTGACTATTCGTGGAAGGTGCTGTCGTACAGGCCAGACAACTGCGGCAAATTTAGGGAATCATGTAGGAGACTGAAGTTGATGCAGTGATTATCAGGTGGCTCACATAAACAGATGAAACATATTGTACAAAATGGGGCGGAAAGACCGGTTATAACTCTAATACCCAACTGGTTTTAAGTCCAAGAAGACAATTATAAACCGCAAAATATTTAACAGTATGCCTCCAGAGCAATTTAAATTGAAACACAAATGACAAACTAACTGTAGGAAAGGAAGATGCCAGAGAATCACTGAAAGAATTCTAAGGGAATTAAAGTCCTCCACGAGACAAGCAGCTTACGAAAACTATCGACCGATATTTTTTGTGCTCTTATCGGACAGATGTCACAGAATATCTAAAGAAAAACAGAGCATTACGACGCGCGTTCGCTTAGTATGCACGAGAGTGCTTTCCACAAATGGGAGGATAGACACACGAGTATCCTCTCTCACTTCATGAACTTTTAAAACACAATGATAAACCAAAACATTACGAACACTGCCCGCTGCGACGAACCGAGCGAGGTGGCGCAGTGGTTAGACGCTGGACTCGCATTCGGGAGGACGACGGTTCAATCCCGCGTCCGGCCATTCTGATTTAGGTTTTTCGTGATTTCCCTAAATCACTCCTGGCAAATGCCGGGATGGTTCCTCTGAAAGGGCACGGCCGACTTCCTTCCCCACCCTTCCCTAATCCGATGAGACCGATGACCTCGCTGTCTGGTCTCCTTCCCCAAAACAACCCAACCCACCGCGACGACGTCAGATGCCGCCTGGTGGCTTTGCGCACACGTGACGCGGTAAATAAGTATGTAGGCGGATCAGACACTGACAGGGATCACCTTAGCGAGGATATGGGATGCGAATGAGGGAATCCACTGAGATAAAGGACTTTTGTCAAAGGGCACATTTTTATTACGCAGCGCCTGTGAACGTGTATCGCGAAAACGGCAAATGATGATGATGATGATGATGATGATTGGCTTGTGGGGCGCTCAGTTACGCGGTCATTAGCGCCCGTACAAATTCCCAGTTCGTACACAGTCCACTCTTGTCACTTTCACGAATGATGATGGAACGATGAGGACAACACAAACATCCAGTCCCCGGGAAGAGAAAATCCCAACCCGGCCGGGAATCGAACCCGCAGCAACAATAGCAACTAGACCACGAGCTACGGACGAAAACGGCAAAGCTGGTCGAATGTTCACGTGCTACTGTCGTGGACATGTACGGAAAGAGGTATATGGGCAGTGAAACTCTTTACAGAATGTGGGGTTTGAAGATTTGTCTGCTCTGTGAAGTAGGATAGATGGTAATCTGCGGCATCTCTGTCTGAAGAGCACAATTCTGGTAAACGCGCAAGTATTTCGGAGTATACTGTTCGACGTACATGGCTGAACATGACATTCTACGGCAGTACATCCCTATGTGTTCACATGCTGACCCAACGACGTCGTGCATTACGACTGCAATTGGCACAGGATTCTGGATTCGACCGGTGATCAATAGAAAAGTGCCGACTCTTGGGGTTTATCACATTTTTATTACAATAGGTCGATGGTAGTCACCACGAACGTCGTCGTCTGTGTGAACGGAGGCTCGAAATGTTCAGCGCGCCAGGGACGCACGCTGGTGGGAGCAGTAGCATGCTATGGGAGACATTATCCAGCGGTGGCATGGGGCCTATGGTATAACCAAGACATGCTGATAGCTACGAACCACCTGCATTCCTTCATGCTTATGTCTTCCCCGACGGCGATGCTACCTTTTAGCGGTATAATTGTCCGTGTCTCTGAGCCAGAACCGTACTACAGTGGTTTGAGAAGCATTATAGTGAACTCACAATGTCTCTGCAACCAAATTCGCCTGATGTAAATTCCATGTAGTCCATCTGGTTCGCTACCGGGCACCATCACCGCGTACACATATTAGCGGCAGTTATTTACGCGAATTACACGACCTATGCGTCGGCATATAATTCCACAAACCTACCAACGAATTGGCGGATCCCTGATAGCCGGCCGGGTGGCCGAGCGGTTCTAGGCGCTTCAGTCTGGAACGGCACGACCGCTACGGTCGCAGGTTCGAATCCTGCCTCGGGCATGGATGTGTGTGTCGTCCTTAGGTTAGTTAGGTTTAAGTAGTTCTAAGTTCTAGGGGACTGATGACCTCAGATGTCAAGTCCTCAGAGCCATTTGAACCATTTGATTTGATCCCTGATAGGCAGAACCAGTGATGTACTTCGTTCCAAACATGGACCAACAAGCTATTAAGCAGGTGGTCATTAGTATATGTCACGACTTGAGTGAGTTAATTCCCTGAAATAACACCCACATTCTTCAGATTGATGTTTCTACATGTGCAGAAACCAGAAACAAAGACAAAGAGTGACTAAGTTCTAGTAGCAAACATCGTTTAATAAAGTAGTTGTATCCAGAACGAAACTTCCCCTTTGAACTGAGGAACGTATCAAAGAATTTGTAAAACTAAATGTTCCCCTCACTAGGACTCCAATAGGACACTCGTAAGCCCCGAGACGCTCCCACCGAATGAGCCTTTCAAGTGGAGACGCTCACACGAACGCAATAAATCTACGTATTGGGTGGGGTAAGTAAAACTGGCCTGGAAAATACACTCTAAGACAGCAAAACAACGCACCACTAAGGAATTATCCGAATGGAATGTACATGTACAGAGAAACCAATGATTACAATTTCATAAAAATTTTATCATTTATCCAGGAGAAAGAGTTTCACAAATTGAGCAAGTCAATAACACGTTGGTCCACCTTTGACCCTTACGCAACTAATTATTCGATTCGGCATAGGTTAACAGAGTTGTTTGATGTCCTGGGGAATATCGTGCCAATTTCTGTCCAATTGGAGCGCTGGATGGTCAAAATCCTGAGATGGTTGGAGGGTCCTGCTCATAATGCAAAACTGTCAGTTGAGGAAAGATCAGACGATCTTACTGGTCAATAACATTTGGCAAGTACGAACACAAACCGTAGATACTCTCGCCGTGTGCTGGTGGGCAATATCTTGCTGACACGTAAGCACAGGATGGCTTGTCATCTGTGCTGAACTGGAAGCAGGACTCATCATTGAAAACAATTCCACTCGATTCAATGAGATTCCAGGCCGTAGACGTTTGTGGAGACGTCATTGGATTGCGGTGGGATACCAACCTGTCGCCCTCCATACGGCGCCACAACCAGGACTGATTGTTTGCGGTGCCATTTAGTTGTCATCCGCGCACAGCGGTAACTCGACGATATTCTACGCCACTTGATGTTGCCCTTCATGGCAAGCCATCTTGGGGTTACATTTCTGCAAGATTCGAACCTGCGACCGTAGCGGTCACGCGGTTCCAGACTGAAGCGCCTAGAACCGCTCGGCCACTCTGGCCGGCAGTTGGCGTCTCAATGCATTTGTGTTGTTCCCGTCTGAGAACGTTCACATGCACATTACAGTGAAGTGGGCAGGTCGGAGTGGACCAGCTAACTGCGTGGCAAGATTTCTGAATTTGAATTCCTTCTGATGTTTTCTTGTGGGTTTACATGAGAAATATTACTTACGGCCGGCCGGAGTGGCCAAGCGGTTCTAGGCGCTTCAGTCCGGAACCGCGCGACTGATACGGTCGCAGGTCCGAATCCTGCCTCGGGCATGGATGTGTGTGATGTCCTTAGGTTAGTTAGGTTTAAGTAGTTTTAAGTTCTAGGGACTAATGACCTCAGACGTTAAGTCCCATAGTGCTCAGAGCGATTTGAACCATTTTTTTTATTAGTTACGAGATCGTTCTGCCGGATGACGAATACGTGGCTGAAATGCCTACGAGGGTGATTCACGGCACAACAAGTATTGTTCATCAAGCTTTTTAGAACTTGCTACGCAGCTACAATTTGTGCAACTAATATGGCTATCATCTCATGCAACAATTTTTGTAGTTAACAACGTCAGAAGCATCCAGATCAGCACAGGAGTGAAAAACTCAAGTCGACTCGCTTTTCCGGGTAATATTTTAGGTGAAGCTACTGGGCACAGTGTTCCTAATATAAAGTTTATCTGCAAAGTCCTCCCTAGAAACTCTGGAGGTAGAATCGTGTTGCTCCATGTATAGCGTTCTGAAGAGACTATTTCCCTTTGAAATACGACCTCTACCGCCAACGGGGCTTGCTGTGAGAGAAGAGAGCTTGTTTAATCCCTGGTGTCGTTCTAATGTGTACGTTTCAAAGACCGGTAAGCAAGGCTATTGAGAGCGTACTGCAGCTCTCAGTAATTAACTGCGTAGGGGTTCAGCTTTGTGATAAGGTCAACTTGTGTTAATGCTGGGAACAATTACCAGGCGGTCACAGACTTCGATGGGTAATCTGGTATCTTCAGTATCCTCATCAGAGCTACAAATCCGAGCTCCAGACTTACAAATAGGAAAAGCAGAACTCTCACCGTTCTCTTTAGTTCCGTAACTACTTACATTTACTGTTTAGTTCATATCCTAATACCTCTGTAGAATAACTTTTCTTTATCGGTTCTTCGCCTTTTTTTCTTTCATCGTTGCAGATTATTATTCAAATTAATAACCCAATGTAATTTGAATAGCATCAGTAATTCAGAATCGGTTCAAGGTATCACCACGAAGTTTATATTTGAAGCAGCACATAAAAGGGTGAGTATTTTACTAAACATACTCAATTTTTTTTTACGTAGATACTACAGCAACTACTTTTTGATGGGACGATATACTTTTTAAACAAGCTTTTGAAAGAAGGAAAAGTTTGATAACTTGCACATCGATGTGCGAAACATGAAATTTTGCAGACTCGGAGATGTGTTTAAAGGTAGGCTATAGTCTTCAGTCACAGTGTGTTTACAGCCATGTTACATTATTGTTTGTGTGGATATGAGCTAGGCGCTGCAGTCCGGAACTGCGGGACTGCTACGGTCGCAGGTTCGAATCCTGCCTCGGGCATGGGTGTGTGTGATGTCCTTAGGTTAGTTAGGTTTAAGTAGTTCTAAGTTCTAGGGGACTTATGACCTAAGATGTTGAGTCCCATAGTGCTCAGAGCCATTTGAACCATTATGAGCTAGGCTATACCAGCAGGAGTAGCAAAATATGCACCAAAACGAATATACTCATATTTTTTTTAAAAAAACTGGAAACAGTTATCATCATTATATTTGAATAAAAGTGAATACATTGGTTAATACGTTGAAAAAGTATTTATTCTACTTTAAGGTATCCCCAGTAACATAACATGTACGGCACTCTGTAAGCTTGCAATATGAAAAAGAACATCGTATCTTTTATAACGAGTTAGAACACACTTATTCCTGCTGATGTCTGAATAGAGTTCTGTACGGCTTGTGTCTATACTACAATTTTGAGAAGTAAACGAGTCAGGTTCTTTTCTGGCAGACGTCGAAAATGTGAAAGAAGTACAAAAAGACGGGAAATCCATTCATTTTACGAAGATGTAAACATTAATAAAAATGGGTTCACAAGACTTTATGATGGCTCTTTTCATTCATATGTAACAAGTGAAAACTCGATTGCGTGGTAAAAATTATGTTACTTGAATATTAAGCTTAAACCGGTTTCAGGGAAGCCGAAAACAGTTAACGAACTCCATAGTCGATGGATCGTTGCTATTGAATATCAGACGGGCGAAAGCGAATATGCGGGGGAAAGGGGAGCGAGGGCGACAGAGAGGAGTGAGAGAAAGCAGGCGGGACCCAGTGGCTGGGGGGGGGGGGGGGGGGGGGAGAATCGAGGAAATGACGCAAATTGTATTTTGAACCGTCATTTGCATATATAAAGCAGAGAGCTGATAGGTGACTTGCGCATCTCTTAACAATAGCTTCAATTTATGCTCCAATCACTGTTTGAGCTGTGTCAAGTTATTTTAAAGCATCAACTAAAGATTTTATACAGAGAGGATTTTTCTGTCAAGGTTTAAAACTGATTCAGTTTTAGGAACAAGTAAATAATCGTGAAAGACTAATTTAAGTTCAAACGAACAGGAAGAGCCGTATAAAAAAGCGTATTAAAATACTACAACCTATGGCTCAATTCCACTGGGTACCGTTTTTACAGTTTTTTTGCTGGCATTAGTCACACATTCATTTACGTAATTCGTCTTCAATAGGGCGTGTATTAGGAAATATTTCCCCCTGTAAAATTTATTTTTATTACACTATGACGCATTAAATTTTATGCTTGCTGCATGTGAGCTATAGTACCGTTGTGGCAAATTCGCTACAACGCAAAATCTTGAAAACTGTTGTTTGTCCATAAAGTACTGGAAGAAGTGGAACTTAATTTCGGAATTTTTACTGGCTTGGAACTGACGTATATACACTGAACACAATTAAGAATTAACAACACAATACAGAAACAAGAATAGTGT
This sequence comes from Schistocerca serialis cubense, assembly GCF_023864345.2. NCBI lineage: Eukaryota > Metazoa > Arthropoda > Insecta > Orthoptera > Acrididae > Schistocerca > Schistocerca serialis. The sequence goes on along the minus strand of NC_064640.1, from coordinate 860,033,415 downwards.
TATAGATCGAAAAGACAACATATTAAACTAATCAACGAGGTAAAAAAAACTAATAATAACCAAAACAAAAGCATCGAAATCTGTTTCTGAGTAACTTTCAGCACTATGCTCATTTAACATACTTGGATGCTTGCGTCTTCCCTGGCACGGAGTCCATCAGCTGGTGACGTTGACCGCGATCAACCACTAAGACGACGATTTTCGAGGTTTCGTGTCTTTCGATAGCTTCTGAATGTTGGCAGGACGTGGCCAGGGTGTACTCCGTTTCGTCGGAGTACTTCCCCTAATGGCAGCCATGTTTGTCAAAGTTACAACGCGTTTACTGTCCGAAGCTTCCAATTACCCTTCGATACATCTTAACAGAATGATATGTATGGACAAGGCGCACTGTTCCATTCGCCACGGACGACACAACGCTCCCCACGGAACTGTTCCGAAAATTCAGATATATATTTACCTCCATTTACACAGGTAAAGTGATTTCCTGTCGCTAAAGCGGTTTATAAGCACCTCCTTCGCATACAGCCCATTTTTAGCATAAACAAACTAATATTTTATTATTCACTGATGAGCCAAATCATTATGACCACCTACTTAAGAGCTTGTTAATCAACCTCTGGAACGCAATTGAGCAGTGATTCCGTGTGCCATGGATTCGACAAGTGCTTGACAAGTTTCCAGAGGTTTGTGGCACCAGATGCCTACGTACAGATCACACGCTTCCCGTAATTTACGGGCGGTTGGCTTGCCGGCGCGGAACTGGCCCCCGATAGCGTCCCAGTTGGGTTTCATCGAATTCAAATAATCCAAATCAACTTGAGTTCACCACCATGCTCCTTAAACCATTGTAGCACTATTCTGGCCTCGTGGCACCGACAGTTATCTTGTTGGAAGATGCCATCCCATTGTTAAGGCATAAGGGGTTACAGGGTGTACTTGGGCACGACCATCGACCTGGTTCAACAATAAACGGCATCCATCCGACCAGGCGACACGATTCCATTTGTCCGCGGTCCAATCTCAATGGCTCCGTTCCCACAGTAATAATCATCGACGATGTTGTTAGGTCAACATGGGAACACGCAGGGGTCCTCTGCTGCAGAACAACATGCTCAGCTCTGTGCTCCAAAACATTTGTCGCTCCGCCAGCACTGTATTCTCTAGTCGAAACTGCCACAGGTCGCCGCCTATACCGCTTTAGAGAGCGGGCAAGCCTCTGATCCGTGTTTTCTACTATAAGGTATGAGCATCTAACTTCTTGTCGCCTACTCGTGGTTTCAGCATTCTTCAACCACTTGCCATAGATGATCAAGACAACAGCATGCCAACGGCCGACTACCCTCGCCGTTCCAGAGATCCTCGCTCCCAGGCACTGGGCCACAACAATCTGTCTGTTATGAACTGCTGGAGTGAGAATAAACGCCTCGAAGGTGAAGAAAGCCGACAGTGGTTGGGAGAGCGGTATGCTTCATCAAACCGCATTCGAATGGCGAGATGTAGTGGTTAGAACACTGGACTCGCAGTCAGGATGATGACCGTTCCAATCACCGCCCTACCATCCAGACTTAGGTTTTCTGCCATTCCTCTAAATCGCTCCAGGAAAATGTCTGGATGGTTCCTTTGAAAATGGACTTTCTTTCATAATCCACCCTTGTGCCCCGTCTCTAGTCACCTCGTTGCCGACGGGACGTTAAATTATTCCTCTCTTTCCTTCTTTCGAATGTCACCATTGACATAAGATAACACAGCTATCGGCCTCGAATGGCCCATCTGGACCAGAAAGCGGATCTACGCTTCTTCTGTCACCATCTAAGCATTTATATCTTCTTCCTCCAGCTAATAGCCAGAAAAATATCCACAGTGAGAACTTAGGTTGCACGGAACTGTAAACAACGTTGCGCGACTGCCTTGAAAGGGGCAGCTAATTCAACGGTAATTAATAATTTGCTGAATGACGAGTGTTCCTTTTTGCGATACAATCATGAACTTTACTACGTATCATATCCTCAGTAAGTTACTGCAGTTTCTCAATCTGCTTATACATAAAGCGTTTAGCACACCGAGTTTTCATCTTAAATGGTTTTTCCAGCTCCCTGTGATTTCTGTAACTCTTGTTTGTTCCTATAATAATATTAGTCAAGACACAAAGGAATTGAAGACGTTAGTTGCCAGTGGACACTTATTTATATCCGTGCAACAAGTTGAAAATGTGTGCCACACCGGGATTTGAAACCGGGTGTCTTTCTTACTAGGCAGATGCGATGACTATCACGCCATCCCGATACAATGGTAACCAAAACCGCACAGACTAACTTAGCATGCCTGTCATCAGACCCCAATTCTCAACTTACACCACACGCAACTGATGCTCGTTAGCGTCACTACGCGCAGCATATCGCCATTTGCCGTAAGAGTTCGAGCTTCGTATGCATTTGCATTGAAGGAATCATTGGCCGCCATCGCAGTATATATAATCGCATATACACTCCTGGAAATGGAAAAAAGAACACATTGACACCGGTGTGTCAGACCCACCATACTTGCTCCGGACACTGCGAGAGGGCTGTACAAGCAATGATCACACGCACGGCACAGCGGACGCACCAGGAACCGCGGTGTTGGCCGTCGAATGGCGCTAGCTGCGCAGCATTTGTGCACCGCCGCCGTCGGTGTCAGCCAGTTTGCCGTGGCATACGGAGCTCCATCGCAGTCTTTGACACTGGTAGCATGACGCGACAGCGTGGACGTGAACCGTATGTGCAGTTGACGGACTTTGAGTGAGGGCGTATAGTGGGCATGCGGGAGGCCGGGTGGACGTACCGCCGAATTGCTCAACACGTGGGGCGTGAGGTCTCCACAGTACATCGATGTTGTCGCCAGTGGTCGGCGGTAGGTGCACGTGCCCGTCGACCTGGGACCGGACCGCAGCGACGCACGGATGCACGCCAAGACCGTAGGATCCTACGCAGTGCCGTAGGGGACCGCACCGCCACTTCCCAGCAAATTAGGGACACTGTTGCTCCTGGGGTATCGGCGAGGACCATTCGCAACCGTCTCCATGAAGCTGGGCTACGGTCCCGCACACCGTTAGGCCGTCTTCCGCTCACGCCCCAACATCGTGCAGCCCGCCTCCAGTGGTGTCGCGACAGGCGTGAATGGAGGGACGAATGGAGACGTGTCGTCTTCAGCGATGAGAGTCGCTTCTGCCTTGGTGCCAATGATGGTCGTATGCGTGTTTGGCGCCGTGCAGGTGAGCGCCACAATCAGCACTGCATACGACCGAGGCACACAGGGCCAACACCCGGCTTCATGGTGTGGGGAGCGATCTCCTACACTGGCCGTACACCACTGGTGATCGTCGAGGGGACACTGAATAGTGCACGGTACATCCAAACCGTCATCGAACCCATCGGTCTACCATTCCTAGACCGGCAAGGGAACTTGCTGTTCCAACAGGACAATGCACGTCCGCATGTATCCCGTGCCACCCAACGTGCTCTAGAAGGTGTAAGTCAACTACCCTGGCCAGCAAGATCTCCGGATCTGTCCCCCATTGAGCATGTTTGGGACTGGATGAAGCGTCGTCTCACGCGGTCTGCACGTCCAGCACGAACGCTGGTCCAACTGAGGCGCCAGGTGGAAATGGCATGGCAAGCCGTTCCACAGGACTACATCCAGCATCTCTACGATCGTCTCCATGGGAGAATAGCAGCCTGCATTGCTGCGAAAGGTGGATATACACTGTACTAGTGCCGACATTGTGCATGCTCTGTTGCCTGTGTCTATGTGCCTGTGGTTGTGTCAGTGTGATCATGTGATGTATCTGACCCCAGGAATGTGTCAATAAAGTTTCCCCTTCCTGGGACAATGAATTCACGGTGTTCTTATTTCAATTTCCAGGAGTGTATATAATTACCACGATGACTGCCAGTGATCCCTTCAATCCAAATGTCCGAAGGAGAAAACAATATATATTAGTGTTACTGTTTACGTTCAAAGAAGTTCTTTCGATCCACATGTGCACGGATAAACGGTGCTTTCACTAACTTTTTATTTCTTGAGTTAGACACGTAACACGTAAACCCTGATCTCCTACGACAGTCCCTGACCATAGAAAGCGACGTCAGACGTTTCCATTCACAACATTTAACGAACCACCTCTCAACACTGAATCACATAACAGATGAAACAACAACGCCCAAAGAACTATCAGACCTAGACAACACGGACGGGAAGTGTTGTTGGACTAAGGGTGAGGGCTGACAACTGCTGTTGTGTTCAAATGGTTCAAATGGCTCTGAGCACTATGGGACTTAACATCTATGGTCATCAGTCCCCTAGAACTTAGAACTACTTAAACCTAACTAACCTAAGGACATCACACAACACCCAGTCATCTGCTGTTGTGTGTTCTGGCTGTATGTCCATGAGACTGGCTGGATGTGTGCCGTGCCACAGTTGTAACCTCACCCCGCTACTTCCTTTGTAGCTTTCCATACTACAGCAATTTTGACCAGAGTACAGCTAACTTCAGTTTAGAACAGAATCCTCTTCAAAACATACTAGATAGAGAAAATTCTTTACAGCTATTGAAACTTCAGTAGAAAACAATGCAATGCTAGAGTGTATAACAGAACATGTTAGGGCTGTTCCATACATGACAAAATCCCAGGATTTTCACACACTGTTTCATAATACACAAGCGCTTTCGCACATAACACACCTCTAGTGGCCTTAAATACACAGGAGAGCAATTTCCAACATTTAACAAAATGGTAAAGTACTCCACTATCAAAAATAATTAATTTGAGTTACTTAGATGTTTTGATAATTTCATAAGTAAAATAAAACTAAAATAATTGAATTTAGAGATGATTAAGCACGTAGTTGTCATTTACGCATGCCACATTATTTCTATTGGTAGACGTATTCCCTGTGCTGAGAAAGTAACGTGTATGTTCTCCTAATACCCTCAAATATCGTATCTCTGTATGGGTTGTTGGCTTTTGATTCTATTTTGAATAATGTACCTGATGATTCAAGAATGTGAGTTTCTACAGGACGTTCGAAAATTCCCCATACGGCTGGAGCGGCCGAGCGGTTCTAGGAGCTACAGTCTGGAACCGTGCGACCGCTACGGTCGCAGGTTCGAATCCTGCCTCGGGCATGGATGTGTGTGATGTCCTAAGGTTAGTTAGGTTTAAGTAGTTCTAAGTTCTAAGCGACTGGTGATCTCAGAAGTTAAGTCCCATAGTGCTCAGAGCCATTTGAACCAATTGAACGAACTTTTAGGTCTTGTAGAGGAGAGTGACTACATAATACTTCGAATGGAAACTTATGTCCGGAAACTTACAGTTTCCGTTTTAAGACTGCTTCAGTTCATGTGTGTAACGCGTCCACATCTACTGAGGGACGGAGGAAAGTCTCTGAGTTGCTTGTCCTGGTATGAAATAGCTTAGATAGGATGACATTTTCTACTACTTGTGCGATTGTATGCAACGTTTAATTTACGAGACTCCTGTAGAGGCAGAGGATGATCTGCTAGCACGAGTTCTGGCCGGTACACTAAAAACTGAAGAGACACCAGGTGGGATGGAGAGAGTGTACCAGAACATGCTCCGTAGGTACAATATAACAACACTGATGGTCGCTACATCGAGCCGCTCTTGTAATGCATCAGTACTATTCTGTCTATTCTGTGCGAACAGTGTACCGGTTTCTTTTTTGTTGCGGAATAATGTAAACACGTAATTTTTAAATGTTAACACAAACAAATATGTTTAAGTGATAGATGTTTATGTTTTGTTTCGAACTGTTATCTAACAGCTGTACTGCGTCACATCTCATTCAATTACTCAAGCAGAAGTGGAGTAATTAAACATCTGACGTTAAAATCTCGCAGAACGGAAATGGTACGTTTCCGGACATGGCTTCCTGCTCAAAATATTGTATACTCGCTCTAATCTACAAGTCCTAGAAGTTTGTAACGGGAATTTCCGAACACCCTGTAAAAAGCATCATCCAGAATTTCTTAAGTACAGACATATGGCAAGAGCCTTAAGTAGTGAAATTTTTTCAGCTTTTTTCTAACTGCGAAGCTGTGAGAAAGATTCAGGAGGTTACATTTAAAACCTCATTTTTTAATACAACACGGAACACTATAAAGCATGCCCTGGACCGCTTTTGGCTAAATTTCATAAAAATTGCAACTGGCTGCAGAAAATATTTTGATGTTATCACACAGCCGTATGATTACAGCGGGAATCTGTAGCGGTTAAAATAAAATTCCTTTGCAATTTAAAGAGACACGGAAGCAGAATTAAAGAGGATAATTCAACCCAACTATTGAACCTAACAACGGAAAAATACTAGAGAGAGATAGGCGAGTTTATGTTTTTTCATCTTTTCTCCGTTCACTGGAAAAACGAACCATGGAATATCGAATTCGTAGTTGAAGATGCGGAATCTGCAAGCTGTTAAAAGGAACCCTGAGCCCGCTCGCGCGGATGCTTCCTCTTTAAACTTTTGCGCAGCTGTCCTTGATTACAAGCACTTCATTAAGGCAGTTGTTACCTGCAGCGGATTATTAAAAGCGACTGCCGACACCCTACGGCCAAAGCTCGCTGCCCGTCACGCCTTTCCGCTTCAACGATCGATGCCACAAGTCTGGATTTCACGGTCTGCTTAACGCGTTAAAAAGTCGCCCTAATAAATACAGTCCGTTAACGCGAGATACGCTGGCTGTTACACCGATAATTTTTTCCCGACACAAATACCCATAATGCGACCGAATGAAGAGTAATGGGAACATACAAGCGTTCTCCAGGCACCGGCCACAATCATATGAGAATCTACCTCTGTGCAACTTCTACACAGACTTGTAGTACATTAATCACGAACGCCTTCTCCTACTACAAGTTTAGTTATTTCTTGCACTCTTTGTTCGGCTACTCCACCCGTCGCTGTAGCCGAAGTCGGAAAGTTACGCTGTGCCGTGACTGAGTTAGCTGGTTCGAATACTGATGATGGGAGAAATTTCTCCCACTGTGGAGGAGAGGCGAAGGCGTCAATTTGCTCTATGTAATTCCAAATATGTTCACAATGGCACATAAAGTGAGGACGTATAAAACCTCGTCTCTCTCTCTCTCTCTCTCTCTCTCTCTCTCTCTCTCACACACACACACACACACACACACACACACACACACACACACAGAAGTTCGGAAAAAGATAACGGGAAACCACATGCCCAAAAATACTGCCCAGGGTGACAATGCGAGGTTTCCACGTCTGGCGGCCCCAACGTCTATTGCCTTAGTTGGGACTCACCGAGCCGGCCTGCGTGGCCGTGAGGTTCTAGGCGCTTCAGTCTGGAACCCCGTTACCGCTACGGTCGCAGGTTCTAATCCTGCCTCGGGCATGGATCTGTGTGATGTCCTTAGGTTAGTTAGGTTTAAGTAGTTCTAAGTTCTATGGGACTGATGACCTCAGCAGTTAAGTCCCACAGTGCTCACAGCATTTTTTTTAACTTCTCGGTGCCATGGGTGCGACTCATCAATGTCTACGCTCCGCCAGGTTCCACACGCCACCGAGACTGCAAGCGATTTTTTGCGGGAGAAGTAACTTCTCTTTTTCAGGGCAGGCAGACGTGAAGAGATCGTTCTTGGCGGCGACTTTAAAGGCATCCTGGAGCCCAAGGACCAGCTCCAACGCATTCTCTGTGTGTCTGTCTTGGGTCTTTTGTTCGAGACCCGACGCTGGTTGATACTTGGGACCATATACACTCCTGGAAATTGAAATAAGAACACCGTGAATTCATTGTCCCAGGAAGGGGAAACTTTATTGACACATTCCTGGGGTCAGATACATCACATGATCACACTGACAGAACCACAGGCACATAGACACAGGCAACAGAGCATGCACAATGTCGGCACTAGTACAGTGTATATCCACCTTTCGCAGCAATGCAGGCTGCTATTCTCCCATGGAGACGATCGTAGAGATGCTGGATGTAGTCCTGTGGAACGGCTTGCCATGCCATTTCCACCTGGCGCCTCAGTTGGACCAGCGTTCGTGCTGGACGTGCAGACCGCGTGAGACGACGCTTCATCCAGTCCCAAACATGCTCAATGGGGGACAGATCCGGAGATCTTGCTGGCCAGGGTAGTTGACTTACACCTTCTAGAGCACGTTGGGTGGCACGGGATACATGCGGACGTGCATTGTCCTATTGGAACAGCAAGTTCCCTTGCCGGTCTAGGAATGGTAGAACGATGCGTTCGATGACGGTTTGGATGTACCGTGCACTATTCAGTGTCCCCTCGGCGATCACCAGTGGTGTACGGCCAGTGTAGGAGATCGCTCCCCACACCATGATGCCGGGTGTTGGCGCTGTGTGCCTCGGTCGTATGCAGTCCTGATTGTGGCGCTCACCTGCACGGCGCCAAACACGCATACGACCATCATTGGCACCAAGGCAGAAGCGACTCTCATCGCTGAAGACGACACGTCTCCATTCGTCCCTCCATTCACGCCTGTCGCGACACCACTGGATGCGGGCTGCACGATGTTGGGGCGTGAGCGGAAGACGGCCTAACGGTGTGCGGGACCGTAGCCCAGCTTCATGGAGACGGTTGCGAATGGTCCTCGCCGATACCCCAGGAGCAACAGTGTCCCTAATTTGCTGGGAAGTGGCGGTGCGGTCCCCTACGGCACTGCGTAGGATCCTACAGTCTTGGCGTTTATGCGTGCGTCGCTGCGGTCCGGTCCCAGGTCGACGGGCACGTGCACCTTCCGCCGACCACTGGCGACAACATCGATGTACTGTGGAGACCTCACGCCCCACGTGTTGAGCAATTCGGCGGTACGTCCACCCGGCCTCCCGCATGCCCACTATACGCCCTCGCTCAAAGTCCGTCAACTGCACATACGGTTCACGTCCACGCTGTCGCGGCATGCTACCAGTGTTAAAGACTGCGATGGAGCTCCGTATGCCACGGCAAACTGGCTGACACTGACGGCGGCGGTGCACAAATGCTGCGCAGCTAGCGCCATTCGACGGCCAACACCGCGGTTCCTGGTGTGTCCGCTGTGCCGTGCGTGTGATCATTGCTTGTACAGCCCTCTCGCAGTGTCCGGAGCAAGTATGGTGGGTCTGACACACCGGTGTCAATGTGTTCTTTTTTCCATTTCCAGGAGTGTAGAAGGAGATCGTCCCGTGTTCTACCATTATACGAGGCATTCATCCAGCCACACTGACAGGATATATGTCTCTCGTCGCCTTACGCCCGCGTTGCGAGATGCAAAGCTGTGGCCAGCTGCCTTAGGGACCATATCGGCCCTACATAAGAGCTGTTGCCCTCCGCTGCCAAAGGGGTGGCGCAGCCAAAGCCCCTGGAAGCTTAACACTGCTCATCTGACTTCCCCCACTGCAAACTCGCCATCGAGGATGCCTGGCACTCGTGCGTCCGTCGTTTAGGAGTACATGCCTCAACGCTAGAATGGCTGCTTGCGCCAAACCGATCATGCGGCGTACCTCGATTGCGTACAGTCGCGACGCCGCAGATCACGCGACATCTATCACATCGTCATAAGAGACTAAACTTCGATGCCGCCCTCACCAGAAAGTCAGGCAGTGGTAAACCGGACAAAAGGACAGATTGTATGGCAAGGGCGCTGACATTGTGTTCGGTCGCTCGCGCATGAACGTCTGATAGGCTCACGGTGGATAGTATATTCATGTATCATGTTAGTGGAGAACCCAGACGGCGCCAACGAGCACTGATCCATGTCATTGATGCTGGCGAGCGCTTTTCTACACAGGGTGACATCAGTGCAGACTTCTACGAAGACTACACCATGCTTTACTCGACTCAAGACACCGACCGACCGATGGGAGTCACAGAGCAGATCCATGGTCTGTTAAACCTTACTATGGCTCAAAATGGCTCTGAGCACTATGGGACTTAACATCTGAGGTCATCAGTCACCTAGAACTTAGAACTACTTAAACCTAACTACCTAAGGACATCACACACATCCATGCCCGAGGCAGGATTCGAACCTACAAACGTAGCCGTCGCGCGGTTCCAGACTGAAGCGCCTAGAACTGCTAGGCCACTACGGCCGGCACACCTTACTATGGCTGACATCTTGATGACGGGCGTTACTGAGGAGAAAGTGCTTGACGCCACCAGTAAAGGTGACACCTATAGATCACCGGGCTTGGACGGACTCCCTTTCGAGTTCTATCGAAAGTTCCGTTCTGGCCATCCATTTGTCAAGACCTGCTGTCCCAGGAGACGTCAGTTCCCGCTACCTTCGTAGACAGGATGATCATCCCTACCGAAACCAAAAGGCGGAGCACGGATTGATTCTTATCGCCCTTTAACACTTTTAATCGTGAAACGAAAATATTCATCCGCGTCTTGGTGGCAAGAATTCGTCGGTCGCTGCCTAGCGTCATCTCATGCGACCAAGTATTTTTTTTTACGAGGACCACATAATATCCACGCTATTTTGTGCAGATACGGCGAAATGATAGCCCTGGCGAAGACAGACAATTTACTGGGTGCACTTACTTGATGCACACTCTCCTGAACATGGGGTATCCACAGCCCTTCATTGCCGTAATCATATGCCTTCTTTAAGGAGGGCGACGTCCAAAGCCCTGATCAACGGTCGCCTCAAGCGCCCTGATCCTATTTAATTTTTGGTGTCGTAGGGATACCCTTTATGGACAATAATGTATGCACTGATGCTTGAGCCTCTTATGTGGCATTCGTCAGAAGATTACAGGCATGATTTTGCGTAGAGTTACGTTTCGATGCACAGCCTGTGCAGACGATCAGGAGGTTGTGCTCCGAAATGCCGACAATGTCTCCAACGCAGAGTCTCCAACAGTCGGCAAGCGATGATCGAAGGGCTCGCTATGTCAAAAATCTACGGATATCACTCATTGAATACTGACCTCTATTTTGACTGGACCAGAGGTGGAATCTTCCTACACATTGATCAGCGGCCTGAAGATGGCGTAATATATCGCCGAAATTGGTTACTCTAATACATAGACGGCTGAAAAGTGCTTGATTCTACATTCTATACTGAACAGCCCAGGTCCCGAAACCATCTGTATGAAGATGGACGTACAGAGTGTCAACGCACAGTATGGCCTCAGGTAGCGCCCGTAATGTCGAAGAATCGATCGTTATGAATGTTGGGGCAGGGATCCGTCCGCCGTGCCGACCCACCCGTCTTCGTGACACAATGAAGTGTCTAGGCATTGAATTCACTAGCGACATACGTCGCGCAGCAGCCCGTAACTATCGGCGCCTTATGCATCACGTCAGGGCTTTCATCGTCTATCAACGGTTGCGAGCCGAGGACATCATTCGACGAACACACTTTTTCAACACCTGCCTGGTTTCTCGTCTCCCTCAGCTGGCCCACTTCTTACCTATGCCACCCACGACTGGGTGACGTTTGTCAGCAACCTTCGAATCTTTCGTTACCACGTGCATGTTATTCAAGGTCAATTATGGATCCCTCATCCTGTCCCAAAATCTAGGTGGACTCGGGTTCGTTCATGTCCCTGACAGGGCGGTGGCCTTATTTCTAAACACGCAACTCCATCTCTGGAGGATTTGCCCACCAAGCCTGAAGGATCTCCACCTGGAATCGTTTAAGCCAGCTTCTGTCGCATCCCCGGTTGACACGAAACGTTCCCTCTCGTTTTACCATGTGAACCATTTTTACGTCGAAATCAGCTATATACGTCTTAGCCGCGCTGGGTAACCACGTGATGTAAGGCGCCATGGCGAGGTTCGCGCGGCTCCCCCCGTCGGAGGTTCGAGTTCTCCCTCGGGAATGTGTGCTTTGGTCCCATAGGAACTTATCACAAATTTTCAAATTTATGTTCGCCTCGCAGTACTAGCAACGCGTCGTATGACGACGCGGGACGTCTATCGTGTTCTCCTAAGGGGTCGACCCTCGAATGTCATACAGGCGAAACACCCACATATCCAATGGAAGGTCGTGTGGAAAACGATACGGAAGGGCCTGATCAACACTGATGTCCAGTCCACGTGGTATGTAACAGTCAATTGCAAACAGCTAACACAATCAAGAATTCGTCGGGTCAACATAGCAGACTCACCCAATTGCACCAGCTGCGGATCGCTAGACGCAGATGGACATCAATTTGCTGTGGAGATGCGGGCGGCATCCTGCAACTGGCTCAACAAGTCCTTGTCCTCCTTTCCCCGTACGGTGCCTTACTACCCTCATACGAATACCAACGACGTCGCGTTGATCGAAGGATATGCTGTTCATTACCTATTTCGGAATGATACCGAAAACGTCTTGGACTTGGGGAATTACTTGCAAGAAAATCATAACATAACTGTTGGCAACCAGAAGTATCAGCATTTCTTTTCAAATTAGCGAGCCAGTGCATTCCGTGACCCTCTGTGCAGTTGGAACCTCCCTGGTAAGAGACGAGATCAGACTACCAACTGACCATGTACGAGGTGCATTCAAGTTCTAAGGCCTCCGATTTTTTTTCTAATTAACTACTCACCCGAAATCAATGAAACTGGCGTTACTTCTCGACGTAATCGCCCTGCAGACGTACACATTTTTCACAACGCTGACGCCATGATTCCATGGCAGCGGCGAAGGCTTCTTTAGGAGCCTGTTTTGACCACTGGAAAATCGCTGAGGCAATAGCAGCACGGCTGGTGAATGTGCGGGCACGGAGAGTGTCTTTCATTGTTGGAAAAAGCCATAAGTCACTAGAAGCCAGGTCAGGTGAGTAGGGAGCATGAGGAATCACTTCAAAGTTGTTATCACGAAGAAACTGTTGCGTAACGTTAGCTCGATGTGCGGGTGCGTTGTCTTGGTGAAACAGCACACGTGCAGCCCTTCCCGGACGTTTTTGTTGCAGTGCAGGAAGGAATTTGTTCTTCAAAACATTTTTGTAGGATGCACCTGTTACCGTAGCGCCCTTTGGAACGCAATGGGTAAGGATTACGCCCTCGCTGTCTCAGAACATGGACACCATCATTTTTTCAGCACTGGTGGTTATCCGAAATTTTTTTGGTGGCGCTGAATGTGTGTGCGTCCATTGAGCTGACTGGCGCTTTGTTTCTGGATTGAAGAATGGCTTCCACGTCTCATCCATTGTCACAACCGACGAAAAGAAACTCCCATTCATGCTGTCGTTGCGCGTCGACATTGCTTGGCAACATGCCACATGGGCAGCCGTGTGGTCGTCCGTCAGCATTCGTGGCACCCACCTGGATGACACTTTTCGCATTTTCAGGTCGTCATGCAGGATTGTGTGCACAGAACCCACAGAAATGCCAACTCTGGAGGCGATCTGTTCAACAGTCATTCGGCGATCCCCCAAAACAATTCTCTCCACTTTCTCGATCGTGTCGTCAGACCGGCTTGTGCGAGCCCGAGGTTGTTTCGGTTTGTTGTCACAAGATGTTCTGCCTTCATTAAACTGTCGCACCCACGAACGCACTTTCGACACATCCATAACTCCATCACCACATGTCTCCTTCAACTGTCTATGAATTTCAATTGGTTTCACACCACGCAAATTCAGAAAACGAATGATTGCACGCTGTTCAAGTAAGGAAAACGTCGCCATTTTAAGTATTTAAAACAGTTCTCATTCTCGCCGCTGGCGGTAAAATTCCATCTGCCGTACGGTGCTGCCATTTCTGGGACGTATTGATAATGAATGCGGCCTCATTTTAAAACAATGCGCATGTTTCTATCTCTTTCCAGTCCGGAGAAAAAAAATCGGAGGCCTTAGAACTTGAATGCACCTCGTAGAACCACACTCTGGGGAATGGGGAAGTAATATATCTTTCCGAGAGGACGGACCTGATAGGTCCAGCGCAAGATGCGCGACGCGATAGGAATCGCTAAGCGCCGCAGCCTTTCTCCCTTTCTCTCCCCCCCCCCCCCCCCCCCCCTCCCGCGTTATGAAGACGCAGCAGCACAACGGTGGTTTCCGACACTGCTTCATACACTTTCTTTACCGGCGTTTGTCCTTCGGCACTCGTTGGCCCTTTTTTGGGCGCATGTGAAGTAACTTCCTCACAGTTCACGTTCCTGCATTTACCGCACCCACGTCGGAAATACACTGATCCCATGCCTCCATGTCGGTGCATACACACCCGCATCTTTGTCACGCTACGTTGCATAAACGCTGCAGCAACGTCCACAAATGAAATATTTTGATTGCTCATTATAATTGTCTTCTGAGATTTCAAAGTATCCCACTTCATAGGAACCTCATTCAGAGTTAAAAACACATTGAAGAACGTTTTAGTAATGTGGAGAATTTTTGATAATGAAACAATTTTAAGAAAGATGAAGAGGCAAATGCTTCAGGCAGAAGTTAAGGAGGGATTGGAAACGCACTGGGTTGCATCTACAGACGTGGTTGTCAACTCCCGTCACTACAGATCCAAACACATCAGTCTTCAAAGCCTTGTGTTAATGTTTTAACCCAAGGAGAACAACGCGTGAACACAGTTAGTTTCGAAATGGGAAGGATCTTGCAGTCTCAACTTGTAATTACAGGTCTTAATAGTCCAGGTATTCTCAAGGCGCACAGATCTCTTGAGAATGTTGTTGAACAGTAAATGTCCATGCAATCAGAAAATGTTTAGGTAATCGAATGTCTACGGACAACGCAATTTGATAATGAGCTGTTTGCAGTTGCGGCACTGAAGGATATTTCGATTCCACGTTACAATGTAGACAGTGAGATGCTGTTTTTCTAACTATACTGAAGTGCTGACAGATCGGTGGCACAATCTTTCGGAAGATAACCTAGAAATAATGACGATGCTGTCGCCTGAGAAAACTGTCCGCAGTGTGTGTGAACACCTGATTGCCTTACATTTTTTTCTTTAATTGTCAAATATAACATTACTGATTTGAGTACTTTCTTCTCAAGTCAGCGGAATGTAAATAAATGTGATGTGCGTGGTGTAATAACCATGATGGAAATGCTAATTACAATTTCATTTTCAACATAACAGCGAAAAATTCTTAAATAGGACGAAAATAAAAAGAACCGGCAGTCAATACCACCGAAGTCAGCCATAGAATAAAACGATTTCTTCCAGACTACACTCTTAGTTTTTTTTGCCAATTCGTCACAAATCTGGATGGCTGTGCGTTGTTCGATCGCAATACGACGTGTCTTCACACTCGCCATTTTTGAATGGGTACAATAAACGAATCTTATACACCATAATGGCTACGCGTGCGCGTGCAATTATTTTTAGTGTAAGTTTCTGCCTAGATAACAGTCTATTCATCACACTTCCCAGCCTCGTGTTTGCCCATCAGTAACAATAACGATTAGGACTGTTTGCCTTGCCGGACCGGAGCTTTAACTAGGAACCTAGCCGTTGGCGGACAAAGCTGTTACCGACTGTGCTATCAAAGCAGGAATCAAGATCAGTCGACACAACTTAACATCTACTACTACCTCTCTCCTACTTTCCGAGCTGAGAGGATGTGCCGTTAGTCATTACCAGATAGCTCTGTAGGAAAGTGTGTGTCCGCGACAGCCGAGGTTTCGGTTTCGACTAAGCGTCCGGCATACCACGTACTATTCGTTCTAGTAATTACACGGTCTACACGTTATTAGCTGATCATTTAGCGTTTCGGCTGTAAGTGCAACGGGACTGTAATACTGTTACAGACGACGACGCCGATCCGCATCTTAGGCTTTTCCTCTCTCCTTTTCCCCTCCTCCTCTCGTCTTCCTTTCCGTATTACCGTCTTCACAGTCTTAAGACACGAGCAGAATATTCAACCTGAGAAACAGTTTCAGTGGTGTGTACCGCCTGGAGGGATTTATAAATGAGGGCTCCCATGAGGATTTTCATTTCTTTACGCCTTTCCCACTGCGTCGCTACAACGCTCCTTTTACTTCATTCTTAACATTCTTTACAGAACTCTCACAATTAGGACGCCGGCAAATTATAAAAATACGTACCACTGAGGAGATTTTCAGCTGACACTGTTTTTCATTAAGTCGAGCTACTACCTCTGTGACGAGGTAACTGCTGTTGGGCGGAGTGAGTTAACCTCAAAATATGCCCCACCATAAGCAGGAATACTTAACACCAACGCTTCGGTATTTTACAGAGAACTTAATGCTTAATTGAAGGGATCGGCTGAAGAAAGTGCTAACCCTTAATCTTGTAAAGATTAGTCCGACCACGTTATCGTGTTTTCGAGTGGACCACATGCCAGAAACAAGTCGTTCACCATACATCACTAACAGCTGCTGTCTAATATATGAGTTGTTTAGTTTTGTTACATTCAACTTCTTGTCCTCGAATTTAACCGAGCATGAATACTCTCGTGAGGTTTAGCGCCTTTTTCCGACGACCCCCTCAGTTGTATTAGAATGATTTTTATGCATACGAGTACACAGATGATACCGGTAGTTCAAGTAATACGATGGCCATTAATCTACAATTAGCATGTAGTGTGAATACATCGAGGGCTACGGCTGCGCCTGAGTTTGTTACGGGTGAATCCATTTAATGCTCTTTTTGTTTCTCAGATATGCCCAAACAGTTATTACTGATTTTCCCTTGACCTATTCCATTACTGAATACGTTGTATGTGTCACATGGTTTCACTATAAATCTAGTAAAACCAAGAAAAAAATTATGAATGTTTTGAATGCAAAAAGTGAAAACCAAATTGAGTAGGGTGTGGTTGTCTGTACAGGAAGGGCAACTAACAAGACAACATTATGTTTGCAGCAAATACACAATGATTTTACTCAATTGTTCTGCCATTCTCATACGGATATTTCACATAAAATTCATTTCTAGCTGGGGTGTATGAATAGAATTCTAGAAATACGATTTGTAGTTGAACAGGAAGCAGCTCTCCCCGTTTCAGTAGACTCATTATAAAGTAGGCTAATAACAATAAATGTATAGTGACAACTAAAAATTTGTGCCAGACTGGAATTCAAAGTTCGAAATCGGGGTTAGAGTTATATACTTCCACAAATTTGTAAACTGCCACTATAAATTTATTACACTGCACTTTCATCTTATCTGAACGGTTTACACAGGTGTGTCAGTGCGTCTTTATTGATTTCAACCACATCAATCCATTCATTTCCTTTCAATGCATTTCAATAATTTCCTACGTAGAATTATAATGTTAACGAAGCAATCATCTTCTCGAGTGTTTTTGTGCTCGTGGAACAGATACGTTTGCCGGCCGAAATGGCCGTGCGGTTAAAGGCGCTGCAGTCTGGAACCGCATGACCGCTACGGTTGCAGGTTCGAATCCTGCCTCGGGTATGGATGTTTGTGATGTCCTTAGGTTAGTTAGATTTAACTAGTTCTAAGTTCTAGGGGACTAATGACCTCAGCAGTTGAGTCCCATAGTGCTCAGAGCCATTTTGAACAATTTTTTTGAACAGATACGTTTGGTCTGAACGTGCTGATTGAACAAGCACGGAAAGTACTTTAAGGTAGTTTTACTACTTATACAGTGAACTACAAGAGGCGCAAAATTTCACCAGTACCTTTAGAGGGGGCTGTAGATAATTTAATGGCCATTTTTCTAGTAATTGGATGTCACGAACGCGTAAGCGACTTTGTACTGTTTGAAATTAGAAGCGCACAGTGTCGTCAGATACCCTGTGACGCCTGGAAACTTGCTTGGACCATCTCTGCTCTGCAAGATGTGCGGAAGATGATGAACACTGTTAATCGAGATGAGGAGAGACAGTAGTCGGCAGTGCTGTAGGCCGAGTGGTACGGTTGCAGTTATATTCTGAGGAAGCCGAACATGTTGATTTACTGATTAATTATATGAGATGAGGAAAGAGATTAAAGCATTTCGAGAATGATTATTTTGATGAGTAATGAAAGACGATTTAATGTAACGTAATTGATTTCATATTTTGTACTTTATTGCGGCAGCTTGGAGTTACCCATTCTTGGTTCAGACATCCAGAGACTTGATTATAGGGAAAGATAAACAGCCATACACAATTTCAAGGATGAATTTGGGGATAGGAATAACTGTTGAATATATAATGTCACTTTTACGAGTTGCATTTTTGAAAAGGTCTCATTTTATGTTGAAGGGTACTTACTTAGATAGTGAGTGGAGTGTCTGGTGTTGACGTTTCTTCGGCGTATTCTCTCACATGGAAGAATCTAATTCCATGGTTGTCCAGCGTACGAAATAGTTCGATTTTTTGTCTCAAATATGGAGTACTACCGGACGAGGAAAGAAGAGACTGCCGGCCGAAGTGGCCGTGCGGTTAAAGGCGCTGCAGTCTGGAACCGCAAGACCGCTACGGTCGCAGGTTCGAATCCTGCCTCGGGCATGGATGTTTGTGATGTCCTTAGGTTAGTTAGGTTTAACTAGTTCTAAGTTCTAGGGGACTAATAACCTCAGCAGTTGAG